>NW_027223767.1:1660697-2260697 GCF_028538775.1 Myotis yumanensis
AGAGGGAGAGGGAGAGGGGGAGGGAGGAGAGGGAGAGGGAGAGGGAGAGGGAGAGAGAGGGAGAGGGAGAGAGGGAGAGGGAGAGGGAGAGGGAGAGGGAGAGGGAGAGGAGAGAGGGAGAGGGAGAGGGAGAGGGAGAGGGAGAGGGAGAGGGAGAGGGAGAGGGAGAGAGGGAGAGGGAGAGGGAGAGGGAGAGGGAGAGGGAGAGGGAGAGGGAGAGAGGGAGAGGGAGATATGTCTGGTGGCAGATGAAGGGACAGGGACAACCTAAGGACACATGTGATGGGGCTCTGCTGTCACCCATACTCCTCCCTTCCTTAGAGCTTCAGCAAACTACATGCATCCATTCGTTAAGAAAACAATGTCCTTGGCCGGTGGTGTTCGGTGGTTAGAGTGTCAGCCCACGCACCAAAGGGTTGGGGGTTTGATTCCCTGTCAAGGGCATGTACCTGGGTTGTGGATTCAATTCCTGGCCCCGGTCGGAGTGTGTGTGGGAAGCAATCAATCTATGTGTCTCTCTTACATTGATGTTTCTCTCTCCCCACCCCCCCTTCCACTCTCTCTAAAAATCAATGGAAAAAATATTCTCAGGTGAGGATTAACCAAGAAACAAGGAAGGGAGGGAGGAAGGGGAGGGGAGGGAGGGGAGTGAGGAAGAAAGGAAGGGAGGGAGGGAGGAAGGGAGAGAGGGAGGGAGGGAGACAACAATGTGTTGAATACCTGCTCAACACTGTCAAGTGCTAGAGATCCTGGGGATGAACTGGCCTGGCTCTCGGGGAGCTCAGAGGGAGAGGTGGTGGGAAAGCTGGCAGAGGAACTTGAAGAGCATAAGAGGATGATGGGAGAGAGGGTGATGTGTCCTGCACACCAGACAGCGGGAAACCTCTGAGGACGGAGTGATGGGAAGTCACCTGCTCCAAGTGCTGGGAGGATGCTCAGGCACAGATGCAGGTAGAAGGACAGAGCCAGCAGATTCCTTGGCTCAGGCCCCTCTCTCCTCTCAGCTGCCACCCCTGCCTCCAAAGCCCGCCCCTAAGCACTCTGCCCCCGGACTTCTCACCCTCCTTCCCGGGCTGGCTCTTCCCTCTCCTCATGGCTCTTGCAGGTTATCTTTCCTAACTACAGCACCGATCACCCCGCACTGGATGTGCTTTCTGACGCACGTACATACCTTTCCCCCTGTCACCAGGGTGCTCTGTCTAAAACCAGATCTCTGTACCGCCAGCTCAGAAACATTCAAGGGCTCCCCACTGCCTATAGGATAAGGCACACACTCCTCCGCATTGTGTGGCCATAAGCCCCGACCATCTCTCTGGGCTTATCCCTGGCCCCCACATTCTTCCTTACACTCTACGAGGGGCGGCTGGAACCACTCTTCTCTTTAAGAGGAGCGGCTAACTTCCCGACTTCAGAGGCTGGCCCTGCTGACTCCCTTCTAACAAACAGATGACAAGAGAGGTGGAGCGTGACTTCTGAGACACAGCCCCAGCAGGCACTACAGTCCTCCCTCTCTCTGGATCATCTGCTCTGGGGAAAACCAGCTGCCATGTCACGAGGACACTCAGGAGGTCCACACCGGAGAAACTGAGGCCTCCTCCCAACGGTCAGCAAGGGCCTGAGCTGCTGCCTCGCCCTGTGGGAGCCCCGTGGCGGGGCTCCTGCAGCTCCCACTGGGCTGGACCAGGCAGTCCTGGCAGCACCTTCGCTGCAGCCTCCTGAGGGCCCCTGAGCCAGAGCGGCCAGCGAGGCTTCCCTGCATTCCTGCCCCACAGAAACAGGAGACGATAACCATCCACTGCTTTAAGCTGCTCCACCCTGGGATAGTTCATTGCAGAGCAATCAATAATGAATGCACCCAAAGCGCCGCCTGCCCTCGCCGATGCACCTGGGCCTTTGTATCTGCTATTGTCTTTGCCTGAGATGCGTCTCGCACTCTGACCTTTCCACCAAGCTCCTCGCCGTCCTACAGGGTCCAACAGAGACCTCCTCTCCTCAGTGAGTCGCTCCTAACACCACCGGCCCCTCCTCCCTGAAGCCCCAGAGCTGCCCCTGGGACTCAGCAGCCTGCACACTCCTCTGACAGGCCCTGCCTACTCCGCACTCTCCCTGATGGCTCAGAGTCCTGCCAAGGCCACCTGCCCTGTGGGCAGGAGAGGGCGAGGCACCCAATCAGTGGAGCCTCTGTCCACTGGCTGGAGAGCCGCCGCTTAAGGTTTCATTCCAGTGGGATGCGTGTAGAAAGGAAATGTTGTGCAACGAACATCAAAACCCAGAAACCTCCATTCTTTCCTCCAAATGATGGCCAAGCATGAGGACCACTGAGGGGCCCCACAAACAGCCAGGAGGAGCGGACCTACCTGGATCAAGGCCAGCACCTTGTCCTGCACGATGGTGGGAGGGTTGTTCTTGGGAGAGATGATTCTGACCAGAACGCCGTCGATGAAATCCCGGCTGGCCACGAGGACGTGGAAGCGGTGGCCGCAGTTCTTCACACAGGTCTCCAGCACCTGCCGTGGAGGGAGGAGCGTGAGCACACGGCCTGCGGAGCCGCCGGGAAGAGAAGGGCGGCTCCACTTCCACCCCCAAACACCTTCCCTGACCGTCTCCTTTAGAACCACACGCACCGGCAGCCATCCTCACCCTGGAATCCAGTCCTACTCAGCGGTGAGGCTGCCCCCTGCTGACTGCCCTGCACAAAAACCAGGTCATTAGTTTAGGCATCACTTTCACTGGAGAAGGGAAAGCGGGAATGAAATGACTGAGCGGTCTCTGAGAATCAGCACTTTGCCTCCCTCTGGGCCTCTGGGTGTGTGGCGTTAGCCAACGGGACACAGCTCTGTCACAGGGAAGGCTGCTGTACAGTAAGAATTGCCCAGGGAGTTGTTGGCCCTGGTTATGTGAGGAAGCAAACACACACAGACACACAGACACACAGACACACACACACACACACACACACACACACACATCACACAACCCTGCTTCTGCAACTAAAACTGAAAATGACTTTCCCCCTTAGTAACTGGTTTGTGGGCCTCAGCTGCCATTACGGCAGTGGTTCTCAACCTTCTGGCCCTTTAAATACAATTCCTCATGTTGTGACCCCAACCATAATATTATTTTCGTTGCTACTGTTATGAATCGTCATGTAAATATCTGGTATGCAGGATGGTCTTAGGCGACCTCTGTGAAAGGGTCGTTCGACCGCCAAAGGGGTCGCGACCCACAGGTTGGGAACCGCTGCCTTAGGCTTTAAGGTCCATGTACCCTTCAAACCCTGCCCACTCCTCCCCTCACTGGGACAATCAGTTACACAGGCCTGAGCGAATCAGAAAAGCACAGGTGCGTGTGGGTTCCGGCTAGATGGCCAGTGTGGGCTTGAATCTCAGCTCCTCCACTTTCTCTCTGAATGGCCCCGGACAAGTCTGTCTGAGCCTCTGCTTCCCCATCTATAAAGCGGGCACATGAGCACTCCCTTCCAGAACTGTAGTAAGGCTGCCTGCACAGTGCCCTGCATAGGGGAAGAGCCAGTAAATGAGAACTTTGATGCTTGGATGCCATTCCAAAGGCTGCAGTACATACTCAAGTGACGGGACAGTTCAGTCCCCGCAGGACCAGGGAGAGGCCCTGGAGCCCAGAGGTGTTAACTGCAGGCCCCCTCCCACCTGGAGCACAGCTTCCTGAATTCCTTAGCTCTCTGGAAACCAACCCTGACCCTTCCCAGGTCAGCGTCCCCCAAAGCCACAGGCGACTAGTGGGGATGCCTCCTTGCAAGGACATCACCAGCAACAGGGGGCATTTCTGACCGCCTCATTTGCCCAAACTAACCTGACCACTGGGTACCTCATGCAGTCATTCCAGAGCCCGGTTCACACACTGGGGCAGCACCTCGGCAAAGCATGGCCATGAAGAAAGGTCTACCAGCTAACGTGACCTGAATGCAGGCAGACGCCAGGTACTGCGAAGGATTCTTTCACATTATACAGAATTTCACTCGATTCTTACAGCTAATTCTCTTTACGTGGATGTTGTTATCCCACTTTCTTACCCCGAGGAGGCTGACAAAGGTGAAGAGACTGGTCAGTGCCAGACCCAGGATGGGGACTCCAACCAGCCTTCTCTGAAGCCCCCATCCCCGCACCCAGGAGACACAGGCAGAGTGTGCCAGCTTTCCCGCTCCCTCAGGTGGTCCCGGAAATAGCTCTGTAAGGGGGACCAACCGCTGCAGAGATGAGAGCTGTGGCATGGCGATGTCCATCATTCCCAGAGGAGGCCAGAGCTGGCAGGTGCACTGAGCCCCACGGGAGGCACGGGGCTCCGCTCGGGCAGCTGAGGGAGACCCCGAAGCTCAGCGTCCCTGGCTGCTAAGGTTTTCTTCAGTCAAGAGGGCGCTCTCTTTCTTAGCCTCTGCTCATGCTGGACTCCAGGGGACGACAAGGTGCCAGCATTCTCTCTCACAGGGACCTGTGCAGGCTGCAAGATGAACCCTAGGGGTCTCCTGCCTTCAAGGAACTTACAGTCACCCTTCCTTCTAGGAGCTTCAAAAAGCCTCCTCCTAATTTTACTACACAGGCAGTGGGCTGCTGGCTGAGGTAGGTGGCAGGAAGGATGGTGTATGTGATGAGGAGCGGGCGGGGGAAGAGCAGTAAGGTGGAAGGGTCATGGGAAGAGAGGAGCAGGGAGGCTGAGGGTCAGGGCAGCAGCCAGGGCACACTTCGTTTCCCAGGAGCAGACTTTAGAGTCAGATACTCCGGGGCTCAGATACATGGCGTGGCAATGCCCTGGGCAGAGGTGGCATGTGCGACAGAGCAGCCCAAGGCCTAGCAGAACAGGAGATGCGGGAGGTCTTCCCTGGCTGGCAAGGACCACACCACTCAACCCAAGGAGGCCCAGCAACCCACTTCAAGCCCCTCTGCCAAAAGGCCCCCGGAAAACTGTCTCTGTGGGTTGTAGGGCATGAAATACCCAGCAGCAGTTTTCTAGAATGCAGCCAAAGCCCGAGAGTAAGCAGAAGGTGCCTCTAAGCCAGCGGTTCTCAACCTGTGGGTCGCGACCCCTTTGGCGGTCGAACGACCCTTTCACAGGGGTCGCCTAAGACCATCCTGCATATCAGATATTTACATTACGATTCATAACAGTAGCAACATTACAGTTATGAAGTAGCAACGAAAATAATATTATGGTTGGGTCACAACAAGAGGAACTATATTTAAAGGGCCAGAAGGTTGAGAACCACTGCTCTAAGCAATCAGAAACAGATGTTTCCAGTTCATACACTGAGGCCCAAGCAGAGAGCCCCTCAGGACCTCTGCTAACTCCTCCTCCGGGTAACTATGAACAGCTTTGAGTGTACAGCTAGGAAGTGAGGAAGGCCCACAGGAGCAGAAGTGAGAGACTGAAGGTAAGATAAGACAGAGAGCGAAGCCACGGAAGTGGACATGGGGCCTGCTCGTGCACCGGACCAGGGCCTTGTGCAGGGGCAGGGATTGCACATTTAATCAGCCCCCCAAGGCATCGCTGGGTTGGCAGCAAAGACCTGATCACTAAAATTAAAATATTAAAAATTTAAAAATACTTAGAAATAAATGTAACTAAGGAAGTAAAAGATCTGTACCCTGAAAATTATAAAACACTGATAGAGAGAAACTGAAGACACACATAAATGAAAAGATGTCCTGTGTTCATGGACTGGAAAAATTAATATTGTTAAAATGTTCATACTACCCAAAGCCATCTACATATTTCACAGAAACAGAAAAAGCAATCCTAAAATTCATACAGAACTATAAAAGGCTTTCAATAGGCAAAGCAATGCTGAGAAAGAAGAAAGTTGACAGTATCACACTGCCTGATTTAAAACTATATTGCAAAGTTATAGTCATCAAAGCAGTCTGGTACTGGCATAAAAATAAATACAAACCAATGGAACGGAATCAAGAGCCGAGAAGTAGACTCATACATACATAGTCAACTAATATTTGACAAGGGAGCCAAGAGGACTCAATGGGAGGAAGGACAGTCTGCCATAAACTGTGCTGGGAAAACTGGATATACACATTCAGAAGAATAAAACCAACTTCTAAATCACACCACTCACAAAAACTAACTCAAAATGGACTAAACACTTACATGTAATACCCCAAACCATAAAACTACTAAAAGAAAAATAGGGGGGAGCTCCTTGACATTGATCTTGAAAAAGATTTTTTAGATATAACACCAAAAGCAAAGGCAACAAAACCAAAAATAAGCAAGTGGTAGGTACTACATCAAACTAAAAAATTTCTTCACAACAGAAGAAACAATCAGGAAAATAAAAAGGCAACCCACAGAATGGGAGAACATATTTACAAACTATCAGATAAGGGGTTAATATAAAAAATATATAAGGGCCTGGCCAGCTTAGCTCAGTGGTTGAGCGTCGACCTATGAACCAGGAGGTCATAGTTTGTTTCCCGGTCAGGGCATGCCTGGGTTGCAGGCTTGATCCCCAGTGTGGGGCATGCAGGAGACAGCCGATCAATGATTCTCTCTCTTCCTCTCCCTTCCTCTCTGAAATCAATAAAAAAATATATTTTTTAAAGTGTGTGTGTGTGTATGTATATAACTTATACAAAATAACCCATAGCAAAAAAACCCTAACCATTGACAGTGAGGAAATTGAAACAACCATCAAAAACATCCCCCCCAAAAAAGTCCAGGACCAGATGGCTACACCAGTGAGTTCTACCAAATGTTCAAAGAAGGTTTACTAATAAAACTTATCCTTCTCAAACTCATCAAAAAATTGAAGAAGAGGTAATACTTCCTAACACATTCTATGAGGCCAATATAACCCTGATACCAAAACCTGGCAAAGATGACAAAAAAAGAAAACTATAGACCAATGTCTCTGATGAACACAGATGCAAAAATCCTAAATAAAATGCTAGCAAATCTAACACAACAGTACATCCAAAAAGTAATACATCATGATCAAGTGGGGCTCATTTCAGGGACACAAGGATGGTTCAACATATACAAATCAATTAACGTAATACACCACATTAACCAAAGACAGGATAAAATCGTAAGATCTTATCAATAGATGCAGGAAAAGCATTTGATAAGATACAATAGTCATTTATGATTAAAACACTCAATAAAATAGTAATAGAAGGAAAGTACCTCAACTTAATAAAGGCCTGGGCCCTGGTCATGGCTCGTGCAGGAGGCAACCAGTCAATGTGTTTCTTTCACATTGATATTTCTGTCTTTCCCTCTCTCTTCCACTCTCTCTACAAATCAATGGGAAAATATCCTCAGGTGAGGATTAAAAAAAAGTTTAAGATGTGGTCCATGCACACAGTGGAGTATACTCAGCCACGAGAAAGGATGGAACAGCACCGTTTACAACCACATGGACAGGCCTTGAGAACATGATGCCGAGTGAAACCAGTCAGTCAGAACAAGCTGAGAACCATACGATCTCACTCATGTGTGGGATGTAAAAACGAAACTCGTTAACACAAACAGCAGTGTGGTGGGTGCCAGAGGGAAGGGGTGGGGGAGAAGGAGATCCTGATACAAGGTGACAGGAGAAGACCTGACTGTGGGTGGTGGGCACGCAGTGCAATATACAGATCTTGTAACATAGAAACCCACAGCTGACACCTATGTTCATGTTGACCAATGTCACCCCAATCAATTTAATAAATAAATATTAAAAATAAAATATAAAAGATATATGCACCCCCATGTTCACTGCAGTATTATTCACAATAGCCAAGACATGGAAACAACCCAAGTGTTCACTGGTGAATGAATGCATAAAGAAAATGTGGGAGGCCTAACCAGTTTGGCTCAGTGGATAGAGTATTGGTCTTCGAACCAAAGGGTCCTGGGTTCAATTCCGGTCAAGGGCATGAACCTCAGTTGCAGGCTCCTCCCTGGCCTGGACACATTGATATTTCTCTCTGTCTTTCCCTCCTTCTTCCACTCTCTCTAAAAATCAATGGGAAAAATAAAACATCCTTGGGTGAGGATTAAAAAAAAAATAGAAAGAAAAAGAAATTGTTGATGCACTATCCTATATAATAGAGAGCTAATACGCAAATGGTTGCCACACCCTCATGCTGCCACACCTTAATGGCTCAGACACTTAACACTGGGGAGAGAGGTATGGGGACCAGCCAGGCACAAATGAGATTGAGAGAGAGGAATGGGGGCCAGCCAGGCACAAATGAGCTCATGAGAGAGGAATGGGGACCAGCCAGGCTGCGACCCGGGAGAGGGACAAGTTGCCCGCCCCTCGGTCCTGGGTGCCAGCGGCTGCGCCTACGTCTGTAGTCCAGCCCGGGAGAGGGACAAGCCGCACACCCCACAGTCCCGGACGCCAGCGGCTGGGGCTGTGGCACAGGAGAGGAACAAGCCATTTGCCCTGCGGTCCCAGGCGCCAGCACCTATGGCTGCGGCCCAGGAGAGGGACAAGCCACCTGCCCCATAGTCTCGGGCGCCTGTGGCTGCAACCCGGGTGAAGCCACCCGCCCACAGGCCCCTGCGGCTGCAGCTGGCCCGGGTGAAGTTGGCCCGGGTCCTGGGTGCCTGCGGCTGGCCAGAGGGAGGGAAGCCCAGGTCCTGGGTACCTGCAACCGGCCGGAGGAGGGAATCCTGGGTGCTGGGTGTGGGGTGAGGCAGAGGCGGTTGGGGGTGATCAGGCCAGCAGGGGAGCAATTAGGGGCAATCAGGCCAGCAGGAGAGCAGTTAGGGGCAATCAGGCAGGCAGGCAGAGGGGTTAGGGGCGATCAGACAGGCAGGCAGGTGAGCGGTTAGGAGCCAGTGGTCCCGGATTGCTAGAGGCAGTCGGACATCCCCCGAGGGGTCTCAGATTGGAGAGGGTGCAGGCCGGGCTGAATTCTGTACACCGGGCCTCTAGTAGTAGATAAAGCAGAGGAAAGAATCAGTGATTTGGAACATAAGGTAGCAGAAAACATCCACTCAGAAGAACAAAAAGAAAAAAGAATTTTAAAAAGTGAGGATAGCTTAAGGGGCCTCTTGGACAACATCAAAAGTACCAACATTCATAGCATGGGGGTGCCAGAGGAGAGGAGAGAGAGCAAGAAAATGAAAACATGTTTAAAAAAATAATGACAAAAAATTTCCCTAACTTGGTGAAGGAAAAAGGTATACAGTTTAGGAAGCACAGTAAGTCCCAAACAAGATGAACCTAAGGAGACCCACACCAAGACACATCATAATTAAAATTCCAAAGGTTAAAGACAATGAGAGAATCTTAAAAGAAGAGAAAAGCAGTTAGTAACTCACAAGGGAGTGCCCATAAGACTGTCAACTTATTTCTCAACAGAAACTCTGCCAGAAGGAATTGACAGGAAATATTGAAAAGCATGAAAAGCAAGGACTTACAACCAAAATTACTCTACCCAGCAAAGCTATCATTTAGAATTGAAGGTCAGATAAAGAGCTTTACAGACAAGAAAATGCTAAAGGAGTTCATCACCACCAAACCAGCACTACAAGAAATGTTAACGGGTCTTCTTTAAGAAAGAAAAAAAAGATAAAAAATATGAATCATAAAATGGCAATAAATACATATCTATCAATAATTACTTTGAAAGCTCCAATAAAAAAACATAAGGTGACTGAATGGGTAACAAAACAAGACCCTTACATATGCTGTCTACAAGAGACTCACTTCACATTAAAAGATACACACACAAACTGAAAGTAAAGGGCTGGAAAGAGATATTTCATGAAAATAGAAACAGCGGGCACATACCCTGAGGGCTCCCGGACTGTGAGAGGGGACAGGCCGGGCTGAGGGACCCCTCCAGTGCACGAATTTTCATGCACCGGGCCTCTAGTGTTGAATAAGAGTGGTGAAAGCAGACAACTCTGTCTTGTTCCTGATCTTATGGGGAATGCTTGTATTTTTTGCCCATTTAGTATGATGTTGGCTATAGGTTTGTCATATATGGTCTTTGTTATGTTGGGAAATGCTTCCTCTATTCTCATTTTGCTGAGAATTTTTAATCATAAATAGTTGCTGGATTTTATCAAATGCCATTTCTGATTCTATTGATATGATTATGTGATTTATTTATTTATTTATTTTTATTTTTAATATATTTTATTGATTTTTTACAGAGAGGAAGGGAGAAGGATAGAGAGTTAGAAACATCGATGAGAGAGAAACATCAATCAGCTGCCTCCTGCACACTTCCTACTGGGTATGTGCCCACAACCAAGGTACATGCCCTGGACCGGAATCCAACCTGGGACCCTTCAGTCCACAGGCTGATGCTCTATCCACTGAGCCAAACCAGTTAGGGCTGATTATGTGATTTTTATCCTCCTTTTTGTTTATGTGGTGAATTATGTTATTGATTTGCAAATATTGTACCAGCCTTGAATGCCTGGAATAAATCCCACTTGGTCATAGTGTATGATCTTTATAATGTATTATTGGATCTGATTTGCTAATTTTTTGTTGAGGATTTTAGCTTCTATGTTCATCAGGGATATTGGCTTATAATTTTCTATCTTTGTAGTTTCTTTATCTGGCTTTGGAATTAGGATAATCCTGGCCCCATAAAATTAGCTTGGGAGTCTTCCTTCCTCTTGAATTTTTGGAATAGTTTGAGAAGGATAGGTGTTAGTTCTTCTTGGAATCTTTGGTAAAATTCACCTGTAAAGCCATCAGGGCTTTTGTTTGTTTGGAAGTTTTTTGATTACTGCTTTAATTTCTCTAGTTGTAATCTGTCTATTAAAATTCTCTGATTCTTCTTGATTTAGTTTTGGAAGATTGTATATTTCTAGGAATTTGTCCATTTCTCTCAGGTTGTCCAATTTGTTGGCTTGTTCATAATACTTTCTTACAATCCTTTGTATCTCATTAGCTGTGAAGTCTGGGTAAACCCCTAGACCTCTCTGAGCCTCGGTGTTTTCATCCCAGTGAGGGGGATGATGAAACCCATTTGGGAAGGTTATTGTAAACATTTGCATTAACCTCTGAAAAGCTCAGCAGCAGGGAAGGTACTGGGGTGGAAGTCAGCAGTTTATAGAGGAAACTGGCACCCAAGGGTGCTATGGGAAAGCTCCACTAGACTCTAGTGGCACACACACCAGGCCATCCAATGGCACACGCTGGAGGCTGTGCTGAGTGGACAGAGGGGAAGCCCTGAGGTGAGGCAAGGTCGGGAACATGGATTTTCCAAGATGCTTCCCATCCACGGGAGGACAGTACTCACTGTTAATGCCAGCATCACTTCTCTGTAGTTCCGGTTCCCGTTTAGCCGCTTCTTCAGGGCTCGAATGGCATCCTTGGGCCTGGAGAAAAGGACATATTAAGATCCTTAAAAATTACACTTTGGGACACTGTCCTACAGATTCACTGCCATTTTTGTGAACTAGCATATCTACGAAGTTATTTGCTGTAGCATGTTTGTAATTGTAAAAGATTGGAAAGAAACTAAACACCCATCAACATGAAACAGGGTAAATTAAAGCTTATTTATCCATATAATGGAATACTATGCAGCTGCGCAAAAGAACACACTCCTTGTGCATCACCATGGAGCAGACAATGTGAACAGTCATCTGCAGAGCAGTGCATAGGGGTGCTCCTGTTTGAGTTACCCAAGGACCACAGACACAGACACAGTGCACACGCCGGCCAGGGAAGAGAAGCTCTGGGAAGAGCCACAAGAAGTTGGTAACTTCAGCTGCCCCTGAAGAGGGAACTGGGTGACAGAGAGGACAGGGAGATTTTTCACTTGATTGTCTATTTGCAGCCCTTTTGACTTTTGTATAACATGCAAGTATTTGTCCAAAATAAAAACCAACCCACTGTGCACTGAGGAGACCACAGAGAGAGAATGGCCAGGTCCTTGCGTAGGCCTGGGGCTCAGCTCCTCCCCAGTTCCATGGAACTCCTTTTTCCCTGAGAAAACTTTAGTCTCCTCAAAACCCAAGGAATTGTGTGCTTTTAGGTAAGGGATCTGCTGTGGATTCCCAGAGAGAATCTCACAGAATTATAGGCAGTCCCCTGTTTACAAGTGGGCCTGTTCAAAAGCTCACTTATCAGTTGATTACTTGGAACTTGAAACGCATTCTTCCTTAAGTCACTGTTAGAACTGGGAGTTAGAGTCCCCAGCAGCCCCCTAACAAGTACAGTCCTTATATCTGGCATGTTATTTAATTTACTCTAAGTCAGGATTAAACAAAGATGTGGACCTAGGAGGCACTTCCTGCATGGAGCCCCTGCCAGCTGGCTGGCCGGGGGAAGCCCCATCACTTGAGCTCTAGGAAGCCCCAGTCCAGCTGCAGGCCTGCCTTTTGCTCTCACAAGTGGCACCAGTCTTCTACAGATTCACGTGTCAATATATCTGATCTTTCCAAAGTTGAAGGTTGGTAAGTCAGAAACCTTCTGTTCCTCCTGAAATATTTATGATCCACTTACCAAATGAAAAAGTCCTTTCAAATGTGTATGAGGAAGGGGGGGTGGGGCCGAGTGGAAGCTTGGCTAATCAGCCCAATTTAAACAGAAACACAGCAAGGCACGGCTTCAAGAAATGTAAAGCCCTGGCCAGTGTGGCTCAGAGGTCAGAGTGTCAGCCCGTGGACCGAAGGGTCATGGGTACAATTCCCGGTCAAGGGCACGTACCTGGGTTGCAGGTTTGATCCCTCTGCCCCTGTCAGGGTGTGTGTGCGGAAGGCAACCAATCGATGTATCTCTCTCATATAGATGTTTCTCTCCCTCTCCCTCCCTCCTTCCCTTCTAATCTCTCTAAAGAAAAATCAATGGGGAAAGAATGAAGAAGTTTAAAAATACCTGAGACCTATTTCCCCCTCCCAACTTGAAAAATGGCTCCTGCAGGAAGCCTTGGCTCTGAGTCCACGGGCTGAT
Source organism: Myotis yumanensis (assembly GCF_028538775.1). Lineage (NCBI taxonomy): Eukaryota > Metazoa > Chordata > Mammalia > Chiroptera > Vespertilionidae > Myotis > Myotis yumanensis. The sequence goes on from NW_027223767.1 coordinate 1,673,602, forward strand.
GGGACAAGGCTCTCTGGAGAATGTGTCCTTGCAAGTCTTTGCAGTACGGCTGTTTCCACACAGGAATGCTGATTTCTGCAAATGTGGGACTTGACAAGCTCTCAGCTTCAAGGGCTGTGTGTGGACTTGAGCTGGTGAAGGTCCACAGCTACTGGTCAGAAGCATGGAGTGGCTTCCTCTCTCCAGGGCTCTGCCCAGCCCGGTTAGCCCTGGCCCATGGCTGCCATTCCCCTTGGCCCAGTCTCACTCCTCTCCGCTTGAGCTTCATGGAGCAGAAGAATGGGAACAAGCTCCAGGGCTGCGCTCCCAGTGGGGGAATGTGCTGGGGGAAGCAGCCAGCAGGCTCCCTCCCTGGAGCTACAGTGAAAACCCATCCTCAGAAGGACGGCCTGGTGACAACTGGGTGAGCACAAAAGCAAGCACTTCCCTCCCTCCCTGGGGAAGGCTTCAGAGGCGAGGATCAAAGCGTGTCAGAGGAACTGCCAAGTTTTAAGCAGCAGCAGCAGCAGCAGCAGGTTGGACAGCAAGGAGCTAGGAACAGGGAGACGGGAAAGGGAAGAACCAAGAGCCAAGGAGCAGAAAGAATCAGGAGGCAGCGGCAGGTGTGAGATGCCCCAACACCCTGGCAGCTTTGGCAGGAAAAGCCAGGCCTCAGGGCTGCCGCAGGGCCTCAGGTCAGGCTACAGCCCGGTTCCATCGTGTCCCTGTCGACTCCAGAAAGGCACTTCTGAAGTGCTTCCTCCTTATTCCAAGATGGAGGACACGGCTGCCCCCATGACTCACCTCGAACACCGAACACCGCTCTGCCCTCCTTCCCCAACCCCACTCTGCTATGGGCCTGCTCCTCTGCACCCCTCCTGCTAAGAGGCTGGGAAACAGACAAAACTTCAGTGAGCTGGGAAGATCCAGAAATCCATGAACATGACCCAGGTCAGTGGGTCCTCATCAGAGCCGCACATCAAAGCACAGCACTTACCAAATCCACGTGCCTATGCCCTCCTTACTAGGACTGGGAGGGGCCTGGCAAAGGGCTCTGCAACCTTCCTGGGGAGGCTATTCAGCCAGGCATTCCTGGCTAATGACCAAGAATTCAGGACACAAGGGGCTATTGCCTCAGGCTGGAGGAGACCTCAACCCTGGAAACTGGGGAAAGCCCAGGGAGCGGCCTGTGGGGCAGCCACCGGGACCCCGGCCTCCCAGAGGTAGAAGTACAGGCAAGGTGCTGGGGGCTGGAGCCGTCTTCCGGGGCTTACACCCTGCCCTTCATAGCTGTGGTGTGAGACCTTTGGCAAGTGACCAAACCACTCTGGGCCTCAGTTTCCTCAACATTAACACAAACTGTCCCTGCCATATAGGGCTGCTGGGGGTGGTGCTGCATGAGCTGGTGCAATCCAGGGCACGGCACAGGGGTCCGGCACGTGGCAAGTGCTCAGAGAACGGCTGAGGGAAGGGCGGTGAACCCATGAGACAGGTACTATTGGCACCCCCACTTGTCAATGAGGAAACAGACACAGAAATTAAGTCACTCACCCAGGATCACATGACAAGTGAGCGGAGGACCGAGGACTCCGGCCCAGGCTGGTGGCTGCAGGCTCCATGCTCCTCACCCCGCTGCACTCCTTTCCTATGCTGCCTACACTGCCCTCCAGCCAGGGGGTCTCCTTCCTTCCCCTGCCATCCACCCTCACTTGGCTGACCGAGGACTCCACTTGGATGTCACCTCCTCTCAGAACCCTCTGCTGCTGCCGCCCCGGCTGGCGAGCTGCCCGCTCTAGCATCTCTCCTGAACTCTGAGCGTCTTCCTCAAGCACCGTTGCGTTGATACGGTTCTATTGTTCACCTAGCTAACACATTTGTCAGAACCATTGTGTGCACACTACGCTAGGTGCTAGGGATGAAATGGTGGCAAAACAGTTTCTGGCCCTGGCTGGTGTGGGCCAGTGGTTAGAGGGCCAGCCCTCACACCAAAAGGTCTGGGGTTCAATTCCTGATCGAGGGTTGCAGGTTCGATCCCCGGCCCCTGGTTGGGGGCATGTGCAGGAGGCAACCAATCAATGTGTCTCTCACATCCATTTTTCTTTCCCCCTCACCTCTCTCTCCCACGCCCTCTTCCTCCCTCCCTTCCACTCTCTCTAAAAATCAATGAAAAAAATATCCTTGGGTGGTTAACAACAACAAAGTGGAGTGTGCAGTGTAGGGGGAAGTGGGGATGAGGCAGCCCTGTGACAGGTCCCGCAGGTGTGGAAGTGTAACCTGTGATGAGAGTGCGTACAGAACAGGGCACTGTGAAATCACACAACGGGGATTTGTCCAAATCAGGAGGGAGGGGTGTCAGGGAAATGAGACAAGTGAATGAAAGAACTAGTCAGTGAGAGGGAGAGGCGTGGGGAGGGAAGAGAAGGACACTGGGCCTGGAGCCCAGAAGCAGGAAGGGGGCAGGGTGCCCACCGTTAGCCAGGCTTGGGGGGAGAGATCTTGGCAGTGACCTCATAGCAGAGGCAAGGCTAGGACACTCCCAGGGAGCACTGGGGTCTCTCTGGAAATAGAGGAACAGGAGTGCGGGTCACTTCAGGAAGAAAGCGCTTTGAGGACACGCCTGCAGACCCTTGAAGGAGGCCTGTCCCTTTGGAAGGAGAAGGCCGCATTCTAACACATTTGCACGCATGCCCCTCCCATTTGTGGCGAATGGCAAACAGGGCTATGGGAAGTGCAAGGGGCTGAAAGATCAGAGGGGCAGAAGGGTGAGGGCCCCAAATGGAGTGGCTGGAGGGCCCGGTCATCCCACAGGGTCTGCGAAGGATTTCACAGGATTCCCTTGTTAGCAAGGGTGTAACTTCGTGAGTTCTGCATTTCCCAGCGCCCCTCTGCCTGCAGCATGGAGAACAGACAAAGGGGAAGAGGCCGGGGCAGAGGGACTACCCATGGGGACAGCCCACTCTAGAGGATGACACAGGAAGATAGCTCTTTACAGCCCGACTGCGCCCACCTCTCTAGCCTCTGTCCCAGAAAATCCCCTCCCACTCCTCCCTGCACACCCAGACCGCACCTGTACACCGCGCCCCACCCCCCATGCTGCCCTTGCCATGCACCCTTAGCTACACAGCACGCTTCTCCTCTTCCTGCCATCCTTGGGCTCAGCCCAATGCCCGCCCCTCCAGGAGGCACCCACTCACCATGGCATCTGGGCCTCCACCTGTGGGGCCAACAAATGTGGCTGCGCAGCTAGATAAACAAGTAAATGAGTGGCATCCGGGGTGGACGTAAAGAAGAAAGGCCCGAGTGGGGCTGCAGGAAGAGCCCAGTGACTATGGCATTAGACATGCAGAGCCCCAAGTTTGTGATTCCGTCTGTGAGCCAGACACGAGCTGATCAGCCATTTAGACGGCAGAAATAGGTCAACTTTCACCACCGACTCCCAAATGCATATCTCCAGCCCAGGCCGCCCCCACCTCCAGACCCCTCTGTGCCATCGCCCTGTCAGCATTGCCACTGCACCCAGTCGGCTCCATCCCTGCTCTCTTGACTCTTCCCTTCTCTCACTCCCGTGGGCACATGTCACCGGTTCCCCCTGTATCAGCCCCCTTCCCATTTCCTCCTTGATCCCAAGGAGGATTCCTGTCAGAGCCAGCCCTTGGTCTCTTCCCAGCCAGGCCATTCTGAACAGGTAGCCAGAGTGATCTCTTCAAAATAAAAGTCAAACCATGCCCTGCTTCTGCTCAAATCCTCCAAGGGGTTCCCAGCCACCTGAAGTGAAGCCCGAGGCCCCGTGGTGCCGGTGTCACCTGGATCCTGGACATCTCTGACCTGACACCTATTCCTTGCTCACTCTTCCAGCCCCACTAGCCTCCTGGCTATTCATCTTAATTTTTTTGTTAATCCTAACCTGAGGATATGTTTTCCATTGATTTTTAGAGAGAGGAGAGTGGAATGAGGGAGGGGGGGAAGAGAGAGAGAAATACCAATGTGAGAGAGACAAATTGATTGGTTGCCACACATGCACCCCAAAAGGGCTGGGATAGAACCTGCAACCAAGGTACATACCCTTTTTAAAAAAATTTTAAATCTTTATTGTTGAGAGTATTACAGATGGCCCCCCTTCTCTCCCTCCATTGCCCACTCCCTCCCATTCCTGCTTTGCCCCAGGCCTTCACCATCCTATTGTCTGTGTCCATAGGTAATGCATATCCTATACTAATAAAAGAGAAACATGCAAATTGACCACACCTCCGCTACGCCCAAGCCATGCCCACCAGCCAATAAGAGTGACTATATGCAAATTAACCCAACCAAGATGGCGGCCAGCAGCCACAGAGCTGGAGCAAGCAGGAGGCTTGGTTGCCCCAGCGATGGAGGAAGCCAAGCTTCCCGCCTGCCCTGGCCGGCTGTGGCCTCCGCTCAAGGCAACAAAGTTTCAATTATAGAAGATAGATTAATCCCAGATACCTGCTTCCAGCCAGCCTCCACTGGGAGCTTGGGTGGCTGGGGGCTGTGGCCAGCCTGCAAACAACCATCAGCCCCTCACCCAGGCTGGCCATACCCTCATGGGGTGAGGGTCCCCACTGGGGGCCTTGGCCAGCCTGCAAACAGCCATCAGCCCCTCACCCAGACTTGCCAGGCACCCCAGCAGGACCACCCACCCTGAAGGGGCTGTGGCCAGCCTGAAAATGGCCCTCAGCCCCTCACCCAGGCTGGCCAGGCACCCCAGTGGGGACCCCCAGACTGAAGGGGCTGTGGCCAGCCTGCAAATAGCCATCAGCCCCTCACCCAGGCTGGCCAGGCACCCCAGGGGGGACACCTAACCTGAAGGGGCTGTGGCCAGCCTGCAAACAGCCATCAGCCCCTCACCCAGACTGGCCAGGCACCCCAGCAGGACCCCCCACCCTGAAGGGGCTGTGGCCAGCCTCAAACAGGCACCAGTCCCTCACTTAGGCTGGCCACACCCTCATGGGGTGAGGGTCCCCGCTGGGGGGCTTGGTCAGCCTGCAAACAGCCATCAGCGCCTCACCCAGGCTGGCCAGGCACCCCAGCGGGGACCCCCACACTGAAGGGGCTGTGGCCAGCCTGCAAACAGCCATCAGCCACTCACCTAGGCTGGCCAGGCACCCCAGCAGGACCCTCCTCCCTGAAGGGGGTGTGGCCAGCCTGAAAACGGCCCTCAGCCCCTCACCCAAGCTGGCCAGGCACTCCAGTGGGGACCCCCACCCTGATCCGGGACACCATTCAGGGCAAACCAGCTGGCCCCCACCCATGCACCAGGCCTCTATCCTATATAATAAAAGGGTAATATGCAAATTGACCCTAACAGCAGAACGACTGGGAATGACTGGTCACTATGACACACACTGACCACCAGGGAACAGATGCTCAATGCAAGAGCTGCCCCCTGGTGGTCAGTGCACTCCCACAGGGGGAGCTCTGCTCAGCCACAAGCCAGGCTGATGGCTGCCAGCACAGCGGTGGTTGTGGGAGCCTCTCCTGCCTCCTCAGCAGCGCTAAGGATGTCCGACTGCAGCTTAGGCCTGGTCCCCGCTGGCAAGTGGACATCCCCCGAGGGTTCCCAGACTGCCAGAGGGATGTCTGACTGCCAGCTTAGGCCCAATTCCCCAGGGACTGGGCCTAAGCCAGCAGGTGGTCATCCCCCAAGGGGTCCCAGACTGCGAGAGGGCACAGGCTGGGCTGAGGGACCCCCCTGAGTGCACAAATTTTTGTGCACCAGGCCTCTAGTCTTACCTAATAATAGACAAACATGTAAATTGGCTGTCCCTCTGCTACGATCACCAGCCAATCAGGAGAGTATGCAAATTAACCCAACAAAGATGGTGGTTAATTTGCATACGCAGGCACAAAGCGGCGGAGTGGCCAGATCAGTGAAGACTGAAGGCTCCGGCCAGAGCGAAGGCCTGGGTCCCAGGTGCTAGAGGAAAACTGGTGCTGGCAGCCAGGGGAAGGGAAGGCCTATTGCATGAATCTCTTCGTGCAACGGGCCTCTAGTGTGCATATAAGGTCTTTGACTAATCTCTTCCCAACTCCTCTCCCCACCTCCCTATGAGATTCGTCAGTTTTTTCCATGTTTCCATGCCTCTGATTCTATTTTTTAGATTCAATTGTTGATAGATATGTATTTATTGCCATTTTATTGTTTGTATTTTTATCTCTTCTTTCTTCCTTCTTTTCTCCTCCTTCTTCTTCTTTCTTCCTTCTTCCTCCTTCCTTTATTCCTTCCTTCTCCTCCTCTGTCCTCTCCTCTCTCCCTCCTCCTCCTTCTCTTTATTTTTCTTCTTCTTCTTAAAGAATACCCTTCAACATTTCATATAATACTGGTTTGGTGGTGATGAACTCCTTTAGCTTTTCCTTGTCTGTGAAGCTCTTTATCTGACCTTCAAATCTAAATGATAGCTCCACTGGGTAGAGTAATCTTGGTTGTAGGTCCTTGCTATTCATCACTTTGAGTATTTCTTGCCACTTCCTTCTGGCCTGCAAAGTTTCTGCTGAGGAATCAGCTGACAGTCACATGGGCACTCCCTTATAAGTAACTAACTGCTTTTCTCTTGCTGCTTTTAAGATTCTCTCTTGGTCATTAACCCTTGGCATTTTAATTATGATGTGTCTTGGTGTGGGCTTCTGTGCTTCCTGGACTTGTAAGTCTATTTCTTTCACCAGGTAGGGGAAGTTTTCTGTCATTATTTCTTCAAATAGGTTTTCAATATCTTGCTCTCTCTTCTCCTTCTGGCACGCCCATAATGCGAATGTTGGTACACTTGAAGTTGTCCCAGAGGCTCCTTACACTATCTTCATATTTTTGGATTCCTTTTTCTTTTTGCTCTTCTGATTGGGTGTTTTTTGCTTCCTCACATTCCAAATCATCCATTTGATTCTTGGAATCCTCTACTCTATTGGTGAATCCCTGTATATTATTCTTTACTAGAGGCCTGATGCACGAAGTTGGTGCAAGAGTAGGCCTTCCTTCCCCCGGCTGCCGGCACTAGCTTCCCTCTGGCACCCGGGACCCGGACTTCCCTCCAGCCACCAGCAGGCACCCAGGACCTGGGCTTCCCTCGCAGCCCCGGCTTCATCCAGAAGGTCGTCCGAAAGGATGTCCGAAAGGACATCTGGTCTAACTAGCATATTATGCTTTTATTATTATAGATTTCAGTCAGTGAATGCTTAATTTATGAAGGTATGTACCCTTGATCAGGAATTGAACCTGTGACCCTTTGGTTGACAGGTCGACACTCTATCCACTGAGCCACACTGGCCAGACTCCTTGCTATTCTTGAAACACACCAGACACCCTCTGTCCCAGAACTTCTGTGCTTGCTGTTCCCTCTGTTGAAAAGTTCTTCCCTGGTATATTCCTCACACCTCACCCCCTGGTTTACCTCAACTCTTTGTTCAATGTAACTTATGTAAGGCTTTCCTTGATTATTCCATTTAAAACTGCTAATTACCAGCCTTCTCCATCCCCAGCTTCATTTCTCTCGATAGTCTTATCACCAGCTGACCATGTCGTCTGTTCTAGTCATTATGTTGATGGCCTACCACCCCCACCTGGCCTGTCTGCTCCTCGAGGGGAGGGAGTCTGTCTGCCCTACTCACTGGTGTGTCCTCAGGACTCACACGCAGGCCCGGCACAAATCATCATTTAGTGCCTATTTGTTGAATGAAAGCAGGACCAACCTTAAGAGGCTAGTCCCCAATTTATACATTACAAGGCTGTAAGTGACAGTGTCACTATGCAAGCTGAGGGCTGCCTGAGTCTAGGCCGGTGATGGCGAACCTATGACACGCGTGTCAGAGGTGACACGCGAACTCATTTTTTTGGTTGGTTTTTCTTTGTTAAATGGCATTTAAATATATAAAATAAATATCAAAAATATAAGTCTTTGTTTTACTATGGTTGCAAATATCAAAAAATTTCTATATGTGACACGGCACCAGAGTTAAGTTAGGGTTTTTCAAAATGCTGACACGTCGAGCTCAAAAGGTTCGCCATCACTGCTCTAGGCTGTTCTTCTACCACTTTGGAGATAGTTTAAGGCGACATGGCAATAATAAATTCCATTTTTATGGTGTGGCAGAGGGCCAAATATAGATTACTTTGGAGGAAGTGTAACTAGAATGCAGCTATGATGTAGAAGAGGCTGTATCATGCTTAACAATAAGCACAGACTCAGTAGCTCAGGGATGCCCACTGCGGAAACACCAGGCTGCTCTGTGGGCACTCTCTCTGACTCCTGGGGCCCCAGCCCAGCAAAGCATGGCAGAGACAGCCTCACATCTGCGAAGGGAAGGCAGAGGTTAGGAAGGAGTGGGGGCAGGGGTGATAATCTGGCTATGGAGACCGACTACCAGGAACCAAGTAACCAAGCAACTTCATTTTCACTTGTGAGTAAAGGCAGGTTATTAAAAGAGGTTTTCAGGGCTCTGACTCAGCACTGCCATCGGGGACGTGGGGGCGAAGCGGATAGGAAGAGGAAAGATAATTAAAGAGTATCAGCGTATTGCCTGGGCCAGTGTGGCTCAGTTGGTTGGAGTGTTGTTCCATGCCCCAGAAGGTCGCAGGTTCGATTCCAGGTTAGGACACATACCCAGGTTGCAGTTTGATCCCTGGTTGGGGCATGTACAGGAGGCAATGGATCAATGTATCTCTCTCACATCAATGTTTCTCTCCCCGCACTGTCTCAATTTTTTTAAAAAGATCAGCATATTAAATGCCAAGGCAAACAGATCGAAAACAAAACACAAAACATCCTTAAGCCTTGCCAGGCTTTGAGTGACACCCCGACTGACAAGCGTCACAGCAGGGTGGGGGGAGCACACCTACCCTTCCTCTGTCTCATTGACGATGTCGCAGATCTCCATGTTCAATGTCCAGTCCTCGCTTTGCAGGGAGCCATCTGTGGCCTTTTCTGTAAAGTCAGAGAGAAAGCTGGTTTACATTTCTCCTGAACGAGGGGCTCTGGCAGGAACCAGAACCACCACATTCTCCCAAACAAATGGTCTGAGTCAACAGAGCGGTTCTAGGGTTCTGTTCTCACAAGAGAACAGCCAGCGAGAGAGAGAGCTGGGCCCAGAGGCTAATGTCATAACACTGTCCTTCTTTCTCCAAACTCCAGACTGAGAAGCTCGTGAAGGCCTAAGCTACTAAAAATCACCCGAAACTCTCAACTCCTCCCATTCAACAGACAACCACATCTCCTGCACAATGCCAGGTCGAAGCAGCCACAACCCCGAGACACGATGGGGAAGGTCGGAGTGAACAGATTTGGCCACATTGGGCGCCTGGTCACCAGCTCTGCTTTTAACTATGGCAAAGTAGACAGTTGCCATCAATGACCCCTTCATTGACCTCAACTATATGATCTACACCAAGCATGTCAAACTCGCAGCCTGCGGGCCGCATTCAGCCCACATCGAATATTTTTGCGGCCCAGCCAATATAACAGTATGTAAGAAATGTTTTAATAAAAATTTCATAACTTCATTTTTACAATATCCTGTTATACATAATTATTAATAATGAAATACAATGTTTGCTAATGACTGGTTACTATAATCGTGTTACATTCATTTTCCTTATGTGTCTTACACGCAGGCGCACCATTTCTCTCCACTGATACTAGCAGCAAATATTTTAGCAGCCGATGGCCACATCATTAGTCCTGGACTGACTTGTTTGGTGTGCGCAACAGGAAATATTTCACTTTTGAAGAACAGGAATAGGTTTATTTGCGTTACGCTTATTAATTTGTGCAGTTATCCAGTGTCTGGTAAGTTAATGTTCAAGACAAAATATTAATTTTTATTAAAATGTTCTATTATTTTATGTTAATGATTACTCATTCATTTCAGCCCTTTGTATTCAGCATGTCTCTATAAAAATAAACCTACGTTTCTATGAAAATTGAAGCTTTTATTTTTTTGTGGCCACATACACTTATACCTTGTTTATTTGGCCCACTAGCCTTTGAGTTTGACACGCTTGGTCTACACATTCCAGCATGATTCTACCAATGGCAAGTTCAAAGGCACAGTCAAGGTTGAGAAGAGGAAGTTTGTCATCAGTGGAAAACCCATCCCCATCTTCCAGGAGTGAGAGCCCACCAACATCAAATGGGGTGGAGCTGGTGATGAGTATGTGGGGAGTCCACCGGTGACTTCACTACCATGGAGAAGGCCTGTGCTCACTTGAAGGGGCAGCCAAGAGGGTCATCATCTCTGCCCCTTCTGCGGATGCCCCCATGTTTGTGATGGGTGTGAACCATGACAAGTATGACAACTCCCTCAAGATTGTCAGCAATGCCTCCTGCACCTCCAACTGCTTGGTGCCCCTGGCCAAGGTCATCGATGACAACTTTGGCATGGAGGAGGGACTCATGATCACAGTCCATGCCATCACTGTCACCCGGAAGCCCGTGGATGGCCCCTCTGGGAAGCTGTGGTGTGATGGCTGAGGGGCTGCTTCTACTGGTGCTGCAAGGCTGTGGGCAAGGTCATCCCTGAGCTGCATAGGAAGTTCACCGACATTGCCTTCCCCTTTCCCCATGTGTTGGTGATGGATCTGACCAGCTGCCTAGAGAAAGCGGCCAAATACTATGACACCAAGAAGGTGGTGAGGGTTGCAGGTTCGATCCCTAGTAGGGGGCGTGCAGGAGGCGGCCAATCAGTGATTCTCTCTCATCATTGATGTTTCCATCTCTCTCTCCCTCTCCCTTCCTCACTCTGAAATAACATTTCTATAAAAAGAACAAGGTGGTGAAACAGGTGTCAGAGGGATCTTCAAGGACGTCCTGGGCTACACTGAGGACCAGGCTGTCTCCTGTGACTTTAACAGTGACACCCCCTCCTCCACCTTTGATGCTGGGGCTGGCATTGCCCTCAGTGACCACTCTGTCAATCTCGTTTCCCGGGCTGACAATGAATTTGGCTACAGCAACAGGGTGGTGGACCTTATGGTCCCCATGGCCTCCGAGGAGTAAGAGCCCCTGGACCACCAGCCCCGGCGAGAAGAAGAGGGCCCTCAGCTGCTGGGGAGTCCTGGCCCCAGATCGATCCCCCAACACACTGAGAATCTCCTGATCCCCACCGTTTCCATCCCAGGCCCCTGAAGAAGGGAAGGGGCTAAGACAGCCCTACCTTGTTATGCACCCAGCCGACAGAAGAAAAAACAACAATAAAAAAACCAGGGAGATGTGAAGTTTACTAGCCCACAGATTTTGGAGCCAAACTACCTTGGTTTGAATACAGGCTCCACCACTTACTAGATATGTGACTTAGGCAAGTTACTTAACTTCTAAGTGCCCGATTTCCTCATTGTACACTAGTGAAAACAACAGTACCCAGCCCATAGAGTTTTTAGGACAATTCAGTGAGGTAATATATGTAAAGCCCCTGGAATAGGACCTCACACAGAGTCAGTACTATCAGGTAGTTGCTATCATAATATTAAAAATCTACTTCAGTAGTTAAAAAACTACATCTCAAATAAGGGAACAATAGAGGGACCATCACTTTTTTAAGACACAGCTAGGCATGTCATCAGGTGCTTCACGTACAGTATTTTATTTCATCCAAGAAATGAATTCCTGACCACTCAGTGGGAAAGGACAGTCTTTTCAACAAATGATGCTGGGGAAACTGTATACCCATATACAAAAGAATGAAATTAGACCCTTATCTTACACCACAGACAAAAATTGACCAAAAATGGATAAAAGATGTAAACCTAAGCTAAAGCTCTTAGAAGAAAACATAAAAGAAAGCTTTGTAACATGGGATTTAATAATAATTTCATGAATATGACACCAAAAGAACTGATAAGTGGTTAATATCCAGAATATTTAAAGAATTCTTACAGCTCAACAATAAAAAACACACCCAAAAGAACAACAACAAAAACACAACAATTTGAAAAATGGGAAAAGAAGCAGTACAGACATTTCTCCAACTTTTGTACACTGTTGGTGGGAATATGAAGTGCGGTAGCTGCTATGGAAAGTAATATTGCAGGTCCTCAAAAAATTTAAAAAGAAATACCATATGATCTAGCAACTCCATTTCTGAGTATATACCCCAAAGAATTGAAGACAGGGTCTCAAAGTATATTTGTACACCCAGATTCACAGCAGCATCACTCACAATAGCCAAAAGGTGGAAGTAACCCAAGTGTCCATCAATGAACAAAGATATAAACAAAAGTTGGTACATACATACAATGGAATATTTTTTGGCCTTAAAAAGGAAAGAAATTCTGACACATGCTACAGCATGAATGAATCCTGAGGACATAATGCTAAGTGAAATTAACCAAACAGAAAGAGAATACTATATGATTCCACTTATATGAGGTACCTAGAATAGTCAAACTCATGAGACAGAAAGTAGAATGGTGGCTGCCAGGGGCTGGGGGGAAGGCAATGGGGAGTTGTTAAATAGGTACAGAGTTTCAGCTTTGCAAGATGAAAAAGTTCTGGAGATTGGAACACTTAAAAAAGGTTAAGATGGCCCTAGCCAATCTGGCTCAGTGGCTAGACCATCAGCTCACAGACTGAAGGGCACGTACCTTGGTTGCAGGCTCCATCCCTGGTACTGGTCTGGGCACGTGTGGGAGGCAACCAATTGATGTCTCACTCTCACATTGATCGATGTTTCTCTCTCTGTCTCTCCCACTCCCTTCCACTCTCTCTAAAAAAATCAATGGACAAATATTCTCGGGTGAGGATTAACAACAAAAAAATGGTTAAGATGACAGATTTTATGTGTATTTTAAGACAAAAAAAGACCTTCTAGGGTAGGCATTATTTCTCCCACATTAACTCAATTGATGGATTGATTTGAGAGAGAGGGGGGGGGGGGCGAGAATTTGTTGTTCCGCTTGTTTATGCATTCACTGGTTGTTTCTTGCATGTGCCCTGACTGGGGATCTAGCCACAACCTTGGTGTATAGGAACGATGCTCTGAGCTACTGGTTCCTCCCACATTTAAAAAGAAGGAAATGAGGTTCAGAAAGGCTGGGTTCTTGACCAATCACATAACTGAATTGACAACTCAGAGTCCCAGTAACTGAATAGAATGTGTGGACCCTGAGGATAAGCCGTGGTAAGATATTTCATCTTAGGTCTGTCTATCTCTGGAGTGTAGGCATTTGCCTGGTACTGCCCCACCTGCTAGCAAAGGTGGGTTCGGATATGAAGCTGATATCTTAGAAGAATGCTAAGCCTGCCCCACCCTAACTGTACGATTCATGAGGGACATCACTACCACCATTTTAACCAAAGCTTCATACAACCCACACTGATGCTCAGTAAACAGATGACCGCTGCACATGCTGGGAGTGTCCTTATTTTCTAGATGTGGCTGTGGAGAGGTGCCACTTATCTTTTATATAATGTACCAGAACTCACACATGCAAACAAAGGTTGTACTTACAAGCAGCAACCACACACTCCAAAAATATTGCCATTGCTCTAAACATCTGTGCACTAGCTTTCATTCTGCACTAAAAGGCCTCATTGTTTAATTCTCGTTGTTGTTAATCCTCACCTGAGGATATTTTTTCCACTGATTTTTATAGAAAGTAGAAGGGAGGGAGGGAGAGATTTGGATGTGAGGGAGACACACTGTTTGGTTGCCTCCCACAGGAGCACTGACTGGGACCAGGGATGGAACCTGCAACCCAGGTATGTGCCCTTGACCAAGATTTTAACCCTTGATTCTTTGGCACACAGCCTGACAGTCTAATCGCTAAGCAATACTGGCCAGGGCTCATTGTTTCCATTTTTACCAAGAAACATGTATCTGCAACTTTTTCACTCTCTTTACTCATTGCTGTTGGCACCCAAAGACTCTTTACTCCCTGAAGAAGCAAACCCATCCCCAAATAGTGAGATCTGCCTTGGACAAATGCTATGCAAGCAGTGGACTGGGCAGGGCGCTCAGAAGCCTCCACGATTTTCGGAACCCTTAACCAGAGTCCACAGACGGTGCCAGTCTGGCAGGGACAGAGGCAGTATTCGATGTCTGCCTCCAAGAAGAGTGTGCGTGTGGAGAGGGGGAGAAAGGAGAGAGCCCACATGAGAGGCTGCTCGGAGCCCGACAGGCCCCAGAGGCTGCTCGCCTCCCCCTACTGCGCGCATGTGGAAGAGAGGCGCAGCCCACAGCCAGCGCGTGGCACCCTGGACCTGCAGGGAAATTAGAGTCAGAGGAGGGGGGCAGCCAGGGTGGGAAGGGGAAGGGAAAGGGTAGGCACCCAGGAAGAATGGCGCAAAGCACCAGGCTAGTCTAGAGGGAAAAAGACTGCGGGCAGAGGCTACAGGAAGCAGAGGGGCAGCAGGAGGCAGCCCCGAGCAGTGGCAGCAGCATGCTGCCAACCCGAGTGCTTTGCCCAGAGGCAGGAGGCACTGCTTCTAGAGGCTACGGCAGGGCTCCTGAGCAGGCTGTGTGTGGATGAACGGATCTGTGCCTCCAGCCCCTCTGCTCTTCCTGCTGCACTGGCTCTGAGCAGCCCTCTCCTTCAGGTGTCCACGCCCCGGAGATGTGCCCCACTCCCACAGCCACACGCAGCAGAGCGCCCGCAGGCCCACATCTAGCAGCCTCCTCAGCAGGTCCATCCGAATGCAGCAGCTCCGCCTGCGGGCGGCCGGGCGGCTGCTCCCAGCCAGCGAGGGGAGGCCCCCTGGCTAAAGGCCTGCACTGTCACCTGTCCCTGTCACAGTAAGGGCTGCAGCACAGACTCGCGGGAAAGAAAGTACTGAAGTTGCACTTTGGTATGGCCACAAGGGACACTGTCTTAGGAGGTTAATAGAGGAAATATTAAATCAATGAAATCTCATTTCCAAGTTCAGTTTAGCAGCAGAATCCATTAACCTTATACTCACCCTCTGTCTTCCTCTAAGAACACCGGGAAGAGGCTCAAAGGCAGGGTAACTTATCCTCAGGGCAATGCGTTCTATGCACTTACTGAGACTGAGTCTTCAAGCTAAAAGATATATACTTATTTTGATTATGAAGAACCAACCCCCAAAGAATGCTTCTTTCTTTTCATTTTGCTTCAGATGCCACACAAACATAACTGAGGATGTCTGGCTCTGCTAAACACATGAGGGAAGTGAGGCTGACAAGGAGCTCAAATCAGTTCTTATCTTACTCTCCTCATAAAAACCATCCCAGCAATGGGAGCAAAGCTGTGTCTGATGCCCCTGGAACGGCAGCCACTCTGTGGGCTCCCTCGGTCCGCCCTGCCCAGGCCAGAGGAAGCAAAGTTCAAGCTCATCTCTCTGGCCAGGTGAACCGTCAAACCTGAAATAAATCCTGCGCCACAGAAGCACAGGCTCCGGGAAGCAACAAGGCAAATCTCCTACCAGCCACCCCAAGGGTGGATAAAGACCCAAACCCCAGTGACCCTGGTTGCAAAGGGCTGACCTCTCAGAGGTCTTGGTGATATGCTGATGGCTGGGGACAGGACAGGGCTGAGCAGGACAGGCCGTGCTAGGAAGGGCAGGGCAGGGCAGGGCAGGGCTGAGCAAGACTGGGCAGGACCTAGACAGAACTGTGCACAGCAGGGCAAGACTAGACAGGGCTGAGCAGGACTGGGCAGGGTAGGGCTGGACAGGGTAGGGTTGGGCAGGGCTGGGTAGGGTAGGGCTGAGCAGGGCTGGGCAGGTTAGGGGTGGGCAGGGTAGGGCTGGACAGGGTAGGGTTGGGCAGGGCTGGGCAGGGTAGGGTTGGGCAGGGGTTGGGCAGGGTAGGGGTGGGCAGGGCTGGGCAGGGTAGGGTTGGGCAGGGCTGGGCAGGGTAGGGCTGAGCAGGGCTAGGCAGGGTAGGGTTGGGCAGGGCTGGGCAGGGTAGGGGTGGGCAGGGCTGGGCAGGGTAGAGCAAGGCTGGGCAGGGAGAGACACAACTCCCATTAAACACTCAGGGCAAAAGAATGTGTCATCCGCATGCTGTTGCCATGACGTTTTCTCTACCCAGAAAAGGCTGCCTCCTGCTTGGTGCGGGCTGAGGGCCAGGATGCCTTGAAGCCTGGCCCTGACAGCAATGACAGCACTTTCTCAGACATGGTTTCTCTGCCTCTCGCCCCACCCCTCCCATGCAGTTTGAGATCCAAGGCAATCCTGGTGGGAGATGCCTCACGATCCAGCGGCTGGGTTTCTTGTCTGCTGCTTTCTATACTTTGGTGTTAAATACAGTGACTTCAGAAGCAGCCAGCACCAGAAGGCAAAGGAGTGATGGTTTTAGCATTTTACACTTAGCATCATCCTTTTGGTGAAAATGGAAAAAAAAAATCAGCCAAATTATCTACCTCTCCAGCTATCAGGGATGTTGGTAGGAGCCCAGAGATACTAGCATAAAGGAATGGCACCCGGGATAGCTTTGTACCACGTGTGGATGGGCAGAAAGCTCATCTGACATCATGCACCAATAATATGAGACAAACCCCTGGATTACTATACGCTAGTGAGGCAGGTTGGCATCTACCAGTCAGGCAGAAAGAAAAATCAACCCGACATGCTACAAAAAAACCATTACTGCCTATTGCTTCAGATTCCCGACATGCTTCACGAATGTCAACTGCAGCTGCTGCCCTTCCACTGAGGAGACGAGACAATGAATTCCCAAAACGCACCCTACTTTATAGGATGTCCTTTGCTATGACAGCTGTCCCGACTCCTCCCTCACCCCTCTTAAAAGGAAGGAAACTGGGCCAGAAGGAAGTACACAAATTACCATCTGACCAGTCTGCAGACAACTGGGAGGCAGTTTTATCTGTAACTTTAAGGCAAAATAAAACCCCAGGGTCCCCATGCCATTTGCTCAAGATTGGCAGGGCCTGAGACGTGCCGTGTACGGTCCCTGCAGCTGAGGAGAGGGAGAGGCTAAGACTCTGCCTTAAGAGGGCCATGTAATGGGCGCAGCAGCTGGGCAGGCAGCCCTGCAGCAGTGCAACCTGGGACAGAGGACACACGGCACTCTGAGTGGCTCTGATACCTGGGCCCTGGTGCCAAGGAGCTGGGAGGAAGTTAATGGCAACTCCGCCATATACATGTGACATGTCTCTTTAAGCAGAGCCCAAGGGACAAGAGAAGCCAGAATGAACCAGCCAGAGACTGTGTGACGTTCCAGAGGAGTCCCCTAAGCCTCTGCCCCTCATTCCCAGCTAGAGAGAGCAGCGGGGAAGGCATGACCCTGAGCAGTGGCTCCCAAACTCAGCTAGAATTAGCAGAAAGACTTTAAAAAATATTCTTGCCTGCCCGGCCGGGTGGCTAAATTGGTGGGAGCGTCATTCTATACACCAAAAAGGTTTTGAGTTCAATTCCTGGTCAGGGCACATACCTGGGCTGCAAGTTTGATCCCCAGCTGGGCGTGTACGGGAGACAACCGTATCGTTCCATGTTTCTCCCCCGCCCCCTTCCTCTCTCTCTCAAAATCAGTAAATATATCCTCGGGTGAGGATTTACAGTAAGAAGAAACTTCTTGCCCGCATCCATGCCATGCCTTCCAGTCAGAGCCTCTGAGGCCCAGGTGTTGACCTGCTCTCCCAGCTCCCCAGGTGGCTCAATGAACAGCCGGGGCTGAGAACCCTAACTTAGGGGGAAGGGCTGCCAGCACAGCCATTCAGCTGACATACACAGACTGCAGGGCTACCAAGTGCTGAATGCTGGGGACAAAGCAGAAGGCGAGGCAGACTTGGTCCCAGCCCTCCCGGAGCGCACTGCCCAGAGAGGGGCGGGGGCCCAGGGACCTGCTGTTCCGGGCCTGGTTCTGCTACGGACGACCCTGAGCTCCTGGACTATTTATTCCCTTTTCTTCACTGGGCCTCAGGTTTCTTGTCGGGGTGACAGCCTGAATGATCTCCAACTCCCACCCGTCCCCTCCAGCTCCCCCATTACACTCTGACAGGATGTTGGCCTATGCATACTTTTTCATGATTTTGTGGTAAAATCTATGTAACAAAAAATTTACCATTTAAAGGTAAGTGTCCAACTTCATTCTTTTGCATGTGAATATATAGCTTTTGCAGCACCATTTTGCTGAAAAGACTGTCCTTTCCCCTGAATGGTTTTGGCATTCTTGTGGAAAATCAATTGATTATGTATGGGAGGGTTTATTTCCAGGCGCTAGTCTATTCCATTGGTTTCTGTGTCTGTCCTTATGCCGGGACCACACTGTTTTGATTACTTTAGGATGGAAATCAGGAAGTATGATCCTTTAACTTTGTCCTTCTTTTTCAAGGTTAATTTGGTTATATATGAATTTTAGGATGGCTTTATTTCTGCAAAAAATGTTGGGATTTTGATTGGGACTACACTGCATCTACACTTTGGGTGGCAGTGTCATCTTAAAAACATGAAGTCTTCTAATCCGTGAGCATGGGCTGTCTTTCCATTTACTTACGTCTTCCTTACTTTCTTTCAGCAATGCTTTATAGTTTCCCATGTAAAAGGCTTTGCCTCCTTGATTAATTCCTAGGGATTTTATTCTTTTAGATGCTTTTATAAATAAAAATTTTTTTAAAAATTTAAAATTTTTATTGTTAAGAGTATTACAAATGCCCCCCTTTATTCCTCCCATTGCCTCCTTCCACCCGGTTCCTGCCATGCCCCAGGCCTTCACCACCCTATTGTCTGTGTCCATAGGTAATACATATATGCATACAATGCCCCCCTTCCCTCAGATTCCTCAGTCTGTTCCATGTTTCCATGCCTCTGGTTCTATTTTATTCATCAGTTTATTTTGTTCATTAGATTCCTTGTTCATTTATTTTCATTTTTAGATTCAATTATTGATAGATACGTATTTATTGCCATTTTATTGTTCATATTTTTTTATCTTTTTCTCCTCCTCCTTCTTCTTCCTCCTTTTTTTTTTTTAAATATGGAACATGTCATGAATTTGCATATCATCCTTGCGTGGGGGCCATGCTAATCTTCTCCGTATCGTTCCAATTTTAGTATATGTGCTGCTGAAGCGAGACCCTCCTCTTCTTAAAGAAGACCCTTCAACATGTCGTGCAATACTAGTTTGGTGGTGATGAACTCCTTTAGCCTTTTCTTATCTGTGAAGCTCTTTATCTGACCTTCAATTCTAAATGATGGCTTTGCTGGGTAGAGTAATCTTGGTTGTAGGTTCTTGCTTTTCATCACTTTGAATATTTCTTGCCACTTCCTACTAGCCTGCAAAGTTTCTGTTGAGAAATCAGCTGACAGTTGTATGGGCACTCCCTTGTAGGTAACTAACTGCTTTTCTCTTGCTGCTTTTAAGATTTTTTTCTTTGCCTTTAACCTTTGGCATTTTAATTATGATGTGTCTTGGTGTGGGCCTCTTTGCTTCCTGGACTTATAAGTCTATTTCTTTCACCAGGTAGGGGAAGTTTTCTTTCATTATTTCTTCAAAGAGGTTTTCAATCTCATTCTCTCTCTCTTCTCCTTCTGGAATGCCCATAATGTGAATGTTGGTACGCTTGAAGTTGTCCCAGAGGCTCCTTACACTATCTTCATATTTTTCGTTTTCATTTTATTTTTTTTGTTTGTTTTGGGTTTTTTTTGCTCTTTTGATTGGGTGTTTTTTGCTTCCTCATATTCCAAATGGTTGATTTTATTCTCAGAATTCTCTACTGTTGAGTCCCTGTAAATTATTCTTTATTTCAGTTAGTGTATGCTTAATTTCTGACTGGTCCTTTTTCATGTCTTTGAAATTCTCACTAAGATCCTTGAAAATCTCACAAAGCCCCTGGAAACTCTCACTAAGATCCTTATAACCATTGTTTTGAACTCTGTATCTAGTAGTTTGTTGGCTTCCATGTCATTTAGGTTTTTTTTCTGGAGATTTCTTCAGTTCTTTCATTTATTACACATTTCTTTGTCTCTACATTTTGGCTGCTTCCCTGTGTTTGTTTCTATGCATTAAATAGAGCTGGTACGTCTTTTGGAATCAGTAGAGTGGCCTTGTGTAGTAGGTGTCCTGTAGGGCCCAGTGGCTTAGCCTCCCCAGTCACCTGAGCTGGGCACTCTAGGTGTGCCCCTGTATGGGCTGTGTGCACAGTCTTGTTGTAGTTGAGCCTTGATTGCTGTTGGCATCACTGTGAGGAATTGACCTCCAGGCAAATTAGCTGTGAGAACCAATTGTGACTACAGTGGGAGAGCTGCTACGCAGGAGACACCCCTATGGAGCAGGACTTGCTTCAGTGGGGCTTTGGTGCTCACTGAGTCTGCCCCTTGAGTGTGTTGCTTGTGGATGTGTAGAGTTGTAATCTGGCATGGTCTGAAGCTGTCCACTGGGTGCACTGGCTCTGGGGCCTCCTGGGAGGTACAAAGGCAGCCACTGCCTGGGGCCACCCGGCAGGAGCTACAGAGCAATTTGCAGATGGCTGCTACTTGTATTGGGCTTAGAAGTGCCCAGGCGAGGCCAAGTTGTGAAGCAAGGCAGGCTGGTACTAGTGCCAGGTCTTGGGCCTCTTATTGATAGGTTTGGGGCATGCTGACCACTTACTTCTTGTTTGAGAGATTTTAGGCAAGTCTGAAGCCTTAGTCAAGATAGGCCAGTCACATAGAAAAGCCACTGCAAACAGCTTGGGTGGGGCTGCAAACTGGATGGGGAGGAGTCTCCGGGAATCACCAGGGCAGAGCGAACAGTGTGAGCCAGGCTTTTGGAAACTCAGATATGGCTGCCAGTCAGCTCTGCCACAGGGGAGGTTTCAGCATAGGAACAATGACCCCTGTGAGGTCCCCTGTCTTGGAGAAAGCCACCTCCCCCCTCTCCCCCCCCCCCCAGTATTCTTGCTCTAATGCCAGATAATCCAGTTCCTCCCCATATGTCACTGGATCCCCCAATGCCACTGCCCCAGTACTGGTACTCAGAGGGAGTGGGACAGTGTAAGTTCGTTCCTCTTTTAAGAGGAACTGCCTGGATCTCCAATAGCCTCTGTGTCACTTAGCCACAATCCCCACTGGTTTTTACAGCCCTAAGTTAGGGAGACTTCTCTTCCCAGCTCCTGGACCCTGGATTGGGGGTCTGGGACCTCCTTGCTGCTCACAGGAGGCTTCCACAGCTGAGATAGCCTTCCTGATTAAATACACTCCACACGTTCCGTTCTGCGCCTCTGCCCCTTCCTACTGGTCTTGATGTGCTTTTTTCTTTACTTTTCTAGTTATAGGACTTCCATTCAACCAGATTTCAGGTTCTGAATGATGGTCGTTCTGTATTTTAGTTGTAATTTTGATGTGGTTGTGGGAAGCGGTGAGTACCGTTCTCAATTTTGTTTTTAATTTCCTTTTTGAATTGTTCACTGTTAGTGTATAGAAACAGCTGATTTTTAGTGTCGAAAGAATACAAATTCTTTCAGCTTTGCTGGGTTTGTTAGGTCTAACAGATTTTTTTCATGCAATGTTTAGGGTTTTCTACACATAAGATCATGTCACCTACAAACAGGTAATTTTACTTCTTCCTTTCCCACTTGGATACCTTTTACTTCTTTTTCCTCGTTAATTGCTCTGGCTAGAACTTCCAATATATGTCAAATAAAAGCGATGAAAGTGGGCATCCTTGGGATTATGCATGCTTTTACAAAACCTGATCATCCAAAAGCAAACCAAGTTGAAGAGAAGACCCATTTGAGTACTCATTCCACAGAAAAGTAGGCTCTCTGCTGGAGGGTGAAACCATTGCCTGGGAGACTGTGTAAGCCTGAGGGCCTTCTCTGGGTGGAAAGTATTCACTCCAGCCCATCTGCCCATGCTGAGTTCCAGTCCTATCTCTTCTCCAGAGTCTCCTCAATACCTCCCCAAGGGATGCCTTCTGAGAAGCTCAGCACCTGGAAATATAGCCCATGCAGGGACTGAGCTTTCAAGACCCTGCGAATGCTATTCCGAGAGGTTCTTCCAGTCTTGCTGGCTTAATGAGCCATGAGTATATTCCATATCTAAATCTGAAGCTGCATGAAGGCAGGACATCATTTCCTCATGTGCGCCCGACCTTATGGTGACAAGAATCCTTTATAAATGAAATGATGAGTCTAAGTCCTTCTGAGGCCCTGGGATGGCAGGCACTGGGTATTTGGTGAGATCAGAACCAGGCTCCTAGCTGTCCCTCATTCTCCCTTTGGACTCAGAAGCAAGAGAAATGAGTATCATAATGCAAAGTATGAGCAGGAAGTTTGAACTCAGACTTTGGTAAGTCCTAGTTCTATTCTACCACTTATTGTGTGACCCCAGGGCAATAACTTGACCTCTCTGAGCCTTTCTGTCATCTGTAAAATGTGCTAATAATAGCACTTTTCTTACATAGTTGTTGTGAAGAGTAAACTAAATAACACATATAAAGCATTTGACAAAGTCTCTAACAGAGTAACATTCCTCCGAGGCTGTGGGCATCACTATAAGTTTTATTATTACTATCGCTCTTCTCAAAGGATTCTGTCAGCACTCCCCTCAGTGCCTATGCCTTAAGCATTCCTGTGTCACCACTGCCACCTACAGGTAAACAGCCATCCACAAACTATGCCCAGTGGATTCAATGCCCTTGGATCTTGCAAATGTCTCCAGCCTTTCTGATTTTTGGGTTTCTGGGCCAGGAAAGCTCCAAGCCCCGAGGAAGCACAAGGGCTCGCGTTCCAGAAGGAAGCCCCCAAGCCCCTTGGCCCACCTATAAGTGAAGAAACAGCCACGGCGCAATTTCCTGAAATCCAAACGTTAAAACTCCAAGAAGACTCTGAGACCATCTAAGTAAAGACGATTCCCCATGAGTTACTCAATACAGATGTCACATTCCTAGATCTCTGGAAATGGGTATGTGGGGGAGAGGGGCAAAGTGTGGCTGCTGGCTCCTCACAGCAACTTCTTGACCTGCAAGTGACCACTGAACCACTGATCTCAAGTCTTCAAAGAGACTCATTTCTTTCACACAAAAATGGAGAAGCAGAGGAAAAATGAAAACCAATGTTGGCCAACCATCTCATTCTATCTGGGCTGAGTTCTTCACATATGTTATCTTATTTAATCCTCTCTTCCCCTGCAGGCAGATCACACTCCTCCTAATAGGTGAAACCAAATGAAGCCCAGATTGCTGACCAGCAGTGCACAGCTGGCAGGTAGCAGCACTGCCAACCACATGAGCCAGGTCTTCCTGGTAGACCTGGCCTCAGACCCCAAAGTGCAAAGGAGACCCTGCCTCAGAGCAGACTGGCCCAGGGTTCCAGATGCAGTCTGCCTCCTGATCTGGCAGGTGAAGGCTACAGGCTCTGGGCAGGAAGCGTAAAGGAGGTGCCGATGAAGGGTCAGGTTAAATTAGCTGCTCAGTCAGCCTTTTCACCTTGTTCTTCATTTTATAATAAACTTCTGTTGTTG
Organism: Myotis yumanensis; assembly: GCF_028538775.1. Taxonomy (NCBI): domain Eukaryota; kingdom Metazoa; phylum Chordata; class Mammalia; order Chiroptera; family Vespertilionidae; genus Myotis; species Myotis yumanensis. The sequence goes on from NW_027223767.1 coordinate 1,696,941, forward strand.
CTGTTAATCCTCACCTGAAGATATTTTTCCATAGATTTTTTAGAGAGAGTGGAAGGGAGGGGGAGAGACAGAGAGAAACATCAATATGAGAGAGACACATCGATTGGTTGCCTCTGGCACACGCCCTGACCAGAGCCAGGGACGGAGCCTGCAACTGAGGTACATGCCCTTGACTGGAATTGAACCTGGGACCCTTCAGTCCACGGGATGACGCTCTATCCACTGAGCCAAACTGACTAGGGCATCAATAAACTTTTAATATTTGAATAATTTTAGATTTACTGAAAGTTGCAAAGATTATATAAAGGGTCCCCATATGCCCTTCTCCTAGTTTCTATTAATGTCAATGTCTTACATAACCACTGTTCACTTGTCAAAACTAAAAAAATGAACATTGGCACAGCATGATTAACTAAACTCCAGACTTCATTCAGAATTTTCCAGTTTTTCTTCTAATGCACCTTTTGTCCAGAATACTACACTGCATTTAGTTTTCCCCCTTTTTATTTTATTTTTTAAATATATTTTTATTGATTTCAGAGAAGAAAGGGAGAGAAAGAGAGAGACAGAGAGAGACATCAATGAGAATCAATCACTCAGCTGCCCCCTGCTGGGATAGAGCCCGCAACCTGAGCATATGCCCTGATCAGGAATAGAACTGTGTCCTCCTGGCTCATAGGTCTACACTCAACCACTAAGCCAACGCGGCCTGTCTTCCCCCCTCTTTTTAATCTCCTATTTTCTTTAAAGACCAACAAACTCACAAAATCAGTACTGAGTTATTCTCCTGTCTAGAGCACTCAGTTCCAAAGGGCAGTGCTGTAGGAGCCACAGCTGCACACCAGGCCTAATTAGGACACCACATCCTCCCACTCCCCAAACAAAGGAGCCTTTCAGGCCAGCCAAACAACAGAGAAAATGTCAGCCTGCTGGCCACACAGGCTGAGGCTGCTGATCCAAGTGCTTTTTAAACTGGAATTCCCTTGAGGAGGATCAACAGATTCAAAATGCATTTGGGGTGTGTTCTCTACAAGCAGAGCCACTGTTTTGATATAGTCCCACCTTTGTACTTAATGGAATATCTTACCTGTGGAGTAAATGAGAGTGAGAGAGGAGTTGGGGGAAGGGCTGTGATGACAATGGGCAACCGGGGGTGTGGGAGATGGGCCCCTGCAGGAGCCAGGTCCAGGCCAGGAGAACGGTGCCAGCGGGTGATCCCAGCCTAGCGGTTGCTCTCTAACAGCCAGGCAGGTGGGCCAGTTGACTGGGAAGATAAAAGGTCCCCTGGGAGCTGGCGCTCAGGTTAGAGCTGCATTAAAGCACAGCAGATATGCTGCGGATTTCGCCTTTCCCCGGAGTGCCTCTTGGGGCTGTTCAGCTTGCTCTTGTGCACTGAGAGCAGAGACGAGGGGTGCCTGCAAATGCCCTGGGCACTGCCTCGCACCAGCCTGCCCAGCTGGGCCTGATTACAGAGACACATACTCAAAGGAGACTTGAATGCCAGTCCTTGGCAAGGGGAACAGGCAAGGTCATCCAAAGGCTTCCCAGTTCAATTTACACTTGAACGGAGAGGCCTCTCCCTACCAGGCACTGTGCTAGGTTGGGACAGAAAAATAAGCAAGATGGATCACCTCCCATAAGGAGGTCACCAGGCAGGAGACCTGCAAACAAGCAGCCAGTACACAATGTGGTGAGTGTTAGAACAGGCGTGAATAGAAAAAAGACGCACGGGCCAACAGATGACAGGGGAATAGTTCATCGTGCTGAAGAGGGAGGAGGGTCATGAAAACGAAGCCAAGGACCTGGTAAAGAGGGAGAGCAGGAATTTGGAGGAGTGGGGAGTCTCCCGGGCAGTAGGAACTGGCTGAGCGGAGATCGAAGGCCTGCCGGGCTGGGATGGAAAAGCTGGGCTGTGGGGAGGGAAGCAGGGCGAGGCGGCCAGCTGGGGAGCTGCTTTCATTTTCCATAAGGAGCCTGAGCTTTCTGCAGGAGCCAGTCGTGGGGGGGGGGGGGGGGGGGGGCTTCCCAACAGAAATGCAGATCCCGCTGGTACCGGCATGGGGGCTGCACTGGCGTGCAGTGCCTGCAGGCAGGAAGCAGGGGCAGGTTTATCCCAACTGCTCAGCGAAAGGGAGACAGGACAGCACTTGGTCAAAGGCCTGGTTTTGAATCTGATGCACTAGGGGTCAGTCTTGGGTCATTTGACCCTGGTCAAATTTCTTAATCTCTCTGGACTTCAGTAAAGTCATCTACAAAATGGGCAAAACAGTCGTACCAATGAACTAGTGAGATGAAACTCAATATGGGAACCTGGCACTCGGTGTGTGCCATAATGTGACCTACAATTCTAACACATGCATCACGTGACTGTCCCTCAGGAAGACTGACTTCCCGCGGGCAAGGAGGAAGGGCAGGTGACTGACTGCCTCCAGGCAGAGGCCGTCCTGGAGCCTGGGCAGACTGGACACGACCGGCTGTATTCTGACCGGCACCAGTCAGCCCACCGGATCGGCCAGGGACAGCAGGCGTCGGCAGGAGCCAGTCTAAAAAGGAAGGTCTTTCTGCTTCAAAGCATGATTACAAAATTCCAAGCCTGGAGAAAACCTCCCCAAGTTCCCCGGGCTCACCCCCGCTGCGCTCAGCAAAGCCACAGCGCTTTGGCTAACTCTGGCCAAGAGCTGCCCCCCAGAACCAGGGAAGAGAAACCTCCTGCTCCCACCTGGCCTCTGCAGCTTAGCGTCTGTGGGAGCAGGCAAAGCAACCCGTCGGAGTAAGGCTCAAATTTTGTGGTTTTCCAACCGGTCTTAGGAAGAATAGCAATTAATAATAAAAAATACCCAGGTTAGAACAACTAAGCTCAATTCTTATTTTTATTTATTTATTCCTTTTTTACTTTTCCAGCAGAGCTGTTTTAGATCCTGTCTTTGGTCACAAAGCAGCTGTGTCACATGTCTAACACATGGCTTTGCCAGGCAAGGGACACTTTACATCAGAGCAAGAGTCACAGACAGGCCTTTGTCCAAGTCTGGTGTCCCCTTCCTGGTAACTGAGGCCGTGCCTGTCTGGTCACCCTCAGGCAGTCAACCATTCAGGGCTACTCGCCGCCCTCCCACGCTGCCCCCTGGATGCTACTGAAGTGTTCTCTGAGTGTGGTAATAACAAAGAGAGTGGGAAACGTGTAGGGAGCCCAAAGGCTAGCCAGTTCTCTTAAAACATACTTCTTTGTATATTCTTACTTTTAAATTAACACATTTAAAAGAATAATACCCCCTGTGGGAAGGTTACAGTGAAACTTAGACAGGGCAAGGGTCTCAAGGTCTCCCTGGTTCTTACTGAGTGCTATTCTTGCTAAATGTTAAAATGTAGAACAGTATTTTGCAGATGCAGCTATAACTGGATGAGCTTGAACAGAAACTAACCTGACAAGAGGAAATCAACATGTAATTGACTAAATCGTGTATATCAGCAATGGCTAAGCCTCCTTTATGGAGACAGAGCTCGGGTGCATCAGTGGGCAGTGGCAGCTCATCAGGAGATTACTGGCCTGTGTCTCCACGGGACGGAGGGTGTGTTCTGTAGGGAACTCCTATTTGGTGATAAACTAACTATACACATACTTAGAATAGGTTCTGTATTTTTGGTAAAGAAAGTATGGGAAATAGAGATACATTTTTGTTGAAGGAAAAAATGTGTTTAGATAAAGAAGGATATAAAGGACATGTGCTTTATTAGTAAAGAACGAAAAAGGAATATAATTGTGTCATAAAATAAAATGATTGTTTCAAAATAAGGAGAGAAAAGATAGCACAAAAATGGAAAGATATATGTAAGTTACAGAAGGTCTGTGCACATTGCAGAAGGTTCATAGAGGGGGGATCTTAAGATGCATGTATATGAACTCTAACCGTTCTTAACCCTTTTATCACTTACGGACAATTATTGTCCTACTAATACTTTTATAAAAATGTTTCTACAAAGATGTTTCATCTTCAGAAAGGTGATGGAGAAGACTCTGACACTCTAAGGTACAAAATCCATGTGCAACTAAATTTAAAGGTAGTAACGCTTAGATGTTTAATGCCTGGTGACGTCACTCCCAATAAAGGTCCCAGATTTAGAAGAATACTTTTCCTTGTACAGGTATTACAATGACCACCATAGCAATATTAGACAATAGAACTGCTCTTAAGAACATTCTACCTAAGCAAGGTGGGGTTTGCTCTGTTGTTAATATCTCTTGTTGTACTTGGATAAAACACCTGATAAAGTAAAGTTAGAACTAAATATAATCCAGGCACAAGCCAAATGATTAAACACCCCAAATTTCCATCAACTGATGAATAAAAAAATATGACATATCCACACAATAGAATAGTATTTGGCAATAAAAAAGAATGAAATTCTGGTGTATGCTACAATATGGATGAACTTTGAAAACATTATGTCGCCTGGCCAGTATTGCTCAGTGGTTCAGTGTTGACTCCCTGGTACCATTCCTGGTCAGGGCACATGCCCGGGTTTCAGGCTCAATCCCAGTGTGTGTGTGTGTGTGTGTGTGTGTGTGTGTGCAAGAAACAGCAGATCGGATGTTTCTATGTCTCTCTCCCTTTTCCTTCTTCTTTCTCTAAAACCAATAAAAACATTTTTTTAAAAGAAAACATTATGTCAAGTGAAAAAAGCCAAACACAAAAGGACAAATACTTTATTATTGTACTTATATTAGATATATAGAATAGTCCAATTCATAGTGATAGTAAGCAGATGGGTGTTGCTGGGGGGTTGGGAGAGGGTGGGAGTTAGTTGAGTGGGTGCGGAGTTTCAGTTTGGGAAGATAAAAGATTCTGGAGGTGGATAATGGTGGTGGCTGCACAACATTTGAATATAATTAATGCGGCTGAACTGTACACTTAAAATGGCTAAAATGGTAAATTTTGTTACGTATATTTTGTCACAATATTATCTTTTTAATTTTACACTATTTTAAGTCGGAGAAAAAGACCACAGGTTGTATGATTCCATTTACAGGAAATGTCCAGAATAGGCAAATCTATAGGACAAAGTTGATTAGTGGCTGCCTGGGGTCAGGGGAAATGGGAAGTGATTGCTGATGGGTATAAGAAGATCAAAATGTTCTAATATTGATTGTGGTGATGGTTGCACAACTCTGTGAATATAATGAAAATCATTGAATTATACACTTTAACTGGGTGAATTGCATGGTATGTGAATTAGATCTCAATAAAGCTGCTAAAAGAGAGGGAAAGCCACACACATGTTTAATATAGTATCATTTAAAATTCTTAAAACTTCCCAAACTTATTAGAAACATTTTGTAATGGTGTAAAGAAAACAAGATACAAAATTGTTCTTTAAAAAAAGATGCAGCCAAGCTGGAATGGCTCAGTTGGTTGAGCATCATCCTGTGCACCAAAAGGTTGTGGGTTCGATCCCCAATCAGAAGGTAACTGATCCATGTTTCTCACATAGATGTTTCTCTCTCTCTCTCCCTTCACACCCCCCTCCCTCCCTTCTTTCCTCTCTCTAACCATGCCCTCAGGTGAGGATTAAGAAATAATAATAAGCCCTAACTGGTTTGGCTCAGTGGATAGAGCGTCGGCCTGCGGACTGAAAGGTCCCAGGTTCGATTCCGGTCAAGGGCATGTACCTTGGTTGCGGGCACATCCCCAGTAGGGAGTGTGCAGGAGGCAGCTGATCGATGTTTCTAACTCTCTATCCCTTTCCCTTCCTCTCTGTAAAAAAATCAATAAAATATATTTTTTTTAAAAAAGAAATCCTATATAATAAAGAGCTAATATGCAAATGATCATCACGCCCACACACCATCATGGCACAGACACTCAACACTAGGGAGAGAGGAAGGGGACCAGCCAGGCACAAATTAGCTCGCAAGAGAGGAATGGGGACCAGCTAGACTGCTGCCCAGGAGAGGGACAAGCTGCCCGCCCCACGGTCCCGGGCACCAGCGGCTGCGGCTGCGCCTGCAGCCCAGGAGAGGACAAGCTGCATGCCCTGCAGTCCCCAAGGTCCCGGGCGCCAATGGCTGCGCCTGCGCCTGCGGCCTCAGAAAGGGACAAACTGCCCACCCCGTGGTCCTGAGCGCCTGCGGCTGCAGCCCGGGCAAAGCTGTGGCCAGCCTGGGTGAAGCCGGCCTGGGTCCTGGGTTCCTGCGCCAGCCAGAGGGAGGGAAGTCTGGGTCCCAGGTGCCTGCGACTGGCCAGAGGAGGGAATCCTGGGTCCCAGGTGCGGGGCGAGGCAGAGGCAGTTAGGGGCGATCAGGCCAGCAAGGGAGCAGTTAGGGGTGATCAGGCTGGTAGGAGAGCAGTTAGGGGTGATCAGGCAGGCAGCCAGAGGTGGTTAGGGGCGATCAGGCAGGCAGACAGGCAAATGGTTAGGAGCCAGTGGTCCCGGATTGCAAGAGGCAGTCGGACATCCCCCGAGGGGTCCCGGATAGGAGGGGGTGCAGGCCGGGCTGAGGGGACCCTCCCCCCCCATGCACGAATTTCATGCATGGGGTCTCTAGTAATAAAATAATTTTAAAAGGATGCATATAGATAATGTTTGTAAAAAAAAAAAAGTGAATATGACCAATGTGTTGAAGTATTTGGTTTAGAGGTAAATATTTAAAAATATTTTTGTTATTATTGTTTTATAAAGATAGAAAGGGGATATTGTATCACAAAAGACTAAGACTAAAATGGCAAACTCATAACCAACACTAAAATCCAGTTATTTAATTCTTCCATCAAAAATAGGCACAGGGCATAAGGCTATCCTGAACATAAGTAAACCTTTTGACTATAAAGACTGTTTTCTTTAGGGATGAAAGCCCTCTAATCCCAATATCTTTGAAGAGGATTTCCATCCTAACCAGGCCTCCCTATTAATCCCCCTTGTCCTCGAGTGGGTTACCCATGCTTTGTTTTTTCACCACCTGGGAGGGTACCCAAGATAGTCAAGGAGGACCAAACTTAAAGCCAGTGTGGACTGGCACAGAGGGAGATGCAGACATAATATACACATGTGATTTGCATTCCAAAGATGAATACAACAGGTTCTGAATCACCTGGGAAACTGCTCCTATCCCTAACAGAAAAATCAGGAATATCAACAGCGAGAACAAACAGGGAGATTACATTTAAATTCAACTATATTTAAATAGGAAGGAGAGACCCAACACAAGCATGTATTCCTATTTACACAATACTCAGAACTCACAGCCATATCACACACAGGTTATATAACTTATTCATGACAATGTGACTCTAAACAGTAGTTCTAGCTGGGTCACCCTGAACGATAGCAAACACAGCTTGCCAAGGGAAACATGCAAATAAGATGATCAAAATCCAGTGGGAATAGGCATTTTTCTACCATCCTGGAATTTTTATTGCAGAAAAAGAAACATAGTATTTATCTAGCTTCCTCAGCACCAAAGAAACAGCATCATATTTCATTCTTCAATGGGGTGGAGTCCGGAGGGAGGAGCCTGATGTTTTCTGGAGATCGCACCAAGTTTAGCCAGTATCTATCCTATCTAATAATAGACAAACATGGTAATTGACCATACCTTCGCTACGCCTCCAATCGGATAATCAGCATGATATGCAAATTAACCGCCAACAAAGATGGCGGTTAATTTGCATACATAGGCTCCAAGTGGCGGAGGGAAGACTGAAGGTGAGCTGGAGCAGCGAAGACAGAAGACTGAAGGCGGCTCCAGCTGGAGCGAAGGCCTGGGTCCCGGGTGCCGGAGGAAAACCTGTGCCAGCAGCCAGGGGAAGGGAAGGCCTATTGCACGAATCTCTTCGTGCAACAGGCCTCTAGTCCTATCTAATAAAAGACAAAAAGGGTAATTGACCATACCTTCGCTACACTTCCCATTGGCTAATCAGCCAGATATGCAAATTAACCGCCAACAAAGATGGCAGCCGGCAGCCACGCAGCTGAAGCGAGCAGGAGGCTTGCTTGCTCCTGTGATGGAGGAAGCCAAGGTTCCCCGCCTGCCGCGGCCTGGCTCTGAGCTCCGAAAGCAACAAAGTTTCAATTGTAGAAGCTAAACAAACCCCAGATACCTGCTTTCAGCAGGCCATGGCCTCAGAGCTGCAGTAAGCAGGAGCCAGCTCTCAGCTCCAGTGACAGCAACAAAGTTTCAATTATAGAAGGTAAATAAATCCCAGAATAAAAAAAAAGAAAGAAAAAAAGGAGAGGCTGGGAGCTTCAGTCGCCGGCCAGCCTGAAAATGGCCCTCAGCCCCTCACCCAGACTGGCCAGGCACCCCAGTGGGGACCCCCACCCTGAAGAGGGTGTGACCAGCTGCAAACAACCATCAGTCCGTCACCCAGGCTGGCCAGGCACCCAAGCGGGACCCCCACCCTGATCTGGGACACCCTTCAGGGCAAACCAGCTGGCCCCGACCCGTGCACCAGGCCTCTATCCTATATAATAAAAGGGTAATATGCAAACTGACACTAACAGCAGAAAGACTAGGAATGACTGGTCACTATGACACACACTGACCACCAGGGGGCAGACACTCAATGCAGGAGCTGCCCTCTGGTGGTCAGTGAGCTCCCACATGGGGGAGCTCTGCTCAGCCACAAGCCAGGCTGATGGCTGCCAGTACAGCGGTGGTGGTGGGAGCCTCTCCTGCCTCCTCAGCAGCGCTAAGGATGTCCGACTGCAGCTTAGGTCTGCTCCCCGCTGGCAAGTGGACATCCCCCGAGGGCTGCCGGGCTGCCAGAGGGATGTCTGATTGCCAGCTTAGGCCCAATCCCCCAGGGAGCAGGCCTAAGCCAGCAGGTGGTCATCCCCCGAGGGGTCCCAGACTGTGAGAGGGCACAGGCCGGGCTGAGGGCCCCCCCCGCCGAGTGCACAAATTTTTGTGCACCAGGCCTCTAGTATACAGTGGGGCTTGACTTACAAGTTTAATTCATTCCATGACGGAGCTCATAACTCAAATTACTCGTATGTCAAATCAAAAAGTGAACAAGTGAGACACGTGATGCTGGGCTGATGTTGTGGCGTTCACTGTGACGTTCGCTGCGCCAGCTAGCGGTGGGGTATCTGAAGCCGGCTCGTAACCCGAATTTTAGCTCGCAACTCAAAGCAAAAAATCGGCCGAGAGACGGCTTGTATCTCGAAAAACTCGTTAGTCAGGACACTCGTAAGTCAAGGCCCCACTGTATATATAAAAGCCTAAGTGGCCTAGCTGGTTTGGCTCAGTGGATAGAGCATCAGCCTATGGACTGAAGGGTCCCAGGTTCGATTCCAGTCAAGGGCATGTACCTTGGTTGCAGGCACATCCACATTAGGGGGTATGCAGGAGGCAGCTGATCGATGTTTCTCTCTCATCGATGTTTCTAACTCTCTATCTCTCTCCCTTCCTCTCTGTAAAAAAAGCAATAAAATATATATATTTTTAAGAAGCCTAAGCAATCGTTCGACCGTTCACTATGACACGCACTGACCACCAGGGAGCAGACACTCAATGCACAGGCACGAAAACATGGAACAGACTGATGAATCTCAGAGGGAAGGGGGGAGGGAGGAGGATGGGAAGAGATTAACCAAAGATCTTAATATGCATACTAGAGGCCCGGTGCACAGATTAATGCACCGGTGGAGTACCTCAGCCTGGCCTGTGGGGATCAGGCCAAAACTGGCAACCCAACATCCCCTGATGGGTCCCGGGTTGCGAGAGGGTGCAGGCCAGACCGAGGGACCCCACCAGTGCACGAATCCGTGCACCGGGCCTCTAGTGTGGATACAGTGACACAGCCAGGTTTACCAGAGGAAATCTGAGTAATGGGTGGAAAGTATTCACCACTCCATGCAGCACAAACCACAGGGGGCAAGTAGCAGAGGCCTCAAAGGCACCCTCTCTGAGGCTGGGACATATAGGTAGCACCCTTTGCGGTTAAGAATTCCTAACCTCAGGATGATGCGTCAAGTGAAACCTTCCCTAGAGAACTGCTGGTGCAAACAACTGGTCTCCTGACAGTGGCCACAGGAAACACTGGGAATTTTTTTTTTAATATATTTTTATTGATTTCAGAGAGAAAGAGAAAGGAAGAGAAAGACAGAAACATCAATGAGTGAGAATTATCAATTGGCTGCCTCCTGCACACACCTTGCTGGGGATCAAGCCCGCAACTTGGGCATGTGCTCTTGACTGGAATCAAATGCAGGACGCTTCAGTCTGTAGGCCGACGCTCTATCCACTGAGCCAAACCAGCTAGGGCAAACTTTGGGAAATCTTAAACTTTCCATTAGATGATTATGTTGTCATATTAAGAATGACAGTTAGTATTTTTAGATATGATAATGAAGCTGTGATTATATTGTTAAAAAGATTCCTTATCCGTGTAAACCCAGAAAAGGACACCTACTTAGAAGGGCTCCTGGTGGCTAACTGGGCTCAATTTTTTTTAAGAAACAGAGCCTAGCAGCCTTTTCTTCACCGGGGCCTCTCATGCAAACTGCACTTCAGGGGGAGGCCTGCTCTGAACTGCCTGCTTCTGCACTGAACTCCCTGCCTGCCTGTGTTCCTGCCGGCTGAGCCAGCCTTATAAAGGAGTTCCTGGACTCCTATTTCAACCAATAGGACTGAGCTTTCCTCTTCCAATCAGAGCTGTGCAGCTCCAACCAACCAGAGCGGCTCTTTTCTGACCAATCAGGAGAATGCCTTTTGAACCAATCAAACTGCAAGGATTTGGAGTCCTCATTTGTATGAGGATAGAACAATCAGGGACCAGGCGCAGGGACTTCGGTTCATATAAGCCAGCTCCCCACTGGCTAAGGGAGCACACTTTCCTTTCCCACCAAAGACTGTGTTTCCCCGCCAAGAACTGAAACACTGAAGATGTCTCACCAGAGCAGAGTGGACTGACACGGAACAGAGCCGACCAAGCACAGTGGAGCCAACCGTGAAGCACAAAGCAAACCGGCATGGAGGAGAGCAAACCATTGAGGAGCAAAGCAAAGCGGAACTGTCTAGCCGACAGGGGCTGGCCCCCAGGGCTGCCTCACAGCCTACTTGCTATATCACAGTGGAGCTGTTTTGCACTGAATAAAGTTTCCCCCTTCCCCCTACCCCAAACTGAATTGGCACCAAGGACCACCAGTTGACATCCTCTAAAAATACACACATGGGTATTTATAGATGAAATTACATGATGTCTGGGGTTTACTGGAAAACTAGGGGCCCAGTGCACGAATTTGTGCACCTTGAAAGAAACTGTGGGCCGCAAGGCTGCAGTGGGCACAGGGGTGGGTCTCAGCCCATCCTTCAAGACCCTGTCGGGCCCTTCCCGCCACGGTCCCCGGTCCCCTGCCTGCTGGCAGCCCTGCTCCGACCACCGCCACTCCCATGCGTTGACAGTGGGGCTGGCGCCATCAGTGGGTGCGAACAGCAGCTACTGCCTTGATCGCCCCTCAGGAACAGGGGGAGATGCAGAAGCCCTCAGAGGCAATCGGGGACGGTAGCCACTGCTTGCACCGGCTGATGGCGCCAAGCGATCGGGACCGGCACTGGGCACCATTAGCAGGTTCGAGCAAGGCCAGCACCGGCAGCAGGTGTGAGAGCTGGGTGGGAACGCAGAGCACGGGAGCAAAGAATTTTCAGTAATCACCAGAGGCTTGCCCCAATGACCGAGACCGGTGCCCCGCCTTGGTCTGGCACCTCCGCTCACCTGCTCCAACATCCCACCGTGGCCGACACCCACCATGTTCCATGCTCTGCTGCCTGCTGCCGACGACCACAATGTTCCACGCACCCCCTGGTGGTCAGCTCACATCATAGCAACCAGCTGTTCAGTTGTTACGCTGTTTGGTCTATTTGCGTATTAGCCTTTTATTATAGGATAATCCAGGATAGAAGTGTGTGGGATCATAGACTAACTAAAACTGCCTGAGTTGATAATTGTTGAAACTTGCTCATAAATATATGAGAATTCACCATAATAGTGAATTATCTTTTTGTATATGTTTGAAATTTCCCATAATAAAAAAAATCCATAGGAAAGGCATAAAACCATTCATAACTCTGACCCAGCAATATACCCCTAAGGAAATAAGTCAGGAGGAGGGAGAGAGCTGATTCTACAAAGATGCCTAATTGAGAAAAGCTCTGTTGCTCCCAAGAAATGAGAGATGGGGAAGCAACAAGGGCACGTCAATAAGGAAAAAAAACGCTACGTGCCTTTTAAAATGATACATACTTTGGCCGAGTTGCTAGGTAGAAATCAGTACAGGAACGCTAAGTGAAGAAACAGGTAGCATGAAATATGTGCTTACCAATCACAAGGTAAAAATGTGTGCTCACATAACGCAAGGGTCAAAGAGAACACAGGAGGCCACGTCCTTCAGTTCACTGCCTCTTTGCAGCGAGGCCCTGCCCGTCCCGCGTGTGCAAGCACACACCAGCTGAATTAATTGTGCTCTCAGAAGCCATTCAGGAAAGACATTCATCAGTGATTACCAGGGAACATGCTTCCATTTCTGATTCATCAAGTGCTTCTGTGACCATGGCCTTGGAAAGAAAACAAGCAAGGCAAAACACAATCAAGTGACTCCCAGTCCAGACCACAGAGAAAATCTCATTTTGTTTTACAAGCTGGTCCTAAGTCTCATTGCTATGGTTCCTAATACCAAGTGTGAAGGAATTCCCCAAGGGCAGAACGGGCCTTTCCTCTGCCACTTGAAAGGGGAACGCTAGCCCTAACCGGTTTGGCTCAGTGGATAGAGTGTTGGCCTGCGAACTGAAAGGTCCCAGGTTCGATTCTGGACAAGGGCACATGCCCGGCTTGTGGGCTCGATCCCCAGTGGGGGACTTGCAGGAGGCAGTTGATCCATGATCCTCTCTCATCATGGATGTTTCTATCTCTCTCTCCCTCTTCCTTCCTCTCTGAAATCAATAAAAATATATTTTTTTAAAAAAGAAAAGAAAGGGGAACGCTGAGTGGCTGCTCTCAGTGGCTGGCACACAGGTGAAGGGCAAGAAAGAGCAAGAGCACAGGCCGGAAGCTTAAGAGCCTTGGCCACTCAGCAGCTCCATGCTGGGAGACAGAACTGCCCCTCCAGACTGGAGACCGCACTGAGGTGGAAGGGCTTCTGCAGTGGCTTCACGGCCTTGCCGCTCTCCACCTGTGCTGCCGCCCACCTTGGAGCCCGATGGCTCTGCGTTCCTTCTGCTTAGAGCTGCTTAGAGCTGCAGGCTTTGGGGGTCGTGGTTTGATATGGATATTCGAGAATGTCCAGAAAAAAAGCCATAGAAAGTCGTTTTTTCAGGGTGTCTGGAAAGTCCCTTCCAGGAAAGTGCACACACACAATTGTGCGCACACTTTCGATAAGTTCTCCATGAACCCCTGACCCCAGTCAGATACCACTCTTGCCCTAGGCCAGTGATGGTGACCTTTTGAGCTCGGCATGTCAGCATTTTGAAAAACCCTAACTTAACTCTGGTGCCGTGTCACATATAGAAATTTTTTGATATTTGCAACCATAGTAAAACAAAGACTTATATTTTTGATATTTATTTTATATATTTAAATGCTATTTAACAAAGAAAAATCAACCAAAAAAATGAGCTCGCGTGTCACCTCTGACACGTGTGTCATAGGTTCGCCATCACTGCCCTAGCCAGTGGTCGGCAAACTGCGGCTCTCGAGCCACATGCGGCTCTTTGGCCCCTTGAGTGTGGCTCTTCCTAAGCCTTAGGAGTACCCTAATTAAGTTAATAACAATGTACCTACCTATATAGTTTAAGTTTAAAAAATTTGGCTCTCAAAAGAAATTTCAATCGTTGTACTGTTGATATTTGACTCTGTTGACTAATGAGTTTGCCGACCACTGCCCTAGAGCAGTGGTCCTCAACCTTCCTAATGCCACGACCCTTAATACAGTTCCTCATGTTGTGGTGACCCCCAACCATAAAATTATTTTCGTTGCTACTTCATAACTGTCATTTTGCTACTGTTATGAATCGTCATGTAAATATCTGATATGCAGGATGTATTTTCATTGTTACAAATTGAACATATTAAAGCATAGTGACTAATCACAAAAACAATGTGTAATTATATATGTGTTTTCCGATGGTCTTAGGCGACCCCTGTGAAAGGGTCGTTCGACCCCCAAAGGGGTCGCGACCCACAGGTTGAGAACCGCTGCCCTAGAGCATTTTAGGTGCTTTAACTGCACTGTTAATAAGGACACTTTTTTTTTTTTTAAATAAGAACACTTTAAAAAGCTGGGCACAACACGAATTGTCACAGCGACAAGGTGGCTGCGATGTGTGAGCGGCCTCCAGGAAGTGCTGTGCAGCAGCTCTCTGGGGAGGGCCCTGTGCCCTCATGCAGACACCAGCAGAGACACAGAGCCCATGCTCAGCACGCAGGGGAGCCAAGAGCGCTCTAGCTAAGTCAGGCCACTCTCATCTTCAGACGTGAGACCCCAAGCCTGGCCACCTCAGGCCACCAGACCATGACACAGCCTCTTCTTGTGGGTCTGGGATGCTCACACTACTCATCACACACACCCATTTTCCTGAGGGTTTCCTTAAATGCTCCAGGAAAACGAGGTATAGACAACTGCCGACACACAAACTTTAGTCCATTCTCTTGGTAAGAGTCCAAAACGGGTGGTCCTAGAGAATGACCAAATCAGAGACACTGAGAATGAAAGGAAAGGTGGTCTGGGCATGCGGAGGGCAGGACTTCAAACTTGCAGGGCCAGGAGGGCTGCGGAGAGCCTCATGGCAGACTCACACCTGGGAGGCCCCTCCAGGTGCACTGCAACTCAGGGGCTCCCAGAGACTATTCTATCCTTTGTCCAAGAGATAAAATGCTCTTCCCGGAGCCTCTTGCAAGCAGTTCATCAATATGTCAAGAAAGCTGTGATCACATCACTGGCCTGTTCCAGTCCCTGTCTGCCTCTCCCTATGATAGTACAAGAGAGTCCGTCTAAGTTTCTTCTTGCCAAACATTAAAACATACTTAAAATATACCCTACCTACTTCCCAAAGGAATTTATGAAAGTTTTTTAATAATTTGTATCCAAGGCAAATAAAATAAAAGACTAGAAACCATATGAAATAAAAGGTGAAATTATTTTACCAAGAACCAGGAAGATAAGACAGTACAATTAGACATTACATCAAGCCTGTGCTTCCTGGCAGCCTCAGCAAAAAGGGAAAGACAATGAGTTCCACAGTCCTCACTTTCTGATTAAAAGCAGAATAAAAGACATTACACTAGAAGGAGAAGAATTTTTTCTTGACACTAAGTTTTCAGATGAGTTTATTGCAGTCATTCTAATATTAAGAAATAATGAACATCTTCAAACCAGTTTTACAAAAATACCAAATGTTCTTCCTATAACTTAGCCCAGCATTGAGAACACTTCACAATTTGTCTCAGTTACTTTCCCAGCTTCATTTCCTTTTTCCTGTCTCTCCCCATCCCCACAAGAAAATATACACTTTAATCAAACCAGACTCCTTCCCAACTTCCTAGAAAATATCCCAACTTTCTCAAACTTAGCATTAATCACTCTAAACCAGGGGTGGGCAAACTTTTTGACTCGAGGGCCACAATGGGTTCTTAAACTGGACCGGAGGGCCGGAACAAAAGCATGGATGGAGTGTTTGTGTGAACTAATATAAATTCAAAGTAAACATCATTACATAAAAGGGTACGGTCTTTTTTTGTTTGTTTTATTCATTTCAAACGGGCCGGATCCGGCCAGCGGGCCGTAGTTTGCCCACGGCTGCTCTAAACTCTAAATCCTGCCTCTTCTACAAAGATTCCCCAGTTCTCCCAGTCAAAAGAGGTCTCTTCCCAGCACACTTCCCCACCCCAGGGCAGAGCACCTTAGCTTTAATCACCCTAAACGCTTTGGGGCTTTTTGCATGTATGTATGTATGTATGTATGTATGTATTTATTTATTTACTTTAATCTTTATTGTTGAATATCACAGATGTTCCCCCTTTCTCCCTCCCCTCACATTGCCCCCCTCCACCCGGTTCCCGCCCTGCCTCAGACCTCTATTGTCTGTGTCTAAAGGTAATGCATATATGCATACAAAGTCTTTGGTTAATCTCTTCCCACCTTCCAACCCCCTTCCCTCTGAGATTCCTCACTTTGTTCCATGTTTCCATACCTCTGATTCTATTTTATTCAACCAGGTTATTTTGTTCATTAGATTCCTGGTTCATTTATTTTTATTTTTAGATTCAACTGTTGATAGATATGTATTTATTGCCATTTTATGATTCATATTTTTTATCTTTTTCTCATCTTTCTCTTCTGAAAGAAGACCCTTTAACATTTCATATAATACTGGTTTGGTGGTGATGAACTCCTTTAACATTGTCTTGTCTGTGAAGCTCTTTATCTCACCTTCAATCTAAATGAGAGCTTTGCTGAGTAGAGTAAACTTGGTTGTAGGTCCTTACTATTCATCACTTTGAATATTTCTTGCCACTCCCTTCTGGCCTGCAAAGTTTCTGTTGAGAAATCAGCTGACAGTCGTATGGGTACTCCCTTGTAGGTAACTGACTGTCTTTCTCTTGCTGCTTTTAAGATTCTCTCTTTAACTCTTGGCATTTTAATTATGATGTGTTTTGGTGTGGGTCTCTTTGGGTTACTCTTGTTTGGGACTCTCTGCGCTTCCTGGACTTGTAAGTCTATTTCTTTCACCAGGTAGGGGAAGTTTTCTATCATTATTTCTTCAAAAAGGTTTTCAATATCTTGTTCTCTCTCTTATCCTTCTGGCACACCCATAATGTGAATGCTGGTATGCTTGAAGTTGTCCCAGAGGCTCCTTACATTATCTTCATATTTTTTTATTATTTTTTATTTTTGCTCTTCTGATTGGGTGTTTTTTGCTTCCTCACATTCCAAATCATTGATTTGATTCCTGGAATCCTCTACTCTACTGTTGAATTCCTGTAACTTATTCTTTATTTCAGTTAGTGCATGCTTAATTTCTGACTGGTCCTTTTTCATGTCTTTGAAATTCTCAATAAGATCCTCAAAAGTCTCACTAAGTTCCTTGAAGCTCTCATGAAGATCCTTGAGTAACCATGGTTTTGAATTCTGTATCCAGTAGTTTGCTTGCTTCCATTTTCTTCATTTGTGACATGCTTCTTTGTCTCCACATTTTGGCTGCTTCCCTGTGTTTGTTTCTATGTATTAGATAGAGCTGCTATGTCTCCTGGAATTGGTAGAGTACAGTAGGTGTTCTGCAGGGCCCGCCCAGTGGCTCAGTCTCTCCAGTCACCTGAGCTGGGCACTCTAGGTGTGCCCCTGTGTGGGCTGTGTGCACAGTCTTATAGTTGAGCCTTGATTACTGTTGGTGTCACTGAGAGGAATTGGCCTCCAGGCCAATTGTCTGAGGACCAACTGTGACTATAGTGGAAGAGCTGCCGTGCAGGAGACACCCTTCTGGAGCAGGAATTGCTTCAGTGGGGCTTTGGTGCTCATCCCTTGAATGTGTTGCTTGTGGATGTGTAGAGTTGTATGGTCTGAAACTATCCACTAGGTGCACTGGCTCTGAAGCCTACCAGGTAGTACAATGTCAGCCACTGCCTGTGGCCACCTGGCAGGAGCTACAGAGAGATCTGCAGATGGCTGCTACTTGTATTGGGCTTGGGGGTGCCCAGGAGAGGCCCAGCTGTGAAGCAAGGCAGGCTGGTGCTAGTGCCAGGTCTTGGGCCTTTTATCAATAGGTTTGGGACCTGCTGATGTCAGCTGCTACTTTGAGAGATTTTAGGAAAGTCTGAAGCCTGAGCCAGGACAGGTCATTCATATGGAAAAGCTGCTGCAAACAGCCTGGGTGGGACTGCAAATTAGACGGGGCGGGGCCTCAGGGACTCATTAGGGTGAAGCAAACCCTGTGAGCCAGGCTGATGGAGACTCAGATATGGCTGCCTGTCAGCCATGCCATGGGGGAAATCCCAACACAGCAACAATGACCCCTGTGAGCACCCCTGTCTTGGAGAAAGTTGCCTCCAAGTTCCTGCCCTAATGCCAGACAATCCAGTTCCTCTCCATATGTCCCAAAGCTGCTCGGCACTGGAGTTCAGAGGGATTGAGTCCAAGTAAGTTTGTGCACTGGCCCTTTAAGAGGAACACCTGGGTCTCCAGCAGCCTCTGTGTCACTCAGCAATAATCCCTGTTGGTTTTTACAGCCTCAAGTTATGAGAACTTCTCTTCCCAGCTCTGGAACCCTGGATTGGGGGTCTGGTGTAGGGCTTGGGCCCCTTGCTCCTCACAGGGGGCCTCTGCAGCCAAGATATCTTTTCCGATTAAAAAAACGGCACATGTGGGTGTCGGGCTAGCCAGTTCCGTGCCTCCGCCTCTCCTACCAGTCTTAAAGTGCTTTCTTCTTCTCTAGTTGTAGGATTTCTATTCGGCCAGCTTTCAGACGGTTCTGAATGATGGTTGTTCTGTACTTTAGTTGTAATTTTGATGTGGCTGTGGGAGGCAGCAAGTACCAATGTTTACCTACACCACCATCTTGGTTCTCCACCCTAAACTCTTTAAATCCTGCCTCTTCTACAAAGATTCCCCAATTCTCCCCGTCAAAAGGGGTCTCCGCCCAGCACCTCCCATGCTCCTCTACCGCACCAGGGCAGAGAACCCCCTAGGCAAAATCATGCAGAGGCACCGGATATCTGGAGTCAGGCTGACCTGACCTCTAATTCGATTCTGTTGTTTATTGGCTATGTGACCCCAGGCAAATAATTACATTTCTCCGAGCCTCATCTACAGCACAGGAATCAGAAAGCTTTTGTAAGAATTAAGTGAACATTTATAAAGGCCTGGCACAGGACCTGGCATATCACAGCTCTCAGAAGCAGGGGTGGCAACAGGTGCTATTGTAGAGACTTGGGTTGTTGTCTCCTCTCACCCACCTGAAAAGATGCTCCTTGAAGGCAGCATAGTAAAGTATCTCCCAGAGTGCTTGATACTTAGGGCACCTCGATAACAGAGTGGTGTGTCTGAAAGGAATTACGTAAGAGATCCTGACATGCAGTGGCTTAATGCCACACCCAGGTCTGGAACACAAAGCTCCTAAATCCCAGGCCATACTTGATCCACACAATGCACATTGCCCTCCTGTCTCACACAGTAAAGATCCTCTTCCCCAACAGAAAATCATTCTTCTCATACAGCTCTCCAAATACCCAGCGAATCACATCACTCCAACCTGAGGTGCCGTCTTACCAGAAGAGCTATTCCAGGCGAGCCAGTGTGTATTTCATTGTTCCGAACGCACAGCGCTGACCAGTGCCTTGATAAACTCCAGATGCCATCCATCAGCCCTTGATGGCTCATTTGGTATAACATGAATACTGTGGGCTCTAACCACTCTAGCACTTACAAGCTACTGGTATATGTCTTTCCACTCATGAAACAACCAAATTACCTTCTAGGAGTGAGATGTTCCAGTCATTCTTAAGTGACTTAACCCTAGAAAGTCTATGGAAAAAACTAATTTCAAGGAATTTTTGTTTCAAAAGCAGAAGGCAAAACCAATAAGTTATGAGGCAACTTCTTAACAAATATGCCAGAAACCATACATCTCTTCACTTCCTAAGGATACAGCACTGTGGTGATGCTTCCTGGACAGCAGTGTAAAACCGGGTCAAAAAGAGTTTTGAGCACTAGCCGGTTTGCTCAGTGGTTAGAGTGTCAGCCCACAGACTGAAGGTTTGTGGGTTGGTCAAGGGCACATACCTCAGTTGCGGGTTCAATCCCGAGCCCCCGTCAGGCTGTGAGCAGAAGGCAACTAATCGATGTGTCTCTCTCACATCCATGTTTCTCTCTCTCTCTCTCTCTCTCTCTCTCTCTCCCCCCCTTACCTCTCCCTTCCGCTCTCTCTAAAAATCAAAGGAAAAGGATACCCTCACTCCTTGGGTGAGGGCTAAAACAAAACAGCTGTGGACCTTCTAGTTTGGAGTTCCCTTCAGAAGTGTGCGGCTGTGCTGTGGGAGCAAGCCAGCCCTCCCTGAGGGAGGGAGTCAAGGAGCACACTTTGGAACCAGACAGTACCGGATGCAAATCTCACTTTGAAATCTTGGTGAAGTTGTTGACCCACCTTGGGCCTCACTGTTCTCATATATACAATGGAGATATAGTACTAATGCAAATAGAAATGACTCATTTGGGGAGTTTGTTAAAAATACAGGGAGACATGAGTCTCATCCCCAAAGATTATTTCAGGGCGTCTGTTGTGGGGCACAGAAATCTGTGGGGATTTACATTGTTTTTCGTTTTTAATTACAAAACATGCAAAAACATTTCCCCCTTGTAAACTATTAAAACATTACCTTGTCAGTTATGAATGCACTCAGCTATAAGCAATTTAGAAAAACTAACAGTCATTTAAACCGGTGGGGGTGGTATTTTTCTCACGAACAAGAAGAAATCTAGAAGCAGGAAGTTTGGAGCTCGAGCAGCCACTCAAGGATTGCATGAAGGACCAAGGACCTTGGTATCCTTTCTGCTCTGCCATCACTGGCCTGTGGCGCCACCCCTCCAACTGCAAGGCGGCTGCCCCAGCAGGCAGGGTCTGTGACAGGCAGGCAGCGGCACAGGGGCCAAAGGGTTTTACTATTCTGTTCATAAAGGGTGCTCTCCCTAGGGGCTAATCCTCTATCTCACAGGCCAGAGCTGTGTCCTGTGGTCACTCCTAGCTGCTAGAGAGACTGCATAAGAGAATGTTTTAGCTGGGCACATAGCCACACCAAACAGAATCCAGGAAGAATGAGGCGCAGGCATTGAAGAGGAAATGAGCAGCGTCTACTACAATTACAGATAAGCTTCGTGTCCCCTTGACCCTCTCTCCCCTGTAGCCGTTAATTCAGGCCTCGTGGGCATTTTTACTAAGCTCCTCATCAGATTCTGAAGCCCCCTTCCCCACAACGTTTGAGGACCACCTCCACACTTACTGTGCTCATGCAGAGATTAGCTCTGGCTTTTAAGTGTTCAGTCTAGTGGAGCCGTCATAGTTGTCCAATCAATATTCACTCTCATCCTCTTTCCTCCCCCTACAAGTCACCCAGAAAAACCCAATCTCATTTGCTATAGCCACATCTCAAGTTTGGCCTTGCCCAGCATACGACACTGGGTAGTGGAAAATAATTGGCCTGTTTAACAAATCAAAGCCGCCCTTCACAATATGACAACCTGCCACCTCTGACAATATTTCAAGAATGTGAAATACTGGCCCGAACCTGAAGCCATGCTGCCTTGCCTGAGATGACAGCGTCACCCCCAGGCGACCTGCTGCCTGGAATAAGGTTTGCTTGTGCTCTGCAGACACATTCACTACTGGGTTAGGGGGGAAATGTGATGGTGGGCAAGTGTTCATCACCATTAAGTGGAAAAAAATCAAGAGAAAAACAGCACACAGTTTTTTATTAGAAAGTGTAGACCTGTGCAAAAAAGAAAAGCAGGAAGGCGAATCCCAATGTGCAGCCCAGGAAACATCTTGGTGCTGAGAGTGATTATGTTTATTCCATTTTGGTTTTGTTGGGAAGGGAAGGAAACTTTCCAAAATTTTCTACAAAAAAATTTGTATTACTTTTAGAACTAGTTTATGATTTTTTAAAAATCTGTCAACATATACTGTCATGAGGAATCATATGATAATTTTTGGAAGGCCTCTGGTGGGTCAGCTCACCCAACCCTATGCCATATTTTATCTGCTTATCTGGTCTTTGCATAAAATAAAATACCAACTGAGGAGGACTTCAGCCAAAGCAAGGGTGTGACCGTATAGGTAGGGCACCATGACCAGGCTGCCAGCTATAACTGTAGCATTTTAACAACCTGAAATCATTCAGATTTAACAGGAAAACAAAGTCCCTGTGATTTCCTAATTAAGAAGCTACAAAAAGAAATGCAGGTTAATTACTCGGCAACCATGCTGCACTCAGCTACCCTGCACCCAGCAAAAAGCCAGTCGCCCTCTGGGAGGAACCAAATGCCAAGACCCTGCAGCATAGCAGGCAGCCAACTGTTAAGAAAACTTTTTCCAACCAGGGTCCACTTTTGGCAAACCCCTGCCTACACTCTCCTCAGGAAGCCTCTGCGGCTATCAAATAAGCAAGCTAACACACAGATGAAAAGGCAAGTCTACACATTGGGTGCTGTTAACTTAGGGCCGCAGCTGAACTATGAGTCAGGTCTGGAGAAGTAACTTCCTATCTAAGACTCTACTCTCTACTCGTCTGTCCTCTCTAGCAAATGCTATGGCCCTGCTGGAATCAGCAGCCTGGCTTCTCCTACAACAAAGCTGCCCCAGGTCAAGATGGCAGAGTAGGTAAATGCTGTGCTCACCTCCTCCCATGACCACATCAAAACTGCAACTAAATTACAGAACCACCTGAAGGCCAACTGAACAGAACCCCTCTAACTAAGGAGGTACAGAAGTTACATAAGACTGGTAGGAGGGGTGAAGACTCACAGTGTGGCGATTAGCAATCGAGAGGGATATTTCGGATTTGGAGGTCCTCTCTGAGGAGTGAGGGGCCCCGAGCACCAGTGCCAAGGAGCGCCCACCACACTGGCTGTGAAAATCAGCGGGGAGACAGTCCAGGGGGTCTGCGGGCTGCTGTAAACCAGGCATCCTCTTAAACAGCCCGAGCAGACTCACTCCCCCACATACATGTGCCCTAAGCTCCAGAGAAGGGGTAGCAGCTTGAAAAGCACCAGGGGAGGAACTGCATGAGAGGCCAAAGGGGCAGCTCTCGCCTGGACTAAAGTGCCAGCAGCGCCTCTGGTCCTTTGCTGACTCTCCCCCCACACGCCTGACACCAAAGCTTAGTCTTCACCAACCTGGCTAGCACACTCTCACCCCACCCTGGCGGTTCTCTGAGACCCCACCCCACAAAATGTACACATCTGGCCTGAGTTTCTTTCAGAGTCCAAGTGGCTGGTTTGGGCCTAGCCTGTGGACTTTCCTAAAATTCTCAAGGGTCCCAAACCCCAAACAAGAATGGGCTGGCTTCAGTGTGCCCTGTACCTCTTGCTAAATGGCCCCAAGCCCAGCACCAGTGCCAGATGGTTTCAGTCACAGCATAACCATCCCAGGACTGGATACAGGCAATGGCTGGCCTTGGCCTGCACAAGAGGCCCAAACACCTGTGCTCACAGACTACACAAAGCACACCCAATTAGCACCACAAGTAACACACCCAAGAATGGACTCGGCACGGGCCAGAGTCCCACTAAAGCGAGTCCCACTTTGTAGGGTCGGCTCCTGCTCAGCAACTTCTCTGCTGTAATCACAACCAGTCCTCACAGCCCACCAGCCTGACTGTCAATCCCACCCACTGATGTGCCAACAGCAATTAGTCTCAAATACAACAGGAGAGCAAACACAACCCACACAAGGGACACCCCTGGAGCACCCAGCTCAAGTGAACAGGAAGACTGCACCACTGGGCCCCATAGGATGCCAACTGCATAAGGCCACTCTACCGAGACTGGGAGATGTAGCAGCTCTACCTCATACATAGACACAAACACAGGGAGTCGGCCAAAATGAGGAGACAAAAAACATGTCCCAAGTGAAAGAACAAAACTCCAGATAAAGAACTAAACATAATGGAGGCAAACAATCTACCAGACGCAGATTTCAAAACACTGATTATAAGGATGCTCAGCTTAAGGGAAGTATAGGTGATCTCAGTGAGAACTTCAACAGAGAGACAGGAAACATTAGATGATGCAGAAGATCAAGTCAGTGATTTGAAAGACAAGGTAGCAGAAAACACCCAACTGGAACAGCAAAAAGAAAAAAAACTCAAAAACTGAGGATAGTTTAGTCCTGGCCAATGTGGCTAAGTGGTTACAGCGTTGGTTTGCACAGGTTCGATTCCTGGTCAAGGGCATGTACCTGGGTGGCAGGTTTGATCTCCAGATCCAGTCAAGGCATGTGCAGTAGGCAACCAATTGATGTGTCTCTTTTACAATGATGTTTCTCTCTCTCTCTCTCTCTCCCACCCCCTTCCCTCCCTTCTTTCCACTCTCTCTAAAAATCAATGGAATAAAACATCCTTGGGTGAGGATTAACAACAACAACAAAAATCAGGATAGTTTAAAGAAACTCTGGGACAACATCTAGAATAACATTTGCATCTTAGGAGTACCAGAAGAAGAGAACAAGGGACTGAGAACCTATTTAAAGAAATAATGACTAAAAACTTCACTAACCTGGAGAAGGAAAAAGATACACAAGTCCAGTAAACACAGAGATCCCAAACAAGATGAACCCAAAGAGGCCCACACCAAGACACATCATAATTAAAATGCTAAAGAGAGAATCTTAAAAGTAACAAGAGAAAAGCAGTTAGTTACTATAAGGGAGCTCTCATATGACTGTCAGATGATTTCTCAACAGGAATTTTGCAGGCCAGAAGGGATTGGCACAAAATATTTAGTGATGAAAAGCATATAACCCAGATTACTCTATCCAGCAAAGCTATCATTTAGAATCAAAGGAAAGATAAAGAGCTTTCCAGACAAGAAAAAGCTGAAGGAGTACATCACCACCAAACCAGTATTACAAGAAATGTTAAAAAGACTTCTTTAAAAAGAAAAAATAATAAAAATATGAATAGGAATATATAACAAAGAAAAAACTCTCATTGACAAAGGCAAACACATAATAAAAGCAGTGGATCAATCAACTATAAAGCTACTATAAAGGTTAAAAGGCAAAAGTAGGAAGGTCATGTATAATTATGACAAAAGTAAAAAATAAATGAGGAAGGGGTAAGTAAAAATGGTAGTAATTTTAGAATGTGTTCAAGCTTAGTGACCATCAACTTAAAATACACTGCTATAAACATAGCTTGGTATATATGAAGCACATGGTAATAAAACCTAAAATCTACAAGAGATATACAAGAAATAAAGAGCTGTTTGGGGGTTTTTTTCTGCCTCCACAGCCACCATGGCTCCCATGAAAAAAACTCGTGGTGAAGGGGGGCAAAAAAAAAAAGAAGCAGGTTCTGAAGTTTACCCTTGACTGCATCCATCCTGTAGAAGATGGAATCACGGATGCTGCCAATTTTGAGCAGTTTCTTCAGGAGAGAATCAAATGGAAAAGCTGGGCATCCCGGTAGAGGGGTTGTAACCATTGAAAAAAGCAAGAGTAAGACCACTGTAATGTTTGAGGTGCCTCTTTCCAAAAGGCATTTGAAATATGTCACCAAAAAAGTATCTTAAGAAGAATCTACGTGACTGGTTGCTCACAGTTACTAACAGCAAAGAGAGTTAAGAATTGTCTTACTTCCAGATAAACCACGATGAAGAGGAGGAAGAAGGGGAGGATTAAAGCTCATTTATGTGGCAAATTTTGTGTGAGTCTTGAATAAAACTTGGGAACCAAAAATAAAATAAAATAAAATAAAATAATAAAGGGAAGGAATCCAAACACAATCAGTGACCAAGAATGTTGAAGAGAGGCAAGAATGCATCATCTAGTACTAACTCTCACTGAAGTCTTTTTTTGTGCCCAGCACTGATATAGGCATCATGAGGAACAAGCCCTTAAAGTAGTTAAAATACAGTTTGGAAACCGTTTGCAATCCCTGAGAGAAATACATCACCTCTACAGTAGTCTTGTCCGGAAATTAAAGCTGAACGTGACCAGACCACAAATCTAACTTCTACTTTACATGAAATATGGAAAACAGGAACATGTGAACATGTTAAATGATACCATAGGAATACGATCAGCAAAATCCAGACTACAGGAAACTCTATAGGACAAAAGACCTGGTTTCTTCAACAAATAAATTGCAATGAAATAAATATGGAGGAAGAGACTTTAGATTAAAAGAGACATAAGAGATATACCAACTGATTTGTAATGCCAGATCTTATTAGTTTCTATTGAAACAAACAAACTTAGAAATATATATCATTATGAGGCAACTGGAAATTTGAATACTAACTAAATATGCATTAGAGACTTGTTGATAATTTTTAAGTTATAATAATGGTATTATGGTTGTTGTTTTTAAAAAAAGAGAGTTCATTTTCATTTAGAGGTATACACTGAAATATATGGCTGAAATAATATGTCTTGGGGAATTTACTTCAAGATAATGTAAGCCAGGAAAGGCAGTAGGTAGACATATTGACTAGTATAATAGATCATAACTTTGTAATTATTGAAGTTATATAAAGGGTAAGTGGAGGTTCATTACAGTACTCTCTTTATTTTTGACATGTTTAAAATTTCCCATAACACAAAGTTTAAAAAATAAACCTAGATTTAAAGACTGACACATTCAATATTCTGAGAGAAAAGTTAAAGTAACAACTACAGGGCATAGATTATAAATGTAACAGATTTTTAGGTGAAGGAAGTATTCCAATTCAATATACATTTACTGAGTGCCTACTCTGTACTAGACTCAAGTTCCTCATCTATAAAATGGGACGTTAAAAAGTCTGCTTCATCTGGTTGATTCTAAGAGGAGATAAGTTATTACACATACCAAGCATTTAGAATAGTATCTGGCCCTGGCCGGTGTGGCTCATTGGTTAAAGCACCGGCCTGTGCACTAAAGGGTCACAGGTTTGATTTCTGATCAAGGGCAAGTATCTGGGTTTCAGGTTCTCCCCAGCCACTGTCAGGGTGCGTGTGGGAGGCAACCAATCGATATGTCTCTCTCTCTCTCTCTCTCTCTCTCTCCCCCCTCCCTTCTTCCCTCCCTCCCTCTCTTTCTCTCTCTTCCTTTCTCCCTTTCCCTCTTCCCTCCCTCCCTGCTTGTGTCTGGGCTGAAGCAAAGGTACTCAATAAATGGTAGCTTTAAATAACTATGCAATAGATATTAAGACTCATTTTGTTGTTGAGAAAACTGAGGCTCAGAAAAGTAAGGTAGTTTGTCCAAAAGGTCACTACCAGAAGAGGTGGAGCCTGAGTTTCAGAATCAGTCTGCCTACCCTCAGGCTGGGCTCCCCTGGGCTTGCCACAGGCAGAAGAGCTCTGTGACCACAAGAGTATGAAGAATGAAGGTGTTAGGGAAGAAATAAGCTATGATGCTTTGAACAAAGAAAAGGAATAAGGTAAGGCTGAAAGGAGTAAGGAAGAATACCGCCCTGGTTGGTGTGGCTCAGTTGGTTGGGCATCATCCCATGCCATGCACAGAAAGGTTGCCAGTTTGATTCCCAGACAGGGCACATGCCCAGGTTGCGGGCTCAATCCCCTGTAGGAGGCATGCAGGAGGCAGCCAGTTAATGTTTCACTCTCACATTGATGTTTCTCTCTCTCTCCCTTCTCTCTCTAAAAATCAATAAAAAAATCTTAAAAAAAAAAAACAAAAAAGGAAAAATAACATTCAATACCTCAGAAATGCCATTCCAATGAAGTTCAGTGCAAATTCTTCTAATTAAAGACTGATTCCACAGCTGTCCTTGGGGTGACCTCACTGATTCAAGTAAGTAGCCAGAGGGTTTCAGAGGAAACTATTTTAACTCTGCTTTCCATAATAAGGATTCTGGATTAAAGCTTCCGTTAGTGAAGTTTGTGGGTCAGTCTCATAAATTATTTTCTTGGCTGGATCCCAAGAAAGCCAGGCCATCATTCCAGCAAGGAGGTGATCAGTTTTGCATTCCTACCCAATGGGAGGCTTCTTCCCAGAGCTTGCAAGTCATACCTGTAAGATCTATAACCTGGGATGCTCAACCTTCCCCTAAAATCTGTTCTAGTGCTTATTTAGGGAAACTACAGTGTTGAAGATGGCTGTCCAGACGACACCCAGAACACACTTGCACCCACAGAGGAGACCATTTCTCCAGTGAACAGGTAGATAAAGGTCATCGCTAGATTTGCTGCCACTTCTACCATCAGAGCTTGGGGAGCACCTGGTGGTGAGGGAGCTATGAGAGCCCCTGAAATTCCTATTCTGGCCTGGCAATTCTGTTCCCATGATGGAGGGGCACCACTGACGAGCACATTCCGGAGGCCTTTGTGGTGGTGCAAAAAGAGGACTGGTCATGGCCTGAACTTTCCATTCAAGTCCTGGCCCTTTGAAGGCCACAGACAATCATTTATCTACTTGGCTTCCTTGTTTACGAAGAAGGATAACAGAGAACCTCACTGCACCATGAAAATGAAACATGTGAAAAGCTAGACAAAAGGTTGACTACTTACACGATTATGCGAGCCCCGTGAAGGCAGAACTAGATCAGCTCCTGCAGAACAGGGATTTTGAGGGTCTCTGACCTGTTTGCCCCTAGAGGCAGAAGGCAACAAGGCAGCTGGCCTGTGCGTTGGTCAGGCCTGGGTTTGATTTCCGACTCTGCCAGATTATCTTCAATTTTCCATAGTCCTAGCAAAATAAGCCTTGTTGACCCCTCACTATCTTGGCTGATTGGAAAACAAAAATCCAGATAACCTGGGAGCCTCATTTTGCTTTAGAGTTTCAGCCTCTTTACACGAAAATGTACCACAAAAGGGCTGATGCGAACTTTCTGTATTTGAATTTTCTTCCTCATCCTGTTCTCCTTATTTCTCTCCTTGCAGGTAAGTATGATAATTAACAAGCCCCTAAAAAGAGAAGTAAGAAGGAGGTAGGAGATACAGACAAAGGAGCCTAGGGAAGATCTGCAACCCAGATCATCAGCTTTCATAGAAACAGCACTGGGTTAAAACATCAGACAGAGCTAAGGACCATATGGGCTTGGTCTGCCTGACCCATGGTCAGCATGTTCTTCTTCATAAGGCCACAAAGCAAGGTTCAATAAAGAATTAGCCATGCCCAGCTGGTGTGACTCAGTGGTCGAGCATTGTCCCATGCACCAAGAGGTCACAGGTTCTATTTCCAGTCAGGGCACATGCCCAGGCTACAGGCTCAATCCCCAATTGGGGGGGGGGGGGGGGGCGGGGCGTGCAGGAGGCAGTTGATTGATGTTTCTATCACTTTCCCTCCTTTCTCTCTAAAAATAACAATAAAAACGTATCTTAAAAAAAGAAAAAAAGAATTAGCCATAATGAAGGTGGGGCATTGGGGGCAATCAGATCTGGGCTCAAATCCCTGGCTTTGCAATTTATTCACCCCAAGACCTCAGACCAGTTACTTTATCTTGGATTTAAGCCTTTGTCATCTCATTAGTAAAATGGGAATATTAACTAACACTGTAGGACTGTTATGAGAATCAGAAAGGATATATATATATATATATATATATATATATTTCTTTAATTTTCTTTTTAAACAATCTTTATTGTTGAGAGTATTACAGATGTCCCCCTTTTTTACCCCCATTGCCGCTGGTCCACCCAGTTCCTGCCCCACCCCAGGCTTTCACCATCCTATTGTCTGTGTCCACAGGTAATACATATATGCATGCAAGTCCTTCGGTTAAGGTCTTCCCCCCACTTCCCTCTGAGATTCCTCAGTCTGTTCCACATCTCTGGTTTTATTTTATTTATCAGTTTATTTTGTTCATTAGATTTCTTGTTCATTAATTTTTATTTTTAGATTTAACTGTTGAAATATATGTATTTATTGCTATCTTATTGTTCATATTTTTCTCCTTCTCCTCCTTCCCCACCCTCCTCTTCTTCCTTCCTCACCCCTCTTACCCCCCCCCCCCCCGCCCCCTCCTTCTTCTTAAAGAAGGTTCTTCAACATTTCATGCAATACTGGTTTGGTGCTGATGCTCTCCTTTACAGTTTCTTATCTGTGAAGCTCTTTATCTGACCTTCAATCTAAATGAGAGCTTTGCTGGTAAGAGTAAACTTGGTTGTAGGTCCTTGCTATTCATCACTTCGAATATTTCTTACCACTTCCTTCTGGCCTGCAAAGTTTCTGTTGAGAAATCAGCTGACAGTCATATGAGCGCTCCCTTAGGTAACTAACTGCTTTTCTCTTGCTGCTTTTAAGATTCTCTCTTGATCTTTAACCCTTGGCATTTTAATGATGATGTGTCTTGGTGTGGGCCTCTATGCTTCCTGGACTTGTAAGTCTATTTCTTTCACCAGGTAGGGGAAGTTTTCTGTCATTATTTCTTCAAATAGGTTTTCAATGTCTTGTTCTCTCTCTCCTCCTTCTGGCACCTCCATAATGTGAATGTTGGTACACTTGAAGTTGACCCAGAGACTCCTTACACTATCTTCATATTTTTTTATTCTTTTTTCTTTTTGCTCTTCTGATTAGGTGTTTATTGCTTCCTCATATTCCAAATCATTAATTTGATTCTCAGAATCCTCTACTCTACTGTTGAATCCCTGTAAATTATTCTTTATTTCAGTTAGTGTATGCTTAATTTCTAACTGGTCCTTTTTCATGTCTTTGAAATTCTAAGATCCTTGAAAGTCTCACTAAGTCCCTTGAAGCTCTCATGAAGATCCTTGAGCAACTTTATAACAGTTATTTTGGACTCTGCATCCAGTAGTTTACTTGCATTCCTTTCATTTGTGATATGTTTCTTTTTCTCCACATTTTGGCTGCTTCCCTATGTTTGTTTCTATGTATTAGGTAGAGCTGCTATAGCTCCTGGAATTGGCAGAGTGGCCTTGTGTAGTAGGTGTCCTGTAGGGCCCAGTGGCTCAGCTTCCCCAGTCACCCAAGCTGGGCACTCTAGGTGTGCCCCTGTATGGGCCGAGTGCACAGTCTTGTTGTAGTTGAGCCTTGATTGCTGTTGTCATCACTGCAAGGAATTGACCTCCAGGCCAGCTTGGCTGTGAGGACGAGCTGCGACTACAGTGGGAGATCTGTTGTGCAGGAGACACCCCAATGGAGCAGGACTTGCTTCAGTGGGGCTTTGGTGCTCACTGAGTCTGCCCCTTGAGTGTGTCGCTTGTGGATGTGTAGAGTTGTAATCTAGTATGGTATGAAGCTATCCACTGGGTGCACTGGCCCTGGGGACTCCCAGGTGGTACAAAGTCAGCCCCTGCTTAGGGCTTCCTGGTTGGAGCTACAGAGCAAACTGCAGATGGCTGCTACTTGTATTGGGCTTGGAAGTACCCATGGAAGGGCCATCTGTGAAGCAAGGCAGGCTGGTGCTAGTGCCAGATCTTGGGCCTCTTATTGATAGGTTTGGGGCATGCTGTCACCAGCTGCTGCTTGCTTGAGAGATTTTAGAAAAGTCCGAAGCCTGAGCCAGGACAGGCCATTCATATGGGAAAGCTGCTACAAACAGCTTGGGTGGGGCTGCAGATTGGATGGGGCAGGGTCTCAGGGAATCACTAAGGAAGAGTGAACAGTGTGGGCCAGGCTGATGGAAACTCAGATATGGCTGCCAGTCAGCTCTGCCACAGGAGAGGTCCCAGCACAGGATCAATGACCCCTGTGCACACCCCTGTCTGGGAGAAAGCTGCCCCTGAGTTCCTGCCCAATGCCAGATAATCCAGTTTCTCCCTATATGTCCCTGGATCCCCAACACCTCTACCCCAGCGCTGGAGCTCAGAGGAAGTGGAACAGTGTAAGTCTGTGTGCCAGCCCTTTAAGAGAGACTGCCTGGGTCTCCAGCAGCCTCCATGTCACTCAACTACAATCCCCGCTGGTTTTTACAGCCCGAAGTTATGAGGACTTCTCTTCCCAGCTCTGGAACCCTGGATTGGAGGTCTGGTGTGTGGCTGGGACTCCTTGCTTCTCATGGTAGGACTCTGCAGGAAAGATATCCCTCGCAATTAAAAAAAAAACACCACACGTGGGTGTCGGACCAGACCATTCAGTGGCTTTGCTCCTCTTCATGTACTTTTTTCTTTACTTCTCTAGTTGTTGGACTTCCATTCGGCCAGATTTCAGGCAGTTCTGAATGACAGCATTTACTTATGCCACCATCTTGGTTCTCAGGATACAAATATTTAAAGAATGTTTATAGTAAGAGCTGCTGCTGACACATACACCGTCTGATTTAAACATTAAAACCACCCTGTGAGGAAGCTATTACTGCCCCCATTCTTAAAGATGAGGACACTGAGGTTCAGACTGAGTAATGTTTCCCCAAAACACAGGTGGTGAGTGCTAGGCCTGAGAATGAGACCTGGGCTTGTCTGCCCCCGAGGTTGTGTTCTTGGTGCCATTACAGTGCTTGGTGCACGGAAAGTTGTAAAGAAAAGGAAGCTATTGGGACTCCGGCAAAGACCCTCCTGAGCCTGACTCAGCAGCTCTGGGATGAGGCATCATCATGCCCATTTTACTGGTGAGGAGGCGGGGGCCCAGCTAGTTTAGACTCCTGGAGTTCAATAAAAAGCCCATTTTCCAGAGGCATATACCTCAGTATATTTATGGATAAAATTATATGCAGTCTGGAATCTGCTTCAAAATAATGCAGAGCCAGGGAGGATGGTGTGGTAATGAGATGAAACAGATGTTGGATTGGCCAGATGTTGAGAACTGTTGAAGCTAAGTCATGGGTACACAGACGTTTACTATACTGTGTTCCTTATTCTTGTTTGTTAGAAACTTTGCATAATAAAAAGCAAGAGCAAAAAATATCACCTCATCTCCAGGAAAATGTATAAGGCGGAGGTGGGTCTCAAATTGAGGTGTGTTCTGTTCCCAAATTCCAAGTTCTCTCCACTCCACTGTAACAAAGCATTCTTCCTTCTTTCCATCCTCACTACATGGTCCAGCTGCACTAGGGGACCGGCATCATTCTAGAACCCAAAGTTCAGGTAATCTAAGTTGGAAACTGCAAGGCAACCTCCACGGAGCATCGTATGGCGGCAGCCCACACTGCTGTAGGGGTGCAAGGGAAGGGTGAGCCCTGCTGCCTGGAGTCTAGGGAAGGTCTTAGAAAGGAAGCAGGACTTTGGTGTGAAAAGGATGTGAATGATGTGAAGGAGAATGAAGGGCTAAGAAAGAGAGGAGGGAGGAAAGGAGAAGTGCATGTAGGTGCATGGGCAGGGGCTGCGCAGGCTGAGCTCTGCTTCCTCGGCTCCCTTTGGGTGCTACTGCAGCCCC
The DNA here is from genome assembly GCF_028538775.1 of Myotis yumanensis. Taxonomy (NCBI): domain Eukaryota; kingdom Metazoa; phylum Chordata; class Mammalia; order Chiroptera; family Vespertilionidae; genus Myotis; species Myotis yumanensis. The sequence continues at coordinate 1,729,907 of NW_027223767.1, forward strand.
CACTGGTGTCCCTTCCACCAGCCTCCCCCCTCTTTTTTTAAAAATATATTTTATTGATTTTTTACAGAGAGGAAGGGAGAGGGATACAGAGTTAGAAATGTCGATGAGAGAAACACATCGATCAGCTGCCTCCTGCACAACCCCCACTGGGGATGTGCCCTCAACCAAGGTACATGCCCTTGACTGGAATCGAACCCGGGACCCTTCAGTCTGCAGGCCGACGCTCTATCCACTGAGCCAAACTGGTCAGGGCTGTCTCCCCCCTCTTAAGCTACCCTCCACACTGTCCCAGGATGATCTTCCCAAACAGAAATCTGTTCACATCTTCCCCCTGTGCATTAAAAACCTCCCTGAGCTCCCCAGTTAACTCTAGACAATGTTTACACTTCTCAACCTGACGCTCTGGGTGCCTGTCACTAACCAGCACCCACTGCCACCTGCCCCCTTGCCAGGTCCCCACACGGATACCCAAAGCCTGGGGTCTAGCTGCCTCACACACCTGGGTACCTTTTCTCTGATGTTCTCTCTTTCCAACATGCCCCGCCTCCTGATAAACTCCTGTAGGACCAGCTCAGATGTCACCGCCTCACTCTGCCCCAGCAAAGCACACACGCACTGTTATCAGGACACCCTCAACCTACACTTGTTTGCTTCCTGATGAGAATGTGGGCTCTGGGTCTAGAGAGGCCACCCGTATTGTTCCCCATCTACACAACGGGTGACCAATACCAGGTATCTATTATCACTATTGATAACTTTAAAAATGCAGCCCCTGATCAGACAGGTAGCGGGCCTGGCACGGAGCAGTTACTGGGAGAGGCTGCCCCATAGGGGCGAGAGGATGCTGAGCAGAGGGCTCAGTCCTGACCTTAGCTGAGGCCACCTTACTGCTGTGCTCTGCAGGTGTCTGAAAAGCCCAAGGCTGCAGGAGGCTTATTTAGTGCCTTAAAATGCTGTAATAGTTCCCTTCCAAAGGTTCTAGACAAATGGAAAATGATAGTGACAGCTTTTTGCTCCCCTCACCTCTATGGCTACAAACCTAAAGACTATGATCCATGGGATCAGGGATCTGGTGTCCCAGAGCAAAGACAGGTCACAAGATGAACCGGTCCAGACCATCTGCTCTGGGTAGGGAAACAATCCCATATTCAGTTATTCTCCCCGATGCACCTGGCACCTGCTTCTCGTGTGGAAATCTGGAGCCAACACATGATTTTTATTTAACTTAGAATAAAACCAATGTCTCCTACAAGAAGAGGCGAAAAGCTGAACACAAGCATGCCAACTTGCAGGGAACTGAGGAGCTTCTGGCAGGGTTACGAGAGACGGACCCAGAGCCTCTCAGGAAAGGGGCATCTGTGCTCTCCATATTAAATTCTTAGCAACAAGGGTTAACAGAGGAAAACAAAAGCTTCCAAAGATTTTGCATCATTGCAAATAGAGAAAAACTCAACAGGCCTAGCGCTAGAGAAGCTTCCTCTTCCTACATTTTTCATGAGCCTGCTGTTCCTGCAATGCCCAGCACCAGGCTTGGCCATTTCGGCAGAGCTGCACTCCTCCGCTGCCCCACCACAGTAACCCTTCATCCTCGGGAGCCAATGGGAACGTAGGATTTTCCATTCATCATGGCCATGGGCACCAAAATAGCTCATCTGACCTTTGCAAATATCAAACAGTGAATTTAAAGCAGAAACTGGCAAAAGGTAATGCGGAAGTCTTTAGCTTTCCTGTCGAGGAAGATTTGTCATTAGCCAAGAAACAGGCTGCCTATAGGACCAACTCAGTTAAAAATTGGGTAGAAACAGTCAAACTGGAAGTGAGGCAGCTGCCAATGTTTACACACACACACACACACACACACACACACACATCTTTGTGAATTATTTAACATATATTAAAAATATATATGGCTCAGAAATCTCTGGACACTGGATTGAACTAGAAGTATTCTGAGGGAGCATACACACCACCATAATGCCTGACACCAGCTGGACTCCATCAGGCAGTAAAGAGCTAAGACTCCCACAAACCACAGACCGCCATTGAGGAGGCCCTCTCTTAGGAGACCAGCATTACAGCAGATCAAACTCATTCTTAAGCTTCATCACACACACACCCATTTCCTCTCTATTTATAGGCCTGTAAATCTTACTCAGTCGTTGATATTTTGGGAGCAGAAGTGACCCCTTAGTGTTGCATGGAGATTTCCTTTGCACTCCCCAAACTGGATCCCAAGTGATCGCCATGAAATGCAGGGCTCGGGGTTCCTTCTACTTAAAAAAAGTAATTACAGAAAACTGAGGAACGAAGAGAAAACAAGAAAAGCCGCTTATAAAAGCCTGCCACCACCCTAATTCAAGTTTTAATAGCAACTTCATTGAGATATAATTCACATAAAATAAAATTCACCATTTTGAGGTGTACAAATCAGTAGGTTTCAGAATATTCACAGAGTTGTTTAACCATTCCCACTTTCTAATCCCAGGATATTTCACCATCTCCCAAAGAAACCCTGTATCCATCAGCAGTCACTTCCCATCCCCCTCACCCCAGGCCCTCAGCCACTAGCCTGCTTTCTCTATACATAAACGGGCCTAACTAGACGGTTCACATAAATGGAATCTTACTACATGGCGTTTGTGTCTGGCTTCTTTTACTTACCACAATGTTTTCACCTGATTCGAATGTTATTCGCACTTTGTTAGGTTTCCTTTCCATCTTGATTCTTATACGTTTAAAGAATACTCCTTTACTAACTTTACAGTCAGGCGTGGTTTTGCTGGACAATGAGTTATTAACCCTCAGCTGGCACTGTAGGTCCAGGAGCTGGAGGAGGCCTGTTTTGTTCTCGACACGTGCGCCCATCACATTGGTCTAATTTTAACAGAAAGGACCTGGCAGTTACAAAGATCGGAATAGCAGCACTACCAGCCTCAGGATAAGCACACAAAGCGCTCAGCACAGTCTGACGCAGGAACCGTGAAGCACTCAAGGACATGACGTTAAACAGAAGACAGCTGCCACCCTGGAGCTCTCTGTTTTGCAAATGTTATGAGCTAAAGTATGTGTCCCCAAGCCCCCACACTTGTCAAATTCATGTGCTGAATGTGACTGTATTTGGAGAGAGACTCTTTTTTAAAAAGGTGATTATGTTAAAACTAGAGGCCGGGTGCATGAAATTCGTGCATGGGTAGGGTCCCTACGCCTGGCCGGCAATCAGGGCCGACCGGGGCCTTCGGCTGTCAGCCGGGGCCTCCCTTCCCTGGCTGCTGGTTGCCGGCTGGAGCCTTCCTTTGTTCCATGCCGCCCCCTGATGGTCAGTGCACATCATAGCGAGTGATCGAACTCCCGGTCTCCCGGTTGAACTCTTGAGGGAAAAATCTGCATATTAGGCATATATATATATATATATATATATATATATATATATACAGATGAGAAGATTAGAGTGGGCCCTAATCCACTCTGGCTGGTGCCATTATAAGAAGAGGAAATTTGAACACAACCAAGAGACTCCATGGATGCTTGTGGACAGAGTTAGATCACGTGAGGACACAGCAAGAAGGCAGCCGTCTGCAAGCCAGCGAGGCCTCAAGAGACCAAGCCTGCTGACACCTTGATTTTGACTTCTAGCCTCCAGAAGTATAAGAAAATAAATTCTGTTGTTTGAGCCCCTCAGTCCAGTCTGTGGTATTTTGCTCTGGCAGCCCTGGCAAACACTGCATTTAATGCCTCATATTTTAACTCATAAACACACTTTAAGTAGTAAAACTTATCCCCATACCATGAGGAAGCTGAGGTTTACACAGGCTAATGGAGCTGAGAGTGAAACAAGAGTGGGATTTCAAAACTTTTGTTCTTTCCAGAAAGTTATGTTGAAATTTATTTTTAACTTTTCGGTAGCAGGGGAAAGGGGGAAGACTATTAAAATAAATAAAAACTGTCGTTCTAATTTTAAAAAGCTAGTATGTACTCCTCCCAGTATACACCTTCCAAATTCAACATGCATTCATTTCAGAAGCATTTTTGAGGGAGGGAAAAACATTTCGTCAAGTGCTTTACATGCACATCCAATTTGAGCTAAGAGACAGGTAACAGCCCTGACAGGAACCTGGGGCTCAGAGCACTGAACGCCTGTCTTCAGCACAGTCTGCCTTCCATGAGTTTCCTTCTGAAAGACCAACTGAACTCAGTCCTGTTCACTGGAGCCCAGCAGTGCTGAGTGCTCTGGGTTCCAAGATGAATGCACCCTAGTCCCTGCCAGGGAGGGTGGACAGTCCAGCTAGGAAAGGAGACAGCTCTCAGGGAGCTGCGAGCACACCAGGAGGTGACTTCCCTCGCGGAAGCAGCGCCAGAGCACAGCCTGCCCACAGCCCCGCAGCTCTCCCTCGGTCCACACCCTCTCCCTCTGGAGCAGCAGTGATGGAGAGCAACGGGAGCCCTAGGGACCATTGGCTCTCTCTCCCTCCCTGGCCACCTTGCCTTGCTCACATGACCTCCCTGCCATGCCCTCTGGACCAAGCCAGCCTGGCCATGCGGTGTGGGCATGCTGACTGGGGACGGGGGTGGGATACAGACCCAGGCCTGTTCACAGTAGGTAGTGGGCAATCCAGAAACTGACAGTGCCAAGGAGGGGTCGAAAAACCAGAGGGGACTGTTCCAAAGACCAAGTAAATGGGGAGCTCAAGCCAGAAAGCCAAAACAGGTGGAAGCCACGGGACATCAGGGCCTGGGGGCACCTGCAGAAGACCTGGCTTCAACTGAGTCAGGGACCCTCCATGGGGGCTCCATGCCATGTGTTTCTCACAAGGTGCCTTCTACCCCAGCTGCTCTTCCAACTGCCTCTCAGAGGCCCCACACTCAGCTCGTCACGGTGCCCAGTGCCGCTCTAGCGTGCCTGCCAGGAAGACACAGATCCCCAGCAACGCTGGGGGTATCTAACTTGGCAGAACCGAGGGCTTGGTGCAGGGACAGCCCCGGGCTCACCTCTGACCAGAGGCTGCCCCGGCCCCCGGGCTCCTGACTGAGACGGGAGAATAAACTGCAAAGCGCCCCTTCCATAGCTCAGCGTCTCACGGGACAAACACGCCTACCTACTCTGACCTGTGCAGGATGGAGAGATGGAGAAAGTTCCCTGGGACTCCTGGGGTGCGGACGACAGTGGCTCTGCGGTCCGAAGACACGTCTCAGTGAGTGTGGCATTTGAGCCTGGCCTCACAGGAGGAACAGAATCTCACTACATGAGCAAGAGAAGCAGAGGAGAGGACTATCGTGGTGAAGCAAGGGCAGAGCGAAGGCCCAGGGGAAGGCAGCAGCCCTGAGCAGGGGCACGGTCCAGGATGGCCAGAAGCTACGAGAGCACTCCCCCAGGAGTGAGCTGTGGACCGCCAGGGTGGCTTCAGTGACCAGGGAAGTGTTAGTAACAATGGGTCAGTTCTCCTGAGGTTCTCCTATTCTTCCAACATTTCGAATGTTCCCTATTCTAACAAGGGCTGGACCTCAGCTAGGGCCCTTGGGAAGGCAAAAGGATTCAGCTAGAATAACCTAGTTTTGATTTCTCTGCACTTACCGTTTTTATGTTACTCTGGATGAATGCTAAGTGAAACTGGTTTTCAATTTATAATAGTGATAAAGGCCCTTTACAAGTAAATTTGCCCAAGTAAAAAAAGTGAGTCAATATAAATAAAGTATTTTATAAGTATTTTAACAGCACAGGTGGCTCAGAGATACTTCAAAGTCATGAAGGTGGTGACCCATCCCACACCAGGTCAGCCCAGCCAGGTCAGCCCTCACCATGCTGGTCAAAGGCGGCATCAAGTGCATGATGCCTGCTCTGCAGCTCACGGCACCTTCCGCTTGCCGGGGTGCAGTCCTTGCCATTTGACTATGGCTCCGATTCAACTCTTAGACCAAGAGCTTTTTTTTTTATAATATATTTTATTGATTTTTTACAGAGAGGAAGGGAGAGAGATAGAGAGTCCGAAACATCGATGAGAGAGAAACATCGATCAGCCGCCTCCTGCACATGTCCTGCTGGGGATGTGCCCACAACCCAGGTACATGCCCTTGACCGGAATCAAACCCACGACCCTTCAGTCAACAGGCTGACGCTCTATCCACTGAGCCAAACCGGTTTCGGCTAGACCAAGAGCTTCTTAAGCAAGAAAATAATCCATCATTCCAGCTTATAGACAGGAGTTTATATTCTGATTGGAGCTGGTGCCCTCATGACGCTGGTGGATTTCCTGGGCTGCTGTGAGGATGTATAGGAGTCCCAGTGCATGCTGGGATTGTCTTCTTCTTGGTGATATTTGCCTTTGAAATAGCTGCGGCCATCTGGGGATATTCCCACAAAGATGAGGTGACTAAGGAACTCCAGGATTTTACACGAACACCTACCTCAAGCTGAAAGCCAAGGACAAGTCCCAGAGGGAAATGCTAAAAGCCATCCACTATACGTTGAATTGCTGTGGTGTGGCTGGGAGAGTGAAATAATTCATCTTGGACTTCTGCCTCCAAAGGATATACTCTCAAGCATCTCAGTGAAGTCCTGCCCTGAGGCCATCAAACAGGTCTTCCAGGACAAACTCCACATCCTTGGTGTGGTGCATGAGGGTTGCCATGGTGATGATTTGGGCATGATCTGCAGTATGATCCTGTGCTGTGCTATCCCCAGGAACCGAGAGGTGGTCTGCAGTCAGCTTGTATTCCTGAGCAGGAAAGTTTACCCCTGGAGATTGTTGGTTATTTCCTCGGGGTTTTATTTTTGTTTTGTTTTTTTTCCTTTTTGCAACTAACTTTAATATTCATTCTGTATTTCTAAACAAAAAAAGTTATCTTCTTAATGATTCATCCAGTATTGATAGTTGAGAGATTAGGGGATTTGGTTTATAATTTTTTATTGCTTTTGGTACTTACTAGTATGTTAAGCAGAAATGCTACAATGAAAGGTACTATATTTGCTAGACTCTAGACAAGATATTGTACATAAGAGAATTTTTTTTGTCTTTAGATTTAAAAAGGCTACTCAATTTAAGCAGATTGTAACTTATGTTGAAGATAATTTGATACATAATAAAGGGTTATTACAATTTTAAAAATCATGAAGGTAGTCCCCAGGAGTGAATGGAAAGAGCGATATCTAGAAGCCCAGGCCCCAGCCTCGGTGTGCAGGGAAGGGAAGGAGGGGAAACAGCAGTGTTTTCTTACGGGGCTCATCTTCACCGCCCTGGGGAGGATCACTGGAGTGGCATCTCAGGGATCTTTTGGAACCAATCTCTGAGCAGGTGCAGTGGCTTTAATGTGGGGAAAACCTGGGTTCAAGTCTTGGCTCTGCCACTTCCTCCCTGGCATGTAAATAACAGCCCCACTATGAACCAGAGAAAATCCTGCTGCTCTCCGGTGGCTGCACGGGGAGTGAGCAGAAGCCTCCCACAATGCAATTCCCTCTGCACTTACTCCCTTTCCAGCTCTGCCAGAGAACTGCCTCTAAAATCCAGTCTCTGGGCATGTTCATCAGATCATTCTGATGCTAGTTAGAAGATGTACAAGACTCCTGATTTCTGTTTATTTCACTGGGTTAGAGACCAGGAAGGAGACTGTGGATTCTCAAGGCTACGTCATGCAGTAACATGCAGGGAATGTGAATATGAGCATCAAGGGTTACTACTCTGGAGCAGCAATAGAGAGATGTGGTTCCCTCCCAGCTGGCAGGCAGACGGGGAAAAGTAATGAGACACTGATACCAGATGTACCGGTTAATAATGCGGATTTTTCTCAATAGATGGAGATAAACATATGTTGATATATAGGCGATTTGACGTGTATGCTGTTTTGTTGTATTGATAGCAAGCTTCAACACTTCATGTGTCAAATTTTCTGAAGGTTTTAACATCGTAGATATTTTTCTGCTTAAAAATTTTGTGCCAAAAAAAAAAAAAAAAGAGCATTTGCGGGAAGTTTTAATTCATTACTTTATTTTGAAGAAAAGTGCTGCTGAAAGTTATCGTATACTTCGGGAAGCTTATGGTGAACATGCTCCATCTTAGGATACCTGTGAACACTGGTTTAAATGCTTTAAAAGTGATATGTTGATGTGAAAGACAAAGAACGTCCAGGTCAACCGAAAAAGTTTGAAGACCAACAATTACAAGCATTATTGGATGAAGATGCGTGTCAAACTCTAAAACAACTTGCAGAAAGATTAAACGTTGCTCAGCAAACAATTTCCGACCGTTTACAAGCAATGGGAAAGATTTTAAAGGAAGGAAAATGGGTGCCACATCAACTGAATGAAAGACAAATGGAAAACCGAAAAGTCATCAGTGAAATGTTGCTTCAATAGCATGAAAGAAAGTCTTTTTTGCATCTAATTGTGACTGGGGATGAAAAGTGGATTTATTTGGAGAATCCCAAATGCACAAAATCATGGGTTGATCCAGGTCAACCATCAACATCGACTGCAAGGCCAAATCGCTTCGGAAAGAAGACAATGCTCTGCATTTGGTGGGATCAGGAAGTGTGTCATGTGGTGTATCATGAGCTTCTAAAACCAGGTGAAACCGTTAGTACTGATCACTACCGACAACAAATAATCAATCTGAACCACGCTTTGAATGTGAAACAACCAGAATGGGCCAGAAGACACGGCAAAGTAATTTTGCTTCATGATGATGCACCATCTTACACTTCAAACCCAGTTAAAGACACATTAAAAGATCTTGCCTGGGAAGTATTAACCCACCCACCGTATTCACCAGACCTTGCTCCTTCAGATGACCACTTGTTCTGATTGATGGCACACGCACTTTCTGAGCAGCACTTCAAAATGTACGAAGAAGTGGAAAATTGGGTCTCTGAATGGTTTGCCTCAAAACAAGAAAAGTTCTATTGGGACGGTATCCACAAATTACCTGAAAAATGGGGGAAATGTATAGCTAGCGATGGACATTACTTTGAATAAAGCACTTCTGATGTTTCTCTTGAAATTATCGTGTTTTCTTTTATTAAAAAATCCTCATTATTAACCGGTACACCTGGTCTACTTCATATGAAAGGCAACCAGGAAATGGTGACCAAAAGAGTTCTTAGGGGAAAAGCTTTCAACAAGAAAAGTAAAGGTCCTTGGTTGGCCGGGACACAGGAGGAACTCTACAGCTCCGCCCGTGGCACGTCCACTCTGCATTTCTACAGGAGGGTGCTCAGGAAGGAAGGTAGCCAGAGGCAGTGAGCTTACTCCACAGTCTCAGAGCCGGTTATCCATGGGGGAGCGTGGGCCACCGACAAGCAAATTCCTTTCCCTCCTCAGAGTGCAAAACTACAAAGCTATCTCGCACTGATGGAGGTGCAGGGGAAACAGCTACTCTTGGGATCTGTTACTGAGAATCTGGGTGGGACCCCCTTTTAGAAGGCAATTTGGCAGTCTCTATAAAAGTTTTACTTCTAGGATTCTACACCATAGAACTATATACGTGTACAAACATATGTTGCCACAGCATTTATATATATAAAAGCCTAAGTGACTGGCCAACCAGCCAGTAGCTATGACGCACACTAACCACCAGGGGGCAGACGCTCAACACAGGAGATGCCAAGCGACAGCAACTTTGCAGAGTGCCCTCTCGCACTCCAGGACCCCCTGGAGAATGTCAGACTGCCAGTTTCAGCCCGAACCCCATAGGCCAGGCCGAGGGACCCCACCTGCCAGAGGGACCCTGCTCACTCTGCAGAGGCCCTCAAGCCCTGGCGCCACCCCAGGTGTGGCTGGCTGGGGAGGGACCATGGGAGGTTGGCTCCAGGGCGTGTCCAGCCCGTCTTGCCCAGTCCCGCCCCGCCAGCCGCCTACTAATTAATTTCCTTTTAATGTGCATGAATCCGTGCACCGAGCCTCTAGCTTATAAAGACAGACAAAACAAACAAACAAATAAACAAACAGAACACGCACACACAACACTGCCTCCCAGTAAGAGAAAGGCTGGATAATTGTATATGCACTCTATGGAATGCGAGGTGGGCTGAAATACGCTGCCATGGAAGACCACTAAAATACACAATGGCATGACAAAGTGAGTTGTAAAGTAAAACCCACAGTAGGATCCCAGTACACAAAAGGAACTTCATGGAACCAGGACCACACACTAAGCAGCTGCTGGGGATAACTCTGAGGAGCCAACAGGGGTGGAAAGTAGGAACTGGTGCTTTATACAAAATACTAGAGGCCTGGTGCACGAGATTTGTGCACTCAGGGGGTCCCTCAGCCTGGCCTGCGCCCACTTGAAGCCTGGGAGCCATCAAGGGATGTCCGACTGACTGGAGCAAGCTAAGCTGGCAGTCAGACATCCTTAGCACGGCTGCGGAGGCGGAAGAGGCTCCTGCCACTGCTGCTGTGCTCGCCAGCCGTGAGCCTGGTTTCTGGGCTTCTGGCTGAGCAGCACTCCCCCTGTGGGAGCTCACTGACCACCAGAGGGCAGTTCCTGCATTGAGCATCTGCCCACTGGTGGTCAGTGCGCATCATAGCGACCAGTTGTTCCGCCGTTCGGTCGATTTGCATATTACCCTTTTATTATATAGACTAATTCTGTATTGTCTGTTTAAAACAATGTGTACATTTGTTACTTCCACTTTACGTACTTTTTCTTGTCTAATTTTAAAATAAGAAGGGGTATACCCATGAGGGTTGGAATGTGACCCTCTATGGGAAGACCCCTCAGCCACCCCAAAGTGCTGCTCCCCTCTCTGCTCACCTATAATAGGGGCGGGAGAGTATGTGCACCTTTCTCAGAGGCAGCCTTCTGACCACAATGGGGCTTTTGGGAGACCATACCTCACATTTAACCGCCCCATCCTGTCCCTTAGTGGAGCTCTGAACCACCTATCATTTCATACCCTTCTCTCTAAGTCTATCAAGTTTTGAAACTGAAGTCCTCTTGGGACATTGTCTCAAATGGGACTATGAATTTGCTGAAGTTCAATGACAAGCTGAAAGGCTGGTTCCCTCTAACTCTCTTCTCTCTCTTTCTGACCAACTCCTACTCATCCTTCAAAATCAGGTCCTCCCACAGTGCCCCTACTGGACTCACCCTGGGCACTGAAGTTATGTGTTTATCCCTTTCAGTGGAAACTCCCTGAGGGTGGTGACTGGCCCTCACACATCCCCAGCACCAACAGGGCAGGCACTCAGAAACCCTGGGGGCTGTCCTGCCTCCCCCCGACCCCCACTGCATCGCACTGCCTGACAGTACCCAGGGTGCTGAGCTGCCCCCAAGACAGGAGGTGTCTCCTCCTGAGGGACATCTATTCACTATAGGCCAAGATCATGCTACCAGCCCACATGAGGGCTCTCATTCTGCTTTGTCACTTAGCCACAGGTGACTACTCAAGTCTGCCAGTTCCATCACTGCCTCTAAATCCATAAGGCTAGGTGGCCACTCTCCCTCCCAACAAAGAAGTTTTATATAAAAACAACCATATAGTATCCTCTAGTACAGTGGTCGGCAAACTGCGGCTCGCGAGCCACATGCGGCTCTTTGGCCCCTTGAGTGTGGCTCTTCCACAAAATACCGACTTCTGCGCATGGGCCACGAAATTTCAATGGCACTGTACATGCGTGTCCACACGTGGTATTTTGTGGAAGAGCCACACTCAAGGGGCGCAAGAGCTGCATGTGGCTCTCAAGCCGCAGTTTGCCGACCACAGCTCTAGTAAATATAAAATGCTAAAAAATAAACATAGTCCCCATGATACTGATGCTCTGCCTTCCTCCAGATACACATCCTTCACTTAGGTTCTGAACAATCCTGAATCTAGATGGTTGCTTAATAGCATGCTCCTAAAAAGCATGCAACCACCTCATACCCATTAGGATGGCCACAATCAATAAAGCAGTGTTGGCGACAGTGTGGAAAAACTGGGACCCTATGAACTGTTGGTGGGCAGGTAAAGTGGTGCAGCCACTATGGAAAAGAAGTGCCCTGCAGGGGGAACAAGATGAGCACAAGCGAGGAGAGAGAAGGAATGGAAGAGCATGTGCAGAGCTCTGTTATACTAGACCGGAAATGGAGGAACATGTGCAGAGCTCTTTAAAGGGATAGACAGGAAATGGAAGAGCGCGTGCAGAGCTCTGTTAGGGTAGACAGGAAATGGAAGAGTGTGTGCAGAGCTCTTTAAAAGGATAGACAGGAAATGGAAGAGCATGTGCAGAGCTCTGTTAGAGTAGACAGGAAATGGAAGAGTGTGTGCAGAGCTCTTTAAAAGGATAGACAGGAAATGGAAGAGCATCTGCAGAGCTCTTTAAAAGGATAGACAGGAAATGGAAGAGCATGTGCAGAGCTCTGTTAGGATAGACAGGAAATGGAAGAGTGTGTGCAGAGCTCTTTAAAAGGATAGACAGGAAATGGAAGAGCATGTGCAGAGCTCTGTTAGGATAGACAGGAAATGGAAGAGTGTGTGCAGAGCTCTGTTAGAGTAGACAGGAAATGGAAGAGTGTGTGCAGAGCTCTGTTAGAGTAGACAGGAAATGGAAGAGTGTGTGCAGAGCTCTTTAAAAGGATAGACAGGAAATGGAAGAGCATGTGCAGAGCTCTGTTAGAGTAGACAGGAAATGGAAGAGTGTGTGCAGAGCTCTTTAAAAGGATAGACAGGAAATGGAAGAGCATGTGCAGAGCTCTGTTAGAGTAGACAGGAAATGGAAGAGTGTGTGCAGAGCTCTTTAAAAGGATAGACAGGAAATGGAAGAGCATGTGCAGAGCTCTTTAAAAGGATAGACAGGAAATGGAAGAGTGTGTGCAGAGCTCTGTTAGAGTAGACAGGAAATGGAAGAGCGTGTGCAGAGCTCTTTAAAAGGATAGGCAGGAAATGGAAGAGCATGTGCAGAGCTCTTTAAAAGGATAGACAGGAAATGGAAGAGTGTGTGCAGAGCTCTTTAAAAGGATAGACGGGAAATGGAAGAGTGTGTGCAGAGCTCTTTAAAAGGATAGACAGGAAATGGAAGAGTGTGTGCAGAGCTCTTTAAAAGGATAGACAGGAAATGGAAGAGCGTGTGCAGAGCTCTGTTAGAATAGACAGGAAATGGAAGAGTGTGTGCAGAGCTCTTTAAAAGGATAGACAGGAAATGGAAGAGTGTGTGCAGAGCTCTTTAAAAGGATAGACAGGAAATGGAAGAGTGTGTGCAGAGCTCTTTAAAAGGATAGACAGGAAATGGAAGAGCGTGTGCAGAGCTCTGTTAGGATAGACAGGAAATGGAAGAGTGTGTGCAGAGCTCTTTAAAAGGATAGACAGGAAATGGAAGAGCATGTGCAGAGCTCTGTTAGGATAGACAGGAAATGGAAGAGTATGTGCAGAGCTCTGTTAGAGTAGACAGGAAATGGAAGAGTGTGTGCAGAGCTCTGTTAGAGTAGACAGGAAATGGAAGAGTGTGTGCAGAGCTCTTTAAAAGGATAGACAGGAAATGGAAGAGTGTGTGCAGAGCTCTTTAAAAGGATAGACAGGAAATGGAAGAGTGTGTGCAGAGCTCTTTAAAAGGATAGACAGGAAATGGAAGAGCGTGTGCAGAGCTCTGTTAGGATAGACAGGAAATGGAAGAGTGTGTGCAGAGCTCTTTAAAAGGATAGACAGGAAATGGAAGAGCATGTGCAGAGCTCTGTTAGGATAGACAGGAAATGGAAGAGTGTGTGCAGAGCTCTGTTAGAGTAGACAGGAAATGGAAGAGTGTGTGCAGAGCTCTGTTAGAGTAGACAGGAAATGGAAGAGTGTGTGCAGAGCTCTTTAAAAGGATAGACAGGAAATGGAAGAGCATGTGCAGAGCTCTGTTAGAGTAGACAGGAAATGGAAGAGTGTGTGCAGAGCTCTTTAAAAGGATAGACAGGAAATGGAAGAGCATGTGCAGAGCTCTTTAAAAGGATAGACAGGAAATGGAAGAGTGTGTGCAGAGCTCTGTTAGAGTAGACAGGAAATGGAAGAGCGTGTGCAGAGCTCTTTAAAAGGATAGGCAGGAAATGGAAGAGCATGTGCAGAGCTCTTTAAAAGGATAGACAGGAAATGGAAGAGTGTGTGCAGAGCTCTTTAAAAGGATAGACGGGAAATGGAAGAGTGTGTGCAGAGCTCTTTAAAAGGATAGACAGGAAATGGAAGAGTGTGTGCAGAGCTCTTTAAAAGGATAGACAGGAAATGGAAGAGCGTGTGCAGAGCTCTGTTAGAATAGACAGGAAATGGAAGAGTGTGTGCAGAGCTCTTTAAAAGGATAGACAGGAAATGGAAGAGTGTGTGCAGAGCTCTTTAAAAGGATAGACAGGAAATGGAAGAGTGTGTGCAGAGCTCTTTAAAAGGATAGACAGGAAATGGAAGAGCGTGTGCAGAGCTCTGTTAGGATAGACAGGAAATGGAAGAGTGTGTGCAGAGCTCTTTAAAAGGATAGACAGGAAATGGAAGAGCATGTGCAGAGCTCTGTTAGGATAGACAGGAAATGGAAGAGTGTGTGCAGAGCTCTGTTAGAGTAGACAGGAAATGGAAGAGTGTGTGCAGAGCTCTGTTAGAGTAGACAGGAAATGGAAGAGTGTGTGCAGAGCTCTTTAAAAGGATAGACAGGAAATGGAAGAGCGCGTGCAGAGCTCTGTTAGGGTAGACAGGAAATGGAAGAGTGTGTGCAGAGCTCTTTAAAAGGATAGACAGGAAATGGAAGAGCATGTGCAGAGCTCTGTTAGAGTAGACAGGAAATGGAAGAGTGTGTGCAGAGCTCTTTAAAAGGATAGACAGGAAATGGAAGAGCATCTGCAGAGCTCTTTAAAAGGATAGACAGGAAATGGAAGAGCATGTGCAGAGCTCTGTTAGGATAGACAGGAAATGGAAGAGTGTGTGCAGAGCTCTTTAAAAGGATAGACAGGAAATGGAAGAGCATGTGCAGAGCTCTGTTAGGATAGACAGGAAATGGAAGAGTGTGTGCAGAGCTCTGTTAGAGTAGACAGGAAATGGAAGAGTGTGTGCAGAGCTCTGTTAGAGTAGACAGGAAATGGAAGAGTGTGTGCAGAGCTCTTTAAAAGGATAGACAGGAAATGGAAGAGCATGTGCAGAGCTCTGTTAGAGTAGACAGGAAATGGAAGAGTGTGTGCAGAGCTCTTTAAAAGGATAGACAGGAAATGGAAGAGCATGTGCAGAGCTCTGTTAGAGTAGACAGGAAATGGAAGAGTGTGTGCAGAGCTCTTTAAAAGGATAGACAGGAAATGGAAGAGCATGTGCAGAGCTCTTTAAAAGGATAGACAGGAAATGGAAGAGTGTGTGCAGAGCTCTGTTAGAGTAGACAGGAAATGGAAGAGCGTGTGCAGAGCTCTTTAAAAGGATAGGCAGGAAATGGAAGAGTGTGTGCAGAGCTCTTTAAAAGGATAGACAGGAAATGGAAGAGTGTGTGCAGAGCTCTTTAAAAGGATAGACGGGAAATGGAAGAGTGTGTGCAGAGCTCTTTAAAAGGATAGACAGGAAATGGAAGAGTGTGTGCAGAGCTCTTTAAAAGGATAGACAGGAAATGGAAGAGCGTGTGCAGAGCTCTGTTAGAATAGACAGGAAATGGAAGAGTGTGTGCAGAGCTCTTTAAAAGGATAGACAGGAAATGGAAGAGTGTGTGCAGAGCTCTTTAAAAGGATAGACAGGAAATGGAAGAGTGTGTGCAGAGCTCTTTAAAAGGATAGACAGGAAATGGAAGAGTGTGTGCAGAGCTCTTTAAAAGGATAGACAGGAAATGGAAGAGCGTGTGCAGAGCTCTGTTAGGATAGACAGGAAATGGAAGAGTGTGTGCAGAGCTCTTTAAAAGGATAGACAGGAAATGGAAGAGCATGTGCAGAGCTCTGTTAGGATAGACAGGAAATGGAAGAGTGTGTGCAGAGCTCTGTTAGAGTAGACAGGAAATGGAAGAGTGTGTGCAGAGCTCTGTTAGAGTAGACAGGAAATGGAAGAGTGTGTGCAGAGCTCTTTAAAAGGATAGACAGGAAATGGAAGAGCATGTGCAGAGCTCTGTTAGAGTAGACAGGAAATGGAAGAGTGTGTGCAGAGCTCTTTAAAAGGATAGACAGGAAATGGAAGAGCATGTGCAGAGCTCTTTAAAAGGATAGACAGGAAATGGAAGAGTGTGTGCAGAGCTCTGTTAGAGTAGACAGGAAATGGAAGAGCGTGTGCAGAGCTCTTTAAAAGGATAGACAGGAAATGGAAGAGTGTGTGCAGAGCTCTTTAAAAGGATAGACAGGAAATGGAAGAGCGTGTGAAGAGCTCTTTAAAAGGATAGACAGGAAATGGAAGAGCGTGTGCAGAGCTCTTTAAAAGGATAGACAGGAAATGGAAGAGTGTGTGCAGAGCTCTTTAAAAGGATAGACAGGAAATGGAAGAGTGTGTGCAGAGCTCTGTTAGAGTAGACAGGAAATGGAAGAGCGTGTGAAGAGCTCTTTAAAAGGATAGACAGGAAATGGAAGAGCGTGTGTAGAGCTCTTTAAAAGGATAGACAGGAAATGGAAGAGTGTGTGCAGAGCTCTTTAAAAGGATAGACAGGAAATGGAAGAGTGTGTGCAGAGCTCTTTAAAAGGATAGACAGGAAATGGAAGAGTGTGTGCAGAGCTCTTTAAAAGGATAGACAGGAAATGGAAGAGTGTGTGCAGAGCTCTGTTAGGGTAGACAGGAAATGGAAGTGAGTGCAGAGCTCTGTTAAAGGACAGACAGGAAATGGAAGAGCGTGCAGAGCTCTCTTAGAGTAGACAGGAAAAAAGCCCACTCAGTGAGGCCTTAAAAACCAGGTGACATAACTCATTTGAAAGAGATTGAGAGTTCTGGGATATTTGTCTGAAATAGTGAGTGGCACAGTGTAGAAAAGGAAGGAGAATAGAAGGAAAGAGACCAATTGAATGGCATCCGCAATAGCCCAGGCAAGACTAGGGGTAAACTAAGTTAGAGGAGGTGAAAACCCAGCAGAGGAAACAAAGGTTAAAGACATTATGAAGAAAAGCAAGCAAAACCCCTCCCACTGACACTAAGCTCCACAGCCAAGAGAGGCCACAAAACCTCTGTGCCCAGTCTGGCTCCTCCACCACCCTGTTCAGCCCCTTCCAGACCTCTCTTCCTTTTGCTGTTGCTTCCAGGAGCAATCTCCCTTTATGCTCAAAAGTATTTATGAAATTGAAATGAGTATATCTCATGGGCACCTTACCAGAAATGTGCCATTTCATGTGACATTTTTGGTGTCAGAGTTCTCTTTCATCCGCTGATGGATTCAATTTACCCAGTTGACAAGTGAGAAGACTGTGACACCAATCATTATAGAAACAAGCCCAACCTTGATTTCCTAGTCTCTGGAAATCAAACTGTACTGTCCATCACACTCAGCAGACAGTGTGGGGGCCCTGGCAGAGGCCTCACCTCTCAAAGCACAGCAGCTCGGGGAACCAGCAGGGCCCAATCACATGACCTTTCAAGATGGCAGTGGCAAAATAATGTACATGATTTCTCAGGATTAGAGGAAGAAAGCAGAAAAATCTTCAAAGCACTAGCGGGACTCAACACAAAGGGACACATGCATGACTCTACTGGAAACTTCCAGGACAGGCCAAACTAACCGCTGGAGAGTTAGTCAGTGGTTCCCTCTGCAAGACTGATTGGGAGGGGTCATGAGGGAACTTTCTGGGGTGATAGTGAAAGTCTACACCTTGATAGGGGTGTAGGTTACAATTGTGGATGCATCTGTCAAAGCTATAACAATTAAGATTAAACATGTCATTAATTATAATTCAAAAGTAAATTATACCTCAATGAAAAATATTAGACTATATGAATACATATATGTGTGTATATACATATATACACACATACACAAACTGGATGAAAAAGGAAGATTATCTCCTGTGGAAGCTAAAGGCCTTGAGAAAAAGTAAAAGCCACTTGGATCCAGGACTTGAGCTTATGTGTGGAAATGAATCTGGAGACCCTGTTGTTCAATCCATGTTCTTGAAATGAGTAAACAGGTAGAAGGTGACCTACCCAAAGTCATAGAGCAAATTAGCAGCAGAGCGGTGACCAATCCCAGACCTCCCAAGTCCTAGCCTGGGATTAATTTCCCTATCCTGGGTCAATGCCAGAAAAAGCAGATAAAACAGAAGACCAAAGATTATTTTGTGAACGAATTTCATTTCAATCCTCAAACCTGGAGCTAAATAATCACCTCCACCAAGCCAGGTCTAAAACAGGAGATTAACTTTCAGACAAAAAAAGTATTTACTTTCATGAGCCTGAGTCATGAATGGCAGACTTACTACTACTTTGCTTAGTCTCCCTGTCTGTATACAAATACTGTATCCAAATTACTGGCAAGGGCCCGGAGGAAAGTAGAAAGAGGTGGGAGTCATAAGCTGAGTTCTTCCCTAGTTTACCACTGACTCACTGTGGGGCCTTGGCGAGTTGCCTCCTGTGACATGGTAAGAAGTACAGGGGCCAGTGAGATCATGCTCCCCAGCATATGTTGCCAGCTTGACTCAAATAAACACTTTTTGAATGAATGAATGAATATTTGATTTTGTCCTGGAATTCTAGCACACAGCTCCAAAAACCCTTGGAATCTCCACAGCGCTGAGAGTCTTTGCATGATAACGCGATAACTGGGGAGGGCGGGGCGGGGGGGGGGGGCGGGGGGGTTGCGCAGGATAGCTTCTGGAGGAGAGCTGGTTGCAAGAAAGAACAGGTATTGCAGGTTTGGGGACTTTCAGCCCACCCCCACTTCCAACCTCCAGGTGGAGAGAGGGCTGGAGATTGAGCTAGTCACCACTGGCCAGTGACTTAATCACACCTACCTAATGGGGTTCTGAGAACTTCCCAGTGGGCGAGCACATGGAGGCACTGAGAGAATAGCACCGAGAGGCATGGAAGCTCTGCGCCCTTGCCCTCAGATCCTGCCCTAGGCGTCTCTTCTACATAGCTGTTCCTGATTTGTATCCTTTATAGAAACCAGTAAATGTAAGTAAAAACTTTTCCTGAGGAGGAGGTCATGGGAACCCCCAATTTATAGCCCGTTGGTCAGAAGTACAGGTGGCAACTGGGGACTTTCCACTGGTGTCTGAAGTGGGGGCAGTCTGTGGGACTGAGCCCTAAACCTGTAGGGGTCTGGGATAACTCCAGACGGTTAGGTAAGAACTGAATTATAGGACACCTAGTTGGTGTCAGAAAAAACCCACACATTTGGTGTCAGAAGTCTTGTTAGGGTGAAAACAGCACACACCTATACCCTCTCAGGGCCTCAGTTTTCTCACCTGTAAAATGAGGGGGTTGAACAAAATGCTGGTCAGGCCCTTTCAACTAGAATTTGGTGATTCTTTGAATTGCCAGTTTTTAAATTTCCACCAGAGTTAATATGAGGGACTCTCGCTCTCTGGAAGCCACTAGCAAATTCCGCTTTCAAACACCAAGCAACATCATTTCTCAGGCCTATTTTGACTAATGACATGCCAGGACTTTGTGTGCTTTCTCCTTTAAGGAGTGGCAAGAAACTCAACAATGTCCAATGACAGGCCCTGTCCTTGTCCCCAGCTCTCAAAGACTTGCAGCCCGATTCTCTGAGATGAAAGGATCAGTCTCTCTCCATTACACACCATTTTAAACCAAAACCCCAAACAGAATTTTTGACGTGCCTCCCAAACTACAAGGCTTGTGCTTTGTAGCTGGTAGGTAATGTCTTAAAAGCAAGGTGGTCAGCCAGACAACTTAGTATATGTTTAAATACCCTTTTTTTCTCCCTCCAACACTATAGTTCCAAAGCAAATCCAAAGAAAAATTAAAAGACATAGTCTTCCATTACCAAGAAGAGCTTCAAGGAGTTGTTGAAAATCAAAGCCATTAACCAAACTCTCGAAAAACTTGCTGAGATGATGAGGACTCCTGTGCCTTGAGTTGCACTAGGAGGACTGTCACTGGGTGAATATTTTTTTTAAATATGTTTTTATTGATTTTTTTAGAGAGAAAAAGGGAGAGGGAAAGAGAAGCATCATCAATCAGTTGCCTCCTGCACGCCCCCTACTGGGGATCAAGCCCACAACCCGGGCATGTGCCCTGACTGGGAATAGAACCAGTGACTTCTTGGTTTACAGGTTGACGCTCAACCACTGAGCCACACCGGCCAGGCTGGGAGAATAATTTTTAATACTAAGGCAGATCTGAATTTGAGACAACTATTACCAGATTTTTAGCCACAAAGTTCATTCAAATATTCATCTGCTCAATTCTACAAATAATTACTGAGCTATCCAGTTTAGTGGTTAAGAGTACCAGCTCTGGAGTTCAAATCCCTATTCTGCTTATTATCCTCAGAATTTGGGGAAGGTACATGCTAAACTTTTAAGCCTCAGTTTCCTACTCTATAAATTTGAGTGATAGTACCTGCCCCACAGAGCTGTTATGGGAGCTACAGGAAATGATGCATGTAAGATACTTGACCTAGTACTCGGTGGGGAGTAATGCTGACTAGTACTATGAGCATCATTATTCACGTATTAGACTCCACTGAAAAATAAGGGCATAATATTAAAGGTACAGGAAACTAGGCAAACTGGACTTCATCAAATTAAAAACATCAGAGGACCCAATCAACAGTGTAAAAAGGCAACACACAGAATGGGAGAAAATATTTGCAAATCACATCTACACTAATAAAAGACAAACATGCAAACTGACCGTACCTTTGCTATGCCTTAAGCCATACCCACCAGCCAATCAGAGTGACTATATGCAAATTAACCCAACCAAGATGGCGACCAGCAGCCACGGAGCTGGAGCAAGCAGGAGGCTTGGTTGCCCCAATGATGGAAGAAGCCAAGCTTCCCGCCTGCTGTGGCCCTGCTCTGAGCTCCACTCAAAGCAACAAAGCTTCAATTATAGAAGGTAAATAAACCCCAGATACCTGCTTTCAGCTGGCCATGGCCACGGAGCTGGAGCGAGCAGGAGTGGGTTGCCCCTGGCAATGGAGGAAGCCAAGCTTCCCTCCCGCTCACCCTGGCCAGCTCTGAGCTCCTCTCAAGGCTACAAAGTTTCAATTATAGAAGATAAATAAATCCCAGAATTAAAAAAAATAAAAAGAAAAAAAGGAGAGGCTGGGAGCTTCCATGGCTGGGAGCGCTTGGCCAGCCTGAAAACGGCCCTCAGCCCCTCACCCAGACTGGCCAGGCACCCCAGTGGGGACCCCCCACCCTAAAGGGGGTGTGGCCAGCCTGCAAACAGCCATCAGCCCCTCACCCAGGCTGGCCAGGCACCCCAGCAGGGACCCTCACCCTGATCTGGGACACCCTTCAGGGCAAACCAGTCAGCCCCCACCCGAGGGCTCCAGGGCATGTCTATCCTCTATAATAAAAGGGTAATATGCAAACTGACCCTAACAGCAGAACAACTGGGAATGACTGGTCACTATGACACACACTGACCACCAGGGGGCAGATGCTCAATGCAGGAGCTGCCCCCTGGTAGTCAGTGCACTCCCACAGGGGGAGCTCTGCTCAGTCACAATCCAGACTGATGGCTGCCAGTACAGGGGTGGTGATGGGAACCTCCCCCGCCTCCTCAGCAGCGCTAAGGATGTCCGACTGCAGCTTAGGCCTGCTCCCCACTGGCAAGTGGACATCCCCCGAGGGCTTCCGGGCTGCCAGAGGGATGTCTGACTGCCAGCTTGGGCCCGATCCCCCAGGGAGCGAGCCTAAGCCAGCAGGTGGACATCCTCCAAGGGGTCCCAGACTGCAAGAGGGCATAGGCCGGGCTGAGGGACCCCCCCGAGTGCACAAATTTTTGTGCACCGGGCCTCTAGTCCTATATAATAAAAGGGTAATATGTAAATAGACCAAATGGCAAAACAACCAAACAACCAATCAAAGGGTAATATGCTAATGATATGCTAAGGCTGCTCAACCACTCGCTATGACGTGCACCAACCACCAGAGGGCAGATTCTCCGACCAGTAGGTTAGCTTGCTGCTGGGGTCCGGCTGATCAGGACTGAGTGAGATGGGCCAGACATGCCCTGGAGCCCTCCCGTGGTTCTTCCCCAATCATGCATCGGTGGGGTCCCTCAGCCTGGCCTGCACCCTCTGGCCAACCGGGACCCCTTGCCGATTTCAGCCCGATCCCGCAGACCACTCCCCTTGGGAGGGTGCCAGACGCAGGACTCATGGCTGGTGAGCACTGCTGTGCAGTGCGAACCTCTCCCGATCGGGACTAATTGGGCGCGAGCCCGCAGCAGGCACAGTGGGGTCAGGATGAGCGGGAGCGGCAGGCAGGAGCTGCAGGCAGCATTGGACTGTGGGTTTCAGCCCGATCCCCGCAGGCCACCCAGAGGGACGCCACCCATGCACGAATTCGTGCACCCCATTCTTGCACACACACACCTCGTCCCTGTGCACTGGGCCTGTAGTATCCAATAAGGGATTAATATCCAAAATATAGAGAGAACTCCTAAAACTCAACAACAATAAAAACAGCCTGATTTAAAAATGGGCAAGAAAGCAACAAAACAAAACAAAAAAGCAAAAAGAAAAAAAATGTACAAAGGACTTGAACAGACATTTCTCCAAAGAAGTACAAATGGCCAATAAGCACTTGAAAAGATATTCAATATCACTAATGATTAGGGAAATGGAGAGGATGTGGAGAAAGTGGGACCCTATGCACTCACTGCTGGTGGGAAGGTAGAATAGTACAGTGACTGTGGAAAATAGTATGGCAGTTCTTCCTCAAAAATTATTAATAGAATTACCATATGATCCAGTAATTCCACTTCTGGGTCACAAACAGATATTTGTACACCATGTTCATAGCAGCAATATTCACACTAGCCAAAAGGCAGAAGCAACGCAAGTGTCCAAAGATGAATGAATGAATAAACAAAATGTGGTATATCCATACAATGGAATATTATTCAGGCTTAAACAGGAAATTCTGACACAAACTCCAACATGGGTGAATCTTGTAGACATTATGCCAAGTAAAATAAGCCAGCGACAAAAGGGCAAATACTATATGAGGCACTTAGAGTAGTAAATTCATAGACAGAAAATAGAATGGTGGTTGTCAGGAGCTGGGGTTGGGGAAAAAGGAGCTGTTGTTTAATGGGTACAGAGTTTCAGTTTTGCAAGATGAGAAAAGTTCTGGTAATGGTCACATAATAATGTGAATGTAGTCAATGTCATGGAACTTAAAAATGATCAGAATGGAAAATTTTGTGTTATGTATATTTTACCACAATTATTTAAAAATAAATATATAAATACAAACAGGTGTGCCCAAGCCGGTTTGGCTCAGTGGCTAGGCCTGCAGACTGAAAGGTCCCGGATTCGATTCTGGTCAAGGGCACATACCTGGGTTGCAGGCTCGATCCCCAATAGTGGGCATGCAGGAAGCAGCCAATCAATGATTCTCTCTCATCATTGATGTTTCTATCTCTCTCTCCCTCTCCCTTCCTCTCTGAAATCAATAAAAATATATTTTTTTAAAAACCAGATGCCCTCACGAAACATTTAGTCTAAATGATGTGGTGGGAAGACTAACATAGTAACATATTTTGCTTTTACATCAGTGAGATCACTGATCATCTTCAGGACCCTATAAGATGTGACAAAACAAGCATTCTTGCACACACACACACCTCGTCCCTGTTTACAGATCAGGAAACTGAGCATTAGAACAGTTATGGGCTCACAAAAGGCAGTCACATACAGAGGCAGAACTGACTCAAATCCAAAATAAAAAGTGCCAAATTGGAAGAGAACAAAGGGAGAGCAGTGGGCGTCTACACTGCTCTAGACTCCATTGATGGAACTATGCTATCTTCAGGGAATTCCCAGGTGGAGTCAGGTAAGGTCCCTTCTTGTCTAAATGGTTGCCATCTAAAAGGCAATATGAAGAGAAGTTCTGGAACGAGACTCCCTCGGTGTGGAACATGGCTCAGCCCACCTGAGTCACCTTGGGCAAGTCCTCTACTCCTCCAAGCCTCCATTCCCTCGTCTGTAAAATGGAGATAATACCACTGACTTAATGGAGTTTTCAGAGAAAAAAACTTTAATAAAATAATGTGTATAAAGCACTTACAGGTTGTGTGGCACATGGTGAAGGATCAGTAAATAATGGCTAATATTTTTAGCTTTGGAAGATGCTAAAGAAAGAGTGATAGAAAGGAGCCTTCAGAATGAACTGTGCAGAGTGCACTCTACCCCCGGGAGGGTCACAAGGAAATAGAAAGCACCAATCCTGCACTGCGGAGCCTCCAGCCTTAACCTGAAGACACCAGATAAATGTCACCAGGAAACGGCACAGGCAGGAGAAAAGGAATCCGCAAGTCTGAGCACGTTAGTTCCGGGCAGGACACTGTGTTAGGGACTTTACACACATTCTCTCATTTGATTTGTACAAAAACCTGGAGGGTAAGAAATATTCCATTTTATTTTTTTCTTTGTTGTTATAATATTCTATTTTATAAGTGAGAGGGAAGCCAAATGAATGACATGGAACACTGTGAGTTCAAAGAAGAAATTCAGCACCATAACCGGGGGGTCTAAGAACGCGGACTCGAGGAGGCAGACACCAGGCTGCCGGGAGGAGCGAAGACTCCCTCCAGGGCAGGAGGGCTGCAGGCAACACAAAACAGGCTCTAACTCTCAGTCTGGTTCTCAAAAGGCCTCTCTTCTAACACAACAAGCTGCACCAGCAAAACAGCCAGCAAAACAGCCAGACCTTTGGGTTAGCCTAAAAAATCTAAGTCAAGAGCAACATTCCTTAATTGATGTATTTATACCCCATTCTTCACCTTATATCTCCCCTTCTCGTCCCCCCACCCCCCTCAAAAAAAAAAAAACACAGGTAGAATATATATAGGGTGTCCAAAAAAATGTATACACACTTTGAATAATGATAAAGTCAATGTTTATTAAAATACATTTCATTTTCAAAATTGAGCTATCAGCTGTTAAAGTGTGTATACTTTTGGGGGGACCCTGTAGAAATGTGCTAAAAATGCTTGTACAATGCTGTATCTCCAAAGTATGAGAAAATGAAAAATGAAATACATAAGTATTCTGCTTATTATACGCAATGAGAAGAATCTCAGTGAGTGTATTAAAAAAGCACATCATGATTTTTTTTCTCCATTGCATATTTGTTCGTTTTTCCAGTTTGCTACCTGGGTACACATTGTTTTTTAAAAAGCACAATTCTATGAGACTGTTAATATCCCCAAGTGCCCGCTCTCCGCAGTGGCGCCCTTCAGTGAAGCCTGGTGTCTCAGCTCCTGCTCTTGCACATGGAAAGCAGGGCAAGCGAGGAGCAGGTACCTCAGCACATGGCTTTTGGTGTCTGGTGCTTCATAAGCTGTCCAGCTCTCAGAATGCCAAACCTCGCCCCGAGCTCCATCAACCTGTCATCTCTGATGCATCGCTGCTGTACCTCCTCATCTCTGAGGGGGCTCACAGGAAGGCTCCAGGCCTCAGAGGGACTGGCACTGCCCATACTGACTTCCTTGCAGGCCCCGTTCTGTGCAGATGAGGGCTCTGATAGTAAGAAAGAATGACCTTTTGGTGACTGTCAAGGAGAAACCTCCCTGCCTCTGTAATGACATTCGTACCACTCCCCTCCCTAGAAATGTCTCATGGCTCCCCAGTACCACCAATGTAAGAGTCCAAACTATTTGTACTTGCCCACCATTTGAAGCCCTCCACAATCAGGTTTTATCCTACCTTTCCAGTCTCATCTTCCACAGCACTCCCCTTGCTAGGCAAATAGAACCAATTCCAACCCCCACCTACCCCTAATACCCAGCCTTCAATCAAGCTGCTGTCGCGGACTCAAATCCTACCCATCTGTCAAAGCCCTGTGCAGCACCACCACCTCTGATTCCTTCAGAGTTCCTCCTTCCCCCTTCCTGAGCGCTCCCTCCCCCTCCCATGGGTAACAGAACACCAGCTCTGGAGCAGAATGCTGGGTTCCACTCCAGCTCCCTCACTGCAAGCTGTGTGACCTCGTTGCTGCAGTGTCCCCATCTGCAAATGGAAATAGTAACAGTGCCTTACTCATAGTTTTATTGTGAAGTTTAAAGGACTGCAGATATATAAAGTGCCTACCTCAGTCTCTGGCACATATTAATGCAATACTGAACTTTTTAAAAAAGCAAAAGCCTTTATTATTATCACTACTTACTTCATTTATCTGTCCAATCTTGTGCCACTATTTTCTATCTTATCTGACTTAGGTACCTATATTAGCTCCCTTACTACTCTGAACATCCTGGCAAATGCTTAATTTGCTACCTACAGACAGCCACTATTAGGCCACTGAATGAATGAATGAATGAATTCTAAATGGTCATACTTACCCTCCTATATAATAAAAACCTAATATGCAAATTGTCCCCAGGACCGGGAGTTTGAACAGGGGACGGCGGTGGCAAGAGGCCTGGGGAAAGGAGGCCCCCCCAGCCAGCAGGGTTGGCAGGCAGCCAGGGGAAGGGAGGCGCTCTGGCTGGCAGCCGGCAGTGCTAAGGACCCTACCCGTGCATGAATTTTGTGCACTGAGCCTCTAGTCTTCCATAAGATCCACATTTAATGTTTAAGGAAAGATTAAAAAAAGATATTAAAGAAGTAGAACTTTTCACGTAGAGCAATATTCTCAAAGTGTGCTGCCTGGACCAGCAGCAGCAGCAGCACCTGGGAACTTCTTAGAATGCTAGACCCCAGCTAATGAATCAGAAACTCTGAGAGTGGAGTCCAGCAACTGTTTGAACAAGCCTTCCAGGTGATTCTGATGAGCCTGAATCCGGGATCTGTAGAGCCGAAAGCAACATGGAATCACAGGATGAGCACTAGATCAGGAGAGGATTCTGGGTTTACCTGTCATTGACCTTGCACAAGTCATTAACCTCACAACTTCCTTATAAGCAATACAGGGACAATAGCACTCAAACAATTAAATGTTGTGAAGATTAAATGAGATCCCATGAGCAGAGTTTGCATATAGTAGGTGCTTAATAATTATAAGTTCCTTTCAGTTTTCTTCCTGTGTCTCTCACAGGGTTGTAAAGACTAAAACAAAATTACTGCAGTAAAAGAGTTCTGCGCACTGCCAACGGTCATAGCAACCTGAGCAAGGACTAGTCATTCTTGGTACAAACAGCCACGCTAGCATCAAACGCCTAGCGTTCATGGGGCACTAGGAAGCGGGTTCTGTCCACCCCACCCAATTTACAAACATAACCCTGCAGCAGAGAATCTCCTTACAGGCTCATCAAAGCAGAACTATGGGGACAACAGATGGTCCTTCTCCCGCCCCCAATATTCTGGTCAGAATCACTGTTCTTTTCATGCAAATGAATCCAAGTCTTGGGAAAGGATTATCTAAAAACGTTTTCCAGCCACAAGAAAAACCGCCAACACTTTCAGAGCACGTGGACCTGGCTTAGGGAACTCCCGACCTATCACATCCAACTCCCAGTGGTTGGTCTTGGAGGGTTGGGATTAAGACAGTCACACTTTGAAGCTTGTTTCAGAAGAGAAAAGGTGGAAATCAAAGTAAGTAATCTTTCCTTCTCCATACTTAGTCCCTTACACCACTGCTGGCTCTCTCTCTGAAGCGCACATCCTACTCGAGAACCACCTTCCAGAATGAAGAGCAGGTTGGATGCAAGAAATGCAGGCTGTGCATGTCAGACTGTGGGCTTAGCTGCTGCTCGAGATGGGCAGACTATGTGCTCAACCAAACAGCACCAGGTTAGAATGTCCGCATGAGGCCAGGCATGAGACAGAGTAATAGTTACTCTGCTGACTCTGCTACTATGAGCCCAATGCTTTGCAGCTCCAGAACACCTTTGGCGGCATATTACTGCTACTGAAGGGTCCCTAAGAGCAGCTTTTTAATATTTCTGTCCCAGAGCCTGGCACCCAACAGGCACTCAAGAAGCCTACTGAACTGGACTGATGAACTTAGGTGTGAGCCCCATGGAGCGGTTGAGGGGTAGTCTTTTATGAGTGAGGAAAATGAGTGCAGAGAGACTAAAAGTGGAAGTTAGCTAAAGAATGTAGTCTTTGGTGTCACCCACCCGGAACGGGGCTTCATACTGGCCCAAACCCTACTTGCCTCTACTCCCCACAGCCACCTCTGTTCCACTCAGACTGGTGCTCACAGATGTGCCCACACCTTCCACACCCCCACTCCCACCTCACCCCCCCACCCCCAATTTACCTGTCTCCAGGCACAGGGTATCCTCTTCTTTGCCTCTGGAATCCTCACCCATTCTCATGAACAGCCCTCAGACCCAAGGAAACCAGCCCTATCACCCTGGCTCTTCTGAATTCTTTTGGACTCCTAACAGCACCGACAAGCTCACTACACGACTGAGCGCTTAGCCATGGAGTGGCCTTCTCTCAGTCGTCACTGTTCCATGCACCTCTGTCCTCCCTCCCGATACCATAACCCCTGAGGACCAGGCAGCTGCGAAACCCCAGCTCCCCCTCTTGCCAGCCAGTCAGTCCCTTCACTCCTCTGAGCCTCAGTGTCCTCTCTCTGATGTGGAAAGACAACAGCATCTTCACAAAGCAGCTGTGAGGAGCACATAATGGCTGGAGAGCTGCTTTGTGTGCCCCATAGCTGCTGCTTTAATCATTAGCTTTGTTGTTTTATTTCCACATGCCCCTCCCTCCCAACGCCCTGGGGCATACTTTTAAAAGAATACTAACAATACTAAATGTCCTGAAAACCACTTCTACACTCTGTCACCACAGCACAGAATATACATTAGCACTGAACTGAACTGTGAGATTCCATAGGTATTGCCAGGTGACTGACTAGCAAGCAGGAGGCTTCACTCTGCCGGCAGGTATGGTTTTTTAAGTGATGGGGCCTGCAAGGGTACTTCCTCACAGGTCACAGATGGGCAGCTGTCCCACACAGCCTCTCAACCTAACTGTATCATTCTGTTATTAACAGTGACTGCTACAATTTATTGAACCTCTACTATGTTCCAGGCACTAAACTGTTTTACAGCCATCAGTTCACTTAAACCTCAGGGCTCTGTGAGTACAAATCTCTCTCTCTCCCTCCCTCTCTCTCCCCCTCCTTCTCTCCCTCTCTCTCTCAGCACACTAAGGCTCAGAAGGGTTACACAATTTTCTGGGGCCCCACAGCCAACAAATGGACAAGGCAAAATTCAAAAGCCCTGTCCTCCTGACACAGCACCATGTCCTTTCCATCGGATCTGTATCCCTACGTCCCTGATATTTGCATATTTTAAATCCCCTTTAATTTCTACCTCTCAGCTGCCTTGGCATTTCACAGGTGTACAGCTTCCTATTGTAAAGGAAATAGAAAAGAAAAGACATGCCCTCCCCCAAGCTTACTGGCTCCCTCCAGTAACTGGCTGGAGTTCAACACCCAACGGAGAAAACGTGTCTGGAACATGGCTGCAGTGACAGCGCACCCGCGGAAGGGAAGGGGCGACAGGCGAGGGTGAGACTCTAGGGACACGTAGCGTGTAAAGGTGAGAAAAGACTTTCCAACACCCAGGGACCCTCAGCCCTTATCCAAGATGTTACAACACAAAGACAAGAAAGGTTCCCAAATACCAGTCAGCCAACGGGAGAGGCCTCCCTAAAGGCTGAAAAGTACGCTGGACGTTCTCCATTAGGGCGAGAAATGAGTGAGCACGGCGGCCTGAGCCAGCCAGGCCTAGGGATTCCCAAGGGAAAGACCCTTGACCACCTTCCACCAACAGGCGGAGCCCAGCTTTAAAGGCAGCTCATCCACACTCCTGACCGGGCACCTGGCATCGCTCCTGCCTCGGGAAAAGGCCAACTTGCTTTGTCGTGAGGAACCCCGGCCGGTGGCCACGCCGGTTTTCCTTCGTCAGCCCTGGGCCCTCCTTACCAGGACGGCGGGCCCTCGGGCGCCCCTCCCCCGTGGCGCCGGCGGCCTCTCCAGGCCGAGCAGGCCGGCCGAGCACCCCTCTGCACACCGCACCCGAAGATCGCAGCTCCGGCAAGTGTCCCATTGCTGGGAGCAGCAGTCAACGCGCAGAGACGACCACGGGGGATCAAAGCGTTAGGATTTGAAAGCACCTCCATCTCCCCTCCACGCACCTCACCTGACAGACAGGGCAAACGTCAAAGCAGAAAGGGCAGTGACTTGCACAAGGTCACAGGGAGCGTCCAGGGCTCTAACCATGAAACAGCACGGCCTCCCTCCTTTCCCGAGGCAGCGGGCCCGCCGCCGCCCCCCTGCCCGGGGAACCACCCTCCGGGAACCCCGTCCCCCCTCCCCCAACCCCACCCCCCGGCCTTCGGCCAGCTGGCTGAGTGGCAGTCTCATTAGCAAGCCTGGAGCAGGCCACAGTCTCAGGAGGGTGCCCGGGGGAGGGCTGCTGGGGCTGGAGAGGAGGGACAGGGGCGAAGGGAGAGGGTGTGGGGAAGCGGGGGGCGCACGCGGTGGCCTCTCCCCGGAGCCACCCAGCCACCGGCACCACCTCTAAGGTACCAGGAAGGGCTGGGCCCCGACGGGCAGGGACGCGCAGAGGACCTCCACGTCCAAGGGGGGCCTCCGGGCGCCGCCTGGCAGAATGGCGCTGGCTTGGTGAGCAGGCCCAGCCAGCGGGTCCTCAGAGGCCCGATGACAGGGATGCCCGGCCCGCCCGCGGGGTGGCACCAGTGACCCGCAGAGGCCGCGGTCCCCGCCGCCGCCGCCCACCCGGACGCCCGTCCTCCGCGCGGCCTTACCGAGGCACTGCCCCACCGGGGTGCTGAACGGGTTCCCCAGCAGGAACTCCATCTTGGGCGGACAGCACGGCAGCGGCCGGCGCCCTGTCAGCCGCCGGGGTCTCTGCAGTCCCCCTTGCGCTCCCGACCTGACTGACACCTGCCCCCGCCCCACCCTCGGAACGCTCGGCTCCCTCCGCCTCCTGCCGCACTCCTATTGGGCAACGCCTGCCCGGCATTTCTCCGATTGGTCCCCACACGAAGACCCACCTACCCCCGGCGCCCGATTGGGCGAAGGAGCAAGCGAAGTCGCCGGGATCGCCGTCTAGCGTAGCGGCACCTCCCCTGGCCCGCCTCCGAACGAGTCTGTGTGTTTTGATTCATCTATATATTGGTCAATCTAGAATCCCTACTATTATTGGAGAACAGGAAAGTCAATCACTCAAGTAGGCGCAGGAAAGAGACGAGGCCAAAAAGATCCCCGCCCATGAGAAGTGCTGATTGGAGGAACATTTGTTTTCTCTAAAGCTGGTTGGTGACAGGAGTATTTCCCCACCCAGAAATGTTTTTACGCGACTTATCAACTTTCACCCAGGATGTTTACTTCTTAACTTCCCCTTAGCAACGGAGTGGCGTCTTCTGGCTCTCCTAGCAACTGAGCGGAGCGACTTCTGGGTAGCCTGCGCTTGAGAAGGTAAGACCCGGGAGCTGAATCTCTGGGAGGACTGGCAGAGCCAACAGCGCCCGACTTAACTCTTTTCTCTGACGTTTTTCTCCGAGGTACCTGGCCCAGCCCTTCTCATCTGTAAAAACGCTAGCCCTGGGCTTTCAAGCCTCTGGATTAGAAAGAAATATTAAGGAAGCATTTCCTCAGGGGGCAGGGCCCGAAGAGATTTTTTTAAAAATATTTTTTATTGATTTCAGAGAGGAAGAGAGAGGGTGAGAGAAACATCATTGATGAGAGAGAATCATTGATCGGTTGCCTCCCGCACACCCCCTCCTGGGGATGAAGCCTGCAACCCAGGTATGTGCCCTGACGGGAATCCAACTGTGACCTTCTGGGCATTGGTTTGATGCTCAACCATTGAGCGACCCCGGCCGGCCGTCCCGAAGAGATTTTTAAGGGGTTTGATCCCCTAGGCTTCTGGCCTGATCCCTTTCTTAGAGAGAAAGGGACCTGAAAGAAAAATCCACTGATAACTTCTTCAAGAATTCAACTCTTATATCCCACTTCATAACTGTCATTAAATTATTTCTCTTATTTTTATTCTTCATCTTGGTGCTATTTAAAGAACTTTGGCTGGGCATATGGATACCCAAGTTCCACGTCTGTTCCTTGTCAGTAGCTACTTGTATGACTAGACAATTTCCTTTCCCTGATGAGTCTTAGTTTTCCTATCTGGGAAATTAGGGCACTAGGAATCTTCTGTAATGGCCTCCAGAGCTGACGTAATTAAATAGCACTTGTGCACTTGGTACAGAGTAAGCACTCAGCAAAGTAAACTGTTTATTTTTCAGATCCAGTTGATCCCAGATTGTTGTTTCCTAGGACAATTCTGGATCTGTTTCTTACTGAGGAGGCTACTCCATTGAGGCACATTCTCTACCTCTTACCTGTGGTCTTCACCAACAAAACTATCAACAGGCAAGACAACAGGAACCCCGGTTGGGTGGTAAATTATGAATAAAACCCTCTAGACTCTAGGGAGTCTAGGGAGGACTGCTTGGGCCTTGACCCTGACGCAGAACAGCTGTGGAAAACATTATGGGCAGTGACAATGATGGTCTACAGTGCCCTGGGAACAGCTGAGTCATGATTAAGCAATGCCTCTGGAGTCTCTTCTCCAGGTCTGCTATATACTAGATGTATAAACTTGGGCATGTGACTTAACCTAACTAGCTTCCATTTTCTTATCTGAAAACTGCAAATGACTAGTCCTACATATAAAATAAATTCCTAGAGATCTTTCACATCCACATCTCACCACCTCCTTGGTCATCTCTCACTTCATGACTCTTGTCATTCTCAGTAGTACAACCAGAGTGAGCTTCTTTTTTTTTTAATATATTTTTATTTCAGAGAGGAAGGGGGAGGGAGAGAGAGATAGAAACATCAATGATGAGAGAAACGTTGACCAGCTGCTTCCTGCACGCCCCACACTGGGGATTGAGCCCGCAACCCAGGCATGTGCCCTGATCGGGAATCAAACCATGACCTCCTGGTTCATAGGTCAACACTCAACCACTGAGCACACTGGCCAGGCAGAATCTTTTCTATATGACTTCTCAGTTCAATTCAACGCAGATTTGGTACACTACCAAGTATGAAGTACCTTTGCAAGAGAAGGGGGACTCCTGTCTCAGCAGGCTGAGGTTGTCTTTTGTCAGATATTTTTGACCAATATGTATGAGAGAGATTCTTCTGCCCCAGAGTGAGCTTCTTAAAATTAAAATCGTATCATGTCACTGCCCCTGCTAAGCCCCAGGAGCTTCCCAGAGCTCCCGTAGGCCTCTCCAAGCTTGTATCACTTCAGCCAAAGTGGAACATGTTCTCCTCCCACATCAGGGCCCTCACTGTGCAGTTCCCTCTCCTTCTTTCTACTCCTCCTTCAGAGCTCAGCCCCACCTCCCTGGCCAGGCCAGGCGCCCTAATGCATGCTCTCATAGTTCCCGACACCTACAAATTTGTCATAGTTTCTAATTAAACATTTGTATGACTATATGATTTATTCTGAAACAGAGATAAGGAGATCTGTCTGTTGTAATCATAACATGTAGATATTCATTACATGTGTGTAGACTAAATAAATGATCTTAAATGTAGGCGGGAGGAATTATTCATCTAGTATAGATGGGAAATTCAAGGCTTAGCCAGGTGAGGTGAGTTGCCAAAGGATGCAAAGTCGAGGTCTAAATCCTGTCCTCGTGGGCTAGGCAGCTGCCCCACATGGCGATTGTTGGGCTGGACCGAAAGCAGCTTGATCTGACATAGGTGCCAGGCCTTGATGTGGGAGGGATGATAAGTGAGTTGAAGTTTTGAAATCAGAATTAAGAATAATTTTCCCAAGTACAGCACCTTTTTTTGAAAAAGCACAAACACCTTGCAGGTAATATCTGCCAAATACAGCACATTAAAATGTCCCCAAAGGCAACTTGGTGTCAAGTTATGGGAAATTTTAGAAAAATTTGTTTCAGAAGAGTAGGGATATAGAGAAAGGCAGAGGACTGGAAACATCTTTTGTGGGCAGGAGATGTAGCCAGTGTTGACAAATGGGAGGAGCGGGAAGATGGGAGGTGCAGGTAGAGACTAGGCATGGGGGAGGGTCGGAGGGATGGGGTTGGGGTTAGGTGAGGCTGTGCCTCCTCTGGGGGGAGAAGGAAAGGCCGCATGAGAGCTAAAAGCATGGGACATCTGATCATGCAAAATCCAGAAATGGAAGACGCATATTTACATAAGCTGCCTTCAATGGATGGTGGGGCAGGAGCGGGGAGGGCAGCTGGGCAGTGGCAGTCTAAGGCCAAGTGGCAGGATTGCCAGGCCCATCGGGTTTGTGGTGCACACCATCGCCACCAGCACTCTCTCCAAACAGAACCCAGTGGATACAGGGCAGAGGACAAGGGCTGTCCGGTGTCAAGGGCTAGCAGAGCAGGAAGGACAGGAGGTTCAGGGAGGCCCTGGTGTTGGGGACACATGCAGACAAAGATAGCAGGTGAAGTCAGCAGTGAGGTGAGAAGCAGGGTGGAAAGTAGGAGGGAGAACTGAGTTTGCAGAGGTTCAGGAGGTGGGATCTGGGGAGTGTGTCTTCCTGCAGCCCAGTCTTCGGGATGTTCTCACTCAGAGGGCTGGTGATGAGAGGAGGTCGGATGCGCTGGCTTCCCGGGGCTGTGGCTCTGCCCAGCCAGGAATGGCAGCTCGGTCATCCTCACAGTGTGACTAACCGAGTCCCCAGCTCCCCACTTTGCCTGCGGTATCTCAACCCAATTCCTTTGGACTATTAACAACAGAACCTCCTGGGTTAGTTTAAGTGAAGGAGGATTTGATGCCAGAAGTAGGAAACTCTCACAGGGCCTGAAATCAGGGACATTAGGGGCTGGAAAGCCAGCAAGAAGAAGGCAGCCTGTCTGTGCCAGTCTGTCTGTCCTTCTGTCTATTTTCCCCTGGATCCCCCAGATTCCCAACTCTGCTTTTCTCTGTTCATCTGCCCCACTTTCTCCCCAGCTCAAGCAACCAGCTCTGGTGGGCACTCTTATCCTGAAGCCCACGCTCACGTTTCTCAGGGGGAAACATGAATGACCAGCTTGGGTGGGTGTCCTTCTACACACTGGGCAACATGAGGGGGGACGCTGTGGGGAGGCGATATAGACATGGCTGTCTGGCTGGCTGAGGCTCTCAGAGAAGGCCGCTGCGGGCTAGTGTGCCTGGCTGGGGCTGCTGAGGATAATGTTCAGTGGTTGGCACCAAGAAACCTGAACAAGGGTGGGCACAGAAGCCCAAGGCCCAAGGTGACCACGGCCATAGGGAAGCTGAGCTCCAGAGGATAAGAGACCAGTGTGGCACCATCCACTTGTCTGGGGTAGGGTCACAGCTGTGGTTGTGGGGCCAAGGAAGGACACCAGGCAGGATGGGCATACGTGGTTGCCCGGGGAAGCCCTGGAGCAGCCTTAGTGCAAATGTCCTAACCCCCCGGTGTAGGGGGCCAAGCAGTGGGAGGAGGGCAGCGTTTGTGTGTCCTTACCTGCCACAGTGCTCCCCAGCACTTTAAAAGGATGCCCACCAGCCCCTGTCCTCAGACAAAGGGAGAAGCAGATTGTGGAACACAAACGTAATGTTTTTTAGGGAAGATGAACCGGCTGTGCAACTCACTGGAGCCAAGAGTGATGAACGACGACATGCTTAAGCTGGCTGTCGGGGAGCAGGGCCCACAGGAGGAGGCTGGGCAGCTGGCCAAACAGGAGGGCATCCTCTTTAAGGACGTCGTCTCCCTACAGCTGGACTTCCAGAGTGCGTACCCTGGGCGGGCAGGGCGCCAGGCAGGGCCCCCTGACTTTCTCCAATCCACATCCCAGCCCCAGAATTCCATGCAAAGTCCGTATAAAAAGATAAAATTCTCCCATTCCAAATCTAAGTGAACCACAGAGGCCTTAGTGTCCTCGGGTGGAGGAACCTAGGAGGGTGGTCCCAAGCAGTCAGCACGGCTGTGGGGAGCGGGGGGAGGAGGATGTACAGCTTTGGAGGAGGAGCAGAAGACAGGAGTGGCACAGGACCATGGGCAGGGAGCTGGGCAAGAGTGGCCGGGTAGCCTACTGGGAAGATGTGGCTGGGGACCAAGTAGAACCTCGGTGCCTCAGTGTCCCCATCTGTGAAATGGGATCATTGTAGTCTCTGGCCAAGGGCTGGTTGGGAGGACAAGGTAAGACAACGTGCACAGTTTGAGTTCATTAAAAAAGGCTCGTGAGAGCTGTGAGAGGAAGCAGGAGAGATGGGCAGAGAGCCTGCAGCCGGGCATTGTGCGTGTTAGAAAGAAGGCGAGCCCCCAAACCAAGGGTCTTGGTAGAACACAAATGATACTTGGGAGCCAACAGCAAGGCAGTATCTTCACTCCTGCAGGAGGGCGTGCGGCCAACACAGGGTTTTATCCCTGACACACACCATCTGTCCCTCACTCTTGATTGGTCAGAGTTTAGGCTCACATTCTTGTGCTAATTTAAAGGAAAAGGGGAGGGGTTGACCTTTGCGGTTTCAAAATGGCAGTTGCCTAAACTCCCTTCTTTGACAGAAAAGATTACATACTTGTTTATTCTCACAATTCTCACATGCAGGCGGGCCACAGTGAAGGGACTTGGTCAGATTTATAGTCCTGCTCTGTCCTGGGTTCCCAGCCGACCTGCTGAGCCATCTGCTCAACAAGAAGGAATTCTTTTTTTTTTCTTTTCTTTCTTTTGACTGGTTTTGGTGGGGGGTTTCTTCTATTTTTTAAAAAATGAAATTGACTGACGTAGCATTGGTTAATAACACTATAAATTTCAAGTGTACAACTTTATCAGCATTTGTACACTCCAGCATGTGCACACGCCCGCAGTCTCCGCTCCTTCTGTCACCATACATTTCATTTCTTTTACCCTCTTTGTCTTCCCTGAGGCCCTGCCTCAGCTGGTCTGGGCCAGACCCTGGGGGCCCAGCAGTGGGCAAGGCCCTGACCCCAGCCCACAGAGCGCACAGGCCTCCAGGGTGACCCCAGCTCTGCAGGGGCTGGCCACCCAGAGCAGTGAGGGCCCTGGCCTCGGTGGTGAAAGGCTAAGGGGTTGCAGAATGGCTGTCACCAGAAGGAGCTTTTGCACTGCCCCCTTCCTGATGCTTCCCCTCCCAGCCTGGGTTCCTTCCGCCAGAATTTATCCAGTGCCTGTTATGTGCCAGGTGCTTGTCTAGGTACTAGGCATTCAACTGTGAACAAAAAAGTAAAAAAAAAAAAAAAAGAAGAAGAAGAAGAAGCCTGTCCTCATGGAGCTTGACATCCAAGTGAGGGACACACACAATAAAACGGAGGGAAAGAGCAGTGTCCGCTGAAGGTAGCTTGTGCTGTGGAGAGAAATCACTCAGGAGAGGAGGAAGGGGACCTGGGTGGGACGCAGTGTTTTATCGGTTGGTGAGAGGCCTCACCCAGAAGGTGACAGTTGAGCAAAGACTAGAAGGCGGGAAGGGAAGGGGCCACTCGGAGATGCAGGAAGGTGCTGACTGCAGAGGAAGCAGACGGCACAGAAGCCCCGCCAGCCAGACCTGGGTGGAGACAGGCAGAGAGTGGCGGGTCAGCTAGCACCGGCCTGGGGGCTGGAGAGGGAGTGTGGTTTGTACAGTGAGCAAGCCGGGAGCCTCGGAGGGATTTAGATTTTCACAGGGTCCCACGGCTGCAGGAGGATAGACGGTGGGGCCTGGGGAGCAGGGAGTCTAGGGGGCACTGCTGATGGGCCGAGACCAAGGCCGTGCAGTGAGGAGGGCTCTGTGTCCACGTTGAAGATAATGGGCGTTTGAGGCAGTCCTGTCCTGCTGGCGGCTCATTCAGAGCTAACTGCCAAGTAGATCCTGATTTTGTTGTGTTGTTTGGCTTTTCCACACGAACTGCTGATGTGTGGGGAAAGCCAGCGCGCAGGGATGCCCGGCCAGCACCCAGGAGTGTGCGAGCCACCCTGGGGAATCTGGTCAGAGAGCTAAAGAACAGATCCCGGTGCTACCTGGCCCTGGGGCCCAGGACAGGCAGGACTCTGGGTCAGAGGGACGCTGGCCCCTCCCTCCACATCACACGCCCCCGGGGAGACATGGCTGGAAGAGGGCAGTGGGGAGGGTGCTGTGTCTCTCCCAGGACCTCAGTGAATATCGTCTCCCTGAGTGAAAACTGAAACTGCTGCCCCAAATGTGTGCTTATTAAGGGCACCTTCTCCCGCTTCGTCTTACAATGAGCATATTCTAAGTTTCAGCAGTTATTACAAAAGCAAATATAGAGCAAAGGGGCATGTAAGCAGTAGTTATTTGTAGCTTCTAGAATGAACTGGGGACACGGTCAGCCCTCCAGAGTTTTACATACACAGAATACACTTATTCAGACTTCAGGGTTTTCAGGACCCACTGGCTGCAGCCACAGAGGCCACAGTGCCTTGTGTGTGTCCGCGAGACAGCGAGTTGGCCTGTGACCGTGAAGGGGGCCTTCGGGGACCACAGAGTGGGCGCTTCTGTGACTCATGGAGCCTGCCTGTCACTGTATGACACACCCCCATATTTGGCATTTGGGGTCCCCCTATCTTTCTGCCCATCATGTTCCTAGAGGTATTTCTTTGGGCATATACACAAGTGTGTCTTTGCAGACAGATTCCAAGTAGAGAAACTGCACAAAGGGCACAGACATTAAATATTTCCGTAAATGTGGCCAAATCGCCCTCCAAAACGTCCGAACTAGTCGACTGACCCACCCCCAGTGCACAAGGAGGCATTCACCCTGCAGCCTGGATTCCGTTTGTCACGCGGCAGAGGGAAGGCAGGCGGCCCCCGGCCTGTGCCTTGTGCCCCAAGTTGTCTGGCGTCCTGGGCAGCCCTCAGCCTGGCCCCGGAGGCCGCACGAGTCCTGTGTCCTGAGCTCCTGGTGCTCAGCCCATCAGGGCGCCCACAGACTGCAGGCAAGAGCGGGGCTGGGGCCTGCGTGTGCGTAGCATCAGCTCAGTCCCCCAGGACACTGCTCTAGACTCTAACCTTAGGCCGAGGCTGGAGCCAGCGGCGGTCTCTGCGGCCTGTTTCAGACATCCTCCGCATTGACAACCTCTGGCAGTTTGAGAACTTGAGAAAGCTGCAGCTGGACAATAACATCATCGAGAGGATCGAGGGCCTGGAGAACCTCACACAGCTGGTCTGGCTCGGTAAGGCCCCTTCATGTGTGTGACCGCCCGAGTTCAAGGCGACCCCGCCAAGATCACCCTCGCCACGGTGTTTGTCTCCCTGGCTGTACCCTGCGAGCCCACGGACAGCAGAAGCTCTGTCCGCCGGGAGCAAGAACGCTGTTCCTTTTATTGTTATGCTCCCTTTTTTGTTAATCTTCACCGAAGGATATTTTTCCATTTGATTTTCAGAGAGCGTATAAAGGAGGGCGGGTGGGGGAGAGAGAGAGAGAAACATGGAAACATCCATGTGAGAGAGACACATCGATTGGTTGCCCAAACCTGCAGCCCAGGTACGTGCCCTTGACTGGGAATCCGGAAGCGAACCCACAGCCCTTCCCAGCATGGGCCAGTGATCTAACCATCAAGCCACACTGTACAGGGGTGAAGCTGTTCTTTTTAAAAGCCCGGGCCCTGTGTTGGGTAAACACAGTGCTTGGATGCGCCAGGACAGAGTATTCCGTCCCCAGATGCCAGCCTCCGGTTTGGGAGTGGGTGGTCGAAGGAGCAGCCCTGGGTTCCTTGTGGTCGCTCTGCGCGCCGGCTGACAGCTAACTGTGGGTCCCACCACTCATGGGGGCTCCGATCAGACCCAAAAGAATCATCACAGTTGCTAGTTGCACTGAGCACTTACTACCTGCTAAGCATGGGCCTCCATGTGAGCTATTTTAATGCACACAGCAGCCCATTGTAGAGATGAGCAAACTGAGGCCACCGCGAGTGGTAGGGGCTTCTGGCTCCCAGCCCAGCTCTGACTCTAGAGCTCTGGCCCTCACTGCTAAGACCGCAGGGTCCTGATGACCCGTGTCCATCTGCTGAGCTAGGAGGCAGTCTCCCCGCTGCTGAGGGGCAGGTGGGCGCCTGGAGGGAGAGGAGCTGGCTGGGGAGCCCTGTATACCTGCTTTGTTTCACTCTTACAGCAAAAGACCCGTTACAATCCCAATCCATAGATGAGGAGGGGCTCCGAGAGGCCCAGGCACTTGCCCAAAGCTCCACGACCAGAGTGCTGGGGTGCAAACCCAGGCCTGTCTGACCCGAAGTCGGGTTCCTTCACCCCGTCAGGCTGTGTCCCAGTCAGGCTGTGTCCCCGTAGCAGGAGCCCGGCACAGCGGGGAGCCTCCAGGTGTGCCCAGCAGCTGGGCTGAGTGTGCTGCCAGCTGCCCGTTCGCAGACCAGCGGCTGAGGCGGCAGGCAGCTGAGGCGACCCCAGCCAGGGCTCCTGTCTGCTGGGCCCCTCCGCCCCAGGCCCCGCCTCCGGCACTCTGGCACTCATGCCTGCTGAGTGGCCCAGCTGCCTCTCCACAAGTCATCTGCCTCTCTACAGGGGTGGGGAACGTCCGGCCCGCAGGCCATGAAAGGCCTGAGAGATCATTTGGGCTGGCCCTGCCAAGGCATTAGGGGTGAATTAATTAAATGTTTGACCAAATACAGCAGGCTACTTTTTTAAGTTGCTAATTATATCTGGCCCGCGAATGATGTCATAGATAGCCAAAGGGCCCCGGGTGGAAGAAAGGTCCCCCACGGCTGCCCTAGGAAATGAAGGAGGAGGAGAGGGCGCTGGGTCAACCAGGCCCTGAGCCATGCCCCCTCTGGAAGGCCTGCCAGGCACCAGCTGTCTGAATGCTGGGCTTTTAGGCAGAGCTACCAGCCCAGCCGTCCCTCAGATATAAAACAAGTGCCACAGGTTCCTGGGAGGCGCTCCTGTGATGCCCAGGACTCCATGGCACAGGGTGAGAAAGCAGAAGGGGAGATTTCTGGCAAAAGGTCAGCCTGCACCCCTCAGAGAGTCAGAAACCAGCCTTTGCCCAGCCAGGGCACTAGTAGTCCAGGGACCCAACCGCAGGCAGGAAGAGCTGGTCCCTGGGCTGGTTCAGCAAGCCCCTAGCTACGTGTACCCACTGCTGGCCCCCGCAGTCAGCTCCGGGTCAGCGGGTGCCGAGCGGCCGGAGCAGGCTCTGGAGAGCTGATTTGCACATCTCACCGCGTTTGCATTCAGGATGTCTTGTTGGGGCCTGACATTGGCCGTGGTGGCAGTGCTATTCCACAGCTACCGGCAGCATAACAGGTCAGAGCGCCCCTCGCTGGCCCCATATGGAACATCTACCTGCAGCACTGGTTCTAGAGGGGTGGCCAGGCCTCTGGAGAGCAGACCTGGCTGCCCGCTGGGAAGGGAAGTGGGCAGGCGTGGCATTTAGCAGGCCCCAGTTTGTATCCCAGCTCAGCCAAGTGCTAACCAATTTTGCACCAGCTGTTCCAGCCCTCTGACCCTCAGCTTCTCTGTGTGCTCTGTGCCCTCAGGCATATCACCACCAGGCCCTTTGAGTCTGGGTTTCCTTGTCCAAAAAATTAGGTGGTGATACCTCTGCTATGAGGATTCAATGAGGTAATGCACTCAAGGGCCTAGTGTAGCTAAAGGGACACTCAGGTATCCTTGATCCCAGCCGTCAGCAGGTCAGCATCCCCGACATACCAACAAGGCTAAATGAAGATGTGGATACACTTACTTTCCACAGCACCTTTTTAGTGTGCCAGCTTGCAGCTACCATGACTGTATTCCCAAGCTCATGAAAAATTCCCAGGTTGGGCCCTAACTGGTTTGGCTCAGTGGATAGAGCATCGGCCTTTGGACTGAAGGGCCCCAGGTTTGATTCCAGTCAAGGGCATGTACCTTGGTTGCGGGCACATCCCCAGTAGGGGGTGTGCAGGAGGCAGCTGATCAATGTTTCTAACTCTCTATCCCTCTCCCTTCCTCTCTGTAAAAAATC
Source organism: Myotis yumanensis (assembly GCF_028538775.1). Taxonomy (NCBI): domain Eukaryota; kingdom Metazoa; phylum Chordata; class Mammalia; order Chiroptera; family Vespertilionidae; genus Myotis; species Myotis yumanensis. The sequence goes on from NW_027223767.1 coordinate 1,771,808, forward strand.
AATAAAATATATATATTTTTTTAAATTCCCAGGTTGGGCCTCTGGGCCATTGCTATTCTAGGACAGAGTTGCAGCCCAGCCCCAACTAAAACCTGTCCATTTTAGTTCCAAAGATGTGAAGTTTGGGCTAGAGAGGACCAGGACACCTCAGCTGGGGTGTGTGGGCTTGGGGGGAAGCTTGAGTTGGTCGTGTTGTACCTAGAAGGCCTGACCTGCAGCCTGTCTGGGGGGAGCCCTCGCTGCCCTCTGGCACCAGTAGTTAGCTGTGTGGCTTTGGGCAAATCACTAAGCCTTTCTGAACTTAGCTTCCCAATTGAGCAAATGAGGAGATGTGGGGAGCCGGCACGGCCATGGCATATTCATGCCAGCTCAGCCTGGTTCAGTGACCCTGAGTGGGGGTGATGAAAGGCTTAGAAAAGACAGACAAGAGAATGACAGCTGGGTCTCGGTGGGACGCTGCTCCCTGATGAGGAGACAGTGCCAGCGCCCACAAGCCGTGTCTTTATTTTATAGCAGGTGCCACAAGGCAAAGTAAGGGCGTGATCAAGATGTTTACAGCATTCTCGTGGGTTTCAACCTCACTCAACTACATGCACCTGAACTCTATCACTCAGGCACGTGGGGCCATGTGTTCGGACCATAGGTTAAGCTTACAGCTATAGCCGTTGGCTATAATTGTGCTGGGAGGGCTCTGCCCTCCAGCTGGGACTTGCACGTGGCAATGAGAGGTCTGTGCCCTCTCCTCAGTCCAAGGCTTGAACCTGTCCAAACACTGTAGCCGCGCCCCACAGGGAGAGAAGTTCCAGACTGCCACTCAGAGCTGCTGTCTGGGGTGTACACACCAGCAGCTGGTAAATTGGTGAGTGCTGAGCAGATGCCGGGCATCACTACCAAATGCCTGTAGGTGGGCAAAGGGGACACGGCACCTGGCTCCCCACCCCAGACCTGCCAGTCAGCATGTCCAGCTCAGAACAGCAACAGAGCACGGACATGAGCGTTTGCCCACGTGTCCCAACCCAGGAAGGTGAGGGCAGAACTGGAGAGGGCGAGGACAGTTCGACTCCATGCACAGCTCTGTCAGACAGCGTGATGCTGGCTCAGAGCGCGTAGGTAGCCCAGACGGGTTTGGTTCAGGACGGTCCACCCCTAACTCATCACTCAGCCCTCTGGCCCTCTTCCTTCCAGACCTGTCCTTCAACAACATCGAGGCCATCGAGGGGCTGGACACACTGGTCAACCTGGAGGACCTGAGCTTGTTCAACAACCGCATCTCCAAGATCGACTCTCTGGACGCCCTGGTCAAGCTGCAGGTGCTGTCCCTGGGCAACAACCAAATCGGCAACATGATGAACGTGAGTGAGCTCAGGCCCAGGGCAGGGCTGGGGCTGGGGCTGGGGTCTGTGCCAAAGGGAAACGCAGGGTCAGTCTTTTAGATCTTCCCCTTTTCCTAGAGAAGCCAGAAACGGAGCTTATTTCACAAGAGATGCGGTAATGTTTAAACAACACGCTTCACCGTGAAAGGCCATCTGTGGGTGCCAGTTTGTGCCCTGCCTTGGTGGGGCCTCTTTCTTTCCCTGAGCCCCAGGCTCACTTAAAAAGCCGTTGCTGAGGCAAGGACCTGCTCGGGGGGGACATCTGGCCTGTGCTCAGTGGATACAGAGACCCACAAGGCACAGTCCCTCAGGGATGCCCAGCACACATCTACATAATCAGACACACAACATGACAAGAAGCTGGTGTCCACCCCGGGGGGCCAGGGGTGTGTACGTGTGAGGGGGCAGAGGTCATTGGTCATTTGGGGGAAGGTTGGCTGCCCCCCTGTCTATTCCCAAGATCCCAGCGGCTGGGGATGGGGCAGGGACAGGCCCACAGCTGGGAACTGCTTCTCCAGCCGGCCAGTCAATCCTGGGAGCTGTCCAATACCCTTGCAAGATTCCTCTTCTGCTTCCGTCAGTTAGATGGCCTGAGTCCAAACCCCAGCTGCATGCCCTAAGGCTCGAGCCTTCTATGCCTCAGTTTCCTCATCTGTAAAATGGAGATAATGGCCATAAGCCACCTGCCAGGAATTGAGTGAGGTGATGGACATGAGTCACCTCATTCAGTGTCAGGCTGGAGTGCATTCTTTCTTTTTTTTCTTAACCATCACCCAAGGATATTTTTCTATTGATTTAGAGAGAGAGAGAGTGGAAAAGAGGATAAGACAGAGAGAAACATAGATGTGAAAGAAACACATCGACTGGTTGCCTCCTGCACGAGCCCTGACCAGGGAGGAGCCTGCAACCAAGGTACACGCCCTTGACCAGAATTGTACCTGGGACCCTTCGGTCTACAAGTCGATGCTCTATCCACTGAGCCGAACTGGCTAGGACTGTTCCTTTTTATATATAAACTAGAGACCCAGTGCATGAAATTCGTGCATGGGTAGGGTTCCTAGTGGCTGCCAGCCAGGGCCTCCCTTCCCCCAGCTGCCAGCCAGGGTGTCCCTTCCCCTGGCCACCTGCCACTACTGCCAGCCAGGGCGTGGCCGGCTGGGGAGAGGGGCCACAGGCAGTTGGCTGGCCGGCCCTCCCCTTGGTTGAACTCCCGGTCGAACTCCCGGTCAAGGGGACAATTTGCATATTAGGCTTTTATTATATAGGATATATTTTCATTGATTTCAGAGAGGAAGGAGAGAGAAGCGTCAATGATAAGAGAGAATTATTGATCGGCTGCCTCTTTCACACCCCCCACTGGGGATCAAGCCCACAACCCAGGCATGTGCCCTGATTGGTAATTGAACCATGACCTCCTAGTTCATAGGTTGATGCTAAACCACTGAGCCACACCAGCCGGGCTGGAGTACATTCTTAACAAAGGGAGGACTGTCGCAGCTGAGATCCTCCCTGAGAAATTCATTTGAACCTCTAGCCAGGCTCACCAAGAAACACAGAGAGAAGACCCAAATAAACAAAAATCAGAAATGAAAGAGGTGAAGTAACAACCAACCCCACAGACATACAAAGGATTGTACAAAAATACTACAAACAACTCTATTCCAACAAATTGGAAAACCTAGACAAAATGGACATATTCCTAGAAAAATACAAGCTTCCAAAACTCAATCAGGAAGAATAAAAAAAAAAACCTGAATAGGCCGATAACTACCGATGAAATTGAAGCAGTAATAAGAAATCTTCCAGCAAACAAAAGCCCTGGTCTGGCCGGCTTCACAGGGGAGTTTTACCAAACATTCAAAGAAGAATTAAAACCTGTTCTCCTCAGACTATTACAAAAAAAATTCAAGAGGAAGGCACACTTCCAAGCTATTTCTATGAAGCCAGCATTACCCTGATCCCAAAACGGGATAAAGGCACTACAAAGAAAGAGAATTACAGGCCAATATCCTTGATGGACATAGATGATAAAATCCTCAATAAAATTCTAACAAATCAGATCCAGCATTATATTAGGAAGATCATACACCACGACCAAGTGGGATTTATTCTGGGGATGCAAGGTACAATATCCGCAAATCAATAAACGTTATACATAATGTAAACAAATTGAGAGACAAAAAATCACATAATCATATCAATTGATGCAGAAAAAGCATTTGACAAAATCCAACACCCTTTCTTGATAAAAACTCTCAGTAAAATGGGAATAGAGGGATCATATCTCAACATAATAAAAGCTATATATGACAAACCTACAGCCAACATCATACTCAATGGGCAAAAACTAAACTAATTTCCCCTAAGAACAGGAATAAGACAGGGATGCCCACTTTCACCACTCCTGTTCAACATAGTACTGGAAGTGCTAGCCATAGCGATCAGACAAGAAGAAAATATAAAAGGTATCCAAATTGGAAAAAAAGAAATAAAACTGTCCTTATTCACAGATGACATGATATTGTACATAGAAACCCTAAAGATACCATCAAAAAACTACTAGACTTAATAAATGAATTTGGCAATGTAGCAGGATACAAAATTAACACCCAGAAATCTATGGCTTTTTTATACACCAATAATGAAATCACAGAAAGAGAAACTAAAAGAAAAAAAAATCCCATTTACCACTGCACCAAAAAATTAAGATACCAAGAAATAAACTTAAATAAGGAGGTAAAAGACCTGTACTCGGAAAACTATAGGCCATTGAGGGTGAAGGCAGGACTGGGGAGATGAGGGGACATTGGGGGGATAAGGACACATTTGTAATATCTTATTCAATAAAGGGGGGGAAATAAATAAGTTTAAAAAAAGAAAAGAAAAAAGAGATAGAGCAGTGGTTCTCAAACTTCCTAATGCCGTGACCCTTTAATACAGTTCCTCATGTTGTGGTGACCTCCAATTTCATTGTTACAAATTGAACATAATTAAAGCATAGTGATTAATCACAAAAACAATATGTAATTATATATGTGTTTTCCAATGGTCTTAGACGACCCCTGTAAAAGGGTCTTTCGGCCCTCAAAGGGGTCGTGACCCACAGGTTGAGAACCGCTGAGATAGAGGAAGACATAAACAAATGGAAGAATATACTATGTTCATGGATTGGTAGAACCAACATCATTAAAATGTCCATACTACCCAAAGCAATCTATAGATTCAATGCAATCCCCATTAAAATACCAATGGCATATTTCACAGATCTAGAATAAACTCTCCAAAAATTCATATGAAATTTTTAAAAGGCCCTGAATAGCTGCAGCAATCCTGAGAAAGAAGAACAAAGTTTGAGGGATCACAATACCAGGTATCAAGCTGTATTACAAAGCCACTGTTCTCAAAACTGCCTGGTACTGGCACAAGAAGAGACATATAGACCAATGGAACAGAACAGAGAACCCAGAAATCAACCCAAGCCATTATGCTCAATTAATATTTGACAAAGGAGGCAAGAGCATACAATGGAGTCAAGATAGTCTCTTCAATAAATGGTGTTGGGAAAATTGGACAGATACATGCAAAAAAAATGAAACTAGACCACCAACTTACACCATACACAAAAATAAACTCAAAATGGATAAAGGACTTAAACGTAAGACGGGAAAATATAAAATCTTAGAAGAATCCATAGGCAGCAAAATATCGAACATATGTCATAGCAGTATCTTTACTGATACAGCTCCTAGGACAATGGAAACTAAGAAGAAAATAAACAAATGAAAATACATCAAAATAAAAAGCTTCTGCACAGGCAAAAGAAACCATCAACAAAATAACAAGAGAGCCCACTGCATGGGAGAACATATTTGCCAATGTTACATCCTATAAGGGTTTAATCTCCAACATTTAGACGGAACTCATACAAATTAACAAAAGAAAGTTAAACAATCCAATTTAAAAAATGGGCAAAGTACCTAATTAGACACTTTTTGAACGAGGACATACAGAAGGCCAAGAGACATATGAAAACATGCTCAAAGTCAGTAATCATCCGAGAGATGCAAATCAAAATGACAATGAGGTACCATCTCACACCTGTCAGAATGGCTACCATCAACAAATCAACAAACAACAAGTGCTGGTGAGGATGTGGAGGAAAAGGAACCCTCGTGCACTGCTGGTGGGAATGCAGACTGGTGCAGCCAATGTGGGAAACAGTATGGAGTTTCCTCAAAAAATTAAAAATGGAACTCCCATTTGACCCAGTGATCCCACTTCTAGGAACATATCCCAAGAAACTAAAAACACCAACCAGAAAGGATATTTGCACCCCTATGTTCATAGCAGCACAATTTACAATAGCTAAGATTTGGAAACAGCCTAAGTGCCCATCAGCAGGTGAGTGGATTAAAAAACTGTGGTACATCTATACAATGGAATACTACACTGCTTTAGAAAAGAAGGAACTCCTACCATTTGCAACAGCATGGATGGACCTGGAGAGCATCATGCTAAGCAAAATAAGCCAGTTGGAGAAAGATAAATATCACATGATCTCCCTCATTTGTGGAATATAATGAACAACATAAACTGATAAACAAAAAGAGAGCCAGAAAAAAATATATTTTAGAATACAATAGAAGCAATCCTGTTGTTTGCAGATTTTTAATATTGTCTACAACTTTGGTGATATTATAGTATGTTAATACAGTTTGGGTAATATTATTTAAAATCTTTTTTCTTGAGAACCAAGATGACAGCATAGGTACTTGCTGCCTCTCACAACCACATCAAAATTACAACTAAAAGACAGAATACAGAATCATCCAGAACTGCAGGAAAGCTGGCTGAGTGGAAGTACTACAACCAGAGAGGTAAAGAAGAAAGTGCATTGAGACTGGTAGGAGGTGTGGAGGCGCAGAATGGGCTGGCACCTGGGTGCGCTGCTATTTTAATCAGGAGGAAGATACAAGCTCCTGCTTGCTCTGAACTCCAGTGCTGGGCGAGACTCTGGGGGACCCAGACACATATGGGGAGAAACTGGACTCTCTGGCATCGGGGCAGGAACATGAAGGAGGCTTTCTTTCAGACGAGGTGCTCGCAGCAGTCACTGTTCCTGCACTGAGACCTCTCCGGTGCAGGGCTGACTGGCAGCCATTGCTGTTTGCTTCGCCCTGGTGATTCCCTGAGACCCCGCCCCACCCAATTTACAACCCCACCCAAGCTGTGCGCATCGGCTTTTGCATATGAATGGCCTGTCCTTTTTCAGCCTAAAACCTGTCAAACAGACAGCAACTGGGTCAAGGAGCCCCAAAGCTATCAAAAGAAGGCCCAAGACCAGTAGCAGCAGCCTGCCTTGCTTCACAGCTGGGCCTCATTTGGGCACTTCCAAACTCGATACAAAGAGGACGAATCTGCAGATCTCTCTATAGCTCCTGCTGGGTGGCCCAGGCAGTGGCTGACTTTGCACCTCCTTAGAGATCCAAGAGCCAGTGTACCCAGTGATCAGTGTGAGACCATACCAGATTACAACTCTTCACATCCATAAGGGACACACTCAAGGGGCAGAATCAGTGAGCACCAAAGCCCCACTGAAGCAAGTGCTGCCCCATAAGGGTGTCTCCTGCACAGCAGCTCTTCCATTGTATACACAGCTGGTCCTCACAGCCAATTGGCCTCCCAGGGATACCAGCAGCAATCAAATCTTAACTACAAAAAGACTGTGCAGACAACCCTCAAAGGGGTGCACCAAGAGTGTCCACCTCAGGTGATTGGGGAGGTTGAGCCAGTGGGCCCTGTAGGACACCTACCACACAAGGCCACTCTATCAACTCAAGGAGACTTAACAGCTACCCAAAACAGAAAAAAACACCGGGAAGCAGCCAAAATGCGGAGACAAAGAAACATGTCACAAATGAAAGAAATGGAAGAAAGCAAAATGCTGGATATAGAATTCAAAACCACAGTTATAAGATTACTCAAGAATCTTCTATAAACTTCCGAGGAACTTAGTGAGACCTTCAAGGATCATAGTGAGAATGCCAAAAAAAAAAAAAAAAAATGGAAAAGGACCAGTCAGAAATTAAGCATACACTGATTGAAATAAAGAATAATATACAGACTCCCAACAGTAGACTAGAGGATCCCAAGAATCAAGTCAAAGATTTGAAATACGAGGAAGCAAAAAAACACCCAACTGGAAAAGCAAAAAGAAAAAAGAATCCAAAAATATGAAGATAGTGTAAGGAGCCTCTGGGACAACTTCAAGCATACCAACATCCAAATTATGGGGGTGCCAGAAGAAGAGAAAGAGCAAGATATTGAAAACCTATTTGAAGAAATAGTGACAGAAAACTTCACCTACCTGATGAAAGAAATAGACTTACAAGTGCAGGAAGCACAGAGAACCCCAAACAAGAGGAATCCAAAAAGGACCACACCAAGACACATCATAATTAAAATGCCAAGAGCAAAAGACAAAGAGAGAATCTTAAAAGCAGCCAGAGAAAAGCAGTTAGTTACCTAAAAGGGCGTACCCATAGGATTGTCAGCTAATTTCGCAACAGAAACTATGTAGGCCAGAAGGGAGTGGCAAGAAATATTCAAAGTGATGAATAGCAATAACCTACAACCAAGATTACTCTACCCAGCAAAGCTATCATTTAGAATTGAAGGTCAGATAAAGAGCTTCAGAGACAAGAGAAAGCTAAAGGAGTACATCACCACCAAACCAGGAGTATATGAAATGCTGAAGGGTATTCTTTAAGAAGAGAAAGAAGAAGAAAAGGGTAAAGATAAAAAATTCTGAACAACAAAGTGACAACAAATACATATCTATCAACAAGTGAATCTAAAAATCAAATGAATAAAAAATCGGATGAACAGAATAAACTGGTGAATGTAATAGAATCAGGGCATGGAAAGGGAGCAGACTGACAATTCTCCGGGCGGGGGGAGGGGATGTGGGGGATGCGGAAAGAGATTGGACAAAGATCTTACACCTATGGATGAGGACAGTAGCGGGGCAAGGGCCTGGGGTGGGGTGGGAACTGGGTGGAGGGGAGCTTTGGGGGCGGGGAGAGGAACATCTGTAACAATCTGAACAATAAAGATAAAAAAAATAAATAAAATATTTTTTTCTTGAAATATTAATATTTATTGCATGTAGCATTATATTTTAAATCATTTTTCTTAAAATATTAATGTTTATTGCATGTAAATGGCTAATTATTTTGTATCTACAATCTGGTAATAGATTTATTTTGTATATTGTAAAAAAATCAAATAAAATGGAAAAAAACAAATTATACAGAGAAAAAATAAAATAAAACTTTTTAAAAAAGACTGTGGTACATCTACACAATGGAATACTATGCTGCTGTAAAAAAGAAGGAACTTTTACTATTTGCAACAGCATGGATGGACCTGGAGAGCATTATTCTAAGCAAAATAAGCCAGTCGGAGAAAGATAAATAGCACATAATCTCCCTCATTTGTGGAATATAATGAACAACATAAACTGATGAACAAAAATAGATCCAGAGACATAGAAACATTGAACAGACTATCCAACCTCAGAGGGAAGGGAGGGGAGTGGGGGTAAGAGATCAACCAAAGGACTTGTATGCATGCATATAAGCATAACCCATGGACACAAACAGTAGGGGATGGGGGCATGTGCTGGAGGGTGGGAATGGCCGGAGAGAGGTCAAAGGGGGGAAAAGGAGACATATGTAATATTTTAAGCAATAAAGAATTTAAATTTAAAAAAAAGAAATATATATATATATATATAGAGAGAGAGAGAGAAACATAGACATAAAGACTTAAAATGGCAATAAATAAGTACCTAGCCCAGGGGTGGGCAAACTTTTTGACTCGAGGGCCACAATGGGTTCTTAAACTGGACCGGAGGGCCAGAACAAAAGCATGGATGGAGTGTTTGTGTGAACTAATATAAATTCAAAGTAAACATCATTACATAAAAGGGTATGGTCTTTTTTTTTTTTTTAGTTTTATTCATTTCAAATGGGCCGGATCAGGCCCACGGGCCGTAGTTTGCCGACGGCTGACCTAGCCTATATAATAAAAGGGTAATATGCAAATCGCCTGAATGGCAGAACAACCAGAACAGCCTCTTCCCCAGCCAGCCCTGCCCCTGAGTGGGCACCCCCACCCCAATCGGGGGCAGGGGTGGCCGGCAAACTGCCCACAACCCCTCACCCCAGCCAGCCTGCCCCTGATGACCCCCATCAGGGGCAGGCTGACTGGACCCCACCAGTGCACGAATTCGTGCACCAGGCCTCTAGTCAATAATAACCTTAAATGTAAATGAATTAAATGATCCCATCAAAAGGCATAGGGTAGCTGAATGGATAAGAAAAGATGCCCCCCCCCCGAAAAAAAAATGAAAAAAAATCAAAAGAAAAGATGCCCCAAATATATGCTGTCTACAAGAGACCCACCTCAGAACAAAAGACACACAGGATGAGAATGAAGGGATGGACAAATATTTTCCATGCAAATAGAAACAGAAAAAAAACTGGGGTAGCAATACTCATATCTGACAAAATAGACTTCAAAATGAAGGCTATTACAAGAGACAATAAAGGTCACTACATAATATTAAAGGGATCGATCCAACAAGAGGATATAACCCTGGTAAACATATATGCATCCAATATAGAAGCATCTAAATATATAAAAAAAATTCTAGAGGACTTTAACGGAGAGATTCACAGCAATACAGTCATAGTAGGGAACTCTAACACCCCTCTGACTTCACTGTATAGATCTTCCAGACAAAAAATTAACAAGGAAGCAGAGACTTTAAATGACACACTGGATCAGATGGATTTTATTGACATTTATAGGGCATTTCACCCCAAAGCTGCAGAATATACATTCTTCTGAAATGCACATGAGTCATTCTCAAAGATAGACTACATGTTAGGACACAAAACAAGTCTACAAATTCAAGAAGGCTGAAATCATATCAAGCATCTTCTCAGATTACATAGCATAAAATTAGAAATCAACTACAGTAAAAACAATCAAAAACATTCAAACACATGGAGGCTAAATATCAAGTTATTAAACAATGAATAGGTTACCAGTGAGATTAAAGAAGAAATCAAAAACTTCCTGGAAACAAATGAAAATGAACACACAACAACCCAAAATCTCTGGGACACAGCAAAAGCAGTCCTGAGAGAGAAGTTCATAGCACCACAGACATACCTCACAAAATAAGAAAAATTTTAATAAACTGTCTAACCCTACAACTAAAAGAGAACAGGAAAAGCCCAGAGTAAATAGAAGGAAGGAAATAATAAAGATCAGAGTGGGAATAAATGACATAGAGACTAAAATAAAAGATCAATGAAACCAAGAGCTGGTTCTTTGAAAAGATAAACAAGGTTAATGAAACTTTAGCCAGACTCATTAAAAAAAAAAGAGCCCTAGCTGGTTTGGCTCAGTGGGTAGAGCATTGGCCTGCAGACTGAAAGGTCCTGGTTTCGATTTCGATCAAGGACACATGTCCGGATTGTGGGCTCGATCCCCAGTGGGGGGCATGCAAGAGTCAGCCGATCAATGATTCTCTCTCATCACTGATGTTTCTGTCTGTCTCCTTCTCCCTTCCTCTCTGAAATTAATAAAAAGTATATTTTTAAAAAAGAAACAAAGAAAGAGGACCCAAATAAATAAAATTAGAAGTGAAAGAGGTGAAGTAACAACTGACACCACAGAAATACAAAGGATTATAAGAAAATACTATGAACAACTATATGCCAACAAGCTGGACAATGTGGATGAAATGGACAAATTCCTGAAAAATACAACTCTTTCAAAACTGAATCAGGAAGAATCAGAATATCTGAACAGGCCAATAACAACTGATGAAATTGAAACAATAATAAAAAAAATACTCCCAGCAAACAAAAGCTCTGGTTTGGATGGCTTCACAGGAGAGTGTTATCAAACATTCAAAGAAGAGCTAACACCTATACCAGTGGTCGGCAAACTCATTAGTCAACAGAGTCAAATATCAACAGTACAACGATTGAAATTTCTTTTGAGAGCCACATTTTTTAAACTTAAACTATATAGGTAGCTACATTGTTATTAACTTAATTAGGGTACTCCTAAGCTGGCCTTTGCTAAAAAACGTCCTCAATCTGATTGAGGTACGTTCGCTGAGGTCGACCCCTTCCAACTCTCCCATCCACACTCGTCTTGTATACTTGTTTCAGATAGACGAGTGTGGATGGGAGAGTTGGAAGGGGTCGACCTCAGCGAATGTACCTCAAAAAACAATGTACCTCCCCCGCGCTGCGTATCCCGCAGCCCGCCTGCGCCGTGTCTCCCCTCACCCGACCGACCGACACCCCCCCCCCCCTTCTTCTAACGCCACTTCTTCAAAATAGACTCGCCCAGGCCAAAAACCAACTTCTGCACATGGGCCACGAAGTTTCAATCGCACTGTACGTGCGCGCCCGCACATGGTATTTTGTGGAAGAGCCACACTCAAGGGGCCAAAGAGCTGCATGTGGCTCACGAGCTGCGGTTTGCCGACCACTGACCTATACTCTTCAAACTATTCCCAAAAATCCAAGAGGAAGGAACACTTCCAAGCTCTTTTTATGAGACCAGCATTATCCTAATTCCAAAACCAGATAAAGACACTACAAATAAAGAGACTTACAGGCCAATATCCCTGATGAACATAGATGCTAAAATCCTCAACAAAATATTAGCACATCGCATCCAGCAATATATTGAAAAGATCACACGCCATGATCAAGTGTGATTTATTCCAGGGATGCAAGGCTGGTACAATATTTGCAAATCAATAAACGTGATACATCACATAAACAAATTGAAAGACAAAAATCACATGATCATATTAATTGATGCAGGAAAAGCATTTGACAAAATCCAACACCCATTTTTTGATAAAAACTCTCAGTAAAGTGGGAATAGAGGGATCATATCTCAACATAATAAAGGCCATATATGACAAACCTACAGCCAACATCATACTCAGTGGGCAAAAATTAAAGCCATTTCCCCTAAGAACAGGAACAAGACAGGGATGTCCACTTCCATTACTGTTATCCAACATAATACTGAAAGTCCTAGCCACAGTGGTCAGACAAGAAGAAAACATAAAAGCCATCCAAACTGTAAAGGAGGAAGTGAAACTGTCATTATTCACAGACGACATATTGTCCATAGAAAACCCTAAAAATTCCACAAAGAAACTACTAGATTTGCCTGCTGACATGGCTCCATGGTGAGCATCCACCTAGAAACCAAGAGGTCACTGGTCAAGGCACATGCCCGGCTTGCGGTTTGCAGGCTTGATCCTCGGGGGTGTGCAGGAGGCAGCCGTTCAATGATTCTCATCATTGATGTTTCTATCTCTCTCTTCCTCTCCTTTCCTCTCTGAAATTAATTTTTTTAAAAACTACTAGACGTAGTAAATGAATTCAGCAATGTAGCTATATACAAAATCAATACCCAGAAATCAATGGCATTTTGATATACCAAAAATGAATTCTCAGAAAGAGAAACTAAAAATCAATCTCATTTACTATTGCAACAACAACAACAAAAATAAGGTACTTGGCAATAAACTTAACCAAAGAGGCGAAAGACCTCTACTCAAAAACTACAGGACGTTGGAAAAAGAAATGGAGGAAGATATAAACAAGTGGAAGAATATACTGTGTTCATGGATGGTAGAATTAACATCGTTAACATGTCCATATTACCCAAAGCAATCTATAGATTCAATGCAATCCCTATTAAAATGTCAATGGCTTATAGCACACATCTGGAACAAATACTCCAAAATTTATATGAAATTAAAAAAGACCCCAAATAGCCACAGCAATCATGAGAAAGAAGAATAAAGTTGGAGGGATCACAATACCAGGTATCAAGCTATATTCTCAAAGCAACTGTTCTCAAAACAGCCTGGTACTGGCACAAAAACAGGCATAAAGGTCAATGGAACAGAACAGAGAATCCAGAAATCAAACCAAGCCATTATGCTCAATTAATATTTGACATAGGAGGTAAGAGCATACAATGAAGTCAAGACAGTCTCTTCAATAAATGGTGTTGGGAAAATTGGACAGATACATGCAAAAAAATGAAACTAGATCACCTACTTACATCATCCACAAAAATAAACTCAAAATGGATAAAGGACTTAATCATAAGACAGGAAACCATAAACATCCTGGAAGAAGCCATAGGCAGCAAAATCTCAGACATCTCTCATAGCAATATGTTTACTGAAACATCGTGTAGGGCAAAGGAAGCTAGGAGAAAATAAACAAATGGAGCTGCATCAAAATAAATAGCTTCTGCCCAGCAAAAGAAACCATCAACAAAATGAAAAGGGAGCCCACTGTATGGGAGAATATATTTGGCAATGATACATCTGATAAAGGGTTAATATCCAAAATATATAAGGAACTCATGCAACTTAACAAAAGAAAGACAAACAGTCCAATTTGAAAATGGGCAAAGGACCTAAATAGACACTTCTCCAAAGTGGACATACAGATGGCCAAGAGACATATGAAAAAATGCTCAAAGTCACTGATCATCAGAGAGATGCAAATTAAAATTACAATGAGGTACCATCTCACATCTGTCAGAATGGCTACTATCAGCAAATCAACAAATGACAAGTGCTGGAGAGGATGTGGAGAAAAGGGAACCCTAGTGCACTGCTGGTGGGAATGCAGACTGGTGCAGCCACTGTGGAAAACAGTATGGAGTTTCCTCAAAAATTAAATATGGAACTGCCATTTGACCAATGATCCCACTTCTAGGAATATATCCTAAGAGACCCGAAACACCAATCAGAAAGAATGTATGCACCCCTATGTTCATAGCAGTGCAATTTACAATAGCTAAGGTCTGGAAACAGCCCAAGTGCCCATCAGTAGGTGAGTGGATAAAAAAGCTGTGGTACATTTACACCAGGGAATACTACACAGCAGTAAAAAAGAAGAATATCTTACCCTTTGAGACAGCATGGAGGGGCCTGGAGAATATTAAGCCAAAGAAGCCGGTGAGAGAAAGGCAAGTATCATCACACGATCTCACTCATATGTGGAATCTAATGAACAAAATAAACTGACAAAACAAAATAGATCCGGAGACATGGAAGCATGGAAGAGACTTGGAATCTCAGAGGGAAGCAGGAGTGGGTAGGTGGTGGGTGGGGAGAGATTAACCAAAGAATCTATATGCATAAGCTACGGATACACAATCCATCCATTGTGTAGTGAAGGCCTGGGGTGGGGGGCGGAGAGGTGGCAGGTGGAGGAGGGCAATGGGGGGGGAGGGGACATCTGTAATACTTTCAACATTAAAGATAAATTTTTAAAAATACTTTATTGCAACAAACAGATTAAAAATATTAAGTTTCACTATAAAAAATATTTTATTGCTAAAAAAATGCTAAGCATCATCTGATCCTTCAGCGAGCCGTAATCCCTGTGCTGGTGGAGGGTGCTGCTTCTATGTTGACGGCTGCTGACTGAAGACTGCGGTGGCTGTGGCACTTTCTTAAAATAACACAACAATGACATTTGCCACATTGATGGGCTCTTCCTTTTGTGAATGCTTTCTCTGTAGCGTGCAATGCTGTCTGATAGCATTTTATCCCCATAGAACTTCTTTCAAAATTGGAGTCATCCTCTCAAACTGGTACTGCTATGTCAACTAAGTTTCATGCTCTAAATCTTTTGTTATCATTTCAACAATCTTCACAGCGTCTTCCCCAGGAGCAGATTCCATCTCAAGGAACCACTTTCTTTGCTCATCATAAAAAGCAACTCCTCATCCTAAGCTTTCTCACAAGATAGCAGCACTCAGTACATCTTCAGGCTCCACTTGTCATTCTCGTTCTCTTACTATTTCCATCACATGTGCAGTTACTTCCTCCACTGAGGTCTTGAACCCCTCAAAGTCATCCATGAGGGCTGAATCACCTCCTTCTAACTCCTGCTAATGTTGCTAGTTTCACCTCTTCCCGTGCATCATGAAATGTTCTTATGGCATCTACAATGGTGGATCCTTTCCAAAGGTTTTCAATTCACTTTGCCCAGATCCATCAGAGGAATCACTGTCTATGGCACCCATAGCGTTACAAAATGTAATTCTTAATGAAAAAGGCTTGGAAGTGGAAATTACTCCTTGACCCATGGGCTGAGTGTTGTGTGAGCAGTCATGGCAGCAGCACTACTAGTATCTCATTGTATATCTCATCAGGGCTCTTGGGTGACCAGGTGCACTGTCAGTGAGCAGTACTATTTTGAAAGGAGTCTTTCTTTCTGAGAGTGGGTCTCAACAGTGCACTTAAAAGACGAGTAAACCATGTTGTAAACAGATGTGCTGTGTTGTTCCATTTACAGGCAGAGTAGATTAGCATCGTTCTTAAGAGCCCCAGGATTTTGGAATGGAAAGGGAGCACTGGCTTGGACTTCAAGTCACCAGCTGCATTAGCCCCTAACAAGAGAGTCAGCCTGTCCTCTGAAGCCAGGCACTGACTTCTCCTCTCTGGTTATGAAAGTCGTAGATGACATCTTTTCTCAAAAAGGGCTCCGTTGTCTGCAATGGACTATGTTGCTTATTAATCATCTGAGCTAGATCTTCTGAATAACTTGCCGCATCTTCTGCATCTGCACTTGCTGCTTCACCGTGCCCTTCTATGACATGGAGATGCCTTCTTTCCTTAAACCTCATGACTCAACCTCTGCTACTTCCAATTTTCCTTCTGCAGCCTCCTCACCACTCTCAGCCGCCACAGAATTGAAGAGAGCAGGGCCTTGCTCTGGATTAGGCTTTGGCTGAAGGGAATGTTGTGGCTGGTTTGATCTTCTATCCAGACCAGTAAAACTGTCTCCCTGTCAGCAGTAAGGCTATTTCACTCTCTCATCATTCATGTGTTCACTGGAGTAGCTCCTTTAATTCCCTTCAAGAACTTTTCCTTTGCATTCACAGCTTGGCTAAATGTTTGGTGCAAGAGGCCTAGCTTTCAGCCTACCTTGGCTTTCAGCGCCTTCCTCACTAAGCTTAATCATTTCTAGCTTTTGCTTTAAAGTGAGACGGGCGACTCTTCCTTTCATTTGAACACGTAGGGTGCATTGTAGGGTATTAATTGACCTAATTTCAGTATCATTGTGTCTCAGGGAGTAGGGAGGCCCCAGGAGAGGGAGAGAGACGAGGGACTGGCCAGTCTGTAGAGCAGCAAGAACATAAACCTCATTTATCTATTAAGTTCACTGCCTTTTATGAGTGTGGTTTGTGGTGCCCCAAAGCAGTTACAATAGTCACAGTACAGATCACTGATTACAGACCACCATGGCAAATACAATGACAACGATGATGATGATGATAATAATATAATTTGAAATATTGTGAAAATTACCAAAAGGTAATTACAATTACCTTTCTGTGACACAGAGACACAAAGTGAGCAAATACTGTTGGGAAAATGGTGCCAATAGACTTGCAGGATTGCCACAAACCTTCAATTTGTGAAAAAATGCAATATCTGCGAAGCACAATACAGCACAGTGCAATAAAGTGAGGTATGCCTGTGTTAACTATACGGTTAAAAAAAAATAGAGTATAGGAAAAAATAGAAGCATTAGTGGAATGTTCCCCTAGCAGTTATCCAGTGAATTCAAGTAAGTGCCAGGCACTCTCCTACATGCAGTTCATAGTTATTTCATTTGATCCTTACAACACATATAACAGGTAACATCCTCACACCCATTTTACAGATGAGGAAAGTGAGGCTCACAGCTAGCATTTGAACCCAGGTTTGCTGCTCCTTTGGAAAGTCCAAGCCTGACCAGAGGCCTTGGCACAGCCATGAGCCTGGAGCCCCTTGCACCTTCCTCACCTGTCACTCCGCTCAGCACTGGAGTTGTGGCCAGGCTGCAACTCTGGCAGATGCCAGGGAGAGCTGCGCAGCCAAGAAAGTGGATCTTCTCGCCTGTCCTCCCAGATCATCTACCTGCGGCGGTTCAAGGACCTGCGAGCGCTCAGCCTCTCTGGGAACCCCATCGCCGAGGCAGAGGATTACAAGATGTTCGTCTGGGCCTACCTTCCTGACCTCGTGTACCTGGACTCTCGGCGGATCGATGACCACATGGCAAGTGTCTCCCTCTGGGTGTCCCAGCTCCGTGAGACAGTCCTCAGGCCCCTAGTTTCCGGGAGAGGGACCCTGAGGCAGAGAGCAGGGCAGCTCCCTCCTCCCCGCTCCTTTCTTGGCCGCTATCGGCAGGACCCTGGTGGCCAGCCTGCGTCTTGCTCATGTGGCCAGGCTCCTTCCACCCGGCACGGCCACTCTGGGGATTCCTCTCTCTGTCTCCCGTTTGGCTGCCTCTCTGTGGTGGTGCCTGTGCATTAGGTCCGTCTGCGGAGCCTCCAGTCTCGGGGGGGTCCTGACGCAGCAGGTCTGGGGGGCTCAGTGGCGCCGCCTCCCTGACCTCTGACAGGCGCTCCAGGAATGTCCCTCATGTGGGTCCCTCCTGTTGTAGTTGGGTCTTGACTGCTGATGGCTCGTCCCTTGGTGGGGCTGGTGCTTGGGCTGGCTGACCCCCGTGTGTGAGCTGCCATGAGGGGCTGACCCGGGAGGCAGAATCCGCCACCAGGCTCTGGTGCCGCCGAGACCGCCCTTTGGTGCTGCTTGTGGCGCTAACGGGTTCCTGCTCTCACGTTGTCTGACCCCTGCCACCAGCTGTGTTGGTTCTGGGGCCTCTTCGGGGGGCGGGGGCGGGCCTGGGCGGTCAGTGTGAGACCCCGCCAGGACTGGCTCTGCGCTACCTGCTCGGAGCCACAAGGGATCCACAGTTTGTGGCCGCCTCTGCTGGGCCTGGGGGTGCGTGGGAGAGGCCAGGCTTTGCACCAAGGTCGGCTTCCCCCAGCACCGAGCCCGGCAGCGGGTCGGCACCTGGAGACCATCCTCCGTGCCGGCTGCTGTCACAGGAAGAGCCCGGCGGCCTCGGCGCTCCCGGTAGACGGTCACCATTAGGGGCAGGTGGTGCTGACCAGGGTGATGCGGCTCAAACTCGCACAGTGCTGGGACCGAGGCCACTCAGCACCGGCCTCTGGGCCCGCCCAGCCTGGCCCCTGCCAGCTGCCCGGGGCCTCGGTGGTGGGCGGCCTCAGGGAGTGGCAGGTGGGGCCAGCAGAGTTCACCAGCCCAGGGCGGACACCCAGATTTGGCCTCGGAGGGAGGGCTGCACGCAGGGGCAGTGGTGCTGGTAGGGCTGCGAGGGAAGGTGGCCCCTCCCTAGAGCCACACAGCCCAGCCTCTCCCTCCTCCAGAGCCTGCCAGAGTGTCTGCCTCCGGCGCCCAGCTGGCCACAGCCGGGGACTCCTCTGCAGGCGCTGGGGCCTGTGGCAGTCATGAAGATGAGGATGGGGCGGGTTTCATGGGGGTGGGGGGACAGCACCTGTCCAGCCTCTGACACCCCAGAGATTGCCCTCAGGAGCTCTCCCAAAAAGTCTACCCCATGGGCCCCGCCTCTCTCTGTACTGTCTGATTCTCTGACAAAGAAGCTGAGGCGACAAAGTGTGAGGCTTAGCAATTGGCCAGGATCACAGCTCATGGCAGAGCCGAGATTCCCCTCCTCTGTGTAGGCCCAGAAGCAACATGACGGCAGCCATTGTGCACATACACGCCAAGCAGACGGCATTATTTCACGTAGTTTCCACCGCAACCTGTAAGGCAGGCTCTGTTCTCACCCCCAGCTCCCAAGGAAAGCTGTCCCAGGTGGGCTGACTCACCCAGGAGCTGTCCCAGGTGGGCCGGCACACCCAGGAGCTGTCCCAGGTGGGCCGACTCACCCAGGAGCTGTCCCAGGTGGGCCGACTCACACAGGAGCTGTCCCAGGTGGGCCGACTCACACAGGAGCTGTCCCAGGTGGGCCGGCTCGCCCAGTAGCTGTCCCAGGTGGGCCGACTCACACAGGAGCTGTCCCAGGTGGGCCGGCTCACACAGGAGCTGTCCCCAGGTGGGCCGACTCACACAGGAGCTGTCCCAGGTGGGCCGACTCACACAGGAGCTGTCCCAGGTGGGCCGGCTCGCCCAGGAGCTGTCCCAGGTGGGCCGGCTCACACAGGAGCTGTCCCAGGTGGGCCGGCTCACACAGGAGCTGTCCCAGGTGGGCCGGCTCACCCAGGAGCTGTCCCAGGTGGGCCGGCTCGCACAGGAGCTGTCCCAGGTGGGCCGGCTCGCACAGGAGCTGTCCCAGGTGGGCCGGCTCGCACAGGAGCTGTCCCAGGTGGGCCGACTCGCACAGGAGCTGTCCCAGGTGGGCCGGCTCGCACAGGAGCTGTCCCAGGTGGGCCGGCTCGCACAGGAGCTGTCCCAGGTGGGCCGGCTCGCACAGGAGCTGTCCCAGGTGGGCCGGCTCGCACAGGAGCTGTCCCAGGTGGGCCTACTCGCACAGGAGCTGTCCCAGGTGGGCTGGCTCGCACAGGAGCTGTCCCAGGTGGGCCGGCTCGCACAGGAGCTGTCCCAGGTGGGCCGGCACCCAGGAGCTGTCCCCAGGTGGGCCGGCACACAGGAGCTGTCCCAGGTGGGCCGGCACACAGGAGCTGTCCCAGGTGGGCTGGCTCACCCAGGGTGAAGGGTCTGGTACACGCCTGGGTGTGTGGAGTGAGCCCAGCGTCTGAGGACCAAGCCCGAGGGGCACCGGCATCCCCAGCAGGCACAGGAGGAGGACTGGATAGATGAGGAGAGCCAGGAGGTGGCATGGCACAGAGCCAAGGGCTGAGACCCTGTGACCAAGCCTGGGATTCAAGTCAGTCACGTCCCCTCCCCGCGTGCGTCTGTAAAAGAGCCAGGACGCTGCCGTGAGGGCTGTGGGCTGTGCGCCGGGAGGGGCCTTGTCATGTGGCCCCACCTCTGGAATGGCCTCACAGATCCCTGGCTGCAGCGCTGCCTTCCACACCCCTCTCAGTCCTTCCCTACTCTCCCCAGGACTCAGAATACTTGAAAGGGGCTGTTACTGCCCTGGCCAGGTGCTCAGTTGGTTGGAGCATCATCACATACACCAGAAAGTTGCGGTTCCATCCTTGGTCAGGGCGTGTGCAGGAGGCGGCTGATCCATGTTTCTCTCTCACATTGATGTTTCTCTCTCTCCCTTCCTCTCTCTCTAAAAGAAGCAATAAAAACATTTCCTTGGGTGAGGATTTTTTTTAAAGAAAGAAAAGCGCTATTGTCCAGTCAGCATGGCTCAGTGGTTGAGCGTCGACCTGTGAACCAGGAGGTCACAGTTCTACTCCCGGTACATGAGCCTGCACATGCCCAGATTGCGGGCTCAATTCCCAGTGGGGGGGTGAGAGGAGGCAGAGCCAATCAATGATTCTCCCTCATCACTGATGTTTCTCTCTCTCTCTCTCCCTCTCCCTTCCTCTCTGAAATCAATAAAAATATATTTTAAAAAGAAAGAACGAAAGGAAAGCACTGTTACTGGTCTGCCTCAGCCAGGGCTGGCCCTGCCCTATAGGGTGTGGGTCAGGCGACCTGCAGGTGCCTGACTCATGCAGGAACAGTTTCACCACCGAGTCCAGGGGAAAGTGAGAGTAAGTTTATTAAAGCTTGGGACCACGAGGCCAAAGAAGGGCCCCTGGAGACAGGACCAGGGGAGAAGCCTGGGACAAGCTGCCACTGCCCATGGCTCCCCTGGGTGCACGTCTTGTGGGCACCCTGAGGGCTTAGGGTAGAAGAAGCAAAGTACACGCCCGAGGAAAGGGGGACACAGGTTTGCTCACAGAAGAGCTCACGCCGGCACCCTTTGTCCTGAGGGTCTGATCTGTTTTCTATGGGTGGGAACTTTAGGGGCGGTCTCAGGGGTGGATCTCCTGGTGTGAGGGTAGTACTGACGTGGCCGTGTGAGTGGGCGTGAGGACTTGCCCCTCTGTCTTGGGTTGCTCTGGCTCTGATGGATTTTTGTTCTCTCTCTCCCTGACGAGGGTGATTAAACCACCGCTCTCGGGTGTCTCTGGCTGGGGAGATAGAATCGTGTCATTTATCAGCTGGCTGTCCATGGCTCAGCCTGTCCAGCTGTTTCTTCAGCTGTTTGTCTGTTTCCTCATTCCACTTGCCAGGGGACTTTCCTAGGTTCTTACTAACCTGTCTCAGGGCCGTGAGGCAATGAGCCATTGTCACCCACACCCTGCCCGCACGGGGCCCTGGCCGAGGCCGGTGCTCTGACACGGCCCGTCCCTCAGAAGGGGCAGGCGGAGATGAAGCACCAGTTCAGCATCGACGAGTTGAGGCACCGTGAGCGCCTGATTCAGGCCCAGCAGGCGGAGGAGCAGGCCCGGCAGGCGGAGCTGGAGGAACACCAGGTAGCTGGCCTTCCCGCGCTGCCTTCCGCACCCTCTCGGTCCCTCCGAATGCTGGCCCCGGGGCTCCAGTTAAGTTCAACAAGGGTCAGCAGGGCCCAGGTCCTAGAAGCCTGCCTTGCGATTGGAAACGTGTTGTGCAGCAGGGCCTAGCTCTGAGGAAGCATGTAGATTGTGCTCCTTCCCAGGCCTGGGCCCCGGCCCTGCCTTGCTCTGCCCACCACCTGCCCCCAGGGCCAGCCCCGCCTCGACCCAGACCCCACCTGCCTTACGTTCTCCCGGGAGCAGGCTGTCAGAGCAGGGCCTTTCCTTGGGGCCCCCGGGTGGTTCCAGGCCACCAGGAAGGCTCGGGTCCCTGTTCAGCACATCCCTCCAGCCTTCCTCCCCGTCCCACCGCCTTCCCCCTGCCGGCCAGTGCAGCCCCGTGCAGCCTCTGGAGCGCCGGAGTGCCAGGCCCAGCACGCCTCCCTGCCGGCTTCCTCCCAGGGCAAGTGTCCACCAACCCCAGAGCCGAGCGCTGGCCGGTGCGGAATCAGTCACTGCTCCCAGCTGTGCTCTGGCACCTCGGCCAGGCAGACGGCATTAGGGAGCACTCACCCCTTCCCTTCCTCCCTCTGCCTGCAGGCTGCATTAGGGAGCACTCCCTCCCTCTGCCCACAGGCTGCATTAGGGAGCACTCCCTCCCTCTGCCCACAGGCTGCATTAGGGAGCACTCACCCCCTCCCTCCCTCTGCCCACAGGCTGCATTAGGGAGCACTCACCCCCTCCCTCCCTCTGCCCACAGGCTGCGTTAGGGAGCACTCACCCCCTCCCTCCCTCGGCCCGCAGGCTGCGTTAGGGAGCACTGACCCCCTCCCTCCCTCTGCCCACAGGCTGCATTAGGGAGCACTGACCCCTCCCTCCCTCTGCCCACAGGCTGCATTAGGGAGCACTCACACCCTCCCTCCCTCTGCCCGCAGGCTGCATTAGGGAGCACTCCCTCCCTCTGCCCACAGGCTGCATTAGGGAGCACTCACACCCTCCCTCCCTCTGCCCACAGGCTGCGTTAGGGAGCACTGACCCCCTCCTTCCCTCTGCCCACAGGCTGCATTAGAGAGCACTCCCTCCCTCTGCCCACAGGCTGCATTAGGGAGCACTCACACCCTCCCTCCCTCTGCCCGCAGGCTGCATTAGGGAGCACTCACACCCTCCCTCCCTCTGCCCACAGGCTGCGTTAGGGAGCACTGACCCCCTCCTTCCCTCTGCCCACAGGCTGCATTAGAGAGCACTCCCTCCCTCTGCCCACAGGCTGCATTAGAGAGCACTCCCTCCCTCTGCCCACAGGCTGCATTAGGGAGCACTGACCCCCTCCCTCCCTCTGCCCACAGGCTGCCTTCGTGGAGCACCTGAACGGCTCCTTCCTCTTCGACAGCATGTACGCTGATGATGTGGAGGGCAGCAAGCTGGCTGCTCTGCACGGCGTGGGCGAGCTCCTCGAGGCATATCCTTTCAAGTTCACGCTGCCGCTCTGACCGAGCTCGGCCCCAGGACACCAGCCTGCCTGAGCCAGTCCTTCCCGCGCTGGGCCTCAGTTTCCCCATCTCTCTTTGAGGCCCTGTCTCCGAGCGGTGTCCCAGCGGCAGGCAGAGCAGGTCACAGCTGCGCAGAGGTGCGTGGGCTCCGGCCCTGACCGGCAGCATGGCCGCCTGCGTGCTCGGAGGTGAGCATGGCCTGGGTGGTCTGTGGCCCCAGCCCCCCCGCGTGTCCCTGGTTCCTGCTGTGCTGGGACACCCCCCACGCGGCGGCTGCTCAGTCCCACCTCCTGCAGGGAGCTCGCCCAGAGAGCTCGGCTTGTCCCGCCCGGCTCACGGTTAGGTGGGCGGCGAGCGCCGGTCTGTGGAGCCTGGAGCCTGAGCTCCTGCCCCGTGGACCGAGCCCGCAGGCGGTGCTGCGCCTGTCGTCCAGGCCGTGATGGGGGTCTGTTGCTTAAACTCTAAGCTGAGGGGCTCTGACTGGAACCTCAGGCCCCTGATCTGAGAGGGCTGAGCCAAGCGATGAGCCACAGGGGGTCCATGGAACCAACCCTCTGAGTGGGAAAAACTCACATTTAAGATCCCCACATTCTGAAAAGAGTGGGGCAGGAGCCGGTCGGGTGTGGGGCTGAGCAGAGGGCAAGAGCAGGGCTCTGGGTCCGACCGACACCCGCCAGCCGGCCACCTGGCTGGCCTCCAGGCCGCAGCGCCTGCCTGACCGCAGGCCTCCCCGGACCTCGCCCTCCTGTGCAGGCGACGAACCCAAGGCCCCGAACCGGACTTGAACCTGGGTCTCTCTGCTTCCAGCCCGCGGCCCCGCCTCTGCCAGGCCCCTCGGTGCCCTGCAGCGCCCAGGACAGACCCTCAACAAAGGTGCCTTCCAGCCAGCACAACAGAGACCAAACACGCAGGGCCCGCCGTCCCCCAGGAGTCTCGGTGGGGCCTGGGTCAGCATGTCTCCCCTCTGCCTGCGGCCTCCGCCCGCGGCCCCGCCTCTGCCCTCACGCAGATGTGTCCCCGAGTCCCTCAGGCCCAGGCTGGCGATGCCCCAGTCACCACCTGAGCCTCCACATCTCAGCTGCCGGCTCTGCGAGGGGCCCCCACTGCCAGGGGCGCCTGAACCAGCCACAGCTTCCTTAACAGCCTCACCTACAAGGACAAATTTGTCATCATCTGCCTGAACATTTTCGAGTACGGACTGAAACAGCAGGAAAAGCGGAAGGTGGAGCTCGACACCTTCAACGCGTGTGTCCAGGAGGCCGTCCAGGAAAACCGGGAGCAGGGCAAGCTCAGGATCGCCACGTTCGAGGAGAAGCACCTGCTGGTAGGCCTGCCCTTGCCCCCAGTCCCCTGCCCCCCGCCCCCTGCCCCCGGTGCCGGTGCCAATCTGCTGTGGGCCTGACCCTCGATGGCCCTGAGGCCCTGGTGCCTGATCCCGTTCGCCAGGCTCACTGAGCTGGTGGTGGAGCCGAGGCTCAGCCTCCCACCAGCACCACCAGCCACAGCGGCGCAGGGCCGGGCCGAGCGGAGCCTGAGGCCAAGGCGAGCGCCATCCTTACCGTGACACGGTGTTATTACCATCACGGTGGTGACTGCTTCTCCTTCGGGCAGACGTTTTCTGAGCTGCGTGGTTATTGCCCGACTGCGCTGGGCGGGGCTGCGCACCTGCAGCCGCTCCCGCTCCCGCCAGCCTTAGCCAGCGTCTGTTTCTGCCCGCCGCGCCATTCGGAGTGTGTGCTTGCTTGCTCTCAGGTCGGGGGAGCATCACATAGTTTACAAACATTGGTATCTTTTTTTTTTTTTTTTTAATGAGTGAATGGGTGATCATTTTATTTTATTTATTTATTTAAATTCTTTATTGTTGAAAGTATTGCATGTCCGTCCGTCCCCCCGCCCCCGCCGCCGGCCAGGCCCTCACAGCCCTACTGTCTGTGTCCATTGGTTATGCTTATACGCATGCATACAAGTCCTTTGGTTGATCTCTTACCCGGCCCCCCCTTTGCCTTCCCTCTTAGGTTTTATTCATTTTTTTCAACATGTTTTTATTGATTTCAGAGGGGTAGGGAGAGGGAGAGAGAGAGAGAAACATCAATGTTGAGAGAGAATCATTGATCGGCTGCCTCCTGCACGCCCCCTACTGGGACCGAGCCTGCAACCCGGGCATGTGCCCTTACTGGGAATCAAACCATGACCTCCTGGTTCATAGGTAGATGCTCAAACCCTGAGCCACACCGGCCGGGCAACATTTGTATTTCTTATTTGTGAACTATTGTCATAATACTGTGCCCTTACCCATTTTTCCATTTGGTGTTTCTCTCTCCCCCTTTCTTTCTTTGTTTTTATTTTCATTATTATTCTGTAGGAGCACTTTGTAGATTGAGAAATTAGCCCTGTGTCAGTGAAATAAGTTGCCAACATTTTCCCAGTTTGCTGTTTATCTTGTTACTTTGTCTCTGGTGTATTTACATTCAGAATATTAAAAATGTTTATGTGATGGACTTTATCAGTCTTTTCTTCTGCCTGTACTTAGAAAAGACTTCTCCACTTTGAGATTATTTATTTAAAATCCCCCAATATTTTCTAGTACTTTTATGGCTCTAATTTTTACATTTAAATCTTTCTCTGTCCAGAATTTATTTTCATGTAACACTTGAGATAGGCATTGAACCTGATTTTTCTCCAGATGGGGGAGCCCTTGTTAGAGACATTCACCTCAAATCGTGTCCAGTTTCTCTTCCTTTACAACTAACACCGAGTGTCAGCAGAAACAAGCTGACATGGTGCCTCCCACCCGAGCACCTCCCACCAGAGCACCGGCCTGTCCGCTACCCGCACCCCCTGGCGCTGGGTCCTGGGGGGTCTGACGGGCTCCCTCAGGCCGGACCTGTCGCGTGTTTGCGAGTCTCTCCCTGCCTGTGTGCCCCAGCGCTCATGGGCCCAGCGCCACTGCGATGGGAGCAGCCCGCCCAGCCGCCATGGGCAGGGACTGGAGCTTGGAGAATGGAAAGGACTGGTTCAAGGTGAAACAGCTGCTGAGTGACTCAGAGTGTCACGTTCAGGTCCACCTGGCTGGCAGCCCTGGCTCCTGCCGCCCAGCCGGCCCCTGTGCTGAGAGCCCAGCTGGTGAGGGCAGCACGTCTCGCTAGTGCTGGGCCAGCCCCCCACGCGCGGACGGACAGGGCGCCGCTGCTACAGGCTCAGGCGCTGACATGAGGCTTAGCTACCCCTGAGTGTGGGCAGTCCAAACCCAGGGCCCCATTATACCCACAAAACCACATTGTCGCCGCCACTACGTCCACTTAGCCGTGACGCCTAACGCCAGGCTCTCGTCTCCAGAGTCTGAATGCCATCCGCGACGAGGCCGACCTGGCCAGCATGGAGGCGAGGATCGTGGCGTACAGCGAGGACATCACCGAGCTGTCCAGCGCGCTCATGACGCTGGAGATGCAGCTGGTGGAGCAGCTGGAGGTGCGGGGCGGGGCCTGGCAGGAGCCATGTGTGAGCGCCGCCAGGTTCATCCCAGGGGGCGGTGCTGCCGCTTCCTGCTCGCAGGCCCTGTCCGCTTTTACTGCGTTTCCCCCCTTACACAGCAGCGGGGTGAGCTCATTCCTCTGGAAGCCCCCACCCGCCCTGGAAGGGCCAGAGCCTCGGGAGAGGGATTTGATTAGACCAAGGAGCTGCCGGTGCTCAGGGAGCAAGGTGGCCCCCACGCGGGGGGAAGGAAGGCTCCCCTGCCCCTCAGCCTGCAGTGCTGGCCATGCTGGCGCCTGCGATTCCGCACGAAGTGTGGGCCCGGAAAGTGCTGCTATCGACACCCCACACCTCGCCCCCAGTGACAGGCGTGTTCACGGGCTGTCTGCGAGTCCGAGGGGCTGTGATGAACGGAACCTCATTGGATGCTGCCATGGCTGGGCCAAGAGATAGTCCCTGACCAATGCCTCCCCTGCCCGTGGCACCTCAGACTCGGAGAGATTCCCACCTCGCAGAGCAGACGCTGCCCGCAGACCCCGAGCCTCAGGGCATCTTAGGCAGCAGCTCCCAACGTGCCAGGGTTCCCAGAGCCCGGGCGTGTCATGCTGGTGGTGTCATCAGACCCGTGCACAGCGCCTGAAAGGCTGTAACTACTGTGGAGCTTTTCAGTGACCCTATGTGCTTCCCTGCAGCAGTGTTCACACACGTTTGGAGCATGTGCAATGTCTCGGCCTGCAGCCCGTCCCCAGGCTCCTGGAGGCTCCCTGCCCCTGGGAGCCCTAGTCTATGCGGATTGAGGGTGTGGCCAGTCCTGGGCTGCTAGGGTCGCAGGCTTCACCCTGCTTCATCTGCCATTGTTCCCGCAATCAACATGAAACCCCGGTTAGGCCGGGTGCCCTGATGAGCACCGGGTGCAGCAATGCAGGGGCTCCCTCAGGGCACGGATGGGGGAAGGGAACAGCCAGGATCACTGAGGGTTCCTCTCTGCCAGGCACCGTGCAAAGCATTTTGTGTGAAGTAACCTATTTAAGCTTCACCACAACTCCATGAGACAAGTACTACAAAGGAAACCCATTTCATAGATGAGGAAGCTGAGGCCCAGGGAGGTTAAATGACATTCCCAGAGTTACATACAGTGGAGCAGGGATGCCGATGCGGGCAGTCCGGATCTTACTGACACCCTCCCTGTCATCTGGAGGTGGTGCCACTGGGAGGCCAGAGGAAGGAGACTAGCTGTGTGTGTGTGTGTGTGTGTGTGTGTGTGTGTGTGTGTCTCAGGGGTGGCGGTGGAGGCGTTAAGACCAGAACAGGTGTTCCTGGCAGAGGGAACAGGCAGAGGACTGGAGAAAGCATCACAGTAACTATTCAAGGGGCGGTGAGTGAACTGAAATGGCCAGAGAGCAATGGGCTGGGGTCAGAGGTCAGGAGGGAGAACTAGGGTCAGGGCACCAACATCTGCGGAGAAGGCCCGTGTGGCGTCTTCGTCCTGAAGCTGTGAGTAGAGGAGGTGCCGGCCTTTGCTCTGAGGCTCAGGCAGTCGGGTTCCTGTCCAATATGCATGCTCACCGTGCTCTTTCCCTTCTCCAGGAGACGATAAACATGTTCGAGAGGAACATCGTCGACATGGTGGGGCTCTTTGTCGAAAATGTCCAAAGCCTATATCCTTTCCTTTGCGACCGTGGCTGGGAGGCGCTGGGCCCCGGGGCTTATCCCGGCCACGACTCTGCTCCCCGCCTCCAGCTTAACGAAGGCAGGGAAGGGTACCCCTTCAGCACAGACCCGACAGGATGCCCACGAGTAGGGTTCCCTTCCGGGCGGCACCCGGGTCGGGCGCCTGCCCTCCACGCCACCAGTGCCACAGGCATCGTCAGAGAGAGAAAAGTGGCACCTCGCTGTTTGCCGGAAATCCACCTGCCGTCTGATCGACGGGAAAGTCTGTGCCTCCACCAGGACGCTCTCGTCCGTCACAGGAACCTGCCGGTGGGACTCTCCACCTAAGGACAAAAGCTCCCTTCACGGGATGGAGCCGTGGCACACTGGGTGCTGAGTGTTCCTGGTCGGAGGGGTGTCCCCAGCTTTGCTCCAGGAGCTGCAGCAGGGCTGCTGTTCTGGGTGTGGTTGGAGGAGCCGTGTTTGCAATAGAAGTCCTGGAGGGTTATTCCCAAATGAATGACACTCGAGGACAGACCACACCCCAGAGTCCCCCCCCTCCCTGTGTCGCAGGTAGACACACCCAGGGGGCGGGACAACCTCCAAGTTGCAGACGCTGACAAATTACTCATAATGAACCGGGCAGGCTAAGTCCCTGGGTCAGAAGCCCACATCTGGGCATGACCAACCCTTTTGCCACCCGCACTCAGAGCCCTGTCCTGTGTGAGACAACGGCTGTGGTCCACCCCAGAAGTAACCCCTGGTCCTGCCCTCCTGGGCCCCTAGTCCCACAGGAAACACAAGTTATAGAGGCAGTGAGTGGAGCAGCTGGCCCAGAGACCAGGCCGCAGCCTCCCAAGGGAGGGCCCCCCACAGGGACCAGGTGGGCCTGTGGGGGAACTTAGCCAGCAGGGGAGACAGCCTAGGCAAAGGTCCTGAGGAAGAGTCGGAGCTCTGGGTCCGAGAGGAGGCCCCTCGGCCACACTGGAGAGTGGGAGGCTCCTGGAGAGAGAGCCGAGAGCGCAGGAGGGACGGTGTGCACCTGCGTCCCTAGCCACTCGCTGCCGCGGGAGGGAAGGGCTGGAGCGCCGGCCAGGTCTCAGTGTACAGACAGGTGCAGAGGCGGTGGGATGGAGAGAAGTGGGCGGTGGAGGGACACTCAGGGAGCCCAGGGCCAGGGTCAGTGAGAAGCAGGGATGTGAATGGGGCGGGGTCAGGCTGGCCCGGGGTGAGGTGCGCATGAGAAGACAGCTGTGAAGGCCACGGTGCACTGCACCCCAGCGTTTGCCCTTGGCCCTTAAGAGTCTGCTGTCATCTAATGAAAATGACCAGCCCGAGGCCGGGCCGCCCGCCGCTGCACCCGGCCTTTGCTTAACTCTCGGCTGCACCATGGCCCAGTGCCGGGACCTGGAGAACCACCACCACGAGAAGCTCCTGGAGATCGCCATCAACACCCTGGAGAAGGTCGTCAAGGGCGAGCTCGACGAGGACCTGCCTGAGGACGTGCGGGCGGTGAGTGGGACTGGGGTGCGGGCGTGTGGTGGAGGCGGAGGCTTGTTGGGGGCCGGGCCAGGCAGAGCCCACCCAGCTCTGTGGCTCCAGTAAGCCTGGAAACCGCTGGGGCCTCAGTTTCCTCATCTGCAAAAGGGAACAATAATGCCCTTTGGCAGAAGAAATAGGCCAACAAACACCTGGGGGGGCCTAGCTAGAGGCGCATGATAACCAGGTGTTTCACCGACCTGAGAGCTGTGGGGCCTCTGGCGTTTCCTAGCAGAGGCCCTACACATAGGCGCTAAGGTCCGCTCCCCAAAGGCCTTGAGCCCTCCAGTCTCCGTGGGGAAGCACTGCTGAGGCGAGAGCAGCCGCGCCATTGCTGGTCCAGCACCTCGCGGCCCATCCCCAGCACAGCCAGTGATGGCATCACAGCCCAGGTCAGCCTGAGCCCCACGCTCCCCGGTGCGGTGCTGGGTGTGGCGCTGGGTGGGCAGCAGGGGTCAGGTCTCTGGGAAGACCACGGTCAGCGAGAGAAGGCCCAGGCCCAGATACCTTCCTGTCAGGAGCAGTTGGTTTCCTCATCGTCCATCCCAGCCAGTGTCTCTGCTTCTCCACCTCCATGTTACCAAGTCAGGCCCCGTCGGCTCTGCCTGGACCACGCCTCCTGCAGGCTGCTCCCACCCGGGCCAGAGAACCGCTGAAAACCCACACACAGCATTCTGTGCTTTTTCACACATTCTCTCATGGCTTCCCTGCTGTTCATCCTAACCCTCCAGACCAAGCATGTGAAATGCTAAGGCTAACACAGGCCAAATAAATAAGGTGGAAGTTTCTGTGGGCCGCAAACAAACAAAAGCTTCTATTTTCATAGAAACGTAGGTTTATTTCGATAGAGACATGCTGAATACAAAGGGCTGAAATAAATGAGTCAGTGTTAACATAAAATAATAGAACATTTTAATAAAAATTAATATTTTGGAGGAGAAACAAAGATGGTGGCATAGGTAAACACCTGAAATTGCTGCCTCACACAACCACTTCAAAAATACAACTAAAAGACAAAACGGACATCATCCAGAACCACAGGAAGGCTGGCTGAGTGGAAATTCTACAACTAGAAGGAAAGAGAAAAGCACACTGAGACTCAGAGGAGGTTCGGAAGTGAAGTGCAGAGGTACGGAGGTGCGCTCACAAATGGCTGGCAACTGAGGACGCGGTTGTCTTTTTCAATCGGGAGGAAGTCTCAAGCTCCCAACTGCTCTGAACTCCAGTTCTAGGCGAGTCTCTGGGGACCCAGACTCATACAGGGAGAAACTGGACTGTTTGGCATCAGTCGGAACTTGAGGGCGGCTTTCTCTCAGAGGTGCTTGCAGCCATTACCATGAGACACTGAGACCCGGGGCCTCTTAGGGCAGGGCTGAGGATCAGCCATAGCTGTTTGCTCCATACAACATCCATACCTGTTGATTCCCTGAGACCCCGCCCCACCCAAGCTGTGTGCAGAGGCTTTTGCATATGAATGGCCTGGCTCTTTGCAATCTAAAATTACCTAACAAACTGCAACTGGGTCAGAGAGACCCAGAACATTCAAAAGAAGGCCCACAGCTTCACAGGAGGGCCTCATCTGGGCACCACCAAACCCCAAACAAGGAAGAGGAATCTGCAGATCTCTCCGTAGCTCCTGCTGGGTAGCCTCAGGCAGAGGCTAAATTAGCACCTCCTTAGAGATCCAAGAGCCAGTGTACCCAGTGGTCAGAGTGGGACCATCCAGATTACAACTCCTCAGATCCATAAGGGACACACTCAGGGGGCAGACTCAGTGAGCACCAAACCCCCACTGAAGCAAGTCTTGCCCCAGAGGGGTGTCTCCAGCACAGAAGTTCTCCCACTGTAGACACAGCTGATTCTCACAGCCAGCTGGCCTGGAGGTCAATCCCTCCCAGTGTTACCTACAACAATCAAGGCTTAACTACAACAAGACTGTGCACAAAGCCCACAAGGGGGTGCACTAAGAGTGTCTACCTCAGGTAATTGGGGAGGCTGAGCCACTGGGCCCTATAGGACACCTAGTACAGAAAGCCACTCTATCGACACAGCGAAGCATAAAAAAATGCAGAGAAAAAGAAACAGGACACAAATGACAGAAATGGAGGAAAGCAAACTACTGGATATAGAGTTCAAAACCACACTTTTAAGGTTTTTCAAGAATTTTCTAGAAACCGCTGATAAACTTAATGAGACCCTCAAGAAATCTAATGAGACCCTTGAGGTTGTGATAAAGGACCAACTAGAAATTAAGCATACACTGACTGAAATAAAGAATATTATACAGACTCCCAACAGCAGACTAGAGGATCGCAAGAATCAAGTCAAAGATTTGAAATATGAAGAAGCAAAAAACACCCAACTGGAAAAGCAAAATGAAAAAAGAATCCAAAGATATGAAGATAGTGTAAGGAGCCTTTGGGACAGCTTCAAGAGTACCAACATCCGAATTATAGGGGTGCCAGAAGAAGAGAGAGAGCAAGATATTGAAAACCTCTTTGAAGAAATAATGACAGAAAACTTCCCCTACCTGGTGAAAGAAATAGACTTACAAGTCCAGGAAGCGCAGAGAACCCCAAACAAAAGGAATCCAAAGAGGACCACACCAAGGCACATCATAATTAAAATGCCAAGAGCAAAAGACAAAGAGAGAATCTTAAAAGCAGCAAGAGAAAGACAGTCAGTTACCTACAAGGGAGTACCCATACGACTGTCAGCTGATTTCTCAACAGAAACTTTGCAGGCCAGAAGGGAGTGGCAAGAAATATTCAAAGTGATGAATACCAAGAACCTACAACCAAGGTTACTCTACCCAGCAAAGCTATCATTTAGAATTGAAGGTCAGATAAAGAGTTTCAGAGACAAGAGAAAGCTAAAGGAGTACATCACCACCAAACCAGGATTATATGAAATGCTGAAAGGTATCCTTTAAGAAGAGGAAGAAGAAGAAAATGGTAAAGATACAAATTATGAACAACAAATACACATCTATCAACAAGTGAATCTAAAAATCAAGTGAATAAATAATCTGATGAACAGAATAAACTGGTGATTATAATAGAATCAGGGACATAGAAAGGGAATGGACTGACTATTCTTGGGAGGGAAGGGGTGTGGGGGATGTGGGAAGAGTCTGGACAATAATCGTGCACCTATGGATGAGGACAGTGGTGGGGGGGTGAGGGCGGAGGGTGGGGGGGGAACGGGTGGAGGGGAGCTATGGGGGGAAAAAGAGGAACAACTGTAATAATCTGAACAATAAAGATTTAATTTTTTAAAAAAATAAAAGAAGAGGTTCTTTATGGCCACAAGGCGCACAGGACAGGGTGGCTGCTGCTCCTCAAGGGCTCTGCACACCCCGCTCCACCTCAGGGCTTTTGACCTGCAGAAATGGGAGGGGAATCTACAATAGTCTCCCCACAGGAACTGTTTTGAAGGCACACTGACGTAGTCACCATATTAGGCCACCTGGAGTCCAGAAACAACTTGAAACTTGCATTTTAAAATCATTTCTTAAATCAGATTCCTTTCATTTGTATTTTAAAAAGTCACAGTTTTTCATAACCAATCCTTACCTCATCCATTCCAAGCTGACTCCACTTCCCACAGCTTCCAAAACAGTCTTCTACATATTCAAACTTTGTGGGAGGACGTTTCTCTGCTTGGCTTAAGAGATCAGCTGTAACCCACTTTTTTTGAAGGGGGGAATCTCATTTATTTTGAATATATTTTTATTGATTTCAAAGAGGAGAGGGCGAACATTAATGATGAGAATCATGGATTGGCTGCCTCCTGCATGCCCCTTACTGGGAATTGAGCCTGCAACCCGGGCATGTGCCCTGACCGGGAATCAAACCCGGGACCCTTCAGTCTGCAGGCCGACACTCTATCCACTGAGCCAAACCAGCTAGGGCTGTAACCCACTGTTTAAAATGAAGAACGAGGACCTTGGGTGGATGCTGGGGCTGTGCTGGTTTGGGAACAGCTGGCACAGCCTCTGCAGTGCCCGCTGCCTGAGGCTCATGGCAGGCAGGTGGCATGTGTCTGCACCTTCCCAGAGCCTGGCCTGGGACCTGCTATGCACAGAGGAAGAATGTAATGACACTTGTCACTTCTGTGTGACGGTGCTAGCTGCGCCCCTAGAGGCCCCACTCCCCACATCAGCCAGCGTGGCTTCTCCATTGGGGATTCTGTGGAAACCAGCATCCCATGAAATAGTAACAGGTTTTACTCTGAAAAGAAGTCTGTGGCCAAATAAGTTGCAAAACTGAAAGTTAGTTTCTTTCCCACAGGACTTCCCGAGCTGCCGCTGGACAGCTCTGTGCACCGTGAAATTCAGGCTGTGCAAACTTCCCACATGTATCTGACCAAAGAATGCTGTTGTTTTTTTCCAGAAATATGAACATCTCAAGATTGCACAGAACATATTTTGGAGACTATTAACTTAACCTCTACTATACAAAAGAACAAACAAGTACCCTCCCACCACAGGTCGCTCTCAGTGCAGGGCTTCAGGCCAGTGCTGTCTTGGGATTACAAAGTACAGTGGGGCCTTGACTTACGAGTGTCCCGACTAACGAGTTTTTCGAGATACGAGCCGTCTCTCGGCCGATTTTTTGCTTTGAGTTGCGAGCTAAAATTCGGGTTACGAGCCAGCTTCAGATACCCCACCGCTAGTTGGCGCAGCGAATGTCACAGTGAACGCCACAACATTAGCCCAGCATCACGTGTCTCACTCGTTCACTTTTTTATTTGACATACGAGTAATTTGAGTTACGAGCTCCATCACGGAACGAATTAAACTCGTAAGTCAAGGCCCCACTGTACTGCCCTTCCCAGGGGAGGGGACGATGCTTGCTGAGCGCTTTGGCAGCTTCCCTGCCCGGGAAATGATGCCACTTAAATTTCTTTTCTATAATATTACATTTTATAATATTTCATAACAAAATTTTACATAACAAAAGTTCTTCCACCCAGTTTAATCGCTGGCTTAGTTAATAACAAAAGTGTAAGGAAAAACAATGTGGTTGGGTGGGCTTCCTCTTTGAAATCTTGCTTCAACCTTTGACATAGAGCCATTCGGAGTCTGGTTCTAGCTGAGTTCATTTTTCATGGCTGTCGGAGCTAATTCAAAGAGGAGCGATGGATGCCACTCGATTTTCAACTGTGCCAGGCACACAGCACCAGTGTGAACACCTAGCACCAGCCAGGCGTCATGGAGGGTGGTTCAACTTTTTACAAGGTCAGGAATGCAAGGAGGCAGGAGACCCTGCGTGCGAGGCCAGGCTGGAGCTGGTGAGGGTGAACAGCGTGGAGAAGCCACGTGGCAGGGCCTTCCGTCCTCAGAGCAGTCTCGCACTTCGCACCCGAGCTGCAAGGGTCCAGGCCGACGAGGGGGAACCACTGTGAGAGCCAATGTCCTCAGTGAGGTCAGCTCTAGGCAGCCTTTGCCTTCTCCCCAGGATTGCAGTCCGTGCCCTGGTTGACCCTTTTCCATGACACTCGCCACTGTTCTCCGCTGGCGCGGGCAGCAGCACAGCACCGCCCCCACCAGCCGGACGCTCGGTGCTCCTTCCTCTCGGCTCCCTGCTTTGCTCAGGGAGTAACGAGACACACTTGCTCATTTCATCTTCTGCTCACCAGCTTTTTGTGGACAAAGACACAATTGTGAATGCTGTTGGGACATCACATGACATCCACCTTCTCAAGATTGACAACCGAGAAGATGAGCTGGTGACCAGAGTCAACTCTTGGTGCACACACTTAGTGGGCAAGGTGAGTACCTCTGGCGTGGCCAGGGAGGAGCGGGAACTCTGCGATAAGAAACGAGGAAGTGAAACTACCGAATTCTCCACTGGAGAATGCAGGTTGCCCAGTCATGTGCTTCATCACTTTCTCTTACCTCAACTACAGGGTGTCCCAGAACGTATACACTCTAACAGCTGATAGCTCAATTGGTGTTTGTTTCCTTTCGGATTTTACCCACTGGGATGAGTAATGAGTCAGTGTGTACACACTTTTGGGGGAACACCTGCATGTACGTGGGTTAAGCAGAACCCAGGGAGCTGTGGGGTAAATGAGAGACATAACTATGCAAAATTCAAAGAACTACTTTTCTTTCCCCCAAACTGGACTCAGTGAGATATTAACCGATTCTCTGACCCAAGGAAACTGGGCTTTGGTTTCACCCTCAGATTCACAAGGATGAGATCATGAGGAACCGCAAGCGAGTGAAGGAGATCAATCAATACATCGACCACATGCAGAATGAACTGGACAACCTCGACAGTGGCGACATTCTAGATTAGGGGTGTCTGCCCAGAGAGTCCCTCGGAAAACACAGCACTTGGCCCTGCCAGGGGAGAGTGGGGATTCTCAGCCCACAGCCCCCAATGCCATCCTTCCACCACCCCTGCACAAACTCCCATATGTAGACAGAAATAAAGGCCCGGTGTCACCGATTCTCCATTCTTTAGAGAGGTATCAGAATTTCACGTTTGTGTATGAGCAGCAGTAAGCCCGCTTCCTGAGAGCCCTTCCCCAGGGCCTGCCGTGGGCTGTGCTCCTGGCTGTGCGCCACTCCCCTGCCGGGCCAGGCGGGCTGCGGCTGCAGGGGAGGCCGCCAGTGTGGGCCGAGCTGCTCTCCTCTGGGTGCTGCGGAGGGAAGCCAGAGCGCCGAGGTGCAGCAGCACAAGGCAGAGGCTGCGGCTGCGTGACTGAGCCTGGCCGCAGGGACGCAGAGACCCTCCGGAGGTGAAGAGCACAGGCGGGCGTCCATGTCACCCCTGCAGCCTGAGCTCGGTGTAGTGCAGGCGTGACCGTGCCTTCTCTGAGCACAAGCCTGAGAGGAGTGGCGAAGCACCTGGCGTGTGGCAGGGCCCCGGGACTGGGAGTGATGCCCTTTGCCACTCAGCAAGCCGGTGCTCCTGAACGGGACTGCAGCTTCCGCACCCCGGGCCCTGGCACGCGGCACCCCCGCCTCCCAGGACTGTGCAGACAGCCATGTGCTTGTCAGGGGGCCTTGCCCAGGCCACCAGGGCTCTTCGTCCAGAAATAATGGGCATTTCTACTTTCAAGAGTACATTATTACTTTTTTCCTGAAATAGTAGGAACAGGTAGAAACAATCAGCTTAGACCAAAAAGGACTCACTTTCCAAAGATTCGTTTGACTAAACACCCGGGGAAAAGCTTTTGGGCTGAGGGTCGAGGGCCCCACAGAGACAGAGTTCATGGAGCTGTTTGTGGACGGGGTGACGACAGGCGGCAGGTACCAACCTGCTGAGGATCTAGGTGAGCCCCAGGTATAACAAGGAGATGAGGGTATGTGGAGGCGCAAATGAAAACAGGGCTCAACATCTTTCCAGGTGGAGAAATGTGTAATACAGTCAGGGTTGAGAAAGCCATCGTACACCTTGTCCCCTCGTTGGCTGGAGCAGGGGCCCTGGGGTGGACTCAAGCTGACCTCCAGACCGCCGCACTGTCTCAGGCCCCCAGTCGACACCGTGTGGAGGCCAGGCCATGTGTCCGCAGGCCTGGGAGCCGGGGCTCCGCAGCCTCTGTCCCCGGCGTGCCATGCGCACCGCCCGCCTCACTCCTGCAGGAGCTTGTGCTTGACCGTGGTGCTCTCGGAGCAGAGGTGGACAAAGAGGGTGCCGGCGGCCGTGCGTGCCCGGAGCTCCCGCAACTCATAGTCATGGGCCCATTCCACGTGGCCCCACTTCTGGATCTGAGGAAAGGACAAGAGATGTTGAGTGTGCAGCTCAGTGCCCGGCTGCTGCAAGCCCGAGCCACACACCACCCTACAGCTGGACTGAGGGCCACAGGCTCCCATCCTGCCAAAACAGGCAACACACCTGGTGGGGAGGCCGGGGGAAGCACACACAGGTGGCCAGAGCAGGCGCCGCCTTCCACAGGGTGTGGATGGTCTAGGAGGGTAAAGTCCAGGCCCAGGGCCAGCAGGCACTCACTGCTAGGCAGGCCAGGCACCGAAACCACATGCATCTTCCCTGAGGCCCACCTGTGTGCCATCCCTCTCTCACACGTCTTCCCACAAAGAGGCTGGCGCAGGCAACCTATAATGCCACCCTCTCCTGCGCTGCCTCACCAGCTGGGCTGCACGTGGCCCCCACGCAAGTGGGATGAAAAACATCAACCAAGGCCACACTGTCATTTCATCTGTGACTCCTAGGGCAGGGTTGCAGACCTCTCTCCAGACTCTAAGCTACAGGAGAAACCCCAGACACAGTGTGGCTATCCACATGTCAGTAGAGCTGCACTCCGCCCTGCTGACTCCTCCCTGGCCAGGGCCCAGGAAGCCTGGCCCAGCCGCCCACCTTCTCGGAGAAGAGTCAGCCCGGCCACAGCAGCTCTTGGCACTTCTGGGCTCCTCGTCTCACCTGGACAAGTGTGATTAGCCAGCTGAAGAGCACGCTCTCCTTTCAGAGCGCAATCCAGGTCGCTCCCGTTTTGTGGCAGATCAAACGTGAAGTTCAGGAAACAACGGCCTGGCTTGGGTCCCACCGTCAAAAGCAGAGCCCAGACAAGAACCAGGTTTCCTGGCTCCCTATCTCTCAGAGCCCGCCCAGCCTCACACCCTCACAGGTTGCCTCTCTACCCCATAGCTGCTTCTAACACTCAGAGAATAGCTAGCCTCTTTTGTGATACAGACCGTTTTCCCAGGCATTTTTCTGAAGAGGTGACTAGAAGGACTTGAGCAATACTGCCATTATAAAAGGGTTTCATCATGCTAGGAACCAATTTGTAATAGCAATTAACTTTAGGAAGTTGGAGAAATAACAATAGCATAATTCTCAGTTAAACAAATGCAAGCCCTGCTCTGGCCGGTGTGTCCAGTGGTTAGAGCATCATCCTGTGCACGGCAGTGTATCAGGTTCGATCCCTGGTCAGGACACGTACGGAAGGCAACCAATTGATGTTCTCTGTCACATCGATGTCACATCTTTCTCCTTCCGCCTCCTCTAAAATCAGTACACATGTCCTCCGGTGAGAATTTAAAAAACAATTCAGCCCTGGCCAGTGTGACTCAGTTGGTTGAGCGTCCTCCTGTGCACTGAGAGGTTGCTGGTTCGATTCCTAGTCGGGGCACATGTCCAAGTTGTGGGCTCAATCCTCAGTAGGGGGTGTACAGGAGGCAGCCAATCGATGTTTTGCTTTCTCACCAATGTTTCTCTCCCTCTCTCCCTCTCCCTACCTTTCTGGAAAAAAAAAAAAAATTAAAAAGCAAATGACAGCAGAACAGACCCTAATTCTGCGTCACTACATCAGCACCGTGCACAGTAGCAGCTCACGCTGCCCTCCCTGCCACGTAGACGCCCTGTATGGATGTCAGGGCACAAAGGCTGTCTCAAAGAGCAACCACGTGGCTCCCAGCCATTTTAATAGCCCACTTTCAGGTGTGCCAGGCCCAAGCGATCTTGATTTGCCACCTGCAGGGTGGGGGGTGAAGGCCTGGACCTGGAGTCACCTGGCTCCAGCATTTCCTGAGGGACTGACCTGTGCCTTGGTTTCCTCCTGTGTAAATGGGCACAACAGCAGCCCCCGCCTGAGCGGGCTGTTTAGAGGAGGAGGCGAGGCAATGAGGGAGAGCTGAGCACGACGCTGGGAAGCAGTGGCAGTGCTCACCGTGATTTTATCATCACCTGTTGCAGTTTGTTATTTACACAAAAGTAATAAAATAGATGGGTTAGCTACCCCCGGTCCCCCAGGTAGTCTAAATCTGGAGGGGGGAAGCGGGGACTTGAGTTGTTCGCCTCTGGGCCGCTGCAAACCTCACCTGGTACTCCTCCTCCAGGCGTGACAGCAGCACGGCCTGCTCCACTGTCAGGCGCAGGTCCATCAGGCCCAAGGTCAGCATCACGGACTTGAGTTGGGTCACAACGAACTCAATCCCTTCAGGGACACAAGCCAAGTCAGGACCCAGGACACCTCCACCCGGAAAAAGAGCAGTTGCTAGACCTACTCCTGTGAGTCCCTACACCCTAGAGGTGGGGAGACAAGTCACAGGGCACAGGGCTTCTTGACCAGCTCTAGATCCATGCTCCTCCTCTTCCAAGAGGCGAGAGCCCTCCTCTGCTCCTACCTGGGGTGGGCACGTGACTGGAACCATTCCACCCTGCCCCAGTGACTGGTTCACGGATGGGTCAATGAGACTTGAACTTATGAAGAGAAAGCCAACCTTCTCCTGGAAGGGTGTGAGCCTGCTGTCCCTTCAGACTGAGCAAAAAAGTAAGCGTCAGACCCACCCCTAGCGCGCTCCTGTGACTCTCCGGCTATGGACACCCATGCCGATCCCTCCACACCCCCAGGCCTAGGAAATGCCTGCATACCTTGTAGGGCCCACATGTTGTAAGATGCCAGGTGGCTGACGAGCACCTCCCGAGTCCTGGCTGGGATGCTGGGCCCCATTATGCTGGTGGAAGAGCCAATCTCCACGCCATACCTGAAAGGAAAGGCTTTGGTTGCTGTGCACTTCAGCTTTGCCCAGAAGCAAAGCCCTAAACTGCTAAGTAGGTGTGCACCCCTTGAGGGCAAGTGGTGAAGAAGTCAGTCTCGGGGATTCTGGGAGCAACTACCATGGTGGTCAGTGACCTCCTGACCTAGTAATTTCTATCATGAGCAAAGCCAGAGGATCAAGAAACTGCCCTGTCCTGGCAGTGTTGCTCAGTGGTTGAGCACAGACCCATGAACCAGGAGGACATGGTCCGATTCCCAGTCAGGGCACATGCTGGGATTGTGGGCTCAATCCCCAGTGGGGGGCACGCAGGGAGGCAGCCAGTTGATTCTCTCTCATCATTGATGTTTCCGTCTCTCTCTCCCTCTCCCTTCCTCTATCTGAAATCAATAAAATAAAATACATTTTTTTAAAAAGCAATTACCCCAAATGGAGGCACAGGTAAGCAAGTTGTGCCAGCAAAGAATTCTCTCTGCCTAGGATCTCCATCAAAAGCATGGGCTACCTGCTTTTTAAACTTTTTAAGAAACAATTTTCACATTGAGGTCATAAATTATTCCTTTCAAATATTGTTTTCCTTACAATAATATCTGTGTAGGTCCTATATTATTCAACCACTTTATTTATTAAGCCTCTACTTTATACAAGGCATTGTTTTTTGTATGGGACATGAGCTGGCTTCAAGAATGACACATTTTCAAGAACAATCATAACTACATAAAATACAGGAAAAACATAATGGAATAAAAGCAATTTAGTACCTATCTGGCACCGTACATACTATTTACAAAATTATTGACTATATTCCCTATGCTAAATTTTATATCCCCATGACTATTTTGTAACTACCAATTTGAGCTTTTTTTTAAAATCCTCACCTGAGAATATTTTTCCATTGCTTTTTAGAGAGAGAAAAGGAGGGAGGGGGCATGGGAGGAGAGAGAGAGAAACATGGATGTGAGAGAGACACATCGATTGGTTGCCTACCACACAAGCCCCAACTGGGCCGGGGATTGAACCTGCAACCCTTGACCAGGAATCAAACCCACAACCCTTCAGTGCATGGCCAACATTCTAACCACTGAACCACACCAGCCAAGGAGCAATTTTTTGTGCTTCTTAGTCCCTTAATTTTTTTCACCAAGCCTCCAAGCCCCTAACCCTTTGACAACTATCAAATTTTTCTTTGTTTATTTTGTTGTTTACATTCCACATATAAGTGAAATCATATGGTATGTGTCTTTCTCTGAGCACATATCCTGTAAGTCCATCCATGTTGTCGTAAATGGTAAGATTTCGTTCTTTTTTATGGCTAGTATTTCACTGTATATATGTACCATATCTTCTTTATCCATTTGTCTATTAGCTATTGTAAATACTTCAATGAACATACAGATGCATATGTTTTGGGGTTTCTTCAAATAAATACCCAGAAGTGGAATTGCTGAGTCTTTCTCTGTCTCTTGTAGCCTTTGTTTTAAAGTCTATTTTGTCTGGTATAAGTATTGCTATTCTAGCTTTTG
This sequence comes from Myotis yumanensis, assembly GCF_028538775.1. Lineage (NCBI taxonomy): Eukaryota > Metazoa > Chordata > Mammalia > Chiroptera > Vespertilionidae > Myotis > Myotis yumanensis. Next base: position 1,813,746 of record NW_027223767.1, read on the forward strand.
TTTCCATTTTCATGAATAACTTTCCCATCCCTTTATTGCAGTCTGTATGTATCTTTCTATCTGAAGTGAGTCTCTTGTAGATAGCATATATATGAGTTTGCTTTCATATCCATTCAGGCACTCTGTCTTTTGATTGGATTATTGAATCCATTTGCATTTAAAGTAATTGTTGATAGATATGTATTTATTGCCATTTTATTATTCATATTCTTGATTTTTTTTTTCTTCTTAAAGAAGATCCTTTAACATTATTTGTAATTTTGGTTTGGTGGTGATGAACTCCTTTAGCTTTCTTCTTATCTGGGAAGCTCTTTACCTGAATTTCAATTCTAAATGAGAGCTTTGCTGGGTAATTTTGGTTGTAGGTCCTTGCTTTTCATCACTTTGAATATTTCATGCCAATCTCTTCGGGCCTGCTAAGTTTTTGTTGAGAAATCAACTGAAAGTCTTAAGGGAACTCCCTTGTAGGTAACTGTTTTTCTCTTGCTGCTTTTAAGATTCTTTGTCTTTAACTTTTGGCATTTTAATTATCGAGTCTTGGTGTGGGTCTCCTTGGATTCATCTTGTTTGGGACTCTGTGCTTCCTGGACTTGTGTATCTTTTTCTTTCACCAAGTTAGGTGAAACTGTCATTTTTTAAAACAGGTTTTCAATTCCTTTCTCTCTTCTCCTTCTGGCACCCTCATGAAGTGAATGTTGGTACGTTTGATGTTGACTCAGAAGCCCCTTAAACTATCCTCATTTTTTTTTTGGTATTCATTTTTCTTTTTGCTGTTCTAATTGGGTATTTTCTGCTACCTTATGTTTCAAATCACTGATTCAATCCTCTGCTTCATCTACTGTACTGTTGATTCCTTCTAGTGTATTCCTCATTTCAGTTATGTAATTCTTCATTTCTTTTTTTTTTTTTTTTTTTTTTTTTTTTTTTTTTAATATATTTTTTTATTGATTTTTCAGATAGGAGGGGAGAGAGATAGAGAGTTAGAAACATCGCTTAGAGAGAAACATCAATCAGCTGCCTCCTGCACACCTCCTACTGGGGATGTGCCCGAAACCCAGGTACATGCCCTTGACCGGAATCGAACCCGGGACCTTTCAGTCCGCAGGCCGATGCTCTATCCACTGAGCCAAACCGGTTACGGCAATTCTTCATTTCTGACTGGTCCTTTTTTATATTTTCTATCTCTCTGTTGAAGTTCTCACTGAGAACTGCTTTCACAGCTGCTACCCTAGTGCTGGAGTTCAGAGCTAATAAGTCTGTGCACAGACCCTTTAAGAGGAACACCTGGGACTCCAACAACCTTTCCTCATTCACCCATAATCCCCGCTGGTTTTCACAGCTAGAGGTTATGGGGGCTTCTCTTCCAGGCACTAGAACCATAGACTGGGAAGCATGGTGTAGGATTGGGACCCCTCTCTCTTGAGGGGGGACCTCCACAGCTGAGATATCCCTCCTGATTTTTAACCACCACACGTGGGTGTGGGACCTGCCTGTTCTGCATCTCCACCCCTCCTACCAGTCTCATGTGGCTTCTTCTGTATATCCTTAGTTATGGGACATCTGTTCAGCTAAATATCAGGTAGTTCTCAACAATGGTTGTTCTTTAGTTTAGTTTTAATTTTGATGTGGTCATGGGAAGATGCAAGTACCACATTTACCTACTCTGCCATTTGACCGGAAGCCGTATTTTCTTTCATATATCACTGATTTTTCCCATTGGTTTAGACTTTCTGAAATTTCTAATAGTACCAATGGAACATAGCAAATGGCCCAGTTTTTCTGTAAATTATTTTTTTTTAAATATATTTTATTGATTTTTTACAGAGAGGAAGGGAGAGGAATAGAGAGTTGGAAACATCGATGAGAGAGAGACATCGATCAGCTGCCTCCTGCACACCCTCTACTGGGGATGTGCCCACAACCAAGGTACATGCCCTTGACCGGAATCGAACCTGGGACCCTTGGGTCCACAGGCCGAAGCTCTATCCACTGAGCCAAATCGGTTAGGGCTTTCTGTAAATTATTCACAAGAAATCTCAACTGCCACAAAAAGCTAACAATTTTGTATTGTAACAAAGATCTCCAGGTACCTAAATATTGTTGTATTTCATTAGACACAAAAGTGACATTGTATCCTCATAGTTCTTACACAGCACTATATTTATTACATTTTACTTGATCCTTTAATACACTCTCTATGCCTTTTACTATAGAATCCAAGGATGCCTGGCACATAGTGGGCACTCAAAAAATGTGTACAAATAACACAGACTGACTGACAGACATCACTTTTGTGAAAAAAAAAAAGCTATGCCAAAAACTACTCCACATAAGCTTACAAAATATTGTGGGGTCAAGACAGTAGCCCTTACCTTTTCTCAGCCCATTCTAGGATTGGGTCCCACTCGTTCTTTTGAAGTTCCACTAATGTCTCTGGCTCTTCCACCCTGTAGCTAATTCATTGCAAAAATCACCTTCATTAATAAAAAAGTACAATTCCTTCATTCAGTGACAGACAACAAAAACACAAAAAGCAACAGCAAAAAGAACTTCACCCCTGCCCCACAAATCTTTCCCCTAAAGCAGTGGTTCTCAAAGTGAGGTCTTAGGGCCAGTAGCAGACCATCTGGGAATTTAAGAGCAAATTCTCAGGCCCCACCCCATACCTACAGAAAACAGAACCTCTGGAGGTGTTTTAACAAACCCTCTAGGGCAGCGGTTCTCAACCTGTGGGTCACGACCCCTTTGGCGGTCGAACGACCCTTTCACAGGGGTCGCCTAAGACCATCCTGCATATCAAATATTTATATTACGATTCATAACAGTAGCAACATTACAGTTATGAAGTAGCAACAAAAATAATTTTATGGTAGGGGTCACAACATGAGGAACTGTATTTAAAGGGCCAGAAGGTTGAGAACCACTGCCTAGGGGTTCTAATGTGAGCCTGAGTTTCAGAACCACTGTCCTCAATGTCCCTAGTTATGTGATGGGTCAAGGCTGGCAGCACTATGTCAGTACCATTCTACTGTACCCTCAGATCCACGCAGTCCTAGGATGCTGACCGTGAATGCTACAGGGAACTGTCACTGCGTCCCTACCTACCTGCACCCCTCCCAAGAGAGTGTGTTCCTGGCCACAGACCAAGCTGCCTATTTGGACTTCATGAGCCCACTTGCCTCCTGGCTACAGAGGCCTGACACCACTTGATGCCAGGCTATACTACTTGTTTTGAATAAGAGACACAGAGATGGAGTCAGCTGACGGGAGCTTAGCTGCAAGGCTTCATGAGACAGGAACCCAAATGGGCACTGTGGAAACCAGTCTGGTGTGAGCGGAGGGGAGCAGAGAGATCATGAGAGTGCAAGCAAAGCTGGGCTGCTGAGGAGCAGATAGGTGTGCTGACTCTCCCCCCAGGCAGAGGGAGGAACTCCGGTAGCCAATCTTCCAGCTCCATACCAGGTGACCAACTGTCCTTCATTTCCTATCAGGACCCCTGTATGGTTTTTAAGAAAACCCTTTTAAGTTGAATGGCTTTCTGTTCCCTGCAATCAGATGGCCCCTAACACATATGGGGACTTTCTGACTAGCAACTCAAAGCTGGCACTGCTGGCCGCCTCTCCAGGAGGCGCTCCCCCTCAGCCCCACTGCTGACTTCACTGCCATCTGTGAGAACGCAGCCAGCCGGCACAGTGCAGCTCGGCCGCTTCAGCGCTGCTTCACCTTTCCCTCAGCATCACTAACAATTAGCTACAGAACAAAGAGAAGGAACTCCTTCGGCCTGATGCCTTCAACTGGGACATAGTTCTTTCCTTGCCTTCCGACTCCGACTAAAAATTGGCTGATTCCATTCTCAAGCCTGCTGGCACGCTTTCATGGGTATCCAGTTCACCCAGGCTCATAGTCCTGTGAGTCATTGTTTATAATAAACCTGTGTGCGTGAGCGCGAGTGCGTGTGTGTGCGCGCGCGCGCGTAGGTATATACATTTTTCAGGCCTTCAGACCCGGACTCAATTATGCCACCAGCTTTAATTCTCCAGCTTGCAGGTTGTGAGGTTGCTTGGCCTCTAAAATTGAGTTAATCAATTCATATATATATATATATACAGGATGGGAAAATTTAGAAGTGGAGGAAGCTAGCTCCTGAATATCAACATCTGGCCATCCTGTGTCCAGGCTGACAAGTAGTGAATGGTAAGGATGCCGACGTGAGATTGTGCTGGTAGGCAGAAGCCTAGGGTCAGAGGCCCTGCTGGGGGTTGGCAAGTGACCCTTGGTCCTGGAGCCTACAAGAGCTGCATACACCACCACCCCTCCCCTCCTTCCCCCACCCCCCGCTCCAGCCGAGGGATGGCTGGTGGGCTGTGGGAGAGCTGTGCCCAGGCTCCGACACTGCCGCAGCCAGGAGCTCCCCTTCCTCGGGGTTTGCAGAGCAGCTGAGTGCTGATGTCAACTAGCTTGCTCTCCCTGCCCAGTGAGGTAAAGGAAAAGGGCCTGCCTCTTCTTCTACTGATAACTGGGTAAATGAAGCAAAACGGCCCAAGGAACTCACTAGGTCCAAGAGGAACGCTCATCTAAACATCAATTACCAGATGGTATCGGTGTCCAGAAACTTCACAGCTGCCCGGATCAGCTGGTCCTTGTTTCGTTGCGTTGGGTTGTCTAAAGACGTGTTGCACAATGTGGTCTGAATCAAAAGGCAGAGAGCCCTGTCACCACCCACTGGGCCCAGGCAAAGCACTGCATTCCCGAGGACACCGTGTTCAACCATAGCATCACACAGAATCAGCCAGCAACACCCAGCAAGGAGCAGTGCCAAGCCAAAACCTTCGACCCAAAGCCTCAGCTGCAGCACATCTAGTGAGAGCTTGCTACAGCCAGGTTCCGTGCCAGCAGAGCACTGTGTGATAGCTCATGGGACTCACAGAATGTTCACAGAGGCCCTAGGATTAGTGCACTTCCCAAGGTCTCATACTCTTTTCTACCAGACTCTGCTGCATTCAATTGAATCCTCACAACAACCCTTTGATAGGTACCATTATACCCATTTCAGAGATGTGGAAATGGAGTCCGAGAGAGGTCAAATTCAGTACATAAGACACATAAGCATTACTAGAATTCAAATCTGACTGAAAAATGTACCAGCTGGCTCCATTCACACCTCAGGAAGCAGGGGAACAACTCAGCCAAACCAGAACAGGATTATTTTCCAGACTGGCCCTGTCGACAGCAGGCTGCTTAGGTACTCTACCATTAACTTGTAGCCCCAGCACCCTATGTCATCCGACAGTCAAAGGAGCAGCCAGCACGCAGCAGGCTGTGAAGGTGTTGAGGAAGCGTGCTGGTATGCAGGCCGAGCCCGTGGGGGCAGGATGATAGCACCAACTCCAGTGTGGACTGCAAGCTCTCTCTGTAGGTGCCAGGGACCACACCCAGGCCTTTCCACGGGTCAGCTCACCCATCTGACCACTACACCATGAGTGGGTACTGTTATCACCTGCCTCTCCCAGATGGCGAACAATGGGGCCGAAAAGGGGCAGTAACTTGCCCAAGGTTAGTTTGGAAGCTGCAGGGCCTGAGCCCAGTCTAGCTGACCCTTCCTCGCTGCTCTAGTGCCTCCGTGAGCCACCCTGTGTGAATGGCGTCTGCTCCATGGGGGTTCCTCACCTCACCCACCTGCCCCTTGGGTTTTTGAACCCAAACCAATACTGACTGCCAACGTAACTTCACAACACTAGTCAGACAGACATGGTCCTGCCCGTCTGTGCTACCCACAGTGCAAACATTACACACTGTGCTGCTGACGGAACAAAGCAAAGCTGCATGACAGAAAGTAAGACAGCTGGGCAGTTAGCGGGGCACATCTGCCTGAGCCCAGAGGAGCGGCCCGCCTGCCAGCACAGCGCTCTGAGCAGGAAGTGCAGGTGGCCAGGCCACAGGGGGGAGTGTTTGGCACATCCGAGGGGGCAAGTGATGCTGCAGGCTTTATTGCATCCCCAAGGGCTTTATTGCAATTTGGGTAGGAGTCTCCCAAGTTTTGCCAGGTGCCTACAAAGCCAACAGCAGGCATCGGAGTATAGGTGTGTGAACTTGTTACCAGATGCATGGTGTAGAACTTGATGGTGTCCTGCTGGGAGTCCCACTCAGTGGCCACTGCGATGGCCAGGGCCTCACTGGGGACAGTAAAGAGCTTGGCTTGGGGAGTTTTCAGCTTCCTGTGGTCCAGGTTTATCTCAAAGCCGCCTTGAAAGATCAAATGAAAACCTCTCAGGGACTGTTAAGTGGAATCAAGTGACCATTCTATATTTAGCTACTTGAACTGGTGCAGACAAAGACAACCCCGAGTCCCTCGGTGGAGGGCTTACAGAAACATATCCGACAAAAGTGCGAAGGGTCATCTCAACCACCCAACTGGCTGGAGATGAAAAATGTTTCTACCCATCCACGGGGGGGCGGGGGGGGGGGGGCGCAGTCAAAATTTCAGACACTCACCTTCACCCTGTGTGATGGTGACATTCTGATAGAATCTCTTCCTTTCTGTGAGAAAGATTTTTCAAAAAGGCAGTTATAATCATGTCGAGAAAGCTCAGGAAGCAACAAGACCAGCTTGCTAATGCTGACTGATTGGCTTGATTGTCATATCACTAGTCAAGGTCTGCCCTACTCTATGTGGCATAATCAACAGCTTCTGATTAAAGCTGGTGGTTCACTCTCCAGGGAGAAGGGAGGAACGGGACAACTGGTCAAGCTCCCGCCAGCCCAGGGATAGTCTGATCACGCAGTATCATGAGCCTGCAAGACCGTGTGACCCGGAAGACTTTTCCAGCACCTTCTGCTCTAACTTCTAAGCATGTTCCTCCCACACCATCCCCACTAGTGCTGGCCCGTGCCAGCACAACGTGCCCAAATCTAAAGATGGTGCCTGAGTGTGATAAAGCCAGAGACCCATTCAAGGCAGGAGTGGAAAGCCAGGGTGAACGTGATGTGCGTATGCATGCCTGTGATGCACAAGCAGTAAGCAGAGATCCCAGGAGCATTTCCCATCCCCTATACTAATTAATTAACCTAATTAACCAGCTTTGCCTGTGTATTCAACAGGAACTCCAAACATTTCCTTTAGGAAGGAAAAATCTGTGTCCTGTTCTTCTGAAAATAACTTGAATAAAATCTTACATGAAAACATAAACACATTCTCCTCTTTCACCTGGGGGGATTAAAAACCAAGAGTACTGCCTCAGGAATTATGCAGATTCCTTCAATTAATAAAGAACAAATAGGTCACATTTTGGAAATTATAAACCATAACCCAGTCCTTACCATCTGTGATAAACAAAATCAATCAATCATTCATTCATTCATTCATTCATTCATGTGTTTGTTCTTTCACATATTCATCAGGTACCTAAAGCCTTCAGAGTCTGACTAAAGTCAGTTATTGAAAATGATGATGTAGCACGTGAAGGAAAAGGAGATTCATTAGTTTTTAAAGCTTTCTGAGTTCTTTTAATTCTTAAAAAATGTATTTTTATTGATTTCAGAGAGGAAGGGAAAGAGAGAGACAGAAACATCAATGATGAGAGAGAACCATCTATCGGCCACCTCCTGCAGCCCCCTACTAGGGTTGGAGCCCACAACCCAGGCATGTGCCCTGACCGGAAATTGAACCATGACCTCCTGGTTCATAGATTGACGCTCAACCATCAAGCCACACTGGTCAAGCTCAGTTGAAGTTTTATTAATTCAAATAGACTATGAAAACAAAACTTGGTTTATGTAGCAAGGAATGGAAAGAGAGTATCTGGTCTTACTACAAACATTATATTTTTATGTTTTGCACAACATATTTTTTTTTCATGAATCTCACTTGCTATCATTAATGCTTACACATGGAAATTATATTCCCATGGTTGCACTTACTAAAATAAGACCCAAACTGGTTTCCCACAAAATATATTTGTGCCACCAGGTACTCTTCTAGGTACTTTGGATAAAACAGTGAATGAAACAAAAATCCATGTCTTCATAGAGTTCAAATTTTCTTTTTAAAGTGATCAGATCTGACAACCGAGATGATGCTACATTATTATAGCACAATTTACCATCTTCATCTGAATTATAATACTGAGTCTCTCACACAGCTGACACCAACACCGGAGGCTTACCCCACCCTGCTGCGCTTACATTTCCTTACTGTGCAGGCTGCCAGTCACACTCAGATGGCAGGTGCGAGCGTCTGGAGGCTCCTTGTGTGTGTCTGGAGGTCTGGATCAAGGCATCCAGATGACAGCCAGGATGCTCTCCAATGTCTAGGCTGGGCAGCATGTCTACAGCCAGGCCAAGCAGGAAGTGGGAAGAGCTTTGAAGGCTCTGACTCATCACTGGGGTGTGGGTGGGGATCCTCCCCTGAGCAGGAAGTGTCAACGAAGAGCATTCTAGCACACTGCACCACACAGCCCTGGGAAATGGATCCAGGAGACCCGGGGGCCAAGGAATGGACTCTTGACAGCACAGGCTGAAGCATCCAAAGATAGCCAGGACAGCAGGGTTTCTTTCCCACGAGGGAAGTCTCTTGTTTTGTTGTGTTTTTTTTTTCCTGCTTTGCAAGCCAGGCCTTAGCTCCTCTGCCCTGGCCAGGCCCACTTCTTTATCTGTTAAGAGGAAGAAAAAACTGGAAGGGAGTGGGATGGATGCAGGGCCAAGGAAGGGGCAACCAAAATTGCTCAAAACAGGAGAAAACCCAGAGATAACAACTGGCAAAAGGAGCTCAAAGGCTGCTGGGCTCATGTGCGGGCGTTTAGACAGGTGTTCTCCTGAATGGAGCAGGCTTGGAAGTTTTGAAATAAACTTTGGTGAGTATGAATCCCTTTCTAGGAAGTGTGATAAGTCCTGGCAATAGGACTCAAAGTTCACCCCACCCTAGAGGGACTAACTCTCCTGCGGGAAGACAGACACTAAACCAGCCAAACAATAAAGGGACATGATGGCCAAAGTCAAGGAACAGAGACACACGTTGGGGGAGCTCCGTCCCCTTGTGGGCTAAAGGAAGAGCTCCCAGCAGTCAGCTCCATCTGGGACCTGCAGAGGAAGGAGTTAGTCCATCTGCATTGATGGATTCATTTTTGGAGGGTGTGTATGAAAGAGTTTCCAGCAAAGGAAACAGCTTACACAAAAGTCTGGGGCCTCAAGAGAGCAGAGTTCCGAGGAACTAGAAAGAGGGTCAGGAGAAGACTGTAGCTATCCAGCAGATGCCCAGAGGGGGTAGGTTACAGTAAGGAGGACAGAGGGAGTCAGGTATGGAGTTCTCATAGGCAAATATGATCTGGAAAATTCACTGGCGGGAGTCACGCTCCCCAACAATGACAGAAGATGAAGGTTCTTCACCTGGGCTCTCAAAGGTCTTGGGTCACATAAGACATCACGAAGCCCCGAGAAGCCTATGCGCCTCCCCGAGTCTCATGAATACAGGGCCAGCCGACAGCAACAGGAGCACCATCTTTAAAGGTGCAGAAACAGCCTAACCTTGCAGGAGCACATAGAACTTGGGTCTCTTTTGAGTATGAATCACTCCCTTTACAGAACATCTGTTTTTGTGGCAAAAACACACCCAGTGGCTTTTAAGAGACAATTTTGTGGACTATGTAGATACAAAGAAATGGGTATGTAAAGAAGTGTTGACTTTAAAAAGCTGACCACAAGAAAACAGGCTATCCAAGCAGAGAGAAGTTAATAAGAAAACATGCTCCTGTGAAGAGTGAATTGGAAATTAATGTCCATTGGGTCCCAGTTCCTGTGAAGTTGCTTCACTCCATATAAAAAAACGGGCTATTTTCTGTGTCACTTGCCCCTACACTGCTCCTCCTGTCCTAGGCTTCATGGACCAGTAAATGATCTTTCTATCAGCCCCAATTACCGCGCTGGCCTTTGCTTTGTAAGGACTCAAAACCTCAGAACTTCAACTCCCGCTGTGCACCAAGAATCTTTTTAAACAGTGCCATCTGGCGGGGCTTAAGCCTTAAAACTGAAATTCTCTCTAGGGATATGCCTCCATTCACAATGGAAGGAGAGGGGGCTCTGATCTGACCAACTGTTTCTGGTATCAAAATTTTTCAGGCCAACAATATAAAGAACTCTTACAACTCAACAATAAAAAGACAAATAAACCAATTAAAAATGGTCAAAGGGCCAGGGCCGGTTTGGCTCGGTGGATGGAGCGTCGGCCTGCGGACTGAAGGGTCCCGGGTTCGATTCCGGTCAAGGGCATGTGCCTGGGTTGCGGGCACATCCCCCGTGGGAGATGTGCAGGAGGCGGCTGGTCGATGTTTCTCTCCCATCGATGTTTCTGACTATCTATCTCTCTCCCTTCCTCTCTGTGAAAAATCAATAAAAATATATTTAAAAAAAAAAAAAATGGTCAAAGGATCTGAATAGATATTTCTCCAAAGAAAATATACAAATGCCCAATAAGCACATAAAAATAGGTTCAACATCATTCACCACCAGGGAAATGCAAATCAAAACCAGGATGGCTATAATAAAAAGGCAGATAATAACAAGTGCTGCGAGGATGTGGAGAATTGGGACTTTCCTGCACTGCTGGTGGAAATATAAAATGGTGCAGCCACCTTGGAAAGCAGTGTGTTAGTTCCTCAAAAGGTGAAATGGTTACCATTTGACCCAAAAATTGTACTTCTGGATATATGAGGGATGGAAACATATGCCCATATAAAAACTTGTACAGGAATATTTATAGCAACATTATGCAAGACAGTCGAAAGATGGAAACAACTCAAATGTTCCTCGATAGATGAATGGATAAATAAGATGGAATATTATTCAGCAATGAAAAAGAACAGAGTACTGATACATGCTTCAACTTAGATAAACCTTGAAAACATTCTAAGTGGGGGGAAAAAGCCAGTCAAAAAAGACCACATTCCATTTATATAAAATGCTTAAAATAGGGAAACCTATAGAAACAGAAACTAGTGGCTGCCTACAGCTGGAGGAGACAATGGGAGGGTGATAGCTAAAGGGCACAGGATTTCTTTTTGAGATAATAAAAATGTTCTAGAATTGACTGTGGTGATGGCTGCATAATTCTGTGACTATACTAAAAACGATGTAATTGTACACTTTAAATAAGTGAAGAATAGCTGAATTATACCTCACTAAATCTGTTATAAAATTCTTCAGGCCGAATGTATCTGCCATAGCAATTAATGTAAATGGGCTAAATGACTAAACACACTTTTTCCAAATTGTTGTAGCATCTAGAGCAGAGGCTGGCAATTTTTTTCTGTAATGAGCTAAATAGTAAATATTTTAGACTTTGCAGGCCATTCAGTCTCTGTTGTAACTACTCAACTCTGCTACTGTAGTGAAAGTAGCCCCAGACAATATGTAAATGAAAGTGTAGCTGTGTGCCAATAAAACTTTAATACGAAAACAGGTGGCAGGCTGGATGCCTTATCTTCAGATTCTCCCTCAATCTACCACAACCATGAGAAAGATGCCTCTGAGGTGGTAGACTGAGGAGCTAAATGACTTGTCCAGGTGACAGAAAACCTGCAGACGGAGCAGACAAGACTTCTAACCTTGACTTCACTGGGCGTTTGCACAGCCACACATGCTGCCTCTCTAGAACACCTTCCCTTCCACGCAGCTGGTACAGCCTCACACAGGTCTCCTTACTGCAGCATCTCCTCTAACACCCAAGCCGCCCTTGCTTAACTCCCTCTTTCCTTCTGACCAACTTCAATGACATGGCCATTCCTAAGAGGCCAAGGTCAATCTATCTGCCAGTTGAAATCTTCATCAAGGCCCCTTTTGGATTTAACCTTCTGCCATTCCAAAGACTCTCAGAATCTCACCACTGGCAAAGTCTCTGTAGATCACGCATAGGCCTGGTTCACACATCTCCCTCCCACTGTGCTTTATTAGCTCTTTCATTCATATTTCCTTCCACAGTTGACTACCTACCATGTGCCAAGTACTTCCAAGAGCCCAAACTAGTAAATCTGCAGTAGAAAGGAAACGGAGCCCTGGCTGGGTGGCTTAGTTGGTTAGTGTCGTCCCAATATGCCAAGGTTGTGGGTTCAGTCCCTGACCAGGGCACATACAAGAATCAACCAATGAATGCATAAATAAGTGGAAACAAATTGATGTCTCTCTCTCTCTCTCTCTCTCTCTCTCTCTCTCTCACACACACACACACACACACACAAATCAATTGGAAAAAAAATTCTCTAAAAAAAAATAACAATAAAGGAAAAGGAGATGGCAGATGAAGTACCACCATAATGGGAAGTGGCATCCACTAACCTCAATTAACCCTCTGCGTTTGCCAACTTAAGTGAACCTCACCTTCCATTTTCCTCTACACACTCACACAGACATTCCAAATGTGCGGGGTTTTCCCACCAACCAACTCTGCAACACCACCTGGGAGTCCTACAGTTCAATTAAGTTCCGACACTATCCACTTGGGAGTTAGTATTGATCCCACATGTTAATGGTTGAGTTCCACAAGACTGCCCACCCCACCGACCCCTTCAGATTCCTGTGCTTCTGACCAAGCCAACCGGCTATAAATTGGAGGTTCCAATGATGCCTCCTCAGGTTTGATTAAATGCTAGAACAGCTCACAAAGCTCAGGAAAACATTTCACTTACCGGATTAAAGATTTACTATAAAAGGATATGACTCAGGAATGACCAGATGGAAGAAATGCGTAAGGGAAGGTACCTGGGAAGGGGTGAGGAGCTTCCAAGCCCTTTCTGGACATGCCACGCTCCCGGCATCTCTGCATGTTCAGAAGCTCTCCGAACCTCTCAGAACCCATCGCTCGGGGATTTTAGGGAAGCTTCATTAAGTAGGCATACAGGCCATTAATGATCAAGTCAATCTCTAGCCCCTCTTCCTTCCCTGGAGGTCAGAGGATAGGGCTGAAAGTTCAACCTTCTTAGCACATGGTTGGTTCCCATGGCAACCAGTCCCCATCCTTAGGGATTTCCTAAAGGTCACCTCACTGACATCAGCTCGGGTGTGGCTGACAGACACTCCTGTCATCTTTCTCACTCTGGAGCTCCTTGAGGACAAAAGACCAACAATTTTAGCAAAAGATCCTCTCTGGATTTTAGGAGCTGTGTGCCAGGACTATAGACATCCTTTCTTATTATAAGTCACAATGATCACAGATGCCCTTCCTTCTTCCTCTTCATGGCCTACCTCCATACCCTTCACCTGGGCCCTGAAAGGTGACACCTCAGCTCCCAGCTGCATCCGACATTTGTATAAAGTTATGGAGCTAAAAGAAGGACCCTCAGAGGCAACCTAGTCCTTCGACTCACATAAGAAAATGAGGCCAAAGACCACACAGCACCAGCCGGCTTGCGCCCTGCCCAGCCACGTGCTGCAGCCTTCGCCTTCGGAAGTGCAGCGTCACAGCAAGGCCCTGGCCCCCACGGCCCGCCCTTTCCCTCCCTTTCCCTCCCGCACCAGCTCCTACTCACCTACCAACTCTGGGGTCACAGGTTCTTTCAAAGCCCAAGGCCCTTTCTAGACACCCCAGGGCGGGAGTAGGAGCTTTGTGTCCGCACCGCTTCCCGCACCTCCCTCACCACGGGGCCTACAAGCTTCCACTTCACGCGGCTGCGATCACCTGCACGTGACAACGAGCACCGTCCGAGGTCTGCCTCGAGGCTCGCTGGGCCTCCTGCCCTCGGCGCAGAAAACCTAACCGCATGCAGGAGAGCCACTCTCTCCGCTCACCCCTGAAGCCCCCCCGCAGAAGCAGGGAGAGCCACTGCCTTCCAGGCCTCAGCAGTCAGAGTGCAGGGGCCCGAGGTCGCAGCGCCGCCTCGGCAGAGGGGCAGGGCTGGGCGGGCAGGGAGCGCCCTCCGACTCGGCCTCCGCTGACCTGCGGCTGCTGTGACCTTGGGGCGGTCCTGACGCAGCACCCAACTCCCCGTTTCCGTCTGGAAACCGGGATAGCTCTGCTTCCCAGTCGAGAAGAGAGCACACACTTCCGGAAACACCGCACTGCCCCAGGCCAACTCCTGGCTCCCGCCCTGAAGGGACGCGAGCGATGCGCACCCTCGGGGTCCCGGCCCTCGTCTGAGGCCCTCGCGGTCTAACAGGGCCGACGGCCCAGGACCCCCGCGAGCCTGAGCCCTGCCTCGGCGGCCCCGCCCGGCACGTCAGAGCCTCTCAGCCCACCTGCGCCCGCTCGGCCCCTGGCCAAAGGGGGACGTGCCCTGGCCTCCCTTACCCGCCGGGGGAGCGTAGGCCCGGAATGGGAACGGGACGTTTGCCCCCTTCCCCACGGAGGCCGTGGGACCACCGGAGGGTCGGTTCAGGAGACGGCGCCATCCATCCCGCAGGCAGAGGCTGCTCCTCCACATCGCGCCAGAGCGCATGGGGGCACAACTGGTGCGAAACCTGAGAGCAGGAAACAGAGCGAAAGGATCCGCAAGCTGCACGCTCTGGCTGTTCGGAAACCTCCCTCCGCCTCCTCAGAGCCCTCAGACTCCCGTGGACGCCGCCATCTTCCGCAGGTCGCGGGCGCCGCGCCGTCACTCCCGAGCGCCTGCCGCGCACGCCCGCAGTCAATCAGCAGTACGAAAGCACCTTGCCCCACCCCCTTGGAGCCGCGCTCTGGAAGAAGACTCCAAGTCCCAGAGGGCGCCTCGCACTCCGCATCACGTGTTCTCTTTGCTCACCAATGGGTGGAAGCACCGCCTCAGCCTGCTCCCGCCCCCCAGGCGCTACCGGGCCAATCGGGAGGGGTGGTGTGTTTGTGTGTGTGAGAGTGTGTGAGTGAGTGAGTGAGTGTGTGTGTGAGTGAGTGTGTATGTACGGGCGCGCGCACGAGCGCGCGCGCAAGTGGGGAAGGGGACTCAACTCCAGACCGGCGGGCCCCGCTCACAGGTCCCGGGGTCCCGGTGGCGGTCGGAGCGGTTGGTCCGCAGGCCGCGGGCGGGTGGTGCGCCGCTCCCGCCCCAAGCCAGCGCGTGCGCGCCCGGCCCCTCCCTCCCCGCCGCCCTCCTCGGCTCCCGCGCGGCGGCGGCGGTTCCTCTCCCCTCCCCCAGCCCTGGCTCCGGGGGACCCCGCGATGCCGGTCCGCACTGAGTGTCCCCCGCCGGCCGGTGCCTCGGTCGCCTCCGCGGCCTCGCTCATCCCTCCGCCGCCCATCAACACGCAGCAGCCCGGCGTGGCCACCAGCCTGCTCTACAGCGGCTCCAAGTTCCGCGGCCACCAGAAGAGCAAGGGGAACTCGTACGACGTAGAGGTGGTGCTGCAGGTGAGCGCCGGCCGGCGGGCGGGCCCGAGGGCCTCCTCGCGGTGCTCACAGGCCGAGCCTGCCCGGCTCCTCGCCTCGAGCCCGCCGCCGGGACCAGGCCCTCGCCGCCGGGCCTCCTGCAGCGGCGCTTCACCCGGACGTGCCCAGCCGGCGCCTCGCACTGTCCCAGCCCGACCTGCCCCTCACCGGAGCCTGCGCGAGCCGCTCCCGGCAGCCCCGACCCTCCCCACGGGCAGCCCGTGGCCAGCCCTGCGGGACCCGGAAGCCCCGCGCCGGGCTCCCTCACACGCGGGCCCTCCGCTCCGGGACCTGTCGCCGCGATCAGCCCTCCCTGCGGCGCGCTCCTGGGGTGCGCCTGACCGGACCCTCCCGGCCGGGCCTGTGCCAGCCTCCCCAGCCCGAGCCCTGCCCCCGCCCCCCCTCCCGGGGTCCCGATGCCGGGCCACTCCGCCCCGTGTGAGCCAGCCTCCGCACCCGGGGCACCGTCCCGCACCGCCCCGCAGCCTGGGAGCCCCACGTCCCACTGGCTGCCGGCCTCGGCCCCTACCCAGGACGGACCCGCCTGCCGGGTGCCGCTGGAGCTCCCTCAGTCGCTGGGCTCTGGCCCCTGCCCGCCCCGCTCGCCCGTCGCTTTCCGGTCCCGCAGGCCTCTGCCCCGCTCCTCTACCCCCCCTGTTCCCTGGTCTCCCACCCAGACCTCCCACCTCCCACCTGTCTCCCTCTCTAGCTCCAGGGGACCCTCTGCGGGTCCTTAACTTTTATCTACGCCGCCAAGGCTTCCTCCAGGCGCCCCCCCCCCCCCATTTTTTAAATTAAAACTTTCTTGTTGAAAGTATTACATGCCCCCTTTCCCCCACTGACCCCTCCTAGCCTGCCCGCCCCCCATGTGGCCTGGATTTGTGAGCACCTGCTGTCAGCCCCTGAGAGCTTTCAACTACAACTTCACGGCCGCCCGTCCTGCACCGCACCCCGCGCGAATGGTGGTGCAGCTGACATTCATGCCCAGCGAGGAGCTGGCCTGGCTAATACCCCTTCCCTCCCTTCCCTGTAAAAAGGTTCCTCCGCCGTGGCTACTGTTGCTTGCCTGGAACCCATTTCCCCCTCACGCTGCCCCCCTGTCCTTAGCCTGACACCCCACCTCTTAGGCTGTTTCCAAAAGCCCCTCCCAGCAGGTCTCCTTGCAAGTCTTCCCGAAGCTTTGAGGCCCTAGTGTGCTCCTCCCTGCTGCCATGTGTGAGGACAGAATGTAGGTCTTCGCCATACACTTGCCCTTTGCCCTTTTACATTTTAAATCTTAAACAGTCTCTCTTCTGAGCAAATAGGTCTCCCACCCAAAAGACAAGGAGGAGTACATTTTCTTTCTGCTAACTAAGCATTCATCAGCCTCTTTCCTTACTGTTTTGTGGGAATCACTGCCCCCTTTTTTGGATTGGGAAAGCTGCATCTTCATGTTAATTGTATCTTTGAGCCATAAACTTAAAGTTCTATTATGAGCCATGATATTTATTGTAATCTCATAATTATGTACCTCCTGGTGATTGAAATGTAAGAATTTAGTATGAAGGTTTTTTTGCAACTAATCATAAAATTCTGAAAGTGAGATCCCTGGTGTGGGTCATTTTTGGAATGATCTTGAATTTGTGTCCATTGTTTAATATAATGGTTTCTGATGTGATAGGGACCAATTGGCAGGGTAGCTAAGTGTCAAAGAGAAGTCGCTCTGGTTACTGCGGCAACACCTCTGCTGTCATTGGTGTGTGGTTTCTGGATTTCTGTCAGGTGCCAGTTTCCTTGTGAACCAGTGGAAGTGGTGATGGAGTTGGTACATGACTGATGGGTGATGGGGGGGGGGGGGGGTGGTCATGCCCAGGAATGCTGACCTCTGTCTGGATTGGTGAGCTGCTTGTCCATTATTGAGAGTCAGTGGCATGTGAATGGCCCCATCATCTGTTTTTAGAGCCAGAGCTAGTTTCTTAGAATACTGCTGCCTTTTATAATGCATCCCCATTCCTGCTTTCTTCTTTTTCACAGCAGCTTTGTTTATTTTTGTTTATTTGTTTTGTTAATTCTCACCCAAGGATATGTTTCTATTGATTTTTAGAGAGTGGAAAGAAAGGGGAGAGACACACAGAGAGAAACATGATGTGAGAGAGACACATCGATTGGTTGCCTCCTGCACACACCCCTGACCTGAGCGCTGGGGATCGAGCCTGCAACCTAGAGATGTGCCCCTAATCAGAATCAAACCAAGACCCTTCAGTCCAAGAGCTGACACTCTTATCTACTGAGCCAAACTGGCTAGGGCACAACAACTTTATTTAGATATTAGAGGCCCGGTGCACGAAATTTCGTGCACTGAGGGGGGAAGTGCAGGGGGGGTGTCCCTCAGCCTGGCCTGCGCCCTCTCGCAGTCTGGGACCACTCGGGGGTGTCCAACTGCCGGCTTAGGCCCTCTCGCAGTCCAGGACCCCTTGCTCCTTACCGCCCACCTGCAGTAAGAAGCCAGGCTCACAGCTGGCGAGCACAGTGGCAGTGGTGGGAGCCTCTCCTGCCTCTGAGGCAGAGCTAAGGAGCAGCAAGCCCAGCTTCTGGCTGATCAGCGCTCCCCCTGTGGGAACGCACTGACCACCAGGGGGCAGCTCCTGCATTGAGCGTCTGCCCCCTGGTGGTCAGTGTGCGTCATAGTGACCGGTTGTTCTGCCATTCGGTCGATTTGCATATTAGAGTTATTATATAGGATAATTCACAGCATAAGAGTCACCCACTTGAGGTGTACAATTCAATAGCTTTTAGTATATTCACAGAAGTTGTATACGTCACTGCAATCTAATTTTCATCACCTTGAAAAGAAACCCCAAACCCCTTCCAACTCTAGGCAACCACTAATTTTTTTCTAAGATTTGCTTATTCTGGACATTTCATGTAAATGAAATTGTACAATATGTGACCTTTTGAGTCTAGCTTTTTCCACTGAGCGTGTTTTTGGGATTTACCCATATCCCAGCATGTGTCTGCCTCATTCCTTTTTATTGTTGCATCATACATTGTGTGGGCATAAACATTTTACTTATCCACTGGTCAGTTGAGGGGCATTTCGGTTGTTTCCCCTTTTTGGCTGTTACGAATGATGCTGCTGTGAGCGTGCATGAACAGGTTTTGTGTGGACATGTGTTTTCATTTCTCTTGGATAGATCCCTAGGAGTGGAATTGCTGGGTCACATGGTAACTCTGTTGAACATTTTGAGAAACTGCCAGACTGCTTTCCAGTGACTGTACCGTTTTACATTCTCACCAGCAGTGATGAGGGTGGCAATAGCTCCACATCCTGGCTGGTGTCCATCTTCTTTATTGTAGCCAACCTCTAGCCCAGGGGTGGGCAAACTTTTTGACTCGAGGGCCACAATGGGTTCTTAAACTGGACCGGAGGGCCAGAACAAAAGCATGGATGGAGTGTTTGTGTGAACTAATATAAATTCAAAGTAAACATCATTACATAAAAGGGTACGGTCTTTTTTTGTTTGTTTTATTCATTTCAAACGGGCCGAATCTGGCCCGAGGGCCGTAGTTTGCCCACGGCTGCTCGAGGGTGTGAAGTGGTATCATCATTGTGGTTTGGAGTTGCATTTCCCTGAAGAAGATGATGTTGCTCAGCTCTGCCTGTGCTCTTTTGGAGTGCTTTCTCTTTTTGAGATTCCAGTTTAAAGAGTTCCTCAAACTTTGTGAGATTCTGACTGGGGTGGTTGTTGTTGTTTATCTCTTCTGCCATCTAAGAAGCCAAGAGTAAAGTGAGGGCCAGGGTCAGTGTGAGAGGAATATTTAAAAAAAGCAGCTGTTGGGCACAACTGTGCTGTGAGACCTTCTTGCTAAACATTTGCTTTACTCTTCTCACTGAGATGCTGGCCTGTCCTTTGGTTAAAGCTCTCTACACTGGGTGCATTTGAGTTCACCAACCGTCACCACGGTCAGTTTGGGCAAAATGGGAGAGACACATGGTTGAATGGAAGGCAAATTGAAATTCTGATTCTTGTGATAATCCACGCAAAATGTTAGCCAATTTGTGGTTTAAGTTTTAATCTTATTAGCAAGTATCTTTGCCACCTGATATCCTTCCAGCAGCTGTGAAACCCCAAACTATATTGAATTCAGTGAGAATTGCATACATGAAATTTAAGGCCTCAGGTTAGAGTTGTGTATCTTTTAATAAAAGTTCTGTGCAGGACCACATTAGTGTGGATCAGCTGCTTCAGATAACATCCAGGGCCAGCAGATGGGATATTTAAAATGCTTTGGCAGTTTTCACATGGAATACTTTGGTCACCAGCTCCAAACTGGGAGCACTTTAGTTTCACTGAAGCCCATTTGCTTTGGTGCTGACCTCATCTGGCTGAGTGAGTTCATTACAGTTTTTGAGGATCGCCTTAGTATTTGATTTACTGTGTAATTGGAAGTAGTTGAGTCCCCAAATCTGATAAATTCCACAAAACTTTTCTAGTGTCTTAAAATGAGAACTCATTTCACATTAAAATGTCAATGTGCTACAGCACCATTGTACTTTATTTTGCTTTAATTCCAGGGTTTTACTTTGTAAATTAATCCAGTTGTCATAAAATCTGAAAAATCTGCCTATTCGGGATGACTCTGTATAGACTGAGGTAAAATGCACTAGTAGTATGCATCCAGCTGAAGTAACCATTTCAGAGTAGCTTAGAGAAAAGGGGACCCATTATCTCACATCACAAGAAATTGAGAGGTGGCTTGGTTCCCGATTGGCTCATTCAGGGGCCCATTTCTTTCTGTCTTTCCGTGCTGCCATCCTTGGCATTTCCCAGCCTGTTTCTCCTCATAATATCTAGATAACTGCCCCAGGCCGGGCACTGCATGCAGATACTGCCACCACAAGGGGGAGAAAAGAGCCTCTCCAGCAGCCAGAGTATCTCCCAGCTGCACCCAGGAGACATGCACACATCCACTGGCCAGAACTGAGTCACCCCTAAACCGACAGCTCACAGGGGCTGGGGCACATGTTTGCCTTGGAGCCATCAAGGGTTAGCAGGTCTTGCAGGGTCAGGGTTGGTGCCAGTACAGGATCTGGGTCCTGCCAGTGTGGAAAAGTAGGAAATTGGGTGTTGGGTGGCTGCTAAACCTCAAAATCTACACCTGTTACTCCTATTTATTTTAGGCTCTTCTCTTCAAGAAATACAAGCAGCTGTGCATGAAGAGAGCAGAGCAGGCATGCACGGTGTATTCTGATTTGGGGTATAACAAATTTATACCACAAGTCTTTGAAAGATGTCTTCCTAAATATCCTGCCCATTTCATAAATAATGCAAGATGTGCTTAATGTAAATACAGTGGACTTGTTAGACCAGTGACTGAGCAGCATGGAGGCAAAAGCAGGCCAAAAAAGCATTAGAAAGCAGATGAAGCCCAGGTTAGGAATGACACCATGTGTACAGGTAGAAAGGGAGGCCTACTGGCCAGGGACGCACAAAATCTGTGTCAGAAGGGAGCCTGGAATTGAAGACAGTACAGAGATGGGGCTGGAGCGAGCTACTAGTCCAGAAGGGGACTTGGGTCTCATGATATTCAGCCGAATGAAGTTGAGCTTCATCTGAACCGGCACGTGGATGGAGAAGACTCATAGCTGACCCTGGTTGCACTGGGTGGGCCCTGATCTGCAGGTCTCCCTTCCTCGACTTCGTCTTAAGGATGATCATTGGAAAGTGACTCCTGTTGTCTCCCGGTGGCTCCTCCATTTGTAACGAGGCTGTGTGTCCTTTCTTTCCAGCATGTGGACACGGGGAACTCTTACCTTTGTGGGTACCTGAAGATTAAAGGCCTTACTGAGGTAAGCACTCACTCACACGGACTAGGAAGCGGGCTGCGCTCGGCAGTCTCAGAGTGTGAATGGCAGGCAGTTTCGTCTCTGAGGCTTGATTAAGGTGCCCTGTTTCTAAGTGTTACACTATAGGTAGCATAAAGCATGCAGTCTTTGTGTGTCCTATTGGAAAGTATACAGATTCGAAAATCTTTAAAGTTTATAAATAAGTCAAATGTGACTAATACTATTGATTTCATTTTTACCATTTTTGAGAAAGTAATATATAGTAAGAATATAGCTATCACCCTCGTAAGTTTAACAATTTCTGAAATAAGCATCAATCCTTTGAGAGTTCTTGAAGTTCTTTCACCCCCTTAGTTCACTGGAACAATGGAAAGTGGTCATCCATTTCCTGACAGAAATTAGCTTCTATATTATTGTAGACTGTTGTGTTTTCTTTGAACCAACTTTGTAAACCTCAAAACTCCTGGAAATATAGGAAGCAAGAAAGAGCATCCTTTCTTTTCCCACTAGTAAGTAAACAGGAAGAGGAAGGAGGTAACTGGACTGGCCACCTCACTCCACAGTGAAGGCCTGGGCTTGGCCTGGCTGCGTGTGCTGTGCACCTGCCCAGCTCTCACTGTCCCGATGCCAGGGGGTTTGGAAATGCTGTGGAAAGGAGCTGGATGACTTTCTCGTAGTGTCCCTTTCTGGTCCCATGACGTTTAATTTCCCTTCAGTTTATTCATGCATAAAGTAAGAATTAAAAATATCTACTCTGCCTAGTCAAGGAGCTTGTCCTAGTGAGGAGGAAGCAATGTAACATCAGTGGTAGATTATAATGGAATACAATATGGAATACTAAAAAGGCGTGATGACCCCTTAGTCTCAAAACAATTGTTTGTCTCCTTGATGCCATCTGGTTCTCCTCTTCTGTATTAGAAATTTGGTTGAGCCCTAGAGTGTCGGCCTGTGGACTGAAGGGTCCCCAGATCGATTCTGGTCAGGGGCACCTGCCCCGGTTTCGGGCTCCATCCCCAGTGGGAGGCATGCGGGAGGCAGCCAATCAATGATGCTCTCTCATCATTGATGTTTCTCTCTCTCTCTCTTTCTCCCTCTCCCTTCCTCTCTGAAATCAATTTTTAAAATATTAAAAAGAAAGAAAGAGCCCTAACCAGTTTGGCTCAGTAGATAGAGCATCGGCCTGCAGACTGAAGGGTCCCAGGTTCGATTCCGGTCAAGGGCATGTACCTTGGTTGCGGGCACATCCCCAGTAGGGGGTGTGCAGAAGGCAGCTGATCAATGTTTCTCTCTCATCGATGTTTCTGACTCTCTATCCTTCTCCCTTCCTCTCTGTAAAAAAATCAATAAAATATATAGGAAGGAAGGGAGGGAGGGAGGGAGGGAGGGAGGGAGGGAGGAAGGAAGGAAGGAAGGAAGGAAGGAAGGAAGGAAGGAAGGAAGGAAGGAAGGAAGGAAGGAAGGAATGAATTTGGTTAAGCCCTGGCTGGTGTGAGTGTCGGCCCTCCCATCAAAGGGCCATGGGTTCGAACCTGTGTTGCAAGTTCAATCTCCCGCCCTGGTCGGGTGCGTGCAGGAGGCAACTGATCTCTCTGTCTCTGTCTCTGTCTCTTCCTCTTCCTTCCCTTCCCTCTCGTCCACTCTCTAAAAATCAATGGAAAAAGTATCCTCGGATGGGGATTAACAAAACAAACAAAAAAGAAGTGTGGTTGAGAATTTCCTGTGAAGTTTGTTATTGAGATGAAAAGGTACTCTCTTCATCCCCTTGGAAACACATCCAGTCAAGCAGAGATTGAAAATAATAGGAAAATGAAGGATGCTAACCTTTGAATCTGTGGTAGCAGAAAACATAGTAAATAGAGTATGTTCAACTCTTAGACAGCCAAATTAATTGAGTGCAGAACATCAACATTTAACTTCAGAAGGAAACCAGGAACATTTGTAATTTAGAATATTTACTGCTGCTTCTAAAAATCAGTCATTTTAGTGATAGAAAGCCGCACAGAAATGCTAAGTAGCATTAACAATCCCCAAACAATGTACAGAAATGCAATGAACTTTCAGGAACAGTAACCCTAGTGAAGGGGGCACCTCTGAGGCGTGAGCACTCACCAAGGAGGCCAGCCCAGGGCAGCCGGCTTTGTGGCTGGGACTTGGAGATCACCCTCCTGGGTGGTCCTTCCGGCCTGCCCCAGGGGTGGTGGACTCAGAGATGGTGCTGGGATGGCATTCAGTCAGAGGTTTCTAAGTCACACTCCATTTCAGGATTTTTTGAATTCACCTTTTTTAAAAACATTTTTTAGTAACTTTACTGAGATACAGATTATAT
Organism: Myotis yumanensis; assembly: GCF_028538775.1. Lineage (NCBI taxonomy): Eukaryota > Metazoa > Chordata > Mammalia > Chiroptera > Vespertilionidae > Myotis > Myotis yumanensis. The sequence continues at coordinate 1,837,218 of NW_027223767.1, forward strand.
ACCATACACTTTACCCATTTAAAATGTACTATTCACTGGCTCTTACTATAGGCATGGTGTTGTGCAATGTCTTAATAACTTTAAAATTATAAATTTAATACATGGTCACTATAGATAATTAGTAAAATGCAGAAAGGGTGACAATTCCTAGAATATTTCATACCTGTATTATGAAATGCAGTTATCCATTTTTGTTTGCTTTTCCATTTATAGCTGTGAATAGAACTATTTAAATGGCTTGGTTTTTAGTTAGAGTCCTCCTTGTATTTACAATATGGAACTGTTAAATTGGCGGTAATTGCCTCTTTGCTAGCTCACGATCACAAACAAGCACAGCTTTAAAGGTTATGTACCTCTGGAAATGAAACCCCAGAATTATGAAGAATGGGTGTCAAATAACATTCTCTTTGCAACTCTGACTCAGCAGTAGGGAGAAGGATCGTCCCTGGGGAGCCAGCTGGCAGGCAGCTGGCAGCTGGCACAGGCCAGGACGAGCCACACTGGGGGAGTCACTCAGACGCTTCGCTCATTCACTAGACCAGGTTGGAAGGCTAGGAAGTTCCCACTGAAGTGGTGCTAAACTCACTGGGCAAAGGGGGAGAGGTCGCACTGACCACCCTCGTAGAGACCGTATGTGACAGTGCTGGTCCGTGTACTTACCAAGGAGGCACATGCAAGTTCTGGAGTTTCCCTTTGACTTCCTGGCTAGTTGAATGTTGATTCCCCAGAAGGCAGGTCTACATGGAAAGCCAGACCTGTCAGCAGACTGTGTTTGGTGAGCCTGGAATCAGCGAGCGGGGTCGGTGGTAGAACTTGCTTGTCTGGCCACCACCCACCCACCACAAGGAGCAGGCACCTGCTCGGAGGGCTGGGGTTGGTGCTGGCTCTGCCACTCCGACCGGTTTTCTGATATTCCTGCTTTCCTTCTGCTGACAGTTGTTCCTTGGCTCTATGAATTACCACCAATTTGGCTGTATTCAGGTGCTTGAGTTTCCTGTTCCTGCACTAAGAGATATTTTTGGTAACGTCTGTACATATTGTCATTCACTATGTATTTTATTTACTTCTGTGAGTTTTGGGATACCTTATAGTCCTGGTATACTGCCTAAAGTATTTTAGGGAGAAGTCAGTGCAGAATCATTCATTAGGAAAATGTAATTTGAACCATATGAATATTTTTTGCATTAAGTAGGACCACTTTATCATTTTGTTCTGTCTCTTTTAAGGAAGTTTTAAAAAATATATTAAAGTTTGAAACGCAGAAAATTACAGTTATGAGTATGCAAAACACAGTTTATTCTTTTTTTAAATATGTTTTAATGATTTTTAGAGGGAGAGAGAGAGAAAAACATTGATGTGAGAGAGAAACATTGATCGGCTGCCTCCTGTACATAACGCGACCAGGAATCAAACCCGCACCCCAGGTATGTGCCCTGACTGGGAATCAACCAACGACCTTTCGGTGCATGGGACAATGATCAACCAACTGAGCCACCCAGCCAGGGCTCAGAGTTTATTCTTGTATTATTATTTATTATATAGCTTAATTTAAAATCTCGTCAGATGCTAACTTTTTCTCCTTAGTATTTTTTCCTAAAACAGATTAGTGTAATTTAGGTTTTACCTTTAAAATGAGGTTTCCATTTATTCCATTTTCTTTTTTCACTCTGTTTGTATAAATATCTGCATGGAGAACCCAGCAACATGGTTGGGTAAGGGAGTTGTGGTTTGGGGGTGTTAAATTTCTGCTTTTTGGAAGTTTACTGCTGAGAACAGTATGCCGTGCAGCAGGCCGCAGCCGTGGCAGCGTGGCGGCGATGCCGTCTCCCGGCCACCCCTGGGTCTGTGGGCAGCATCTCTCAGGAAGGTCCTGCGCTGAGTGGCAAGTCGAGCTGGGAGAAGAGGCCAAGCCGTCAGAACAGATTTACTTTAAATCTGTGTGGGTGTTTGCTGCAGAGCCAGAGGGTCCCACATGGGGACTGAAGAAGAAAGCAGGACCTCTGGCCCCAGGAGGGGGCTGTGAACTGGGGCGCAGAGCTCCGTCACCACCGGGCTCCCGAGAAACAGCGGCCAGCAGGCTGGGCAGAGGTGTGGGTGGGTGGGTTTTTTACAAATGCAGAGAAACAGTAGACTTTTTACTGTGTCACTTTTTCTTCCATTGAGTTGGTGCCTCATTAGCCAGCGAACACATAGCAGTAGAATGAGCAGGAGCATCTGAGCACTCGGGCAGGGACACCACTTACTTATTTTTTCCAGCAGAATTGTTTTCTGGTTGTGATTTTCCACTGCAGACCTAATTTACATGTATTTCCTAGTATAAATCATCTTTGTTTATATGGTGATAGAATTAAATGTATCTAGTATATCAAGGTATTCTACAAAAAAATTCACCCCTAGAAAATTGAAGAATTGGCATAAAAGGGACAAAACACTGAACCAGTGGGCGAGGTCTCAGCTTGAGGGAGACAGCTGTGAAGGCTCGAATTTTGGAGGCTCTTTGGGTGTTTTCCTTGGAAAGTGCAGTCTACTTAGTTACCACCTTCTTTGTGTGCTGGAGTATTCAGAACTCACTTGTGAGAATCGTCCAGATTCCTTGTTGAGCAGTCAACACGTAAGGGAAGTCACAGAAGGGCTCTCTGCTCCGGCAAAGCCTGAAGCCCGGGGCTCCCCGCCTTGGCCCCTCCATCCCAGTGTCCACAGCATCGGCAGACCGCCAGCCGAACTCTGCTTATTGTTGGTTAGCGGTGGGATCATTTTTTTGGAAGTACGGGGAAGAAGTGAAATTGAGGCTAATTTTCCTTTGTAAAGGTTAAAACTCCTGTTTGACATCTTGTTTTTAATGTTTGGGTTTTGACCATAGGAGTACCCAACCCTTACGACCTTCTTTGAAGGAGAAATAATCAGCCAAAAACACCCTTTCTTAACTCGAAAGTGGGATGCGGATGAAGATGTTGATCGGAAACATTGGGTGAGTCAGTCTCTGATTGCCCTGGGCCACTGAGGAGAGCCCAGGAACGTGGTGCTCAGGGTCTTATCACGTCTCCCTGTCCTTTCTGTTTGTCCACCTCCTGTCCACGGTTCCTTTTTCACCTGCTGTCCTTGGGGGGAATCCTGTGAAAGGTACAGTGATGTCCTCTGACTCAGGGGATGAGGTGGAGATGCAGTTTCTGAACAGCTGCCCCTCCCCTTGGCCACACCACAGGGGGCTCTTCTAACCCAGCTCCTGGCAGACAGGCACAGTCTCCGCCCTGCAGCTGTCAGCTGTGGGCATGCTCTCTCTCTCTCTCTCTCTCTCTTTTTTTAAATAAAGTTTTATTGATTTTAGAGAGGAAGGGAGAGGGAGAGAGAGAGATAGAAACATCAATGATGAGAGAGAATCATGGATCAGCTGCCTCCTGCACAACCCCTACTGGGGATCGAGCCCGCATCCCAGGCCTGTGCCTTTGACCGGAATGGAAACCGGGACCCTTCAGTCCACAGGCTGAGGCTCTGTCCTCTGAGCCAAACCAGCCAGGGCGGCATGCTCCATTCAGCAGCAGTGAGCAGCGTAGAGTTCCTGTCCTCCAGTCTTTCCTTCAGTTGTCACACACATCCATTTCTCAGCCTGTTGTCATAGCCTTTTGGCTTAGTTGACCATGGCAACGATGAATTTTGGGTTAACACTGAGCAAGTCTGTTGTGTTCACCCTCTAAGCCAACCAGAAATGACTGCTTGTGTTGGTAATGAAGGTTCTAAGACTCTCTCCTGAATCTGGCCCAACAGGCCTTGCCGAAGACTCCTACTGCAGACCCTCGTCTGGGTTAGTCATTCGTTTCTCTATAATATGAGAAAATGAACAAGATTTGAGTATCCAAAAGGTTGGGGCCAATGGTGCCAGTGTCAGAAAGAAGTGTTGGAGGGCTCTTTGGCACCACCTGGTCCCCCCGCCCAATGCCGGCTCTTTGTGTGCGGCATGCCACCTTGTCAGGGGGCCCCTTCCTCTCCTGGGCAGCCCAGTGACAGAGTTCTTCCTTGTCATGAACCACAGTTTGTCTCCCATTCAGCTTTGTTTTCCATCTCAGATTGGTTCTGCGGAAAGCAAGGTCTTTGGGGCCCAGGGAAGCCTTAGTTTTAGGCTGGATTGATTGCACATTAAATACCTGCAAAGCAGCTCTTATTCCCCATTGCCTCCCATTAGGACCCTGGAAAAGCATCTGGGACTCCAGCCTCTGTTAGGCTAGCTTGAAACATTTTGGGTGAAAGAGGGACGGAGAAGGCCACCCTGGCACTGGTGTGCTAGGCATGGGAAGATGATGGCGGGACCTGCAGGCCGCAGCCCACAGCGTTTTCCATGGCTTCCCCAGCCCACGAGAACTCTCAGGTCCCGCAGAGCACTCCCGGAGGCCTATGTTGTGCCTTTGTTTGTCAGGGATTAATAGTGTCTGATAAACCTCACCCCTCATATCCTTTTTCCATTGTGAACTGGAATCAGAAACATTGTATTGCACCCTCAGATTTTCCTGAGCGGTATTTTAAGTAGGTATTGCAATGGGACTACAAAGTCACGGTTCCATATGCTTTATCTGTGTAACAAACTCTGTGACTTAACCCTTTTCGGTCCATCGTGGAGGCTGACTCGACAGACCAGGCGCTAGGAGCAGGTCCAACGTCGAGGCTGAGGTCGACACCGCAAACCGGTTCAACATTCAATCCCGTCAATTAATTTGGACCAGACTGTTTGAATTCCAAAAATAAAATTGGACCGCAAAGGGTTAATATCTCTATATCCTTATTTTTTAAAATGTTTTCTTGTAGAATCTATACACTTTTGTTTTTAAAATATTTGAAAAAATGGAAAAGCAAAAGGAAAAAAAATTGCCTATAAGGACAATACCTAAAGCTAAAACAGGTATGAACCTTTTCCTGAATCTCATTTGAATATCTATACTTTTTTTTTATAAAACTGAGATCATAAGATACAGTTTTGTAACCTATTTTAGTCTCCTTTTTAAACTTAACCATACACTGCCCTATCCAGTCTCTACCCACGCTTCGGCCGGCCCTCTCTTGCTTGCCTGCCTGCCTCAGGCCGCAGAGATCTTTCCACTGCTTCCGGCTTTGTCTGCAGTGACGTGTTCTGGGAACAGGCTCCTGGGTTGTGTGTTTCCATCCTGCCGCTTCCTCAGGCCGAGGTCCCTGAGCGGGCTGTGCCGGTTCCGTCCAGAGGCCAGGACTGATCAGTGGAGCGACCAAAGACTCCTCTCCCAGTGCTCAGCCGCCGCTGCTCTTGGCTGTGCCACTACCTGCTGTGGGGCCCTTGAGAGGGCGATTGCACCTGGCAGGAGGGAAGCCCTGACCCCAACCTCCTCTTACCCTAGTCTCTTCCTCTCGTGTTTGCTTTCAGGGCAAGTTCCTGGCTTTTTATCAGTATGCAAAATCCTTTAATTCAGATGACTTTGATTATGAAGAGCTGAAGAATGGGGATTATGTCTTCATGCGGTGGAAGGTAAGCCCCTGCAGGCGGCTCTCCGACTGTGCGGCTCCTGTAGGGAACCCCCATCTGCTCCCGTGTCCAGTGCTTGCTACAGTTTTGTCTTCTTGGCCAGGTCTCTACACACTCATGAGAGGCAGGCACAGCTCCAAGGCACACCGGTTCACAGCTGACACCGCACAGGTTTGCTCTGGTTAAGCTGTGCAGTGTAGCAGTGAATTCACCCCGACACTGGTGTTCATGTCCTCTCCCTCTTTTCTCCCCCCAGGAATCCCTGGGGCCCTCCAAGTTGAATGAGCCTTAGTGTTCTGTGGGTTCAGGGGAGAGCCTAGTGCTCTTTAAACTTAGTCATTGTCCATCCCCTCTTCTCAGCCATGGGCTGGCATGCCATGTCAGTGACTGCTCCGTCACCATGGCTTGTGCAGGGCTCACCCAGCACAGTTCAGCTCCGCTGGTTCCCTCCAGCTCAGGAAATGAGGGACCAGGAATGGAATTCAGGTTTTCCACTCACCAGCCCGAGAACTCTGCCAGGGCGGTGGACTCCGTGGATTGGCTTTGGGCAGAGAAGTCTCATGTGCTCCCTGCTTTGGTAGCATGATAACTGCTGTGTTATGGCCATAGGACAGTAAAACCATGGAGCAAGTTTGTAAGTCACTTTGTGAACATATACCTCCCTCCAAGCCCTACTCCCCAGTCTAAAGGAAACAGCTGTTTTACCATGAAATTTTGCTGGCTTTCACATGCACAAAACATGGAGAGTAGTCATTCCTAGCCTTTACTTTGTGCAGTTAATAGTTTTGGGGATGGAGATCATTACCCTTTCAGGAGAGTTGCCATGTACTGAGCCCTGCCCTCGTGAGCTTGCCATCTACTGGAGATAAGCCATCTAAATAACACATTAAAAGAAGTATCTTGTATGGTTCTAATTTTAAAATTAATTTTTAAAATTGCAATTTCAGAGCTTGAGGAAAGATCCAAAAAGCAATGGTTGTGCTTTCTGCAAAGAATTTCTCAGGTTGACTCACCAGAGGCTTTTATACCTCCCCGGGCCGTGACCTCTGACCTTGTCTCCCCGGAAGAGTAGGTAATAGGATGCGGCCTTTCCACTCTTGGCTCCAACCAGAGATAAAGCTTACCTTTTGCAAGTGCCTGACCAAGAACAGGAACGTTCTGGTTGCTTTCGATGAGGTGTAGACCTTTTGAAGGGGGTATTACAAGGGCTACTGATGACTGAGCTGCCCTCAGAGTGATCCACAGGCCAATAGAAGTGACCCACTGTTCTAGAGGCGATCAGGAACTAGTGAGAGTCCCTGAAGTGGAGCACAGACTTCTCCGCAGGTCGTCCTGCCTGTGAGCTCTGAAAGGTAGGTAATTAGATAGGTATTGATTCATTTACCAGATGTGTGGACCATGGCACCTTCTCTTGGTGCTGATCCTAGTGAGCTCCAGACACAGCTTTCTGTAGTAGTAAGTAGGATGCTCGAATGGCCTACGAATGCTGTTCACACGGTGGGAGAAAACGCACCTCCGGGCTAGACCATGTGATGGTGGAGCCTTAGAGCCGTCTGATGGCTAAGGAGGCTCCAGAGCTGCGAGGAGGATGCTGTAACTGACCTTCCCCATCTGCGTGCAGGAACAGTTCCTGGTCCCAGACCACACAATCAAAGACATCAGCGGTGCTTCCTTTGCCGGGTTCTACTACATCTGCTTCCAGAAGTCGGCAGCCTCCATAGAGGGCTACTATTACCATAGGAGCTCAGAATGGTAAGGAGGCCCCGAGCCCCCCAGCTCTCACTGGGCTCACCGAATCCCAAAGGAAACCTGTGCCGTCTCTGCGTGAATGCACGCCGTGTGGATGCTGGGGGCCTCTCTAGATGGTCTCAGCTGCTCACACTGGCGCTCATCCCCATCCACAGAGCTGGGTGAATGGGACGGAAACAGCGCGAGGTGAAAGCACTCACTGCAGAGTGCGTGCCGGCACTACTGTGTGTTCAGCAATGTTTATCTCAGTCTTGCTGGGTTTGTACTTATTCCTCCCAAATTTAATCTGCAACTAAAATGTCAGATCCAGCTGCAGACTGAATTTTGCTGTAGGCAGTCTTTTTAATTTTGTTGGTCACATTCCTGGTCACAGGAATTTGCAGGTCCCTGTGCACTTGATTTTAGCCTGGTGACCAAGGGGCCTGTGGGAGTTGACAGTCCTGCCCTGTGTTTGGTTCGAGGTAAACGACCCAATGCCACTGCAAGTGCTCATTTTTGACACCTTTTTGAGGACTCTCCTGCCTCCTTGCTGCTTTTTAAGCATCTTGTTATACCTGAAGGGCGAACCATTTCATAAAATATCTGATTTCTTCTCTGAATATAGAATGACCTTATTTCCTTTCAAAGTTTTCACACTTTGGTGACTTGTGAGTGACCCTACCCTGGGTTGACTCAACTATCTTGTTCAGTGCCCTTGGGCTCAGGGTGGTCCCAGCTCCTCTGAGAGCCACAATTATTAGGATTTCAATAAATTGTTTTCAAAAGGAGTTTCTAAAACTTTTCATTATTCTTTTTCAAATAATAGCTTTATTGAGATATAAATCATAAAGCATACAGTGCAGTGAGTGGCCTTTAGTATATTAAGAGTTGTGCAACCATCACCATCATCAATTTTAGAACCTTTTTATCACCACAGGAAGAAACCCTGTGCTCCCTCAGCTATCACTCCAACACCCCATCCCATCCCAGCCCCGGGCAACCACTGACCTGCTTTCTATTTCTACAGATTTGCCCGTTCTCGGTATTTTATAGAAGTGGGATCAGACACTGTGTGGCCTTTGTGCCTGGCTTCTTTCACTTAGCGTAATGGCCTGGAGGTTCAGCCACGCTGTAGCGTGTATTAGTACTTCATTTGTATTGCTGAGTGGTTTTTCACTGTAAGGATATAGACCACATTTGTCTATTCATCCCTTGATAGACACTTGTGCTGCTTTCACCTTTTGGCCACGGTGACTAATTCTGCTCTGAACATGGATGCACAAGTATCTGTTTGAGTTCTTGCTTTCAATTCCTTTGGGCACACACCTAGGAGGAGAGCTGCTGGGTCATTTGGTAATTCTATTTTTAACTTTCTGAGGAGCCACCAAAAAGCAGCTGTGCCATTTTCCACAGCAGCTACACCATTTTGCGTTTCCCATCAGCAATGCATGCCGGTCACAATTTTTCTACTTTCTCCATATCCTCAGCAATACTTGTTATGATGGCTTATGATTATAGTACCCTCTGATGGCCAATGCATAATCCTTTCTTGATGATTTTCTGGGTAAGAAATAAACTGCTTCTTGCTGTGCTCCTCCTCTCTCTGTGTGAAACAAGTCAGGGGAGAGCTAGCACCACACCAGCACTCTAATTGCCCTGGGGGTCATCACCTCTGTGTGGTCCTGGCCTCTTTCTCCTTCGCCTGCTGGGCTCCAGGAGCACCTGCCCACAGGGAAGCACACGCCACCGTGGAGCTCTCTGAGGCTCTCAGTGTCCAACAGCCATGTCTGGGGAGCGAGAGAATGAAAGTAGATGGTGAAGTTTTCTTTCCCGTGCTCTCTTTGGGCTCCAGGGAGTGGGGTGTGCCTGTGTTCCCAGGAGCTCTGAGGACATCATAGCCTGGCCTTCTAGAAGGAGCTGAGGTGCTGGACGTCCACGAGAGGCAGGATGAGCGGCAGGGAGAGAGGCAGGACTCCAGTCTGTTTTCTCTCAAAGCTACGCAGCCTCTCCTTTTATAAGACCCACTAGCATTGCTTCATGATTAGAGCAGGAGGCCTAAACGTCTTATTTTATGCGTAACTCAGGAGGAATAGTAATGACATAGAAGTAAATCACGCCTGGCTCACCTGAAGTCTGAGGTGGGCTTGCATCCCATGCAAGTGTGTGGCGTGTTGGGTGCTCGGTTGGGTGTTCACACATCCCTGTTCAGTGGTCAGGATGCTGAGACTGCTGCCTCCGTTTGTCTCCCTGCAGGTATCAGTCGCTCAACCTAACGCACGTTCCTGAACACAGCGCACCCATCTATGAATTCCGGTGACAGTGGTTCAGAACAGCAACCAAATAAAACTGAACTTGGCAAAAAAGAACTTTGCCAAGAAAATTGTGTGCTTGCCGGAACCAGGAGAACATGTGCCTGTTTCTTCATGGGCGACACGTCAGACAGCATGGATGTCAGCCCACGGGGCAGGCCGGCCGCAGGCAGGGGGTTGGCTCCATTCTCCTCCCTCTCTGTGGCAGTTTGCTCTTAACCTGTTCTTAAGCTACCTTATATGCACTTTCCTTCCTGCACAGCTAACTTCTGTGTCACTGAAATGCCCATCTTCTCTCCATCCCTGCCTCCAGCCGAGTAGAAGGTCAGCCCGTCACCCTCAGCCTTGGTGCTCAGTGGTCCTCACCAAGACCCCGCCCCCAGTTGCTTAAGTCTGGGTGCTCAAGAAAAGGCAGAGCCCAGCACGGGGTGCTGCCTGAGCTCCAAGCAGGGAGGGGGCGAGCTGCAGCGGCGTCCGCCAGAGAAACGCGCCCGAGTCCCCTGGCGCTGCCCAGCCGCGTGAGGTCTACACCAAGCTGGTCGTGGCTGGCAGGCACCCGGGGCCGCCGTCAGGGGTCACTCAGTGTGAGGCGTCCAGGTCCGCGGCAGGAACAGATGCCAGTCCTGCTTACTCAGCACATGTGCTCCAAACTTTTGAACTTGAGGGCAATACTAAACTTTTTTAAAAAGTTTTTTTTATTGCAAAATTATTTTTATGATCCCTTTAACAAGGACCTTATGGTAAAGGCACAATTATTCAGAATTACATTTTATTGTTTTCACATTGAAAACAGCAAATGTTGACTTAGTAATTTTTATACCTATATCTATATGTAAATGTATATTTAATCAACCAGCAGTTTGAAACTGGTTGTCCTGGTACAGAAGTTTTGCAGCATTGCATAAAGTATAATGCTAAACGTGAGGACTGCTTGGGGGCCGGTTTGGCATTTGTAGCTCCTCCTCTTGCAACTCGGAACAGCAGTGCTTCATGGTGATCTCTCTCATCCACAGAAGGGCCTCATTCTCCTAACAGAGCGACTGAAATGTTGGGACGGGGAGGGGCAGGGACATGAAATGCTCAAGTAACTCAAGGCTCACGTGCCAAAGTGTGTGTGTGTGTGTGTGTGTGTGTGTGGTGTGTGTGTGTGTTTTGTTTTGTTTTTGTTTCATGTTTTAAAAGCTCAATAGGTTAGCATCAGTTGCAGCCATAGCTGTGGGCAGGGCTTTGGGGGGGTTGGCACCTCCCGGTGGTTTACAAGACTCAGAGTGCTAGAGCGCAGGCTCCCGCTGCACACCGTGGGAGGAGCAGAGCACGCTGCCAGGCGCGCATCCCGGGCCATGAGGACTCAGGGCCCACGTGAATTCTGGGAGTCTTACTCAAGAGCAACTTGCCCTTTAATGGCATATGGACTGCTCGTTACTGAGAGTGCGTGTCAGGGGAGGCCTTCGGGGAGAAGTGTGTGGGCAGCAGCAGCCTGGGGCGCCTGGGATGTACCGTCCTGGGCTTTGTGCAGAGGCGTGACCAACCCATCTAGTCAGGCTAGGGCTATGGAGCCCTAAAAAGCTGCCTCAGTGACTTCAGTGGAGAATTGAATTGTGTCCATTCTCAGAGATGAGTTTGAAATGTTTTCTTGATTTTAAAACTCCGGCAACAAATATGTGGGTCTGGGTCAAACCCAGCTGATGGACAGTGATGCGGCCTCAGTTTAGCTGGCCAGCGTCCCTGAGTGTGAAGGAGGGACAGGCGCCTTCCATGTCACCTCTGCTCTCCCCACAGCATGCTCCGAAGCATCACCTGCATTTTGCGAGCTCCTTGAAGGATACAGGCCTCACGCAGGGCACTGGGAGGTGAGGCCACCCGCAGCTGTCAGGGCCTCCGCGTGGCTCGGAGAGGTCCGTGGGTTGGTGGGTTGGTTGCACAGCCAGGGAAGGACATTTGCAAACACCGATGGTGCTCAGCTAGCCAGATGGGTTCTATGTAGGATTTCTTTCTTCCTTTTTTAGCCACATAATGAAGTGCCCCTGTTGTATTGGGGAAAATGAAGAAGTGATACCTTTCTTAGATCTTTCGGACACATCTGTGATGAAGATCTGTCCGCGTAAAACCTGCCCATTGAGGACAAGGAAGGGTCGTTTTCTGCCTCCTCTCAGTAACCCCTGTGCCATCCACATGGACTCCTTTTCTCTCGCTCATTCCCGAAGGCACTTTGGGGCTCATCTCCATCTGCAGTTATTCTTTCTGGAGCTTTCTCAGTGGTTTCGTGCCTCTGGTATGATGTGCAATATTTTTGTTGACACTTGTATTCGTCATTCAGAAGTTAGTGTAGATTGCAGATTTCCCACACCTTCCTCTGCCCCAAGCAAGCCTGCCGAGAGGCGTTCATTGCACTGCTCAGAAAGCGTCCCTCCTGTGGTCCCGGCCTGTCGCTCTGTTGTGCTGGAATTATCCTCCCGCCCTTCCCAGCTCCTCGGCTGCAGCCAGAAGCACCTCGCACTGCCCGGCCGGAGCAGGTGTCTGTCGGGAGCAGCGCTGTTGCTAGTGTGGAATTACAGACTCCAGGGGCTTTCAATGTCATCTGCTTCCAGAAACAGGGAATTTCTAGTCTCTTTAAGGCCTTGAATTGATTTTTTCCTCATAAAATAGTCTGATAAGCTAATTTTTAAAAAGAAATGCCATTAAGTATGTTGCATTGTGGTTTAAAATAACTAATGAGTTCTGAAAAAGAAAAATAATATTTCATTTTGAGTTATATGTTTTTAAAAATTAGATGTGAATGGGTGCAAAGTACAAATATTTTGTCTTTTTAGGGAGGATGTGTGGAAAAGGTTTGAGGGTTTGGGATGGGAGAAGTATTTTGCAAAGCTATCAATGTCCAAATAATTTTTTAAAAAAATAATAAAGGTATTTAAGCAGTGAGTCTGTCTTATTTCTAAATCAAAACAGTTTTGTTAAAGACACCAGTCCTCTTTCTGGGCCTGTGGCTCTGGAGGTTTCGGGGCCATTGAAGACCCCAGCCCCTGAGGGCTACGAGGGCTGAGGTCACCTGGGGCACTGACGCAGTGCCTGCTTCCTCCTCGTCCAGCGCCAGGCGCTCAGCACTTCTATTGCAGCGCCGTCTTGTTAATTTCTGTGTGCTTTCTTGCATGTGTGCAGGATTTATACTTCTATTTAACACAGAGAACAGGCAAACAGAGCTATCGGTTCACCAGCTGCTCTGCAGCCTGGCATGCACTGTGGATGGGAGCAGGCTGGGGCCCACCTCCCCCCACGCCTGCCCCTCTGAGGGAATGTCCAGAGCGCCTGGGCTCCCGAAAGGCCGCTCCTGAAGCCAGGTGTGGGTGGCACGTTCTGGCCCCTGACCTCCCCGCAACCTGTTCTACTTGACTGACTGACAGACCATGCTGACGAATGCAGACCCCCTGGGCCGCCTTGCTCCAGTGCCAGGTCTCAGGTACCACCCCCCAGGCAGCGTCAAGACGGATGGAAACATCATCAGAGCTTTTGAGGAAATGTTTATAGTGTTGAAAGGGTTTAAATGTTAAGCAAGATGAAATCCTAAAAGAATTTACATTAATATCAGGGTGAAACTCCCATGTATGTAAAATATCTGATCTCGTGTTGTTGGGACAATAATAATAAACTCTTTTCTTCCCAAGATATGGTGTCAAGAAAGGAACAGACCTCACAATGCTGGACTCTTAGTTGAAGACACCATTTATCGGTCGTTTTGTGGAGTGAAAAAGCCATGGGCCTGCCTCAGTCCGAGCGTGGCCTGTGCATCAGCTGAAGCCTGCACCCGTGGTGGATGCACCCGGGGTGGAAGGTGGAAGGAGCAACCTCTCCCTGGGTCCGCATTGTTGAGCAGTCAGTGCTTTTCCTAAAAGCACTTTATAAATATAAAAATGCTCCACTATATGAAACGCAGTTCTTGCTGAATAATGCTGAGGCTTGCTGCCTGCAGTGTGGCACTAGAGTGGCATTGGGATGGTGCACCACGCCCTCCTACAGTCTGGAATAGATTGGAAATTGGCATTTTCTGATCCCCAAAGCTAACCCTCTTTCATATCTTAGTTCTTAGGTCCCCACTTTTTAACCTTTGGCTTGCTTTGCTTTTAAGCCATCCATAGGAACAGTAGAAATGTGTAGAGTTGTTCATTGTGAAACCAAATGCAGGTCAGAACAAAGGGGAAATGATAAACATCTGCCGTCCTCGCTGGCTTAGCCGCGCCAGAGGAGGAAGGCATGGCATTGCCCTCCTGAGACCCACAGCTGGCTTTGACATGGGACAAGAGCCTGGGAATTAGATTGCAATTGAGAAGCTTTTCCCTCCAGATTCTCCTTCCAAAACATCTGAAGAATGAAGTTTCCCATTTGTATATAACAGGAATCATGGAAGGCTTTTTTCCTCTGTAGGGAAGCATTTGCCCAAATTTAGGTTTATTTTTCCCTCTGATTTTTGGGCTTGCCTCATCATTCACTGCGTTAGTCATGGTTTCTCTGCATAATTGCTCAACAGCCCCGCCCTCCACACCTCCTGTAACTGCCACTGTCTGGAGGGGAGCGTCTCAAATTTGGCTGCACATTGGAGTCACCTGGGAGCTTCTGAAAACTGCTGAAGTTTGGCAGTTCCCCAGACGAGTTTGATCTCGATCCCCGAGTGCCTTAAAGTTCCCAGGGGAAACACTGTACAGGAAGTCCAAGTGGGCGAGCGAGCCTCCGCCGGGGTAAGAGGAAGGCTCTCAGGCGCTGAGTGTGGTTCCCACAGGGCAGAGGCAGTGCAGGCTTTCAATAGCATGACATCAAAATAGCAAAATACCAGCCTTGGTTCTTGGTTAGTGTGCAGACGGAGCCAGTAAAAACCCACCCCACGCGGAACTTCAAGCCCTTGGGAAATAAGAAGGGACAATGCTAGTCCGTGCTTATGTTCACCAGGACTTTTCCTTTTATTTAGCAAATATTGTGAGCACTTACTGTGCGCTGGGGATGCAAATGTGCACACCTGATGAGAAATCCTAAGAACGGCCTGTGTTCTTGCTGGGATGGGGTGTACGGCGGCCATCATAAAGAATACACCTAATGTTAGATGTTATGTTTGGTGGTAAGCATTGCAGGGAAGGGAAGAGCAGACCAGGGGTATGAGTTCCAGTTGTGGCTCTGGGCTGCAACTGTTAAAAAAGATGGTCAGGCCCTAACCGGTTTGGCTCAGTGGATAGAGCATCGGCCTGTGGACTCGATTCTGGTCAAGGGCATGTACCTTGGTTGTGGGCCCATACCCAGTAGGGAGTGTGCAGGAGGCAGCTGATCGATGTTTCTCTCTCATCAATGTTTCTAACTATCCCTCTCCCTTCCTCACTGTAAAAAATCAATAAAATATATTTTGGAAAAAAAAAAAAGATAGGCTGAGCCTCATCAAGCAGGTGACCTTTGAGCAAAGACCTGGAAGTAGTGGCGTGAGCCAGCTGTGCTAGAGGAAAAGCAAGGAGGTGCGTCGTAGGAAGGAGGATAAAGGTGACAACATCCTTAGGGGGTGGAGGGGGGAGAGTCAGACCCTCTGGGACCTGTTGGTCCTTGTCATCAGGACTGCGGCTTTCACTCAGAGCGAGAGGAGTCATCAGAGGGTGTGAGCAGAGGAGGGGCAGCGTCATGTTTAGGTTTCTAAAGGGTCTGAAAGGGACCAAGTGAGCAAGCAGGGAGACCAGCGAGGAGGCCGCTGTGAAGCCCAAGGAGTGGCAGAGAAGGAACAGAGAAAGGAGTGGGGTGTCTGCCTTTTGAAGGCAGAGTCAAAAGTGTTTGCTGGCAGGCTGGGTGTGCAGTGCAACAGCAGAGCAGTCCAGAGGGATTCTAGCCGAGACTTGCGGCCTCAGCAGCTAGAGGGTGGAGTGACCACTGTGTTTGTTAAGGTTACCATCTCATTTTAATTTTAATTTATGGAGGCGACTAAACGAAGACACGGCTTGGCCAATGCCACTGCAAGAAGATTGTATTTCCCACGCTGGGGCACGAGGTTTCGGCCAGGAGGCAAAAGGAGCAAGGGGAAGCGAGGCCAGAGTCATTGGGATTTCAGCACCGGGCAGGGCAAACCGTTCAGGAATGGCTAGTTTAAATCATGCCAGTGGCTCAGGGCCTGAGGCTGTCCGAGTTGTCTGGCACAGGGAGGGAAATGCTGATGTGGCACTGAGAGTTGGGTCAGGAGGTGGCAGGGGTGTGGGCTCTGGATGGGTTGTTTGTATGTGAAAGGCATAAGGAGTGGGAGCCTGAGCTCTAAGAATTGGCTAGACCTGGGAGGGGCGGTATCTTCCCAGTCAGACAGGCCACAAGGCCAGAGTGTCAAGAATACTTAAAGTAAGAAAATATAGCTAAAATAATTAGCACTGCCCTAGCTGGTTTGGCTCAGTGGATAGAGCATCGGCCTGCTGACTGAAAGGTCCCGGGTTCGATTCCAGTTAGGGGCACATGCCCAGGTTGCCGGCTCGATCCCCAGTGGGAGGCATGCAGGAGGCAGCCGATCAGTGATTCTCTCTCATCACTGATGTTTCTATCCCTCTTTTTCTCTCCCTTCCTCTCTCTGAAATCAATAAAAACATATTTTAAAAAATAATAACAACTGGCCCTATGATGAATGGATGCTGAATAGATAAATCCAGAATCTAAGAAAACAGAACAATTACATATACCAGCTGCTGGAAAGATACACCCTTAATCCCCCAGTGGCCTGACCTATAGAAGTGTATTACTCATTTACATCAAGTCCAGTTGGCACAGGTGGGTTGGGGGCTCTGCTCCATCAGTCGTCAGGGACTCAGCTGGTAGGAGCTGTGCCATCTTTAATCTGTGCCTTCCGAGATCGCCCTGGGCAGGTGGAGGATCAAGTGATGGGTTTCCGTGGGCAAGGTCTGGAAGGGGTGACAGTGCTCCTGCCCATTCACATGTCCACACCCAGCTGCTGGGTGCCCAGAGGACTGGGAAAGAGATTTTGGGAACCACACATCAGTTCTGAGGGGCAACAGATGTGGACTGCACAGGTCTGAGGGAAGAGCAAGACATGTTAAGTTTGAGATAAATACACTGTAGACTCCCAAGTGGTGATGGGTTGTATATGGCTCTGAAATTCAGGGAAAGATCTAGACTGGAGATACAGAGTTGAAAATTGTTAGCATCTAGATGGGTCTTTAAAACCACGAGATAGGCCCTGACCAGTTTGGCCCAGTGGATAGAGCGTCAGCCCTCAGACTGAAGGGTCCTGGGTTCAATTCTAGTCAAGGGCATATATCTTGGTTGCGAGCTCAATCCCCAGTAGGGGGCATGCTGGAGGCAGCTGTTCAGTGTTTCTCTCTTATCAATGTTTCTAACTCTCTATCCCTCTCCCTTCCTTTCTGTAAAAAAATCAATAAAAATCTATTAAAAAACAAACAAACCATGAGATAGAATGAGATCACCAAGGTGAGGGTAGGTGGAAGGGCCCGGCCCTCCAACATGAGCAACTCCTGAACAAGAAGAGGAATCAGTAATGGAGACAAAAGGAACAGCCAATGAGGTCAGAGGTGGGCGAGCGAGCTGGTGTCTTGAAAGCCATGTGGTGACAGTGACTTTAGGAGAAAGAAGAGTATGTCAATGACGCGGAGGTTGACCATGGGTACAACTCTGTGAAGGTCGCCTCTGACCTTGCTGAGAGCAGCTTCCACGGAAGGGTAGGGGCAAAGTGGGTCCTAGCAGGTGTAGGAAAGAAGGGAGAAAAGAGACAAAACAGGCAGCTGGCAGGTTTTGCTGTAAGAAAAGCAAATAAACAGGAAATCACTGAGAGGGAAAGTAGTCACAAGGTTTTGGAGGGTTTTAAAGGCAAATTATTTTATACTATCATATGTGACGAGGTTTTTTTATTGAGATAAAATATATATAATGTGAAACAGCCCCTATGAAGTTGAAACAGCCCCTGTGAGGCTGAGATGGCCCCTGAGAAGTTGAAACGGCCCCTGAGAGGTTGAAACGGCCCTGTGAGGTTGAAACGGCCCCTGTGCGGCTAAGACGGCCCCTGTGAGGCTGCGACGGACCCTGCGAGGCTGCGCTGGCCCCTGGGAAGCCAAGAAAAATACCACATGATCTCACTCATTTATGGATAATAAAGACCATTATAAACTGATGAACAAAAATAGATACAGAGGCAGAGCAGCATTGAACAGACTGTCAAACTACAGTGGGAAGCCTGGGGAGGGTTGGGGGCGGGGGGTAAGAGATCAACCGAAGGACTTGTATGTATGCATATAAGCATAACCAATGGACACAAGACACTGGGGGGTAGGGGAGGCTGGGGGAATGTCAAGGGGTGGGGGGGAAAGGAGACATATGTACTACTCTTTGTAATACTTTAAGAAATAAAACAAAATTAAATTTAAATATATATATATATATATATATATATAATATAAAACTTACCACTTTAATCATTTTAAAGTGGCAATTCAGTGGCATTAAGTACATTCACAATGTTATGCCACTATCATCACCATCCATCTCCAGAACTTTCTCATCATGCCAACCAGGAAATTCTGTCCCCATTGAACACTAACTCCCCTCTTCCCTCCCCTGCCCCTGATAACCTGTAATCTACTTTCTGTCTCTATGGGTTCGATGGCTCTGGGAACATCATATAAATGGAACTGTACAGTATTTGTCCTTTTGTGACTTCACTTAGCCTGTGTCAGAATTTTCTTCCTTTTTAAAGCAGAAAATATTCCACTGAATGTTCATATCACGTGGTCATCCATTCACCAACCAGCCACGTGGGTTGCTCCTATGTGCTGGCTATTGTGAATATGCTGCTATGAATATGGTGTACAAATATCTCTTTGAGACCCTGCTTTCATTTCTTCTGGGTTTATACCTAAAAGTGGAATTGCTGGGCCATATGTTAATTCTATCTTTAATTTTTTGAGGAACCTGCATACTGTTTTTTACAGTGGCTGCACCATTTTCCATTCCCACCAGCAGTGCACAGTTTCACCAGAACTTTTGTTTTTTAAAACAAGAATAGCCATCCTGCCCTACCCGGTTTGGCTCAGTGGATAGAGCGTCGACCTGCAGACTAAAGGGTCCCAGGTTCAATTCCGGTAAAGGGCACATGCCTGGATTGCAGGCTCGATCCCCAGTGAGGGGTGTGCAGGAGACAGCCAATCAATGATTATGTCTCATCATTGATGTTTCTATCTCTCTCCCCCTCTCCCTTCCTCTTGGAAATTAATAAAAATATATTTAAAAATAAAATAAAATAATAGCCACCCTAATGGATGTAAAGTGATGTCTCATTGTAGTTTGGATTTGCGTGTCCCTAATTAGTGATGTTGAGCACCTTTTCATGTGCTTATTTTCCACTTGTATGTCTTCTTTGGGGAAACATCTATTTAAGTCCTTTGCACATTTAAAAATTGTGTTGTTTTGTTGACTTTTATTCTGGATATTAACCCCTTATAAGATACATGATTCACAAATATTTTCTCCCAGCCCATGGGTTGCCTTTTCACTGTGTTGATAATACAGTAGCTCCACCCCCTTATCCACGGGGATACATCCCAAGACCCACAGTGAATGCCTGAACCCTCTGATGGTACCAAGCCCTATATGTACTGTTTTTTCCTACACACACACACACACACACACACACACCTTTTCACCTGGAGGGAGCACTTTACGGCTTCTCTGTGGAAGGTCTGAATGGCAGCATCGCTACTCTTGCTCCTTGGGGCCGTTACTAAGTAAAATAAGGGTGACTGGAACACAACCCTGCAACACCACAACAGTCCACCTGGAACTGAGACGGCACTAAATGGGCAGGTGTACAGCATGGAGACGATTCACGTCCCAGGGGGACGAGTGGGACAGTGCAGGATTTCATCACACTGCTCAGAATGGCACACAATTTACAACTCGTGAATTGCTTATTTCTGGAATTTTCCATTTAATATGCATTTTCGGACTGAGATTACCCAAGGTAACTGAAACCACAGGTAAGGCGGTACTGCTGCATCTTTCGATGCACAGATCAAATGCAGCCTCTCCGGACATCTGTACGCTCCTCCCCAGGCTCCTCGGGCAGCATGAACAGACAAGGTTCATAGCTGGCTTCCGAAGTTTTGGATGGGAGGACCCAGGCCCTCTAAGCAGGAAAGCAGGTGACTGAGAAAGCTGGATATGCTGGTAACCCCCTTAACTCTTGAAGTAGGCGTGACCCCAGGTTACCTGTGAAGCCCCTGGGGACTGCTACTGAATCAAACACAAGAGCAGAGAGGCCAGAACTCTGGGAAGGCGAGTCATATGCCTCAAACAAAAACTGGAAGTGAACACACTTCTGTGAGCACAAGTGTGGCAATAGGTGAAGCTCGGGAATCCAGATCAAATAGAATTTGGTGGCAGAGAGGAGTTGGAGACCCACTTCTGGACCAGGGCTCTTACAGGCCTCCACACTTGCATGGACGTCCCTAGCTCCCAAAGCACTTTCATATTATCTTTAAACCTTGTAGAAACCTTATATGTAAACATTCCTATCCACACTCTACCAAGTTACCTTAGGGTCCACTGAACTTGAAATTGAAAACTCTGCTTTGAATCTCAGCCCCCTGATTGAATAGCTGAGCCACCACACAGGTACTTTTGCAAGGCTTGTCACCTCAGTTTGTAAAATGTGTGTGAGAATGGCAAACTCAAAGATTACAAAAGCCCCTACTTAGCTGAGCCTGGTAGGAGCCCTCTACCTGGCTTGCAGACTGCCACCTTCTTGGTGAATGTGTGGAGAGAGGGAGGGGGAGAAGAAGGGAGAAAGGGAGAAAGGAAGGGAGGGAGGGAGGGAGAGAGAGAGAGAGAGAACTCTCTGGCATCTTTTATAAGGGTACTGATCCCATTATGAGAACTCAACCACACTAAGTACTCCCATCTTGGACTTCCAACCTCCAAAACTGAGAAATTTTCTGTTGTTTAAGCCACTCAATGCATGGTATTTTGTTATGTTGGCCTGAGCAGACTAAAATAACCCCTAAATACCACAGCATGCATCTACCAATAATAAAAACATTCTCCTACATCAGTGGTCGGCAAACTGCGGCTCGCGAGCCTCATGCAGTTCTTTGGGCCCTTGAGTGTGGCTCTTCCACAAAATGCCACGTGCGGGCGCGCACGTACAGTGAGATTGAAACTTCGTGGCCCATGTGCAGAAGTCGCTATTTTGTGGAAGAGCCACACTCAAGGGGCCAAAGAGCCGCATGTGGCTAGCGAGCCGCAGTTTGCCGAACACTGTCTTACATCATCACACCAGGAAAATTAGCAGTTACTCCATAATATCCAATATCCTATCCAAAGTTAAAGTTTCCCCAACTGTCCCAGCTGCTTTTAAAATTTTCAACCAGAATCTAGGCAAGGTTCACACATTATATTTAACACTAGAGGCCTGCTGCACAAAACTCGTGCATGGGTAGGGTCCCTAGGCCTGGCTGGCAATCAGGGACCAAACGGGACGGGGGGGTGGTCTGGCAGGGCGATGGGAGCCCCCACTGCTGGCACCCGCCTTGGCTGGCCTGGCGCTGCCCACTCACCTGCCCCAACCCCCACAACTGCCAGTTGGGGCCTGCAGGCTGGGGGCAGCTCCTGCATTGAGTGTCTGCCCCCTGGTGGTCAGTGGGCATCATAGCGAACTGTCTGCCCCTCCCCTTGTTCCCCAGTTCGGTGGATTTGCATATTAGGCTTTTATTATATAGGCTATTTTAATCTAGAACAGTCCCCCTTCCCTTTCCCCAGTCATTTATAATTTTGAAGACCTCAGGCCACTTGTTTTACAAAATGTACCACTTTCTAGGTGTGTCTTATGTTTCCTTGTGTCTAAATTCAAATACAATATTTTTTTTGCAAGAATTCCACATAGGAAATGTTGTCTACTTCATACTGCGTCATATCAGGAGGTATCTGATGGTAGAGAGGAAGGCTAAGGTGGAGCACATGGTTAATGTAGCAAGGGGGACCCACTGTTAACCTCGACATAGAATAAGAGCTCAGCTCCTTTTCTTTACATCCGTTTAGAGTTCATCACCGAAGATTCCCTCTGTCTCCCATGCCCGACCCCTGCCCACCTTAGCCCTGGTCCAGTGTAGCATGCCCATCTCTGCCTGCCTAGCCGGTCCCAGCCATCCCAGCGGGCGCCCAGCCCAGAGGGCGGAACCAATCATGTGAGGCACTCAGTTCCCCGTCGCCCGCCCGGACTCGGAATAGCCGAGCGCCGGCGCCGGAGGAAGCTGTAATCCGTGGGCTTCCGGGCACACGCTGCCGGCCGCCACAGGCCGGGGTTCTGGAGCCGCCGCCGAGTCGGGGCGCCCTGAGCAGAGCGCGGCCATGGGGATCCTGGAGAAGATCTCCGAGATCGAGAAGGAGATCGCTCGGACGCAGAAGAACAAGGGTGAGCGTGGCCCCGGGCCCTCCGCCCCCGTCTTCCTGCCTGTGAGACGGGGAACCGCCCGCGCGGCGCTGGGCCGGCCGAAGGCCGCGGGAAGCGCCCGTCGGTGCGAGGCAGGCAGGGCCGGCGGGATCCGGGCCCCACGCCGGCTGACGGCGAACTTCCCCGAGAGAGGGGCCAGTGCCAGGCCGGGTGGTGCCCGAGGAGAGGCCGAGGAGAAACCGCAGCCCCCAGCGCAGGCATCTGGCCCCGAGAGAGGCAGGGCCGCGCTCCCCTTTGCGCTGGGAAGGCCGGGGGAGGCCTCTCCCGGGAGACTCACCCGGCAGCCCCTGGGGAGGCCCGGGGGGGAGTAGAGGAGGCCGTCCGGACTCCGGAATCGCGCGGACCTGGTCCGAGCCCTGGCCCCACCCCTCCCCGGCTGTGAAACCTTGGACAGGCCCTTCACCTCTTCTGGCTGTTGGTCCTCATCTGCTCCCGGGGATGTAACCCTCCGCCACCGGTTCGCTCGCGGCTCAGTCACACTGATAGTGAGCGCCCAGTGTCTAAAGTAAACCTCCCCACGTGGCGAAGGCGCATGAAGCATCACCTCTGGGCTTCAGATGGTAAGGGCCGGAGGAGCTCAGAGAAGGCAAGCATGGTGACCCCTAGACGGCTTCCAGGAGGAGGTGGGATAGAGTTGGTGGAGGGAAGGGTGTTCCAGGTGGGGGCAAAGGCAAGGGAGGCTCGCTGAGCGCGCTGTATTCATGGGACAGGAGGAGAACAGTCTAGATCAGAAGGAGGGTCTGGAATAATGGGGGACACGATTTCATTCTGCAAATCTTTACTGAGCCCTCGCTGTGTGGTCACATCCCTGCCCTCGCGGAGCTGACCTTCCATTGGGCAGTCTGTACATCAGTAACTAAATTAGACAATTTCAGCAGTAAATTCTGTGAAGACAAACCAGAGTGTTAGGGGTGGGGACTGATCAGAAGAGACCACCAGGAGGAGGGAGCATTTGAGCTGAGACCAGCATTTTTGCTTCAGAAGGACAGTTGGTGCAGAGGCCCCCTGGCAGGACACTTGGTGTGTTTAAGGGTCAGAAGATCTGGGCCTGGAGTGCAGTGACGGGAAAGGAGGGGGCCAATCACGTAGCTCCTGTAGGTCCTGGGCCAAGTCTGATGTGTTGTGAGGGCAGTGGGAGCTAGTGGAGGGTGTGAAGCAGGAGAGATGTAGTCTGATTTCTGTTTTAAAAGTTCCTCTCTAGTTCCCCGTGGAGTATCGTCTATGGGACGCAAAGTAGCAGGGAGGCTTAGGGGAGGCAAGAGACGCCCCCACTTTAGGGCGGTGGAGGAGGGAGAGTGAAGGGGATTTAGATCTAGTCCTTCCTTTCAGGGATGCTCAGATCTGATGCGCGGGAATGACAGGAAGGACCATGGCTGCTGCTGAACCCATTTTTCACCATTTCTCACTGTCTGCTTATTAAAACACTAGAGGCCCGGTGCACAAAAATTTGTGCACTCGGGGCGTGGGGGGGTGGTCCCCCAGCCCGGCCTGTGCCCTCTCGAAGTCTGGGACCCCTCGGGAGATAACGACCTGCTGGCTTAGGCCTGCTCCCGGGTGGCAGAGGGCAGGCCCAATTCCTAAGTGCAGCCCCTGGTCAGGCTCAGAGCAGGGCCGATTGGGAAGTTGGGGCACCGCCCCATCATGCACAGAGCAGGGCGGATCGGGAGGTTGCGATGCCACCCTCAGTCACGCTCAGGGTAGGGCCAATTGGGGGGTTGGGGCACAGCCCCCTGTCACACTCAAGGCAGGGTCGATGGGGAGGTTGCGGCACCACCCCCTGTCACGCACAGAGCAGGGCCCATCAGGGGGGTTGGGGCTCTGTACCCTGTCACGCACAGAGCAAGGCTGATCAGGGGGTTGAGGAG
This sequence comes from Myotis yumanensis, assembly GCF_028538775.1. Taxonomy (NCBI): domain Eukaryota; kingdom Metazoa; phylum Chordata; class Mammalia; order Chiroptera; family Vespertilionidae; genus Myotis; species Myotis yumanensis. Next base: position 1,861,074 of record NW_027223767.1, read on the forward strand.
CTCCCCGCTGTCACTCACAGAGTAGGGCCGATAGGGGAGTTGGGGCACCGCCCCCTGTCACACACAGAGCAGGGCGGATCAGGGGGTTGGGGCGCTACATCCTGTCACACTCAGGGCAGGGCCAATGGGGAGGTTATGGCTCTACCCTGTCACACACAGAGCAAGGCCCGTGGAGGGGGGTTGGGGCGCCACCCTCTATCACCCACAGAGCAGGGCCGATCAGGGGGTTGGGGCGCTGCACCCTGTCACACACAGAGCAGGGCGGATCAGGGGGTTGGGGCGCTGCACCCTGTCACACACAGAGCCGCAGGGCGATCAGGGGGTTGGGGAGCTCCCCCCTATCAGGCACAGAGCAGGGCTGATCAGGGGGTTGGGGCGCCGCACCCTGTCACGAACAGAGCAGGGCAGATAGGGAGGTTGTGGCCCCGCCCCCTATCACACACAGAGCCGCAGGGCGATCAGGGGGTTTGGGCGCTGCCCCCTGTCACGCTGATCCCGCTGCCGGGAGCCTCGCTACTCTGCTGATCCTGGTGCCGGGAGGCATATTACCCTTTTACTATATAGAATAGAGGCCTGGTGCACAGGTGGGGGCCGGCTGGTTTGCCCTGAAGGGTGTCCTGGATCAGGGTGGGGGTCCCCACTGGGGTGCCTGGCCAGGCTGGCTGAGGGGCTGAGGGTCATTTTCCAGCTGGTGGGTGACTGAAGCTCCCAACCGCTCCTTTTTCTCTTTTTTTTTTTTTTTTATTCTGGGACAGCTTTAGCTCAGGCCTCGCTGCTGAAAGCAGGTTTCTGGCCTTTGTTTACAACATTGTATTTGATACAATGTTGCGGTCCGGCTGACTGAAAGCCGGTTTCTGGGGTTTTGTTTAGCTTCTATATTTGGCAACATAGTTGCTTAGAGTTGCAGCTGAGAGGCCGGCAAGTCAGGCGGGGACCGTTGGAGTCTGCCATCACTGGAGCAAGCAAGCCTCCCTGTTCGCTTCAGTGCATGGCTGCCGGCCGCCATCTTGGCTGGCAGTTAATTTGCATAAGGATGTGCTGATTAGCCAATGGGAAGGGTAGCGGTCGTATGCTAATTACCATGTTTCTCTTTTATTAGTGTAGATGAAGTGAGCAGCCAAGGGGGCATTTTCAGCAGAGGGGTGGTATTTTTCTCTCCTGATCTTCACAGTGGTTGCCATTGGGTCTGACATTCTGGCTAGCACTTGGTGGTGTGTGAGGCCCCACCTGACTCACAGGGCTTGGATACTTTAGACATTTACCTTGTCTTGCTTTTTGTCCTTTAGCCACCGAATATCACCTGGGCTTGCTGAAAGCAAAACTGGCCAAGTATCGGGCCCAGCTCCTAGAACCATCCAAATCGGCCTCATCCAAAGGAGAGGGCTTCGATGTCATGAAGTCGGGCGATGCCCGTGTGGCACTGATTGGATTTCCCTCTGTGGGTAAGGTCAGTGATGGTCATGGTGGGCCTTGGGGAGGAAGGCAGGTTGTCTCCTTTCAGAGTGACTGTGGCTCTTCTCCCTGCCCCTCTGGATTAGCTCCAGGGACAGAGAAGACCCAGCCTCTCCCAGGATCAGGCCCCATCCCTGTATCATCCTAACATGGAGAACTTTCTTTCTGCTTTAGCAGAAATAGCTCCATTCTGTCTCTGACTCATCCGTTGTGCACATTGCTATGTGACTTCATTACCCGGCGCCCACAGTGAGTGTGCACCGCGTGCCAGCTGCTGAAGATACAGCAGAGAGTGAGAGAGTTCTGTCCCTGCCCACACAGACCTCCCCTCTCGGGGGAGAAAAGACAGCTAATGGCGGGTGGGGACTGTGGTCCTGCCACTTTCTGGTTGGGATCGGGGAAAAGCTGCCCTGGTGAGCAGAGATTTGAGCAGAGGCCTGAAGGTTGTATGGAAGCTTGCAGGGCCCTGGGAAGAAACATCCCAGACAGAGGGAGCAGTGGGTACAAAGGCCCGTAGGTGGGGGCTTGTTGTGTTTAAGGGAGCCAGGCAGCTGGGTCTGAGTGAGCAGCAGTGGGAGACAAATTGCAGAGGGTGGATGACTTTGGAGCCGTCATACAACTTTGTCCTTGAGTGAAATAGAGTGAAGCAGGAGCCACTGCAGAGTTTTTTAAGTTTCTTCTGTAAGCTTCTTAGTTTAGTGTGAAATTCATACTTAACATTTGAGTGTGGAGTAATATAAACCTCATGGAAGGGTTTTGAGCAGAAAAGGGACTGAGCTGCCCAGCTTTTTAAGAGTCAAGGATTTACAAAGAAGCTGCCAAGCCAGCACAGAGTTCCTTCCTGCCCCACGCCCGGCTGCCACAGAGTTCTGTTGTCCTGCCCCGGGAGCCCTCGTTGCACTCAGTGGTCCTGTCCTCTCAGCTCTCCTTAGACTGGCCTTGATTGGATGACTGGCCATCTTGAGGGGTGCTAGTGGGTATTGTAGAAAGTCCCTCCACTGGGGTTTATCTGACCTTTTCTCATGCTTAGACGGTTATGGGTTTGTGGGAGGAATGCCACAGGAGTGGAGTGCCATTTTTCTCACATCATCAGTTGATGTTGACCTTGACCACCTGGGGAGTGCGAGTTTGTCAGGTTTCTCCTCCGTGAACTCACGGTTTTTCTCATGTTCTCGTGTCCTCTTAGAGGGGATGGAACTGTGTGCAGTCCACTAGAGGGAGGAGTTAGCTCCACCTTTTTGAGGGGGCGTAGGTACACAAATTATTCAGGGTTCATACGTGAGATTTGTCCCTTCTCTCCCATTTTATTTAATCATTTATTTATATCAGTGTGGACTCTGGGAATTTGTTGTATACTCGGGTTCTGATGTTACTCAGATTTGTCTGCTTTGGAGCTGTTTCAGTTGGCTCTTTGACAAACCCCTGTTGTGTTTACTCAGCACTTCCGTACTTCTGATACTGCAAAATGCTTCAGGCTCATCTTGTATATCCCCTCATCTCTGAACTGCTGCCTGGAACGCCATGCTGTGGTCATGTGATCACCAACAGCCACCCTTCCCCTCCACCCCCATGGTGGTGGCCAGGCCGCCCAGGCTTTTGTTGCAGCCCACGGTGCTGTGGTGAATGCTCTTTGCTCGCTGCTTTGCCTCTGGAACTGGTGTTTCTGCAGGAAGCGTTCCTTCAGGGTTTTTAACCCTTTTCGATCCAATGTGGAGGCTGACTCGACAGACCAGGTGCTAGGAGCAGGTCCAACGTCGAGGCTGAGACACCGCAAACCGGTTGAACATTCAATCCCGTCAATTAATTTGGACCAGACTGTTTGAATTCCAAAAATAAAATTGGACCGCAAAGGGTTAAAGCAACCATCAGCCTGGCCAATTACGCACCAAAGAAACTCCAGCTGACTCCATCTGGTGACCGATGGGAGTGTTTTCTAGGCTTTCTGGTGCACCCACTATCCACAGTGCTGGGTCTGAGCTGGGATGTGCGTGCTGGCGCGGGTGCAGGCTGGACCGAGACCAGGCTCTGCTGCAGAATCTGCAGGATTCCTTCCTGGTGCATCTAAGTGCTTTTTAGTCTCCAGGCACATACCCCAGTTGGATTTTACTGTCATTTTCTCCTTGTCCTCCAATGGTGTGGGCTCAGGAAATGCAGTGCCATTTTAGTAACCATTTGAATCAGGTAGAAGGGACTGGAAGCTTCTATCTGCAGCTCCTATTCCTTCAAGCCTTTGGCAGTTCATCCCTCCCATAAAATCTGAGCAGCCTGTTGCATGCAGTTTTCCAGCCTGTGCTCAGATTCCTTTAGTGGTGGGGTGCTTATGACTCCCCAACTTCACAGAAGCCAGACACAGAGCCGCTCAGGGGCCTCCTGCTCCAGCCCCTCAGAAGGAGCAGACCTCCGCTGCAGGAGCCCCTCCTGCCCCAAGGGGGTGGGACTTCCCCCAAGTGTGCCCTCTGCCAGGCCAGTACCCTCACAGTCTTCAATCCTGGCATGGTTTCCAGGTCCCTGTCGTTTTTTATTCTTTCTCATTTTTCCCAATTCTATATAATAAAAATTTCAAACAGGCATAAGAGGTGAAAAAACAAGTACAATCTGCCCTCTATCTGGATGCATCACCGACTGGCATTTTGCCATAATGCTCTATCACTGTGTGTTGGGGGGGTGGTGTTTTTGTTTGACTGAACCATTTGGGAGTAAATTACGGGTGTCATGCTTTATGGCCCTCCACCTCCAAATATTTAAGCTTGTATCTCCAACGAATAAGAAAAATGTCCTGCTTAGCCGCAAACTGGCATAGCATCCCAAACAAAATTAACAGTGACCAGTGATCATCTAATGCCCAGACTATTTGCTAGTCAGTAGTTACCCCAAAATGACCTTTGCAACTGGTCTTTCCAAACTGGGATCCAGCCAGAGCCGGTTTGGCTCAGTGGATGGAGCATCGGCCTGCGGACTGAAGGGTCCCAGGTTCGATTCCGGTCAGGGGCATGTGCCTGGGTTGCGGGCACATCCCCAGTGGGAGATGTGCAGGAGGCAGCTGATCGATGTTTCTCTCTCATCGATGTTTCTGACTCTCTATCTCTCTCCCTTCCTCTCTGTGAAAAATCAATAAAATATATTTTTTAAAAAAAACAACTAGGATCCACTCTGGCCACATGCAGCCCCGTGTGTTGTCGCGAAGGCTGCTTTAACCTAGACCAGCCCCTTTTGTCATGACCCTGCCTCGCTGAAGAGACCAGGCCCGTTGTCCGACGGAACGTTTGCGTGCCAAGATCTGCTTGCCTCGAGGTGTGCTGCAGCTTGTCCGACTCTGCTCTTTCCCAGGAGCTGGGGGGCGGACTGTGTTGGCCAGGTTCACGAGTGGCTGATGGACGTGGAAGAAAACCCCTGAGGGCTAGCTGCGTTTCCAGGGCCGCCGCGCTAAGGGGAGCGCACCCTGTGTCCCCCCGCGTGTAGCTGTGTTTCCCCCATACCAGAACACTGGAAAGTCACCTGCAGGGGCTGCTGGGCGGCTCGCAGAAATCAGGCCTGTCAACATCCTTTCAGTGGCTTGGCCCCAGTGACCTGTCCTTGCCTGGGGTTTTATTAGTGTTTGTAACGTAGCTCTTTTCTAGTTCTCTTACTCCTTTCTCCCTTGGTAGCTGATGTGCCTTGTAAAGTAACAGCTCTCTCCTCCGTGTGGGCAGCTTGGTTCCTCTGAAAGGGTTTCACCTGGAAAGGCAGGACAGATGCTGAGCTCACAGCTGTCCCACAGGTGACAAGTGAGGGTTTCCATGCTTCAGCTCTTCAGGTGTTATTATGGGCTCATGAATTTTAGTCTTTTCTTTTGATTTTACTTTCCATCCTACCAAAGACTTCCTTTCCAGGCGAGAAGTGCAGGCTGAGAGAAGCTGCTCTAGTCTCCAAGGTCCGTGCCTCTGGGAGTCGGGCCTGTGGCCAGACCCTGCCGCCCTGTTGGGAATCCAGGCTCTCTGGCCATGGGAGGCCCAGGCCTCTCTGGCAGAGGCCAAACTGGATTTGGGGGGGTCCCCCAGCACCATTCAGTGTCTCATGGCCATTGCTCTACTCTCCCACTCTCCACCTTCAGGAGGTCCCCTGGGCAGAGAGTTTCAGGATTTGAGGCCTGTGTTTCCTTCTCATGCTCCATTCTAGGTTTCAGCCTGAGGGTGTGTGAGGGAGGTGTGCCCCCACCCTCCTGCCTGCCAGCGAGGGGCAGAGTCCTGAGGGTACCAGCTCCAGATCTAGACAGCACTATCCCAGTCGGAACTGCGCCTCAGGCTTGTTTCAGGTGCCGTGCTGACCAGATGGGCGCCTGAGGCCAGGGCTGGGTTTTTTCCTGGTGCTGCCCACTGCTTTGCTTGCGTTCTGGGCCTCAGCGTCCAGCACTGGTCTTGCTGTGCCCTGGACTCAGTATATCACGTGCCTTATCATCTCTATGAATCCCCATGCAGTCCCTCAGGAAAGAGGTGGAATGGATGCCCACTCTGCATATGAGGACACTCAAGCTCAGAGGACGTAGTTTCTTGCCCAGGGTCCCCCAGCAGAGGCGGGGTCCAAGGCCTCTCTGTCGCCTAGCCAAGCCGCAGCCCCATTCCCAAGCGGACTATGGCATAAGTGTTCCACCCAGGTTCTTCCCAGATCACCCCTTCCTCCCACTGGGCTTTGTCTAAACCTGGAGGCCAGGCTCTCCCAGCACATCTCGCCTCTCCCGCGGGAGCAGCCACTCTGAGTGCCGTAGGCTGTCACCTGCTTGAAGTTCTCTGGGGCCCGCGATGGTCATGGGTTTTATGGAGCTGGGAAGGGTCCCTGATTTAAGGGAAGAACCCACTGAGAAGAAGGTCCCTGTGTCCACCTGAGAGAGGCTTGGACCGCTGAGGAACAGTGGGGTCCTCTGGTGCCCATCTCCACCTTGGCGGGGCCTGAGACAACTTTCCAGCTATTGCTCTCTTCACATACCCCAGTCACCAAAGAGGGTGAGGAGGGGACCTCCCTGTGCTGCCTGCAGCCCGTGGGGCTTCTCCAGGGAGAGGGGACAAGACTCATGCCATGACTTGCTTTCTCTCCTAGTCCACCTTCTTGAGTCTAATGACCTCCACAGCCAGTGAAGCTGCATCCTATGAATTCACAACCCTGACGTGTATCCCAGGGGTCATTGAAGTAAGTTGGAGTTTGCTGGACCCCAGGAGGGGCAAGGGCGTGTGCTTGTGTTTTCAACTGTGTGTTAGTCTGTCCTGAGCCGGTGTGCCCTGAAGCACTGGCGCCTCTGGGGATTCTGGCTGCTGAGACCCCAGAGATGCCTGGCCCATCCTGCAACACCACTGGTCCCAGGAACAGGCCAGTGTGTGGCAGCTCTCTGGGCGCCCTGTGCTCTGCTGCCCACACACCCCCCCAGCTCGGTCACTTGTTGCTTCATGGCTGGATCCTCTTTCCCGTGAAACTTCGGAGCCGTGTGCAGCCGGGTTCTGTGGCCCTGAGCCTCTCACGGAGAAGCACTTTATCTGTGAAGAGCTGTTACCATCTGGGATGAGTGTTGTGGGATTGTAAAGTAGAGCTTTCCTCCAGGTGGCTCAGCTCACAGTAAGTGACGAGGCTCAGACACAGTCATGGAGGCTGGCCCAGGGGTTCAGCAGCCCCTAGCTGCAGGCTGTTGTAGGGTTCAGGCAGGCCCTGCCCAGTGGCCCATCCTCACCTTACCGTCCTCTCTTCTGCATCCTAGTACAAAGGAGCCAACATCCAGCTCTTGGACCTTCCTGGAATCATTGAAGGCGCAGCACAAGGTGCGAGCTGGGCACCCAGGACCCGCCTTCTCGCTCAGGATGCAGGAAGCCTCACTGTTGAAGTTGGGTGTGGCTGTTGAGGGTTGATGGGTGGGGCTCACAAGCCTTCACATTGCTCAGTGCTCTGGACTTAAGGGATCTGGCCCATTACAGTCCTGAGAAACCCATCTTAAAGCCGAGGCAACTGAGGCAGTGAAATGCCTTGCCAAGGTTGCACAGCTCACCAGACAGGCTCAACCCCTACTTCCCCTCCCTGTGCTCCACTGCCCTGGGAGGGAGGGACACTTCTCAGCTGGTGATCTCAGACTGTGCTCCTAGTCTTGTCCTGTGTTGTGTGGGGTAGGTTTTTTGGGGTCTTTTTTGAGATGGGAACATGCCTATGTCTTCGGGTGGCAGGTGGCTGCATCCAGTATTTGCAGCGATGGTTACTAGCTGCTGGCTATTCAGCACTTGCTAAATTCTGGGCTCTGTGCTGACCATTTTCCCATTTCATGCTCAGACAGCCCTGTGGCTTAGGGAGTGCCGTCATTTCCTGTCCGTAGCCAGGAGGAGCGCTGGGGCAGCGAGCGAAAGGGTCTGCCTCACCGACTAGTCAGCTGCTGAGTGGCAGGCTGGGATGGAGCTGCCTGTCTGCAGCCCGCTCGGGCCGGCAGTGGGGCCTCTTCCCTCGGTGTCCAGTGCCATCTCTCCTAGTGCCTTCCCATGCCCTGCTGTCACCATGGCATGGAGGTCCTGCCTGTTTGATTTAGGTAGTGGTGGTGGTGGTCCTCATGCCATCCCAGCCAGCATATGAGGGGCCTGAGGTGGTCCGGCCACCTGTGGGGAAGTGCCAGCTGGAGGCAGCCGGGGAGTGGATGTCACCCTCATTCTCAGAAGAGGGGGCAGGGCATAGTTGAAACCCGTAGAGCCTTGCAGCTTTGGTCCCCAACTTTGACACTGGCAAGGTGCCTGACCTCTTTGGTCGTCTAGTACTAATGAGGCCTGGCCTCTCCTGAAGCACCTCCTCCTGGGTGGTCTCCTGTGATCATGCTGCCCGGGTGGGCCTTCTGTCTCCCTGTTTTCTAGTCAGGCTGACAGGTTCAAGTCCTGGCACCACACTGGCTTTGTGTTTGTTGGCAACTGATTGAGTGTCTCTAAGCCAAACCTCAATTTTCTCATCTGTAAAATGGGCATGATAACACCAATCATATGGGGTAGTTTTGAGGATTAAGTGAGGAAATGTTCATGAAGCTCTTAGCACAGGGCCTGGGGGAGGATGTCACCCCTCCTAAGGTGGTGATAATGAATTTTCTTCTAAAACAAGTCTCCACAAGTAAGAGAGCATCTCAATTAAAGAAAAGTGCCAAAGAAATCATAGCCTGGGAGGTGGCAGGTGGCAGACAGCATGGCAGGTCTGTAAAGGACAGGAGGCGGGGGTGCTGTGGGCTGGGTGGGGGTCACATGGGTCCTGCTTATGTCACTATGTAACCATGACCCTTCTGCCTGTCCAGGGAAAGGCCGTGGCCGGCAGGTGATTGCTGTGGCACGCACAGCTGATGTCGTCATCATGATGCTGGATGCCACCAAGGGAGAGGTGCAGAGGTCCGCGGGGTGGGATAGGGGGGCAGGCTGACGTGTCTGGGAAGGCCCTGGAGCTCATGGCGGACGGTCTGAGTGGTGCTGGGCTCTGTTGCGTGGCAGTAGCGGCAGGACTGTCCACAGGCTGACCCCGTGCACTCTGCCTGGTGCGTCCTCTCCAGGAGGCTCGCCTCCAGCATCGGGGCTGGAGCTCGAGGCAGGAGCCCCGGCAGCATGGGCCGTCCACGGCCAAAGGAGCATGGCCTGGCTCTAGCTCCTGCTTGCGGAGGCCCAGTGTCCTAGTCTCTGCCAGAGCCCAGCCCCAAGTAACAGAACCCTTGTTCATGCCCCGGCCTCTGCCCAGTGACTGAAGACCTGGCCAGTCTGCCCTGGACTAGACAGAGGGCCCAGAGGCTCCTCTGCAGCCCAGGGTTGTTGGGAAGGAAGGTCCAGGTTGCAGGGGGTGTGTAGAGGAGGGTGTTGGCCCGGGTGGGCAGGGGCTTCCTGTGTTACATGGAAGCTGCGCAGCCTGCCTCTGGGCACCTGTGAAGGCTCGTGGGGGCTCTGCCCAGGTCTCTGCTGGAGAAGGAACTGGAGTCGGTGGGCATCCGCCTCAACAAGCACAAGCCTAACATCTACTTCAAGGTAAGGCCCCTCACCTGCAGGCTGCGGGGCGGGGGAGAGATGGAGGGCGTGTGTGCTGCATCAGGCAGGAGCTGAGCCTTCACCAGCAGCTCTCCATTCCCTTCTCCTCCAGCCCAAGAAAGGCGGTGGCATCTCCTTTAATTCGACAGTCACGCTGACCCAGTGCTCAGAAAAGCTGGTGCAGCTGATCCTGCACGAGTACAGTATCCTTCCTAAAGGAGCGATGCAGGAGGGGCCTCCAGAGCCTGAGGCCCTGTGGCCCAGGGTCACAGCAGACTCCCCGGCCTCCTGATGCGCCTGCACCGAGCGGGTTCTGAGCAAGCTGCGGCCGCAGCATGGGGTGCCTATCTCCGCCTCCTGCTCACTGAGATCCGGGCTTGTCAGACAGCCACACCCTGGACTGGTTTCCTGGCTCCTCGACGACTGCTAGGTGCTGTGGCCAGTCACCTCTGGAAGGGCGATGCGACAGCAAGGGCAACAGCCACCTGGGACACGGCCTCCTGGTCTGGAGAAGCCTCAGGGAGCCCCAGGGGCCTGTGCACACCTGCTAAGTATTGTTGGGCGGATAGGCGGGCTCTGGGACTCCAGAGGACAGGATGGCAGAGGCGAAGGCGAGCTCAGCACAGGGAAAGCTCACGAGGGAACAGGGCCCCCTTCGAGGTGGCCAGGCCCTTGTCACTGGAGGTGTGCAAGCGGAGGCAGGATGCACCAGAGGAGAGTTCTCGGGGCAGGTCAGTGAGACCAGAGCTCTCAGCTGCTCCTGGCACTGAAGCCGGCTCCTCTGAGGCGCTTGGGGGTTCTGGCAAGTAGACTCTCTTGCCCAACAGCGAAGATTTGAACTGGTGATTGAAGCTTTTACATGTTGTGGCTTCTTTTGAAAAGAAGAATGAGGGGCTCCCCAGACTTGAAACTCTTGTAAAACCTTGCGAGCAGAGAGGGCCTCCCAGTCTGTTTCCTGATGGGCTGTCTCGGGCCCTCAGCTGGCTGGGCACCAGGGCTGCTAGTGCGCACTGTGCCCTTAACCCGAGCCCCTCAGAGATCTTCAATGCAGAAGTGCTCTTCCGAGAGGATTGCTCCCCGGACGAGTTCATCGACGTGATTGTGGGCAACCGGGTGTACATGCCCTGCTTATATGTAAGTGTACAAGTCCCGCCCCTGCCCTGTGGAGGGGCGCCTTGCCCCAGGCCGCACTTCCTGAGCCTCCTTGACTCAGATGGGGGACGGCGTCTGCGAGGTGCAGAACTGTCTCCACCTTCCTCCCCTCTACCCACGGCTCCTTGAGTCGCACACGTCTCACTGACATGGGCTCTGAACCAGCCTTTCCTTTTGGGGGCTCTGGCGGCCCAGTCCTTTGAGCTTTCGCATCATTGCGTTGTGGAGGGAGGATACTGCGCATCAGCCCCCAGGCCGTGGTGTGCAGAGGGAGGAGCTTCAGGCAGGGCTGTGGCTACATGGGGCCCTTTCCTGTGCTCTTGTTTCTTTCCTTCCCCATCACCCACCTCCACCTTTCAATCCCAGGTTTATAACAAAATTGACCAGATCTCGATGGAAGAAGTGGATCGCCTGGCCCGGAAACCCAACAGTGTGGTCATCAGGTGAGGCCCTGCCGTCCTTTCTGGGAGTGAGCCCATCAGTGAGGCCTCCCTGCCGCCTCCCCGCCGCCGCCTCCGCGCACAGCCCGGCAGAGGAGACCCTCCCAATTGCCGGTGACCTTAGCTCAGTCCCATCCTGAATGACATGGACAGTTTGGGTGACGTGGGGTGGGCTCTGGTTAAGAAAACGGGTTTTGTCCATCAAGGTAAGTGGTTAGGAATGGTTAAGAGTCTTCATAACGTAGTAGTTAAGCTCAGCCCCCCAGAAAGCCCAGCTGTAAGCCGGTGCTCCTGATACTTTGGACGATGTGGCTCTGTCAGCCCAGAGCAGAGGGGAAAGGGAGCTGGAGTTATTAGGTGGACACAGCCACCCTTGACCATGGCTCCCTGTCCTTGAGGGCTGGGTTCTGGGACCTCCTGCACTCGCTGATGACCGTGTCACTTCCTGTCATCACTGACTTGTGGCTTCCACGTTGCTGGTTTCCCAGCTCAAACAAGGTGCTCTGTAGCTTCACAGCAGGGCTTAGCTTACCGGGAGGAAGAAGCTCAGGGACCAGGTGGGGTGACTATGCAAATGGCAGGATGCAAGTGCGAGGGCCATTTCCTGGGCATTGCCAGCTGCTGCAAAGAGCAGCAGAGCCAACTCCCTCCTAGAACAACTTGGCTCCTCTCCACCTCCTGCTACATCTAGGCACCCTTATGCCCGTCTGTGGGCTGTGAGAGCATCTTTCCTGCTCATCAGGCTCAGAACAGCTGCGGATGGGGCTGGGGGAGGGGCAGTGGGATAGAGGCAGGAGCTAAGACAACATAAATGACCACAACCAGCCCCACCCCGACCCCTGGCGCTGAAATCCCTGCGGGGCTGCCCTGGGCACTTGGAAGCCCCTCCCACCTCTCAGGAGAAGGCAAGCTCTGGATTGTCCTCCATCCCATCACAGCCCGCAGCAGTCTCACACAGCAGGTCCCTGTGTGGATTGCAGACAGCAGCTGTGGCCCCAGGGAGACACTGAGCTCTGCTGGCGGTCTGATTGCTGACTAGAGGCATTGGCGCTGAAGGTCAGGCTGCCACCAGCTGGAGCTTGGTGCTCACAGGCTCCAGTGGGCCTCATGCCTTGGTGCCTATGCCGGCCATGTGAAGGCAAGGTTGTCCCTTGCCACAGTGAGAGAGCAGCGCTCCCTGGCCTCTGAGCCCACGGGGCTCTTCTGACTGCCACCTTCCTCCCTGGCAGCTGTGGCATGAAGCTGAACCTGGACTACTTGCTTGAAATGCTTTGGGAATACTTGGCTCTGACCTGCATCTACACCAAGAAGAGAGGACGTGAGTCGAGCAGTCTCAGCCAAGAATCAGCCCCACCCTCAGGGGCTGCCACACACTGCCAGTGGCACCCAGCGCCCAGCCTGTGTTGTACACATCTCCACTTTTCTCCCGTCTCAGAACTGGCACTGTCCTCTACCCAGGCTGGTAGAGACCTCAGCCTGAGCCCTTGTGGCAAAGAATGCCAAATTCTGGGACTACTAGTCTTGAGGGTGACCTGGGGGCAGTGAGATAGAGGCTGCTCTTTAGTTCCCCACAGCTATAGCAGTAACCTCTCCCGACTTCCCCCAACAGTGGCAGGCCCCTCTTCAGGACTGTAGGTGACTGCATGTACAAGAGCTTTTTCCATGCACCCACCCCCTGTACTCAAAGGGACCTAGCTCCTAAGTTCTGGCAGTTTTCCTTGACCTTGACCTTGTAAGCAAGGGGAGCGTGTAGCTGTCCCTGACTGGATGCCCGCAGCTGTCACATCATGCCAGTACTTTCCAGATGCCTCACAGGGCTCAGCTGGGGCTCTCATGGCTGACTGGGTTGCAGGCAGTTTGAGTACTGGACTTGGGTTTATTTTGATCTGTATTAAGGTCAAGGTTGTAGGAGATTGCATGGGGCTCTACAATGAGGGTATGCTAAATAAAGGGGGAGGCTAGCCCAAGGCTGGAGACTGGAAGGGCCTCTGTTCCCTGTGGGAAGGAACCACATAATGTGGGGCCATGACTGGCTCACACCCACCCCGTCTCTACCTGTGCAGAGAGGCCGGACTTCACAGACGCCATCATCCTCCGGAGAGGGGCCTCCGTGGAGCATGTGGTGAGTTCCTGAGACCTGCCTGGATGAGGGGTTCATTGAGCTCTCTGTCCCCTGGGAGTAAGGTCCTGTCTCAAGTCCTGGACAGGCTGCAGTGCCAGGTGCCGTGGGCAGGCCCTGGTGTTGGACCCAGGATGGTGCTGCCCACAGCAGGGGGTTGTGCACGGCAGTCGGCATCTGGCTGGGACGTGGCAGCTGTCCAGGAAACTGTGGTCCTCGCTGCCCGGTGCTGTGGGCTCCTCAGAGCCACCAGGGTGTTCTGTCAAGGCGGCTATTCCCCAAGGTTTTCCTGTGCTTAATCAGGGGTCCTCAAACTACGGCCCGCGGGCCACATGCAAATACAAATACTGTATTTGTTCCCGTTTTGTTTTTTTACTTCAAAATAAGATATGTGCAGTGTGTATAGGAATTTGTTCATAGTTTTTTTTTTAAACTATAGTCCGGCCCTCCAACGGTCTGAGGGACAGTGAACTGGCCCCCTGTTTAAAAAGTTTGAGGACCCCTGGCTTAAGTCATGTCTCTCCACACAGGCCTAGGACTTGGAGTTGCACCTCCCATGCCCTTGGCCCCTGCTGGTTTCCGGGTCCCCATGCATCCCCAGCATGTCCTGCCCTTCCCTGCTCCTCAGCCCAGGGTGGCTTTGAATGCTTTCTTCACTCAACACAATCTGTTGAACATCAGTAAACTAGACCCAGTTCCTGCCAGAACTAGGGTCCTTTGGGGTCAACAGATGCCAGATACCCAGTCTCAGAGCCAAGTAGTCACACATTAGGGTGAGGAGTAAGTAGGGAGGGGTGGCACCAAGTCTACAGAGACACCAGGAGGACTCGGAGGGGGTGACCTGAGTGGGCCTGTCCACCATGCAGGACTGACTGAAGAGTTGGGCGTAGGAGAAGCCCTCCAGCAGGGGAGCAGGTGTGCAGAGGCCCTGAGGCAGGGCTCTGGGCGAGCCATGGGTCCGGGAGAGGCAGGGTGCCCTTTTCTGTCTGGGGCTCTGTCGGAGGCACAGGGTCACCTCTCCCCTGGGTGTGTCTCTTGTACCATCTTTCAGGGAAGGTAAGGTACCTTGGGACGTAGAAGAGCAGGTGTTAGCCCGAGAGCTCCAGGTCACACAGCCATCTTCTTGGGCTTTTGTTTTCCTCTAGCTCAACAGTTTTCAACCTTTTCCATCTCATGGCACATAAACTAATTACTAAATTCTGCAGCACACCGAAAGATACAATTTTTGCCGATCTGACCAAAAAATAGAGTATAATTTCCCTAGCCGGTTTGCCCAGTGGATAGAGCATCAGCCTGCGGACCAAAGGATCCCGGGTTCGATTCTGGTACCTTGGTTGCAGGCTCCTCCCCGGCCTGGGCCCTGGTCAGGGCTCGTGCAGGAGATCAATCGATGTGTTTCTCTGTCTTCCCCTTTCTCTCTCACTCTCCCTAAAAACCAATGGCAATATCCTCAAGTGAGGATTAACAACAACAACAACAAATAATAATAATAAGGGTATGATTTTGATTCATTCACACCAGACGGCTATTGTGTTGGCTGTTGTCATTTTTTTATTTGACAACCGAAGGGAGGAGGTCAGTGCCCCTGACAAAATAGTCAGGTGTTGTTTGTTTTAAAAATTCCTGCGGCACATGGGTTGAAAATCGCTGGTCTAGCTCATTTTTCCTCAGGATCTGAGCTGTTGACAGTGGGGCTGCAGTCTGGTTTCACTCAGTGTTTCATTCATTCTGGGTGCCCAGCCTTAGGCCTTTGCCACCCGGAGATGCTGATGCAAACAGGGCCAAGTTTGGCCTTGAAAGCTCGCTTGCCAGGCAGAACAAAGCCAAGGAAACTCAAGATTCCCTTTCCCGGTTCCTGAAATCACTGCAAAGAGCTCTCTGTGGGAGTTTAGGACCTGTGGCTGCGTGGTCTCCCGCTGGAACCCAGCGGGCCATTCACAGGTGCCCACATGAGCGGGACTTCCCTGGGGTTACCCTGCACCTTGGGGCGGGGGGGGGGGGGGGGGTGCAGTTTCCTCTACCCTCAGAACCTCAGCTGCTTGCCCAAGGGGATGTAGGGTTTTAGCCAGCCTGGGAAGAAAAGCAGGCAATAACAGGTGCAAAGGCCCAGAGGCAGGAGCGAACTGGGGAGTGCTGACTGTTCGCTGTCAGTGTCATGGAGTCAAAAGCTGCAGGTGAGGAGAGGCGAGTGGAGTGGGGAGGGGCTTTGAAGGCCTTGCTCCGGAGCCTGGACTTTGTCCCAGAGAGGCCTGCTCTCTAGGAGTTAGCCCCTCCTCACTCTCCTTCCCTCCTGGGACACCTACCGTCCAGGTGCCACAGAAAGTACAGAGAGGCCTGCCTGATGCTGCAACAGAGACCCATAGTGGAACCAGGTAGACACTGGAGCCAGGCAGCCCTGGCGTCATACCCCAGCTCCCCATACTGTCAGCCTCCCAGGGCCTTCGTAGTCCATCCAGCCCAGACCCTGGTGCCTTCACTGAGCTGACCAAGGCCTGGCCTGCAAAGGAGTCTGGGCCATCATGCGGGGCCCTCAGAAGTGAGAGGCGCAGGCACTCTGAGGAGCAGTAGTCTCCCATCCCGGTGGAACGTGCTCTCCCACTTTGACGAAATGGCCGTGCATGACCTTCCACTCATCCCCAGCGCAGGATACAAGTGCAGCTCCGCAGTGTCGGATACGCGAGGCTCGGTGAGGCCTGTGGCGCAGGAGAGCCCGTGCTCCCAGAGCTCGCAGGGCCCCAGGAGAATCCCTGTGCCTATGTGCAAAGTGGCTTTGCAGACTTGGCCAGTGGGCTTACTTTCGTTGTTCGGCAAACTGAGTAAAACTTAAAACCCATTTGCAGGCCAGAGTTGACCTCTGGGCCATCAGGTGTCCTTTTCTGGTCTAGAAAACGGCGAGTGTTGGCATGGCTGTGTGATGTCTGTGGCTGTCACTGCAGCAGCACCCTCCGCCTGGCTGTGGCATCCTCGCTCACCCGGAGAAGGCCGGATCAGGGTGGCTCCTTGGGGAATGTTCTTGCAGGCGCCCCCGTCTACCTCTGTCCCCACAGAGCTGGGCTGAGGCATTTGGTCCCTGACCAGGGCCTGAAAGGCTGTGGGCACGTGGGAGGAGAGGCAGTGTTGCCCCGTCTTCTCCCTGGCCCACCCCCACTGCACCCACCCAGCACCAGAGGCCATGTTTTCCAGGGAAGAGCTGGCTGCTCCCAGGCCGCCTCCAGCCTCCTGACAGCGCTGGGATTCCCATGACCTTCATTTCCACCTGGGAATGCCGACACCCACAGGCTGAGGGTGGAGGGTGGATGATGGGATGTGGGAGGCCCCGGGTCACAGCTGTGGGCAGAAGGCATAAGAGACAGTGACCAAGCACGGCGACCAGGCTGAGGTGTGGTGGCCTGAAAGCATCTGTCAGGGCTGTTGTCAGGCAAGGTGGGCAGAGGGCGCTGACAGCCAGCCAGGCCCCAGCCCCTGGCAGACCTGGCCGTGAGTGAGGCTGTGTGGAGGGGCAGTGTCCCTGATGAGGCCAAAGCTGCGTGAGGGCCCGCCTTGGGGATTGCTTGGTGGGACTGGATGGAATTCACCTCCCTGCTGACTCTTCTGTCCTCCCACTAGTGCCACCGCATCCACCGGTCGCTTGCCAGCCAGTTCAAGTACGCGCTGGTGTGGGTGAGTGAGGGTGGGTGGCATGCCCAACATCGCCCTGGGGCAGGAGGGAGCACGGTGCCCCCACTCCTGTGCAGTGTCCCTGTGCTCCCATGTGGGACCGCGTGTCTGTGTCTGTCCCACTCCACCCGTGCATGCTGCCCCAAACTGGACACAGGCCTCCCCATCTTAGGACCCAGAGGTGATCAGACCACTGGGGAGTCCGGCTGTCTGAGGCCTGTGGTGTTCGCTGGTGCTGGGATGCCCCTCTTTAGACTCCAGCGTTCACATCCCCACCCTCCTCTAGTAGTAGCTCCCCAGACTTGGCCTTGATCAGGACTGACTCTGACGTCGCCCTCTGCCTGTTCCCCCAGGGTACCAGCACCAAGTACAGCCCGCAGCGGGTGGGCCTGACCCACACCATGGAGCACGAAGATGTCATCCAGATTGTCAAGAAGTAGCCTGGGCCGGCCCGGCCACCCACCTGTCTCCCTGGGGAGTTGGACCCAATGGGACACACTGAAGCCCAACAGGAAGAATACAAATACATGTATTCCGGGAAGGGTCTCTTAAGTCTGCTTTTTCTAGAAGTTTCTTCAGTAGACAATGAAGAGTGTGTGGGACTGAGGGAGGGGATGGGGGCCTTAGGTTGGGCTGGAGGCATTTCCCATGATTCTAGCCCCCTTGGGTGGAGCTTCTGAGTTTGGATCTCTGGGCCTGCGCCCTACACCTAGCCCTGGTTGGGCACAGAGAGCACGCTGCCCCCCCTTACTTCCCAGCCAGGGCCTGCCGGCTGGTCAGTGCTGGGGTGGAGCCAGGGTCCCAGAGGTGGTGTTACTGTAGGGGTACTTTGGCTCCTCTGCTCCTGCAGTTTTTCTGGTACCCAAGAAGGAGCTTCCCAGGGCAAAAACCCTTCCCCCCTTTTGTCCCCCGGCTGCCCAGTGGTGGAAACTAGAGTCAGTGGGTTTAAAGACCCGGTTCATGCCCTCCACAGCCTGCCAGGTCCTGAAGGGCCACCCCTCCTGGGCAGCCCTGTGCAGACAGCTGGGGGACGTTGGGGTTTGGGGTATTGTCTCTCTCAGCCCTCTGATCTCGGCTCTCTCTGGAATAAAGGATGAGGACACTTCCTGTTCAGAGTGAGGTCAACTTTGTACGTTTTCTGAACTCCTGCCAGGTTTGATCCGTGGGCAGCAATGAGCCTAATGATCAGACCGGCTCAAGCTGGGGAGAATGTGGGGACTCCAGGATGGGCGGGCTGCGCCCTGGAGACCAGGCCTGGCTGCGGAGGTGGGCAGCAACCCCAGAAGCCCTTGTAATGTGTCCTCCCACAGGGGAGCCAGTAGCCTTTGCCATGGAAGGTGGGCTGGAGGGTCTTGGCTTGGTGCCAAGGAGGGGCAGCAACTGTTTTCAGCCCTGGGTGTGCCAGGGCCTGTGCAGGGCCCTCCCAGCAGCCTGTCCCCGGGCAGTGGCCTGCCGCGCACTGCACAGCTCGTGAGCGGAGGTGGGATGTGAACCGCAGGCTAAGATGCCTGAGCCGTGGAGAAGGCTTCCTGGAGAAAGTGCCTCTCAGGGTGAAGGGTAGCAGGTCTTGTGAGGCTGCCAGGGCTGGGCCTGCAGAAGGGGTAGGAGCTTCCCGGGGCCTCCGGGCCAGGCTGGAGTGGCGTAGGCCTTCTGCCCAGCTCTCCAGGCTGTTCTTGGATCCTGTCAGCTGCTCAGCCTCTTCCAGAGACAAAACAGGAATAATAGACGTCATTAAACATACATGCGGCCCAGGCGGTAGGCGCGGTGGGCCGGGCCTCTTGTTCCCCCTCCCCCACGACACTGAGCTCCTCTGGGCCAGCCATGCTGCTGCGGCAACCACAGGACCCTCGTTAGGCGGCATGCAGGCCCGGAGCAGGCCTCGGGACCCAGGTAAGGCAACCCTGGCCTGGACCCTTGGGGTCTGCCTCTAGCCCTCACCCTCACGTTTGCAGGAGGGAAGGGGGCTTATGAGGTCCTTCTCTGGACCTCAGTTTCTTCGTTTATAAGATGGGCATGATGTCCATGCAATCCCCCTGTTGGCATCACCGAGACAGCTCAGTGGTGTCGCTCAGCCCTCTTGCCAACTGCCGCAAGTCCTGGCCATGGGGTCCTCAGTGAGGTGTCCGCTGGGTGAAGGCTCTGCCACTTCCTGCCTTACAGGCAGGGATGGGCCTGGGCTCACAAGGCGTCAGGTCTAGGCTGATGATGTCCCCCGAGCTGGCTGAGGGCCATGAGGCCAGAGGTCTGGGGGTCAGAGCGGTGGTGTCGGGCTCCAGGGTTGCTCTTGTTTCCTGGGCTGGCTCTGTGCTCACACTTCAGGGCTGTCCGTGCCCTGTCAGCCCTCGGCCTTGAATCTGTGGCTGGCGTGGTTATGCCATCTCTGCCTGAGAGAGCCAGAGGTCTGCTGCTGTGCTCACCCCCACAGCACCTCCCAAAGGTCCCTGTCCTCCCACCAGGTGAACTCCAAGGGGCCTGCCCCTGGCTGCCACCTGTTCCCATCCCTCCCCTGCCCTGCGCCTTCTGTGTGGGGAGGCTCTGCCAGACTGCTTGGTTGTCTTTGTGAAGGTCAACAGTGCTTCCTTCCAAGGCCGTTGCTGGGCCCCAGGCTGCCGCTGGGCCACAGGCCGCACTCCCAGAGGTGACCCTCCTGCAGCTTTAGAGTCAGGTGCAAAGGAGCCCAGGTGTGTTCGTCTCCACGCCCCTTCCTCTCCAGCTTAGCCTTCACAGGTCCTCATCAGAACCGTTTGGCAGGAAACCCAAAGCTCATCTGTCCTCGAGATCCCATCCTGCCCCAGGAGAGCTGCTGGGGGACTTGCACTCTGGGGGCGGGTGTTGCTCCCCAGCACTGACTGCCTCAGTGTTCCCCTCAGCAGCTCTTCCAAGCCTGCTCAGCTCCCCTTGAACCCTGGCTAGAAACCGCATCTCCAAACCCCCATTTACACCCTTTTCCCTCCTTGACAGAGAGCACCTCCTCACGCCACACCTCAAAGTCACAACGCTCCACCTTCCTCCTGCACCTGTTCTTAAAACAATTTTTTTTTTTTTTTTTTTTTACTAATTTCAGACAGGAAGGGAGAGGGAGAGAAATAGAAACATCCATGATGAGAGAGAAGCATTGATCAGCAACCTGGGCATGTGCCCTGACTGGGAATCGAACCGTGACCTCCTGGTACATAGGTTGATGCTCAACCCCTGAGCCACTCCAGCTGGGCTGGATCTGTTCTCTTGCTTTGCTAACTACAGTTGACCCTTGAAAGGCACAGGCTTGAACTGCATAGGTCCACTTGTCATGAATTTTTTCCAATAAATATATTGGAAAAAAATTTGGATATTTGCAACAATTTGAAAAAACAGACAAACCTTATTATTTTCTTAATAAAATTTCCCTTTCTCTAGTCTGCTTCATTGTAAGAATCTATACTAATAAAAGGGTAATATGCTAATTGGACCAGGAGACCAGCTGTGAAGGGCAGTTGGGGGCCATGAGGCTGGTAGGGGGAGCAGTTGGGAGTGAGCAGGCCAGCATGCAGTGGTGGGGCGAGCAGGCAGGCAGGCAGGCAGGTGAGCCGTTACGAGCCAGTGGTCCCGGATTGTGAGAGGGATGTCCGACTGCTGGTTTAGGCCTGATCCCACGTGTCCCAGATTGGAGAGGGTGCAGGCCGGGTTGAGGAACACCGCCCTTCCATGCACGAATTTCGTGCACCGGGCCACTAGTACAGTATGTAATACATATAACATACAAAATATGTTCATTGACAGTTTATGTTATCAAGAAAGCTTCCCGTCAAGAGTAAGCTATTAGTAGTTAAGTTTTGGGGGAGTCAGAAGTTGCACATGGGTTTTCTACTGCACTCCAGCCCGTGCTTTGTTCCAGGGGCAGCTGTAATCCAGGTCCATTTGCTCAGGCTGCCGGACACAGAACCACACACTGGGCAGCTTAAATAGTTATTGGGAGCTCCACTTGACTGTGACCCCCCCCCCACCCCCCCGCCTCTCCTGGCACCCAGCCCTATGCCTGGCACAGAACTTTGCATCCTTGCAGTTCCGGAGGGTAGAAGTCCAAGATCAAGTCATCAGCAGGGCTGGTTTCTCTGGTGGCAGCTCCCTTCTCTGGAAGCTTCTTCCTATATAGTCTCAGGACCAGAATCTGAGGCCCCTTCTTGCTCTGTCTCTCTCTTAGGTGGTCTCACCCCGCCCCCAGCCTCCATCTCACCCCATCTGTGGGTCCAAACTGCCTTCTTGACTCCCTGGACATCCCATAGTCACCCCCAAACCTTGTCCCAGACCAAACCCGTCAGGCTTCCATACCACCCACCTTGCCTCAGAGAATGATTCCCCGGTCCATTCAGCTGCACCAAGCCGACCCCAAGGGACCCAGGTTCCACCCTCATGCCAGCCCCACGCGGCCCCTCACTGAATGCATCCATGGCACTGTCACCGCTGTCCCAGACCAAGCCACTGTCCTCTCCTGCCTCCACTGTGCATCCTCCTTCACACAGCAGCTCAAGAGCTTTTTCCAGAACACCTTCCAAAAGCAATGTGAGGCCATGGTTGAGAACATGGACCAATTCCATTTCCAGCTGTGTGGCCTCAGACAACTCTCTAGACCTGGGCCTGTTCCGTCATCTATAGAGTGGGGAGGATAATGGTCCCTACTTCCTGAGGTCATCCTGGGGGGAATACGTAGTGTGTGGCCCAGTGGTTCCCAGCACAGGCTCCATTGCTCTCTCGCTGGGCTCTGGGCTGAGTGACCGAACCTCTTTAAGAACGAGCCCTTCATCTATAAAATGGGAACAGCAGCTCCCCATTTACATAATGTGAGAATCTAGTGCGCTATCGGAAAGCAGTCAGCACTGAGCCTGCACATAGTAAAACTTGGCAGTGTTGATTATTTTTATTATTGTCAAATGCAAGTCTTGTCACAATACTCCTGACAGTGTTAAACCTCGCCATGACTCCCCACTGCTGCAGGGCTGGAGACCTGGGCTCTGCCCCAGCCTCCACAGCCTCATGGGCTGGGTCTCCCTGCCAGCCTGGTGCTCCTCCTGCTCGTACCCGATCACCGCTCCTCACCACCTGGCCTTTGCACAGACTGTTCCATCTGCTGGGCACTTCCTTTCCATTTGATTAGCTCCTCTCATCCTTCAGATTGCGGCTCAGGGTCCTCACCCAGGAGAACCTCCCTGGCCTTCCAGTGCAGGGTCACCTGCGTGCAGCCTGGCCGTCACAGCTCTCTCACACTGCAGTCTCCCCCTCTGCTTCAAGTCCCCGTGCCATGGGGAGCTCCACTTGACTGTGATCCCCCCTCCCCCGCCCCCAGCACATAAATGCACAGACAATACTTGAGGAATGAATGATACTTGTTCCCTGTCACCCCTCTGTGCTTGTTGTGGGCGCTGGGAGCCTGAGGAAGGATTCTGAATCCACCGGAGAAGGGGCAGCCCCAGTAGACTGGGGGCACTGCCTGGAGGTAAGTCTGGGCCCCAAAGACCAGAAAGGGTCCATGTGGGCAGCACGGCTGGCATGGATCAGTGGTTGAAACTGACCTATGAACCAGGAGGTCATGGTTCGATTCCTGGTCAGGGCACATGCCCAGGTTGCAGGCTTGATTCCTAGTGTGAGGCAT
Source organism: Myotis yumanensis (assembly GCF_028538775.1). Lineage (NCBI taxonomy): Eukaryota > Metazoa > Chordata > Mammalia > Chiroptera > Vespertilionidae > Myotis > Myotis yumanensis. The sequence goes on from NW_027223767.1 coordinate 1,883,502, forward strand.
GCCAGGCAGCTAATCAATTATTCTCTCATCATTGATGTCTCTATCCCTCTCTCTCTTTCCCTTCCTCTCAATAAAACATTTTTTTTTTTTAAAGAAAGGGTCATGTGGGCAGGCCCTGCTGCCAGCAGTCACCCAGGCCACCTTCCCAGAGCAGAGGGGAGCGCAGCCTGGAACCCCGACACCAGCAACAGCCCCAGTGCACTTTGCTCCGGGCCAGGTACTGGGCCCTGCTCCGGTTTCTTTCTCAGTGCACTGAGTCCCGGGCGCAGGAGGCAGTCCGTGCCCACGTACAGGTGAGGAGCACCGAGCGGCTGCATGGCTCGCTGTGGCCAGAGCCCGGCCTGACCCAGGGCTGAGCTGCCCGGCCACATCCCTGAGTGCGTCTCTCACTGGAACAATGGGGCATCGCTGTAGGCCTCAGGCAAGCCTGTTGGCCACTTGCAGATGCTGGCCTCCCAGTTGTTCTGGACAAAGTCCAGGAGGCCAAGCACCCCTCCCCCCACTTGGGGCAGGCAGGGGGTGTGGCTGTGGAAGGTGCTCCTGGGCCCCAAATAGCCCGGCCCCCTCTCCCTCCTGTTTCCTCAATGTCACACGGATGTGGAGGGCAGGGTTGGACCCTGCGTCCTGACATTGTCCTGGTTGCTCCTCTGAAGGACTGTTTCCACTCACTCTCTCCAATTCCGTTTTCCTCTTTTTACTTTTAAATGTTACTTTTTTGTTTGTTCATTTGAATCAGAAATACACTCACATGTTTCAAAAATGAAGGCACAGAAAGGTTTATAACAAGATAACCACTCTCATCAATTTCTTGTGTATCTTTTCCAGTATTTCTACATATAAATAAGAGCAAATGTGAATTTATATATATGTATCTATATAAATATATCTGTATTTCATAGAGGAAGGGAGAGGGAAAGAGAGAAAAACATCAATGATGAGAGAGAATCATTGATTGGCTGTTCCCTGCACATCCCCCACTGGGGATCAAGCCCACAACACAGGCATGTGCCCTTGACTGGAATTGAACCTGGGACCCTTCAGTCCATAGGCTGACGCTCTATCCACTGAGCCAACCAGCTGGGGCTGATTTATATTTTTTATGCACACGCGCACACACACTTCTTACAAAAAGACACGCCTTGGTATATACCATAGACAACACACTGCGAGCAGGTCCTGGGCACCCTCCCCCTCGGAACAGACTGACCTTTACGAATAGGGCGCAGGCTCTGCGCGGTGGCTGTGCACAGTGCACTGGGAGCGCGCCGTGGGGTCCATGTCCATAGAGCTGGGTGAGCAGGCCATTCCCTCTGTGCACAGGCTCCTAGGAAACATTCCCAGCAATGGGCTCCTCCCTCCTCCCTTCTTTTTGGTTCCATCTTTATTGAGATACTAGAGGCCTGGTGCACAAAATTCATGCATGGGTAGGGTCCCTAGGCCTGGCTGGCAATCAAGGCCAATCTGTGGAGCAACCGGCAAGGCGATCAGGGGGGCCCCTCTGCTGCTGCCAGTTGCCTTCCTCTGTGGGGTGACCAGTGGAGCAATCGAGGGGCCCCCGCTGGCACCTGCCTTGGCTAGCCTGGGGTCCGCAGGCTGGGGGCAACTTCTGCGTTGAGCATCTGCTCCCTGGTGGTCAGTGCGCATCATAGCAACAGGTCTATTTGCATATTAGGCTTTTATTATATAGGACTAGAGGCCTGGTGCACAACATTCATGCACTGGGGAGGTGGGCCCTCAGCCCAGGCTGCGCCCTCTCACATGCCGGGACCACTTCGGGGAGCAGGCCTAAGCTGCCAGTTGGACATCCCCCAAGGGTTCCTTAGTGCTGCCTGGGGGCTGGAGAGGCTCCTGCCACCGCCACTGCGCTCCCTGGGGGACCGGGCCCAAGCTGGCAGTCAGATATCCCTCTGGCAGTCCAGGAGCCCTCGAGGGATGTCCACTTGCCAGCGGGGAGCAGGCCTAAGCTGCAGTCGGACATCCTTAGCACTGCTAAGGAGGAGGGAGAGGCTCCTACCACCACCACTGTACTGGCAGCCATCAGCCTGGCTTGTGGCTGAGCAGAGCTCCCCTGTGAGAGCACACTGACCACCAGGGGGCAGCTCCTGCATTGAGCATCTGGTCCCTGGTGGTCAGTGTGTGTCATAGTGACCAGTCATTCCCAGACGTTCTGCTGTTAGGGTCAGTTTGCATATTACCCTTTTATTATATAGGATAGAGGCCTGGTGCATGGGTGGGGCCCAGCTGGTTTGCCCTGAAGGGTGTCCCAGATCAGGGTAGGGGTCCCGCTGGGGTGCCTGGCCAGCCTGGGTGAGGGGCTGATGGCTGTTTTCAGGCTGGCCACACCCCCTTTAGGGTGGGGGATCCCCACTGGGGTGCCTGGCCAGTCTGGGTGAGGGGCTGAGGGCCGTTTTCAGGCTGGCCAAGCCCCCTGGCAACGGAAGCTCCCAGCCTCTCCTTTTTTTCTTTTTCTTTTTTAATTCTGGGATTTATTTACCTTCTATAATTGAAACTTTGTAGCCTTGAGAGGAGCTCAGAGCTGGCCAGGGCGTGCGGGAGGGAAGCCTCCTTCTTGCTCCAGCTCCGTGGCCATGGCTGGCTGAAAGCAGGTATCTGGGGTTTATTTACCTTCTATAATTGAAACTTTGTTGCTTTGAGTGGAGCTCAGAGCCCGACTCGGCAAGCAGGAAGCTTGGCTTCCTCCATCATTGGGGCAACCAAGCCTCCTGCTTGCTCCATCTCCGTGGCTGCCAGCCGCCATCTTGGTTGGGTTAATTTGTATATAGTCACTCTAATTGGCTGGTGGGCATGGCTTAAGGCGTAGCAAAGGTACGGTCAATTTGCATGTTTGTCTTTTATTAGTGTAGACTAGAGGCCCGTTGCATGAAGAGATTTGTGCAATAGGCCTTCCCTTCCCCTGGCTGCTGGCACCGGTTTTCCTCCGGCACCCGGGACCCAGGCCTTTGCTCCACCACTTCGCCCCTACGTATGCAAATTAACCGCCATCTTTGTTGGGTTAATTTGCATACCCTCCTGATTGGCTGGAGGGCGTAGTGGAGGGACAGTTAATTTACATATTTGTCTATTATTGGGTAAGATACTCCCCATAGCACGTGACTGACCACAGAGTGTGCACGACACAGTGGTACTGGCTGTTCACAGGTGCACACATGCCCTGTGACCACTGCAGTCCTTCCTCCCTGGAACCCTCTCCTGTCAGGCTATCCCCTCATTCTGCCCTTGTCACTTACATAGCTGCTTCCAGTGGTCAGCTCTCTGTCCTCAGCTAAACTGACCCATGTGCCCATTTGCTGCAGCTGCCCTGCCCTCCTCTTCAGCCATTCATCTCTTTGAGCCAAACAGTGCAGCCCTAGCCAGTTTGGGTCAGTGGATAGTGAAGTGACCCTGGAGTTAAGAGCTGCAGGAGGAGAGGGAGGGCCCTCGGGTTCAATTCTGGTCAAGGGCACATACCTCAATTGCAGGCTCCATCCCCAGCCCTGGCCGGGGCGCATGCGGGAGGCAACCAATTGATGTGTCTCTCTCACATCCATGTTCTCTCTTTCTGTCTCTCGCCCTCCCTTTCACTCTCCTTAAAAATCAAGGGGAAAATAAGTCCTCGATGAGGCTGAACAACAGTGTGGGCCCAGGGCTCATTCCTCGGCCTGGGCTCCACCTGCACCTGTTTGCTGTGTCATCCTCCGGACTGTGGCTTCCCCACCAGCGAGGTGCCACTGACTCTCTAATTGATGTCATCAGCCTTGATTTCTGTACTCCACCCCCCCTCACCCCCCGGCAGTGCCTAACAGACATCTGAAACCAATCATCCAAAGCTGACGTGGGTCTCTCCTCATATTAGCTATGGCCTCTCCGTCTTCGCCTTTGTTGATTACGGAAACCTCTGAGGTACCTGAGTCCCCAGTAAATCCTGTGGGCTCTGCCTGCTTATATGCTAGCACTTCTCTCCACCTCCGCTGCCCCAGCCCGGTCCAGGCCCATGGCAGCCCAGAAGGATCCTGTGAAGATTGAGGTCCAATTGCATCCCTTCTCTCCACCATGTCATGGCTCCAGCCTCACTCGCAGTCAGGCCAAGTCCTTGCCGGGGCCCACAAAGCCCTGTACATCTGCCCCAGCTTCTACTTCACCTTCCATCTTCCCCCTGATGCACTCCAGTCCCCTGGCCTGGCTGTTCCCCCATCACCTCAGGACCATCCACTTCCCCCGCCCCCCACCCCCCGCCCCTCCCTCCCCTCCCTCCCCTCCTGCAGCTCTTAACTCCAGGGTCACCTCCCCACGAGTGGTCCCCATCCTGTTCGCTGTTGCACATACCTGCTTCACGTCCCTCCCCTGCTTTATTTCAATCCCAGCACTTATCACCACTTGACCAATCACATCTCTTGCTCATTTTCCTTGTTTGTGATAACCCCCATCCACGTTGAGTCCACAAGGGTTGGGTTTTTATGTCTTGTTCTTAGCTGTAAGCCCAGTAAGATAGAGCCTGGTGTGTAGCAGGCTTTCAACAAATACTTCTGAATGAGTCAATGAATGAGTGACCAGGCAAATGTGTGCTGGCTCAGGGCCTGAGGGTCAGGGCAGGGCTAACTGAGGAGCCCAGCTCCCCTCCCCCATGATGGCCAAGGACCCAAGAGCCTAGCAAGGAAGGTGGCTTTGGAACCACCCAAGGCCTGGGTCCAAGCCCAGTTCAACCCTCCCCAGCAGGCTGACCTTGAACAAGTCACATGACCTGTCAGAGACCGTTTCCTTATCTGGAGAATGGAGATGATAGTTTCCCACCCAGGGGCCTATTGCGAGGAACGCAAGAGATAGCAGTGGCCTAGGCTCAATTTGAAAGCCGGCTCCAGGAGGGGCAGGGTGGCTGCTGGCATCTCCGGGCTCAGACAGAATGACCCCCCCCACCCTCTGTTTTCCCTCAAGTGGGCAGTATCCACAGCCCAGAACTAGGCAGAATGGGCAGCAGAGAAGGAGGTGATGGGGGAGTGGATGCCCCTCAAAATCTCACACTGCAGCCGAAACCGGTTTGGCTCAGTGGATAGAGCGTCGGCTTGCGGACTGAGGGGTCCCAGGTTCGATTCCGGTCAAGGGCATGTACCTGGGTTGCGGGCACATCCCCAGTGGGAGGTGTGCAGGAGGCAGCTGATCGATGTTTCTCTCTCATCGATGTTTCTAACTCTCTATCTCTCTCCCTTCCTCTCTGTAAAAAATCAATAAAATATATTTAAAAAAAAAAAAAAAATCTCACACTGCAGGAGGCCCAGCTTTTTGCATGAGCCCCACCCTAGAAGCCACCAGATTGCTCTAGTTTCTATCAACTTCCCTTCCACTCCCTGGGGGTTGCCTGCAGCAGGTGCCAGCAGCCTCTGGCATGACCCTACCCAGCAGCTCCATCAGGTCTTGCTTCCTCCTCGTGAAGGCCACAGGGCACAGCTTATTACTCCCATCCTATGGATGAAGAAAGTGAGGCCCAGCGAGGTGAAGGGCTTTCCAGAGCCACACAGCCAGTCAACGACGAGCTGGGGCCAGAGCCAGGCCTGACCCACCCTGTTTTTGCTCCCTCAGCCCCTGGCATGTGCCTCAAAGGCTCTGCTGGCGTCCCACGGAGATGCCCACCTTGTCCTGCCTTCCGAGCCCACAGCCTCGCTCTCCCCAGTGCATTATTCATGCTCCCAGAGCCAGCCAGCTCCAGTTACACGGACCAAAGCCCTGGGCACCTGCGCCGCCTCCCCTCCTCCCCTTCCCAGGACATGGAGGGTCCAAGGCTCCTCTCCAAGGCAACTGGGTGGGTCTGAGCACCCCACTCTGGCTCAGGAGATGCAGCTCCGCCCCCACCGACTCCACATGTGCTGGTAGTTAGGGCGCGCTGCCCCTCTCTGGGGCTGGGTCACCCAGGCGCTCCCTTCAGGGGGCTGAGCCAGCGGAGGCCCCGGAGTGGGTGGCCGTGTCAGCAGGGGGTCTTCATCGCGCCTTCAGGCTAAGATGGCCTCCCCCAGCGCAGGCCTCCCGGCTCCGGGTAAACAACACCCACGCACTTTCCACCGCCGCTAGAGGGTGAAACCCAAGGCGGAGGCTCAAGGAGATGAATTATGGATCCGCCTCCTGGGAACTGTCCCTCCCAGGCCACCAGGCCAGTCTGAGGTGCAGCGCCCAGGCCGCTCTGCAGCCGCGGCGGGACGCCCAGCAGGACCCCATCTCCAAGCCCCTGAACTTGGACACCGGCCCCGGCTGGTGGGGAGCAGGCCGCCACCATGGCCGACGAGGAGAAGAAAGCCAAGAAGAAGAAGAAGAAGGGGCAGGAGCCGGAGAAGCCCAAACGGAGCCTGAAGGGGACCTCCCGGCTGTTCATGGGCTTCCGAGACCGCACGCCCAAGATCTCCAAGAAGGGCCAGTTCCGCAGCGCGTCCGCCTTCTTCTGGGGCCTGCACACCGGCCCGCAGAAGACCAAGCGCAAGAGGAAGGCGCGCACGGTGCTGCAGTCCACGTCCAAGCTCATGACGCAGATGCGCATGGGCAAGAAGAAGCGCGCCATGCGGGGCAAGAAGCCGTCCTTCATGGTCATCCGCTTCCCCGGCCGCCGGGGCTACGGCCGCCTCCGGCCCCGGGCGCAGTCGCTCAGCAAGGCCTCCACGGCCATCAACTGGCTCACCAAGCGGTTCCTCATCAAGAAGGCCGAGGAGTCGGGCAGCGAGCAGGCCGCGGTGGACGCCTGGCTGAGCCGCTCGGGCTCCCACGTGGGCTCCCGAAAGCTGCCCTTCCCCTCGGGCGCCGAGATCCTGCGGCCGGGGGGCCGCCTGCGGAGGTTCCCGCGCAGCCGCAGCATCTACGCGTCGGGGGACCCCGTGGGCTTCCTGCCCTTCGAGGACGAGGCCCCGTTCCGGCACGCGGGCTCCCGCAGGTCGCTGTACGGGCTGGAGGGCTTCCAGGACCTGGGCGAGTACTACGACTACCACCGCGAGGGTGACGCCTACTACGACCAGCGGTCGCTCTCCCAGTACGAGGAGCAGGACCCAGGCCTGGCCCCCTACGGTCCCCCCTACGGCCCCTACAGCGCCTACGCCCCCTACGCCCCCTACGCCCCCTACGACGCCTACAGCCCCTACAGCGCCTACGGCCCCTACAGCCCCGCTTGGCCGCCGTATGGAGACCACGCTCCCGGGTACCCGCCCGAGGACCCCTACGACCACTACCCCCTGGACTACTACGGGGGCCCCTACTACCCCACGTCTGCCTATGGCTACAGTTACGGCTACGAGGATCACGAGCCCCCCTACGCGCCCCCAGGGGGGTACGCGTCTCCCTACAGCTACTACGACAGCGAGCCGTACCCGCAGGCCTACTACCTGGACCCCTTTGCACCTTACGATGCGCCATACCTGCCCTATGACCTCCCGTACGATGTCCCCGCCTGGGAGCCCTACGGGGTGCCCTATGAGGCCCCCTATGGCCTCCCCTACGCCGAGGGCATCTATGGTGGCGGGGACCAGGCCATATACCCTCCTGAAGTGCCCTATCTGTACCCGGAGGAGCCGGCCTTTGCATACCCGTGGGTGCCACCACCCATCATGTCACCCCACAACCCCTACGCCCACCCCATGGATGACATCGCGGAGCTGGAGGAGCCGGAGGAGGCGGCCGGGGAGCGGCAGGGCACCTCCTTCCGCCTGCCCAGCGCCAGCTTCTTCGAACAGCAAGGCATGGACAAGCCCGCCAGGTCCAAGCTCTCCCTCATCCGCAGGTTCCGCCTCTTCCCGCGGCCCCAGGTGAAGCTGTTCGGGAAGGAGAAGCTGGAGGTGCCCCTGCCCCCCTCCTTGGACATCCCCCTACCCTTGGGGGAGGAGGAGGAGGACGAGGACGAGGAAGAGGTGCCGCCGGTGCGCACCGGGCCCTACGCCCACCCCTTCTGGGGCTTCCTCACGCCGCGCCAACGCAACCTGCAGCGGGCCCTGTCGGCCTTCGGCGCCCACCGCGCCCACCGCGGCCTGGGCTTCGGCCCCGAGCTCGGGCCCCCGCGCCCGGCCACCTCGCTGGCGCGCTTCCTCAAGAAGACGCTGTCGGAGAAGAAGCCGGTCCCGCGGCTCGGCGGCAGCCAGAAGGCCCGGCGCGGCGGCCCGGCCGTCCGGGAGGCGGCCTACAAGCGCTTCGGATACAAGCTGGCGGGCATGGACCCCGACCGGCCCAACACGCCCATCATGCTGCGCCGGGCGCAGGCCGGCGCGCGCCCCGCCAGCGCCCCGCCCCGCGCCCCGCCCGCGCCCGCCCACTGGAGCGCGCTGCTCGCCCCGCCCGCGCCCCGCGCCCCCAGCCCCGCGCCCGCGCCCGCGCCCGCGCCCGCGTCCCCCGCGCTCTCGGGCCGGCCCCGGCCCGCCTCGCCCTACGGCTCTCTCCGCCGCCACCCGCCGCCCTGGGCCGCGCCGGCGCACGTGCCGCTCACCCCGCAGGCCGCCTGGTGGGCCTTCGCGGAGCCGCCTCCCGTGAGCCCCGAGGTGCCTCTCGACCTGCTGTCCTTCCCTGGACCCCGGCCCTCGTTCCGGGGCTCCCGCCGGCGAGGGGCCACCTTCAGCTTCCCCGGGACCTCTCCCCCGGCGTCTCGGAGGCAGGCCTGGCCCCCGCTGCCCTCTCCGCAGCCGTCGCTCCGGAGCCTGCCCGGCCTGGGCTACCGCTCCCCCTTGGGGCCTGCGTCCCCCCAGCCCTCCATGCGGGCCGGCCCCTTCCAGCCCACATTCTCGCCCCTGCCCCGCCGCCCCCGATCGCTGCGGGAGCCCCTGTCCCCGCGCCGTGTCTCCCGGCGGCTGGGCCCCCCGCAGTCGCCCTTTCCCTCGCCTCTGCTGGGCCCCAGCCGGCGTGGCTCGCTCAACCTGCCTTCGCGCTTCCCGCACACGTGGCGCCGCCTCAGCGAGCCGCCCACCCGGGCCGTGCAGCCCAGGGTGCGCCCGCCCTTCCGGAGGTCCCTGGGCCCGCGCTCGTGGCCGGCGGCAGTGGCTGCGGCTGCGGCCGCCGCGGAGCTCCAGGAGAGCCGTCAGGAATCCGAGGACTCAGAAGTCCCCTGGACAGTGCCCCCTCTGGTCCCCAGCTGGGACGTGGACATGCCTCCGCCCCAGCGCCCATCCTCGCCGTGGCCAGGCCGGGCAGGCAGCCGCCGGGGCTTCTCCAGGCCACCGCCTATACCCGAGAACCCCTTTCTCCAGCACCTGGGCCCCGGGCCGTCCCGGGACTCCCCGCTGGAGGACACAGACCCTGCCGTGACTGGCGTCTTCCTGGGGAGACACCATGACCCGGGGCCTGGAGAGCTCACCAAATCGGCCAGCCCCAGCCCTGAGAAGCCCAAAGAAGAGGCCTCTCCCGGGAACCCCCGGCCACTAGCAGAGCCTGAGCCCCCAAGCCCAGAGCCCCCCAAGAACTCTCCCCCAGAGCAGAAGGTGCTTAGGCTCAGCCTCTCCCACCCTCTGGCCGCTCGCGGTAGGATGAGGGCCACGTGGCCACCATGGCGACGCTGGGGAACACTGCCCAGTGCCCCAGCCCCCTTGAAGCCTACTGGTGCCCCAGGGCCCCTGCCCAGGGCTTGTGAGCGGCACCAGGCAGGTCCTGGGCGTCTTGCTGTAGTCCTGCCTCGGGTACAAAAACCAAGCTCTCCCCAGCGCGCTGGTGCTGCCGCCCTGCAGCCCCCCACCCAGCTGACCAAGGACCCAGAACCCAGCCTCAAGCCCAGAGCCTGGAGCCTGCTCTGGGCCTCTCTCTGGCTGCCAGCGCGGACCCACCAGCCCTGGCCACGAGCACCTGCCTGCCCCGCTTCCTGCCGCCTGGGCCCCGAAGCTGCCTTTCTGCTCCATGGGGGCCCCTGGGAAGAGGTTGGCCCCAAAAGCTGGTGGAACAAGGTATGGGGGCACAGGTCAGAGGGAGGCTTGGGGGTTCTGTCCTGGGGAACAGGGCCCTTGTGAGCGGCTGCCTCGGGCCTCAGGACCCATCTGTAACTTGGGGAGAACAGCCCCGTGCTTCCCAAGCCTCTGGAGCCTTGAACAAGGGATGCCCAGCGCAGACAGGCACCGGGCAGAGGCACCGGAACCTCCTTCCAAGTCCCTGTGGGGAAGGGATCTTGTCCTCGCCATCCCCAGCTGCCCCAGAGATCTGGGCTGAGGACAAAACTGCAGGACTTGTCTGCCCACCCTGACCCACCCACACTCCCATTCATACTGTTCCTCTCGCTTCCTCCCGACCCTCCCTCCAATTGGAGTCTTCGCTCTCTCTGGGGTTCCTGCATAAGGGCAGTTTCTGGGCTGCGGGATTCTAGACTGTCTGAGGTGAGGGCTCAGGAACCAAACTTCCAGCCCCTTCATTGCACAGTGGGTCACACAGTGGATCAGGGCTGGCAGAGCCAGTGTGCCTCTCCTGTCTGGCCCCCTGTAGGGTGAGGGGCAGGCAGTTTTCTGAGGGGTGCCAAGCCCAGGCCTGGCTGCCATGCTCATGCTGGAATGTGAGCCCAGTGGCCCGTCAGCGAAGGGGGAGTGGTCACCGGAGCCTCCCCCGGGACGCCTGGTGCGGGCGGGACACGTAGGGGCAGCAGGCGGTTTTCAACCTATGCAGACCGGTGCCCGTGGAGCGGGCAGCCAGCGAGCCCAGCCATGGCAACCGGGGCGGCCTGGCTGCTGGGGGGACCGTGGCCCCGGCGGCGGGTGCCCAGAGCCGTGTGGGCCACAGCGTTGCGGGAGCGGGCCACAGGGCGCCCTGGGGTGAGGGGCAAGGATGCCTGGGCCCTCCTCACCCTCGAATACGTGAGTGGCTGAATTATTCAGGGTTCGAGGCCACTGGCACACATGGGCAGGCTGGTGGGCGGGAGGCCAGGGCCCAGGGTGATACTCCCTGTGGCCTACTTAGCACAGAGCGTCCCCTTTCTGGTGTCCCCTTTCCTCGCCTGCTCAGGGAGGGGTGTGGGCCGGGCCTGAGAGGCTGGAAAGGCAAGGCTCACATGTGTGCTCTCAGTCACGTGGGTCACATGCATGCATGTGTGCCTGGGTGTACCACAGCCAAACAAGGGAAGCATGTGTGCATGTGTGTGTGTGTGCGTGTGTGCGTGCGCCCGCACGCGTGCCCCAAGGTCTAAGCAGCTGTGGCTCGGTGGGGTCCCGCGTATGCACATAGTCAGGCACAGTGGAGACCTTCAGCCCAAAGATGGCATCGGGACTTTTGTCTCAAGACCCCAGGTGTGGGGACAGCCCAGGTGTCCATGCACATGAGAACGTGGACATTGAGAGCATGTGCCTCAGCCAGGCAACACAGGCCTTCACACATGTCAGTAGGCATCTGGCAAGACCCAGGTGTTCATGGGAGTTGTGTGACCTGTAAATGCCGTTGCGTGTAGGTCTGTGCGTGTGGGTCTTCGTGTTTGCCCAGCCTGGGCACTGGGCACGTGCAGGGGCAGCAGTGGTCCCCAGTCTCTGCAGACTGGTGCCGGTGGAGTCTTGATCTTCCTGGAGGCCCCATGCACCAAAATACAGATGTTCAAGTTGTCACTTGGGGTCCAACCTGAAAGGGGTGTCCGCACTGGGAGAGCTCCCGGCAAGGCAGTGGGAGCAGTGCCCACGGGCAGGACTTGGGGGCACACGGGACCACACGGGCAGAGGGCAGCCCTGTGTCCCTGACGGGCTCCACAGCCCCTGGCATTCCAAGACAAGGAGGCCCCAGGACCCAGCTGGCTGTACTTAGGGCTCCTCCTTCACAATAGGAGCAGGCCCCAGTTGTGTCCACGCCAGGGGGCCACGCGTGGGCCCCTCCCACCGGTGACCAGAGGACTCTCTCTCATAGATGCACTCCATCCGCAACCTGCCGTCCACGCGGTTCCTGGAGCAGCACCGGGAGGACGGTGTGGAGGACATGACGCAGCTGGAGTGAGTGGTTGGATGGCAGTTGGTGAGGGGGTCTCTGGGGTTTGCCACACTCCCAGCTGGAGCACCCCCTCTTACCCGGGGTGCCTCTCATCTCCTGGAATGTGTTCAGAGCCTGTTTTCTCATCTGCAAAGTGAGGGCCATACAGTGTCACAAAAGCCAGAAGCCAGCACAGCTCTGCCATCAGATGGGCCTGGGCTCAATCCCAGCCCCTCCACTTAGCAGCTACAGGACTGTGGGCGAATCACTTCACCGCTCTGTGCCTCAGTTTCTCATCTATAAGACGGGGCGGGGATGGCTATGGTTATGAGTGTGCTGGCACATTGGAGGTGCCCAAAGCGTAAGGGCTGTGCTGGTCCGTATCATTATCCAATTATGGTGACTCAGCCCTCACATCTGCTAAGAGCATCGCCAACCCAGTGAGTGAGGTAGGGCCAGTGCTAGTAATCATACCCATTGGACAGATGAAGAAACTGAGGCACAGAGGTTAAGTAACTTCCCAAGGCCTCATGGTTGGTTAGTGTCAGAGATCAGACTTTCTGGCCAAGGCCCTGCACTGGGGGACAGTGGGCCCTGACTGCCCTTCTTCCTGCTTTCCCAGAGACCTCCAGGAGACCACTGTGCTGTCCAACCTCAAGACCAGATTTGAACGGAACCTCATTTACGTGAGTTGTGGGGTGGCTCTGCCCTGGGCTCGGGTCTGGCCGGCAGCTGACTCTGTCTCCTGGGGCCTGTGGGGAGCAGAGATGTCTCCTGCTGGGCCCCAGACTAGTGGCCGCTGGCTTCACCTCTGAGGTGTCTGCTATTGAGCAAAACCGACTAGAGCCTGGGGCCCTGACCTCCAAGGTCCTAAGCGTAGAGTCTTAGAGTGGTAGGTGCCAGGGGCAGACAGGAAGCCCAATGACAAGGCTCCCAGAGTCCTGGAGTCCACAGACCCGGGTCCCAGGAGGGGCTGCCGAGGGGAAGATGGGAGCAGAATGGCAGAACAGAGCCCCGAACCACAGCGCAGGCATCGGGGTCACCCAGGAGGCTGGATACCTCAGAGCCCCTGCACGCCCAGCCCCTGCCTCGCCGGGCAGTGGAGGTTGGGCCTTACGGCAGGCGCAGCGCCAGGAGGTAGGCCAGCTAACAGCCTCCTTGCAGAACCATGACTGTGGGGCTTTACGCTCGGCCCCTCCCAGCCTCAGCCTGGGGCAGAGCTGGGAATCCCACTGCCAGAGCGGAGGACCCACCAAGCTTTTAGAGGGCCCAAGGTTCGAACACTGAAGCCAGGCGGCCAGACATTTGTCCCCATGGACACGGATCCAGGCTCCCAGGGGCCGGGAGGGACACAGGGCTGCGAGGAACCACGGGCACTGAGGCCGCTGTCCGCACAGCAGACCTACATCGGCAGCATCCTGGTGTCGGTGAACCCTTACCGGATGTTCGGAATCTACGGGCTGGAGCAGGTGCACCAGTACAGTGGGCGGGCCCTGGGAGAGAACCCCCCGTGAGTACATCCTGGACTGGGCCCTCCCGGGTCTCTCTGAGCGTGGTGAGCCTCGGGCTGCCCCTCAGCCGGCGGTCAGGGCTGACGGCAGTCGGCAGCCCACCTGCTCAGCCCACACTATTTCCCCGAGCCTGGCCATAGCCCTGCTGGGCTGGAGGCTACTGTGGCTCAGACCACGGGGGTGGGGTCAGGGGGGGATATTTCCTCAAGGATGGGGGGTGGAGCAGGCTTGGCTGGACAGAGATGCCACCCCACCTGCCCTCTGGGAGGTTTGGAAGCACCCCCTTCCCCCCGTCTCTCCAGGCATCTCTTTGCAATTGCAAATCTCGCCTTCGCCAAAATGCTCGATGCCAAACAGAACCAGTGCATAATTATCAGGTGAGCAGCATAATTACCAGGTGAGCAGCAGGCCAGGCTGAGGGCCTCTGTGCATGTGTGGAGGGGACATATGGGGGCTGCTGTGGGGCCGGGGGGGGGGGTCACTCGGCTCCTCTGGGCCGGCCAGCCCGCCCATGTCCTCTTGCGTCACGGTGGCGTCATGGGAGCCGGGAGAGGCAGTGAGCCAGCTGGAGCTCACTCTGCCCCTTTGCCTGGTCAGTGGCGAGAGCGGCTCTGGAAAAACTGAGGCCACAAAGCTGATCCTACGCTACCTGGCCTCCATAAACCAAAAACGGGGCATCATGCAGCAGGTAAGTCCGCCTGTCTTCCTAGGGTCCTCAGCTGAGCACCCCTGTGCTCCCCAAAAGATGAGATTTCTTGGCTCCACTTGGAGGTTGGGAGGCTGAGCCCAGGGTTGCACCAAGAGTTCTCTTAGGACTTGGGTCTCTCTCTCCCCTCCCAGGGAGCACCTGTGGGGGAGCCCTCCTGGGCCTGGCTAGGGTAGAGGCCATGTGGGCGAGGGGAGTCACCCTCCTCCTCCTGCCTGGCCTCACCTTCCTGCTGTGGCTCCTGGTCAGTTGTGAAAGAGGCAGGAGAGGCCTGAGTGTGGGGCGGGCGTGGGGGTGGGGCCAGTAGGTGCTGGGACGCTGAGGAAGCCTGCAGGGTTGGAGGTCTGCTCAGAGTGCAAGTCCTCGGAACCCGAGAATGTGGGAGGTTTCCCGAGGACCTACTGTGTGCGGGGCCTGAGCTAGGTCTGGGGAGGCAGGCAGCAGCAACACAGACTGACTCATGTTCCCACCTTCGTGGGAATTTCATTCTAGTGGAGGAGACAGAAAAATAATACACAGGGTGATAAGTGTGGAGAAAGAAGCAGGGAGGAGGATGGGGACTGCGGGGTGGGGGGGCGGGTTATAATTTGGAATGTGGTAATCAGGGCAGGCCCTAGTGAGAGGAGGGAGTGGGCCCTGAGGGCCCTGAGGGGAGGAGCAGGCAGGCAGAGAAGCAAGTGCAAAGGCCCTGGGGCAAGCAGGTCTGGTGTGCTCAGGACACAGGGCGGCAGCATGGAGTCCAGCTGAGGGAGGGCCGTGGCTCAGGCCAAGGAAGTAGACCCCAGGGCAGTTCAGAGGCCAGCAGTGACTTCCTGACTCCCAGTCTAAGGGACAGTACAGGCCACAGACAAGGATGTAATAGAGGGCGCAGCCTAAAGGCAACCCCAGGCATTTGGCCTGAGCCACAGGCAGCACAGGGCTGCCACCAGCTGGCTGAGCAGAGCTGCAGACAGAGGACAATGGTGCTGTGAGGTGTCTGCTGGGCATCCACACAGACACGGCAGGGGAGGTGGTGGTGCACCATGAGCCTGGAGCTCTGGGCAAAGGCCCACCAGCTCAGAACCTGACTCTCAGACTCCCCGCCCTGGGCCCATGAAGGTTTCTAAGGGGACAGTGATGCAGCCAATGGCAATCTCAGCAGGTGATCTTGGGGGCATCGGGCAGAGGCTGCTCAGCCCTCAGGGGGTAGTGGGTCCAAAGGGAACTTCCTGGTGGGCTCCTCTGCTGCCTACCTTGGCCTTGGCAGCCCCTCCCATCAGCCTGAGTCTCCTGGTGGCTAAGCAGACCTTCCCTCTGCTCTAGGCAGGGTTTTCCAAGCCTCTAAGGTTAGACTCCTGGAAGGACTGGCTAGGTAGGCAAGCCAGTGTGCACACGGGGCCCCTCCTGCGGGAGGGAGATGACTGAGGGGCAGAGGGACTGGGATGGGGGTCTGGCAGAGCGCTGTCCTGCAGGCTCAGGGCGGATGCTTGGGCTGTGGACATGGCAGGTCTGCGGCTTTCTGTGCTGGCTTGAGTCTGCGAGCGGGGACACCTGTGGGCTTACTTCACAGCCACTACTCACCCCTGCTTGTGGCATCACACAGGCCTGCCTGGGTCCGTTTTAGGCATGGGTCTATTTTTTTTTTAAGTATCAAGTAACTACTTTATTATTTATTTCATTTTATTTTATTTTTCGTAGCTATTTCTGCTTGTTTTTTGTTTTTTGTTTTTTTTAAAATATATTTTATTGATTTTTTACAGAGAGGAAAGGAGAGAGATAGAGAGTTAGAAACATCGATGAGAGAGAAACATCGATCAGCTGCCTCCTGCACATCTCCTACTGGGGATGTGCCCACAACCCAGGTACATGCCCTTGACCGGAATCGAACCTGGGACCTTTCAGTCCGCAGGCCGATGCTCTATCCACTGAGCCAAACCGGTTTCGGCTGTTTTTTGTTTTTTAATCTTTATTGTTATGACCTCTCTCCCGATTTTTTTTGAGGGGGGAGGCAACCAAAATTTTTGATGGCCTTGTTTAAAAAAAACTTTATTGTTGAAAGCAGTACATATGTCCCCCCTTTTCCCCCATTGACCCCCTCCAGCCCACTCCTGGTCCCCACACCACACCTTCACCACCCTGTGGTCCCTGTCCATGGGTTATGCATATATGCCGACAAAGACTTTGGCTGATTACCTCCCACCCTCCCCCCGCCTTCCCTCCGAGACTCCGAACTCTGTTCCATGCTTCCATGTCTCCGGATCCACTCCGTCCATCAGTTTATTTTGTTACTTAGATTCCACATGAGTGAGATCGTGTGATACTTGTTTTTCTCTGACTGATGTATTTCACTTAGCATGATACTCTCCAGGTCCCTCCATGCTGTCTCGAAGGGTAAGAGATCCTTCTTCTTTACTGCTGCATAGTATCCCATGGTGTAAATGTACCACAGCCTTTTTATCCACTCATCTACTGATGGGCACTTGGGCTGTTTCCAGGCCTTAGCTATTGTGAATTGTGCTGCTATGAACACAGGGGTGCATACTTTCTTTCTGATTGGTGTCTCGGGTTTCTTATAATATACACCTAGAAATGGGACCACTGGGTCAAATGGCAGTTCCATATTTAATTTTTTGAGGGAGCTCCATACTGTTTTCCACAGTGGCTGCACCAGTCTGCTTTCCCACCAGCAGTGCACAAGGGTTCCTTTTCCTCCACATCCTCACCAGCACTTGTCGTTTGTTGATTTGTTGATGGTAGCCATTCTGACAGGTGTGAGTTGATACCTCATTATCGTTTTAATTTGCATCTCTCTGATGATCAGTGACTTTGAGCATTTTTTCATATGTCTCTTGACCATCTGTATGTTCTCTTTGGAGAAATGTCTATTTAGGTCTTTTGCCATTTTTTAATTGGATTGTTTGTTTTCCTTCTTTAAGTTGCATGAGTTCCTTATATATTTTGGAAATTAACCCTTTATCAGATGGATCATTGCCACTGTATGTTTCCCATACAGTGGGCTTTCTTGTTGTTTTGTTGATGGTTTCTTTTGCTGTGCAGAAGCTTTTCATTTTGATGTAGTCCCATTTGTTTATTTTCTCCTTAGTTTCCTTTGCCCTAAGATGTATCCATAAACATACTGCTATAAGAGATGTCTGAGATTTTGCTTCCTATGGTTTTTTCTAGGACTTTTATGGTTTCACAACTTACATTTAAGTCTTTCATCCATTTTGAATTTATTCTTGTGTATGGTGTAAGTTGGTGGTCTAGTTTCCTTTTTTTTTTTTTTTTGCATGTATCTGCCCAATTTTCCCAACACCATTTATTGAAGAGACTGTCTTGACTCCATTGTATGCTTTTGCCTCCTTTGTCAAATATTAATTGAGCGTAATGGCTTGGGTCGATTTCTGGGGTCTCTGTTCTGTTCCATTGATCTATATGCCTATTCTTGTGCCAGTACCAGGCTGTTTTGATTACAGTGGCTTTGTAGTATAACTTGATATCTGGTATTGTGATTCCTCCAACTTTGTCACAAGATTGCTGCAGCTATTCAGGTCTTTTTTGGTTCCATATAAATTTTTGGAGTATTTGTTCTAGATCTGTGAAATATGATGTTGGCATTTTAATAGGGATTTCATTGAATCTGTAGATTGCCTTGGGTAATATGGATGTTAATTTTAATGATGTTAATTCTACCATCCATGAACACGGTATATTCTTGCATTTGTTTATATATTCCTCTATCTCTTTTTTCAACATCCTGTAGTTTTCTTTTTTTTTTTTTTTTTGAGAGTCATCAACAGGCTTTAATGAGGAATGGATACATAAGAAGTGGTCCACCTACACAATGGAATATTATTCAGTCGTAAAAAGCAATGAAGTACAAAAAAAATGAAATGAAATATTGACACATGCCACAACATGGATGAGCCCTGGAAACATGACACTAAGTGAAAGAAGCTAGACACAGGTCACACACTGTATGATTCCTTTTACATGAAATGTCAAGAATAAGCAAATCTATAGAGATAGAAAGATTAGTGGTTGCCAAGGGAATGAGGGGGCATTAGGAGGAAATGAGGGGCGAGTGCTAATCGGGGGATTCTTTCGGGGCAATGAGAGAATGTTCTAAAATTGGTTGTGGTGATGGTTACACAATTCTGAATAGACTACAACCATTCAATTTTACACTTCAGATGGGTGAATCGTATCTAATAAAGCTGTTATGTTTTAATTGGCTTTATTGACCCTAAAGATGGCCAAAGTCCAGGGATCCCCTACAGTAGAGGGTTCCAGAGTTCCTTTCTTCAGCCAACATGGGATCTGGCTGCTCTGATGGTGCCATTTGCACAGCCCTTCTCAAAAAAAAGAGCCCTCATCCAGAATGGTTGGAAGCTCAGGTGAAAGATATGAACCCTAAGAATGTGGGTTTAACTGCAGCCAGGAGGGGGGACTGTAAATACAGAAGCTGCTGCAGATTTTTACTCTACACAGCAGCCTTGGGGGGGAGGGTAATATAGATTTCTCTCATTTTTATCTTACATGTTTCTAAAATACTGTTCTTCTCTTTGGACAAATGATGTATTCGTTTCCTGTTGCCGTGTAATAAATTTCCACATATTTATTGGCTTAAAACGGTACCTGTTTATCATCTCACAGTTCAGGAGGTCAGAAAGCCAGGCATGGCATGGCTGGGTTCCCTGTTCAGGGTCTCACCAGCTGAAATTGAGGTGTCAGTTGTGGCTTTGATTTCATCTGGAGTTCTGGTCCTCTTCCAACTTCACTGGACGTTGGCAGAATTCAGTTCCCTTTGGCTGCAGAATGAGGTCTCATTGGCTTGCTGGCTACTGGCTGGGGTTTGCTCTCAGCTCCTAGAAGCCATCCTCAGGTCCTTGTGCCCTGGCCTCCTCCATCTCAGTTGACAAAAGCTGGAAAAGCTTACAGCAGGCCTGCTCTCCGCCTCCCCAGAAACCCCTGGTTTCTCCGAGGCGTTCCAGAGGCTGAGAATACTCTGAGCACCAGTTTCTTCTTCTGAGAAGCCCCAAGCCTGGGTTCCTCTCTGATTCACCCCCAGGTTCCAGGGTTCTGTGCTGGGGGCGCAGGCACCTCCCCGCGGGCGGCTCCAACGCGCACCCCTCCTGTAGTTTTCTTAGTACAAGTCTTTTATCTCCTTGGTTAAATTTTTTCCTAAGTATCTTATTTTATTGTTGTTGTTGCAATGGTAAATGGGATTGTTTGTTTAGTTTCTCTTTCTGAGAATTCATTATTGGTGCATAAAAAAGCCATTGATTTTTGGGTGTTGATTTTGTATCCTGCTACATTGCTTTTATCATGTTGAGATATTCTCCCTCTATTCCCACTTTGCTGAGAGTTTTTTTTTAATCAAAAATGGGTGTTGGATTTTGTCAAATGCGTTTTCTGTGTCTATTGATATGATCATATAATTTTTGTCTTTCAATTTGTTTATGTGATTTATCACGTTAATTGATTTGCGAATATGTACCAGCCTTGTATCCCTGGAATAAATCCCACTTGGTCACGGTGTATGGTCTTTTTAATATGTTGCTGGATGTGATTTGCTAATATTTGTTGAGGATTTTAGCATCTGTGTTCATCAGGAATATTGGCCTGTAATTCTCTTTCTTTGTAGTGTCTTTATCTGGTTTTGGAAGCAGGATAATGCTGGCCTCAGAAAAAGAGCTTGGGAGTGTTCCTTCCTCTTGGATTTTCTGAAACAGTTTGAGGAGTATAGGTGTCAGCTCTTCTTTGAATGTTTGGTAAAACTCCCCTGTGAAGCTGTCTGAACCCGGGTTTTTGTTTGCTGGGAGTTTTTTGATTACTGCTTCTATTTCATCAGTTATTGGCTTATTCAGGTTCTCTGATTCTTCCTGATTCAGTTTTGGGAGATTGTATTTTTCTAGGAATTTGTCCATTTCATGCACATTGTCCAGCTTGTTGGCATATAAGTTGTTCATAGTATTTTCTTACAGTCCTTTGTATTTCTGTGGTGTCAGTGGTTACTTCTCCACTTTCGTTTCTGATTTTATTTATTTGGGTCCTCTCTCTTTGTTTCTTGATGAGTCTGGCTAACAGTTCATCAGTTTTGTTTATCCTTTCAAAGAACTTGGTCTTGGTTTCATTTATTATTATACTTTTTTAGTCTCTGCCATTTATTTCTGCTCTAATCTTTATTATTTCCTTCCCTCTACTTACTCTGAGCTTTTCTTGTTGTTCTCATTCTAGTTCTTTAAATTGTAGGGTTAAATAGTTTATTGTAAATTTTTCTTGTTTGTTGAGGTATGCATGTAGTGCTATGAACTTACCTCTCAGGACTGCTTTTGCTGTGTCTCAGAGATTTTGGGTTGTTGTGTGTTCATTTTCATTTGTTTCCAGAAAGTTTGTTATTTCTTTCTTGATCTCGTTGATAACCCATTCATTGTTTAATAACATGCTATTTAGCCTCCATGTATTTGGATGTTTTTATTGTAGTTGATTTTTATTTTTATTTATTTATTTTTTTTCGGCTGCCTCTTTTTTTTTATTTTATTAAATCTTTATTGTTCAGATTACATTTGTTCCTCTTTTTTTCCCCCCCCATAGCTCCCCTCCTCCCAGTTCCCGCCCCACCCTCCACCCTCACTCCCCACCCACTGTCCTCATCCATAGGTGCACGATTGTTGTCCAGTCTCTTCCCGCATCTCCCACTCCCCTTTCCCCCCAAGAATAGTCAGTCCATTCCCTTTCTATGTCCCTGATTCATTATAATCACCAGTTCATTCTGTACATCAGATTATTTATTCACTTGATTCTTAGATTCACTTGTTGATAGATGCATGTTTGTTGTTCACAATTTGTATCTTTACCTTTTTCTTCTTCCTCTTGTTAAAGGATACCTTTCAGCATTTCGTATAATACTGGTTTAGTGGTGATGAAGTCCTTTAGCTTTTCCTTATCTGTGAAGCTCTTTATCTGACCTTCACTTCTGAATGATAGCTTTGCTGGATAAAGTAATCTTGGTTGTAGGTTCTTGGTATTCATCACTTTGAATATTTCTTGCCATTCCCTTCTGGCCTGCAAAGTTTCTGTTGAGAAATCAGCTGACAGTCGTATGGGTATTCCCTTGTAGGTAATTGAATCTCTTTCTCTTGCTGCTTTTAAGATTCTCTCTTTGTCTTTTGCTCTTGGCATTTTAATTATGATGTGTCTTGGTGTGGTCCTCTTTGGATTCCTTTTGTTTGGGGTTCTCTGCGCTTCCTGGACCTGTAAGTCTATTTCTTTCACCAGGTGGGGGAAGTTTTCTGCCATTATTTCTTCAAATAGGTTTTCAATATCTTGCTCTCTCTCATCTTCCGGCACCCCTATAATTCTGATATTTGTACGCTTGAAGCTGTCCCAGAGGCTCCTTACACTATCTTCGTATTTTTGGATTCTTTTTTCATTTTGCTTTTCCGGTTGGGTGTTTTTTGCTTCTTCGAATTTCAAATCTTTGACTTGATTCTTGCGCTCCTCTGGTCTGCGATTGGGTGTCTGTATAATATTCTTTATTTCAGTCTGTGTATGCTTAATTTCTAGTTGGTTCTTTATCATAGCATCAAGGGTTTCATTAGTTTTCGTGAGGCTCTCATCAAGTTTATTGGCTGCTTCTAGCACATTATTGCAAGCCCTCAAAATTGCGTTTTTTAGCTCTATATCCTCCATTTCTGTCATGTTTTTTTGTCTCGCATTTTTTATGCTTTCTTGGTGCACCCCCTTGTGGTCTTTGTGCGAAGTCTTGTTCTAGTTGAACCTTGATTGTTGTAGTTAACACTAAGGTGTCGGGTGAATTTCCCGCCAAAATATAAGATGGCGGTTCGCATACGCAGGTAGGTATCTTTGTGAACGGCAAACAAACAAATATTTGGTAATACGCAGTTACAATCGGCCCGAGTTTACACGTTTCCCGCACTCCACCGCAAATCTATATGAACGGAGTTAAGATGGCTCCTGCGGAGTACGCGCAATTCACGCGAGCCGACTTAGCTCGTTTCCCGCAATCCAAGTGTTAATACTAGAGGGATTTGACCACCAGGCCGACTGGCTGTGAGAATCAGCTGTGGGAAAACTTCTGTCCTCTGGAGAGGTGCTAATCTAGCCTTTGCCTGAGGCTATCGGCAAATGGCTCTGCGAAGGGCTTGGGCAGGGCGGGATCAACAGGGCGGGCGGAGGGAGCAGTTATGGCTGCTCTCAGTCTGGTTCCCAGAGGCTCTGCTTCTCAGAACCCCAGCAATGGCTGCAAACCTCGGAGAGAAAGCTGCCCTCACGTTTCAACTGATGCCAGACAGTCCCGCTTCTCCTGAGTCTGAGTCCCTAGAGACTCGCCTGGATCTGGAGCTCAGAGTCTGAGACTCCCTCCTGATTGAAAACGACAACCGCGCCCTCAGCCACCAGCCCGCTTTGTGCGCGCACCTCCGCACCTTTGTATTTTCCACACTGCGCCTCCTCTGAGCCTTGGTATGCTGTTGTCTTTCCTTCTAGTTGAAGAGTCTCTCCTCAGCCAGCCTTCCTGTGGTTCTGGGTGATGTCCATTCCGTCTTTTAGTTGTATTTGAAGTGGTTGTTTGCGGCAGCAAACTCCCGTGTTTACCTATGCCGCCATCTTGGTGTAGTTGATTTTTAATTTCATTCCATTGTGGTCTGAGAAGATGCTTGATATGATTTCAATCTTCTTGAACTTGTAGAGACTTGTTTTGTGTCATAACATGTGGTCTATCTTTGTGAATGATCCATGTGCACTTGAGAAGAATGTATATTCTTCTACTTTGGGGTTAAATATTCTATAAATGTCAATTAAATCCATCTGATCCAGTGTGTTCTTTAGAGTCACTGTTTCCTTGTTAAGTTTTTGTCTGGAAGATCTGTCCAGTGAAGTCAGAGGGGTGTTAAAGTCCCCTACTATGACTGTATTGTCGATCTCTCTGTTAAAGTCCTCTAGAAGTTTTTCTGTTTGTTTGTTTTGTTTTCATATATTTAAGTGCTCCTATATTGGGTGCATATACGTTTACTAGGGTTATATCCTCTTGTTGGATTGATCCCTTTAGTATTACTAGTGACCTTTGTTGTGTCTTGTGATGGCCTTCATTTTAAAGTATTTTATCGGATATGATTGCTACTCCAGCTTTTTAATTTTCCATTTGCATGGAACATTTTTTCCATCCCTTCACTCTCATCCTGTGTGTGTCTTTTGTTCTGAGGTGGGTCTCTTGTAGACAGCATACAGTTGGGTCATGTTTTTGTATCCATTCAGCTACCCTATGCTTTTTGATTGGGACATTTAATCCATTTACATTTAGGGTTATTACTGATTGCTAGTTTATTGCCATCTTAATTCCGTATGCCTAGGTTTCTCTCTCTCTTCTTCTCACTACAGCAGTCCCGTTAGCATTGCTTGTAATACTGTCTTAGTGGTGATGAACTCCTTTAGTCTTTTTTTTTTGGTCTGGGGAGCTCTTTATTTCACTGTCTATTTTGAGTGATAGCCTTGCTGGATATAGTAATCTTGGTTTTAGATCCTTGCTTCCCATTACCTTGAGTATGTCATGCCATTTCCTTCTGGCCTGTAGACTTTCTGATGAGAAATCAGATGACAGCCTTATCGGAGCTTCTTTGTAGGTAACAGTTTGCTTTTTTCTTGCCGCCTTTAAGATTCTCTCTTTGTCTTTAATTTTGGCATTTTAATTATGATGTTGGGCAGATTTTCCCACATGTTCTGACTGGACCCTGTCATGCTGAGGCTTCACTGGCTGAGGCCTGGGCCACAGGGCTGAGAATATGACATGGAAACCCCAAGATGGGGACTGGCTGGATCCTCTGCACCCCAAACCACAGGCACCACCCCACCTGGGGGCTGGGCTGATGGCACCACATGGCCAGATGTATACCCACCTGATTTACCTGTCCTTGCCCCTGGCCGCTGGCCATGTGCCCCAGCCCTACAGTGGTCACTAGGAACAGAAAAGCAGCCGACCCACCCTCAAGTGCCCTCAGGGAACTTCCAGACTAAGGGGTAGCACAGGCAGCAGCCCCGGCAGACACTGACTCACTGAGCAACCCCAGGCTGGCCCCTGCTCCTCTCTGGGCCTCAGTCTACTGCTCTGTACAATGGGCACAATATTTCCTAGACTAAGCGGGACTATGGGAGTGGCCAGATGGAGGGACTCACACTTTCCCCATGGAAGCTGAAATTTTAGTGCGGGAGACAAGATACAGAGAAATGAGAGAATTTGCCAATGGTGCTAAGAGCTACAGAGGAAGAATTCCGGTGCTCAGCGGCAGGAGTGTGCCTGAGTGTTGAGGGCGCAGTCAGGAGGGCCAGGTGCTGGGCAGAGCAAGGGAGGGGAGATGAGGCCAGCGGAGGTTGGGCTGTGTAGGGTCTTGGAGATCACTGTGAGGACTTGGCTTTGAGCCCGAGGGAGAAGGTGACCTATGCAGGTTTTCAAACGACCCCTGGAGGGAGCACAGGCAGGATCAGGGAGGAGACGCTTCCAGGAACCCAGGTGACCCATGGCTGTGAGGGGAGGGGGAGAGGACATCCCAGAACCTTCTGGCCGTAGGCCCAGCAGACACCCACATCTGGAGCTACACTGCAGTCCCCAAGACCAGACCCCTGGGGGTCTCTGGGGTTCATGACTGTACTCTTACCTGGAGGCTCTTCTGGCCGCCACAGGGGCCCAAAGGGTTCTTCCAGCCCCTCTGTGGCCGGAGGCCCCTGTGTTGTGGGGGGAGTGGTGGTCAGTCCTACGGGTGACCGTCTTCTGTTCTTGTTCCTTTCGCCTCCTCCTCCCTACCGACTGCTCCTGAAGATAAAGGTATTTGGAGTGTGTGGGTGTGTGTGTGCATGCTCCAGCCTCTGTGACATGCACCTGTGGGTGTGCATGTGTGTGCACTCGTGTGCGATAGCAGGGTTGGTCAGAAGCCGTGTCTCACACCTGTCCTGGCCAGGGCTGCCTCATGGGAGGCCGGGGCTGGGAGAGGGGAGCTGGGTCTGTGTGTAGGGCCTGGGCCGCATGAGGTGGGAGCGTTGAGGGAGACTGGGAAGACCCCGGGGTTCTCTAGGGAGCCCACCTCTGGTCGCCCCTCACCAGCGGGGTGTTTGGGGAGATCTGTGTCTGGGAAGTCCTGGGGTGGCCCCAGCCATGCTCCTCGCTCTAGGCGGCCAGAATGATACCCACTTCTTCTGGGGTCTAGATCCTGGAGGCCACACCCCTCTTGGAGTCCTTTGGTAACGCCAAAACTGTGAGGAATGACAATTCCAGCCGCTTCGGGAAGTTTGTGGAGATCTTTCTGGAAGGGTAAGTGGGACGTGGAGGAGCCCCCAGAGACCCTGCCGTGCACCCCATGTCCTGGCACAGCCCGCGGAGCCAACAGCAGCCCCGTCGCCCTGCCCCTGACTGCCGGGCTTGAGCTGCGCGTGCTCCCCACACAGGGGCGTGATCTCTGGTGCCATAACCTCCCAGTACCTGCTCGAGAAATCCAGGATTGTGTTTCAGGTGGGCCAGGCCCTCCACGGCCCTGTGTGCTGGGGCGTGGGACAGGGTGTGTGTGTGTGTGTGTGGCCAGGCTGGGTAAAGGGTGAGGAACAAATGCATGTGTATGTGTGAGCATGTGACTGAGCCCCCCGCCCCCATGCCCTGCAGCCACATTGGCCCTTCCCTGTCCCTGAAGCACACCAGGCCCGACCCTGCCAGGCCCCTTGCACTGACTGATTCTTCTCCCGGAGCGCTCTCCCACACCTGTGTGGCCGCCCCCGCTCCTCCCGGTCTGGTCCGGCGGAAGGGAAGCTGTCCCCTGTCACAGGGAGCTCCCGTCCCTTCACTGCGCTGTCTCCCAGAGCGCTCCTCACCACCTGCCATGTTTTGTGTTTTAACCAGTGATTTGCAGAGTGTCTGTCTCCCAGCTGGCAGGTGGGCCCATGAGGCCAGGGACTTCTGTCTGCCTTGTCCTCGCTGTGTCCCAGGGCCTGGAGCAGGGCCAGGCGCCCAGCGGGTGCTCAGCCACCCTGGCTAAATGAGCCGTCGGAGGCCTGTGTCTGCTCCTGGGACATAGGCCTGCATGGGTGTGTGTGGCCAGCACACAGCGAGAGCAGCACCTTTCTCTTACGGAATGCTGCCCAGGCCCCCCCCCCCACCCCCCGGGCTTCTCCACCCCTCCCTGCCCCCAGGCAGAGCCAGGCTGGGAGCTCACTCAGCACAGAGGGAACAGGCCCCACCCACAGGCCTGGGTGTGTATTTATATTGGTGGGCACACCTGGCCTGTATGTGTGCGGGGGTCGCCTAGGTGGGCGGCTCCCCTCTCGGCACTCACACACCCACTCTGCAGGCCAAAAACGAGAGGAACTACCACATCTTCTACGAGCTGCTGGCTGGGCTGCCTGCCCAGCTCCGGCAGGCCTTCAGCCTGCAGGAGGCTGAGACCTACTACTACCTGAACCAGGTGAGCACCAGCAGGCCTCCGAGGCTCCCCAGGCCTGGTCCCCCCTCATCACCCAGGGGCTGAAAGAGCCAAGTCCTGGTGTCCTGGTGTCCAGCAAAGATGATGGAGGTTTGGGAGGGCAAGTTTGGATGTGAGGTGTCTCATCACGGCACGTGGACAGGGATCAATCTAGGGTAGAGGAGGCCTACGTGATTCTTCGTTGTTCTGGAGACTACAACAGAAATAAGTAGCCTGGAGCTACTATACTTCCCCTCTAGTGCCTCAGTTTCCTCATCTGTAAAATGGGGATAGCACAGTATCACTGCCAGGGACGTGGTGAGGATTAAAGGAAGGAAATGTATGCAAAGCACTTAGCACAGTGCCCGCTCAGAGACTCCTGGCCCATGGGAACGAAAGTGCTGAGTGCAGACAGAGCAGGGACAGTCAGGGCTCCTGGCGCCACCCAGGGTCCCTGACCCCTGGCCCTGCCCTCGCCTAGGGCGGGAACTGTGAGATCTCGGGGAAGAGTGACGCAGATGACTTCCGCCGGCTCCTCGCTGCCATGGAGGTGCTGGGCTTCAGCGGGGAGGACCAGGACAGCATCTTCCGCATCCTGGCCTCCATCCTGCACCTGGGCAATGTCTACTTTGAGAAGTACGAGGTGAGTAGAGGTCCCAGCCGCCATCCCGGCTCCCTTGGGCACAGGCGTCTTTCCGAGGAATGCTCTGGGGGACAGAACGCGTCTGTATCTGCCTTTCAGGCGGCACCAACACATACCAATCGCTCTTTTCCCCTACACTTTGAGGTTGTTCGTCTTTTTATTATTAGTTTATTGACTTTTATTGACTTTAGAGAGAGGAAGGGAGAGGGATAGAAACATCAATGATGAGAATCATTGATCAGCTGCCTCCTGCACGCCCCCTAGGGGGGATCAAGCCCGCAACCCGGGCTTGTGCCCTGACCGGGAATCAAACAGTAACCTGGTTCATAGGTCGATGCTCAACCACTGAGCCACAGCGGCCAGACCATGTTTTTATTATTGAGTATGTATGATGCACATGTGTTAAGGAAATAAGCCTTTGTCTTTGATGTGAATTGTAAATGTCTTCCGGTTTATCATATATATTTTGACTTTATTTACAGGTATCTTGGTGTTTTGTTTTGTTTTTCGTGGTTGTTGTTTGTTTGCTTTGGCATTTCAGATTTTTAAAATTATTTTCAGGAATTCCATTAATCTTTTCTTGCATAAATTTTAGAGTTTTTTAAATCATTTTTAAAGAGACCTGTCTCTCTTAAATTATAAGTTTTGCCCATACTTTTTTCAAGATCCTTTATGGCTTTCACAGTTTGTTTTTTTAACATTTAACTCTTTGATGCATCAGGAATTTCTCTTGGTAAGGTATGAGGCAGGCATCCAATTTCTTTTTTTCCCAGGCAATTACTTAATTATACTAACTCCACCACTTGAAAAGTAAATATTTGTCATGTACTGAATTCCTATGTGTATTTATGCTGAATTCCAGACCTCCTACTGTGCTTCATTCATCTGCTTACATGCTATATGTCTGTTACCTGTTTTAATTATCGTAACTTTGAACTACGTTTGACCATCTCCTAGGTCCCCCTGCACTCCTATTTCAGAATTTTCCTGGCTCTTCTAGCTTGTTTATGTTTTTTTATATGAACTTTAAAATCTACTTGTTTAGCTCAAAATACAGTCCTGTGGGTGTTTCACACAGACAGACGCACAGGAGGTGGCCTCGGTGGTGAGCGCCCGGGAGATCCAGGCCGTGGCCGAGCTGCTGCAGGTCTCCCCTGAGGGGCTCCAGAAGGCCATCACCTTCAAAGTGACCGTGAGTCTCGGGCCTGGGGGTCTGTCCAGGCCTCCCGCCAGCGCCTGCACACCGCTGCTTTGTGCCCCTCCGTGGGCCCTCTCTCCCCTTCCCTCCCCTCCCTGTCCATCCCTCCTCTGAGCCAGGCCTGGAGGGGTTAACCTCAGACCCACAGGCATTCGATGCCCAGTCTCCAGGCCTTTGCATTGGCTGTTTCCTCTGCCCGGAGACCCGGCACACCGGGGAGCTAGCTGTTCCTGACCCCTGGCCGAGCTGGTGCCTCCTCTGGCCTCCCCCAGCCCCTGGGCCTCCTTCCCCTCCCAAGGCTGGTCTCGCTGCGTCAGGTTTGCTTATGCCTCTGCCTCTCCCGCTGGACCAGTAGCCCCCACCCCGACCAGCACAGCCAGGCAGGAGGGGGCTCGAGGGCCTTATGTTTCAACCTCTGGCCTACTGTCGACCTCAGACCAGTCACTCCATTTCCATTCCCCACCCAAACCCCAATCCTCGGAGGACTTCCTGGAGGCGGTGGCCAGCCTGCTGTTGCTCAGGGGCCATGTTCCTCCCTAGGAGACAATCCGAGAGAAGATCTTCACCCCCCTGACTGTGGAGAGTGCCGTGGATGCCAGGTGAGGCTGCACCCTCCCTCCCTGAGCCCCCGGTGACGGTGACGAGGCCCCCACGGTGCCCACCCCCATCACCATTTCTGCTCCAGGGATGCCATCGCCAAGGTCTTGTATGCGCTGCTGTTCGGGTGGCTCATCACCAGGGTCAACGCGCTGGTGTCCCCCCAGCAGGACGCACTGTCCATCGCCATCTTGGACATCTACGGCTTCGAGGTGGGGCTCCTGAGCGGGTGAGGGGAGAGGCATAAGGCTTCATGTCCCACCTCTGCCCAGAGCACAGCCATTCTTCGTTCAGGGCCCCCCTTACTATTATCTCCCTCGTCTTCTACCATGTCCTTCCCTCACCCACAGGCCTGTGGGTGCCAGGCTGTGAGCTGGGCAACACAGGGACCCTGGAAAGGACCAGACCTGGGCTCTGCCCTTGGAGGCACTGGATGGGCACAGGGGACAGAAATCGACAAACCCATGTGGTCAGAGCCGTAACAGTCAGCCTGGCGCTGGTGGAGCCAGAGAAAACCTTAGCGGGCAGGGGCCAGGGAGGTCTTCCTCGAAGGGCAGACATGCTGAGCTATCTCCTCAGGAACCAGGGAGGCGGGGGAGTGGCCCGCGGTGGGGGCCTGGGTCTGGGGAGCTGGAAGTCACCTGCAGGGGCGGGGCGGGGGGGGGGGGCGCCGCTGTGCTGAGTGCACAGTCGGGGTTGGGGTGAGACAGGCAAGACCCTAGAAAGAAACGTGCTGGCGAATGCTCACGCAGCACCTGTTGTGTGCCAGCGGCTGTTCCAAGTGGGTTCTGTTTACCGATTACTTAATCCTTACAACCACCTTATGATGTGGGCTTGTCATTATCCTTGTTTTACAGATGGGGAAACTGAGGTACAGGGGGCTTGTCCAAGGCACATGGTTAGAAAGATTGGAACCTGGAAGAAGGTTCCAAAGCCTGGGCCTTTATTTCTTTAAATAATTTTATTGATTTCAGAGAGGAAGGGAGAGGGAGAAACACCAATGATGAGAAGAATCATTGACCAGGTGCCTCCTGCATGCCCCCCACTGGGGATCAAGGCCACAACCCGGGCATGTGCCCCTGATCAGAATCGAACCCGGGACCCTTTAGTTGGCAGGCTGACACTCTATCCACTGGGCCACACTGGCCAGGGTGCACAGCCTGGGCCTTTAACCACCGAGCTGCCTCTCGCTGGGCCCAGCCTGCCAGGCTTCCTTCCGCCTGTGCACAGCGGCAGCCACAGAGGGTGCTGAGCAGGGCCTGTGGACAGGCTCCCGAAGCTGCAACCACAGAAGGCAGGGAGGGCACTGCACCTGAGCCGCGGTGGTGGGGGTGGGGGGAGGGGGAGGGCCTGGGAGGGGACAGATGGGCTGAGGCCCTCACCACCTGCTCACAGGACCTGAGCTTCAACAGTTTCGAGCAGCTGTGCATCAACTATGCAAACGAGAACCTTCAGTACCTTTTCAACAAGATCGTCTTCCAGGAGGAGCAGGTGTGCAGGGCTCGGTCTGACTCTCTCTCCCCGCTCCCCCCCATCCTCGCGTGCCCTGGGCCTCCTCAGTGACAAGCAGGACATGCTGGCTCATTAAGGGCAAATCGGAGGTTGTCAGGAGACCAAATGGAGGGAAAGGCATGGGAAGCTTCACCAGCGCATGAGAGGCCTGTGTTCTTGAGGGGAAGGTGTTGGGGGGAAGAGCCCAGGGAAGAGCCCGCTTGGGGATCCTCTTCACCCTCCACAGAACCGTCCTAGGTGGAGGGAGGAGAAGCCCAGCAGTGGTTTATGTGGCCCTGCTAGGAAGTGAGCTCCCTGTGCTAGGAGGTGTGCAAGCAGAGGTGCCCCAGGCCAGGCCCCGTCAGAGGGATTCATCCGGGGAGACAGTCGGGGGACCTGGGCAGGAGTAGGAGGCTGAGCCCTGCCGCCTGCAGGAGGAGTACCTCCGCGAACAGATCGACTGGCGGGAGGTGGCCTTCGCTGACAATCAGCCCTGCATCAACCTCATCTCGCTGAAGCCCTACGGCATCCTGCGCATCCTGGATGACCAGTGCTGCTTTCCCCAGGTGAGCCCTGGGCGCCGTGTGGGCTGGTCAGGCTGCTCCACGCCTCTGAGCCTCCCGTCCTCATCAGGCCTGAGCCCTACATTCCTCTCTGCTCTGGCCTGGGATGGGGGCTCAGGACAGCCAACCTGGATAGGGGGCTGCAGGTGTCCACTCGAGGGGCTACACCAGCCAGTGGGAATCATAGAAGGCTTCATGGAGGAGGTGACCTTGGGGTTGGGCCTCAAATACTGACTGGAAAACACAAGGGTGGGATGGGTGTTCTGGGCAGTGGGACAAAAGAGTGCAAAGTCAGCTGGGCTAGAGGGGAGGCAGCTGGGAGCTAACCAGACACTTGTCTGCAGAGATCCCCTCCGGCCTCCCGCCCAGGGCAGTGGGCAGCCAGGGGGAAGCTGTGACTTGTTCCTCCTCCCCAGTGATCACTGCAGATCAGTCAGGGCTGGAGAATCTGCCACTAGGCCAGGAACAGGGTGCCCAGGCCTCCTGCCCACCCACTGAACCCTGCCTGCCCCCAGGCCACAGACCACACATTTCTGCAAAAGTGCCATTACCACCATGGCGCCAACCCGCTCTACTCCAAACCCAAGATGCCATTGCCCGAGTTCACCATCAAGCACTACGCAGGCAAAGTCACCTACCAGGTGAGACCCCAGGCAGCCCTGCTGGCCTCCAGCGCCACAGAGCCCTGATGTTGGAGGCACAGAAGCACAACATGGGCTCCAGACACTCCCACCCGATTCCAGTTCTGGCCCTGCCGACCCTCGGCTGTGTAATCTTGGGCCAATCACCTGGAGGTACCTCTCGGAGCCTCAGTTTCCTCACCTGGAAAATGGGGATAGTAACAGTGTCCATCTCGTGGGTGTGAGAGGCCTAGGGCTCGGGTGGGTTTGATGAAGAGGAGCTGTTATCAGTAGCAGATCACTGGGGTAACTCTCATTGCTCTTATCTCAGGCACATTCCTGCCCTGGCATTGTCTTGGGCCAAGATTCTAAGCCTCTGTCCCCATCTGGGCCGCATTTCCCTCATCTGCAGGACGCGCACAGGACAGCGTCCTCCACTGAGGATGGGGCTAGACCGGGGCTAGTCATGCGAAGGGGGCCAGTCCTGGGAGTGGGGAGGGTCGGGGGACAGGAGGGGGGACCATAGCTGGGGGAGGGGTCCAGTCCCTTCCAGGACAGACAGGGAGACAGTGGGCTGGAGGTGCAGGGCCAGCGTCACCCGAGGGCTGCCGCGAGGAAGGAAGAAGACGGTAGTAGGCGGCTGACGCACCCAGGCTGCATGGGGAAGGGCTCAGCCCCCGCTGCCCGGCCATCCCCCTTCCCAGGTGCACAAGTTCCTGGACAAGAACCATGACCAGGTGCGTCAGGACGTGCTGGACCTATTTGTTCGGAGCCGGACACGGGTGAGCAAGCCTCCCCTCCCCGGTCCTGGCCCTGCCCCAGAGC
This sequence comes from Myotis yumanensis, assembly GCF_028538775.1. Lineage (NCBI taxonomy): Eukaryota > Metazoa > Chordata > Mammalia > Chiroptera > Vespertilionidae > Myotis > Myotis yumanensis. The sequence goes on from NW_027223767.1 coordinate 1,915,961, forward strand.
ACCCAGCCCACAGCCAGGCCATTGTCCACCAAGAAAGGGGGAGGTACCGTAGCTCCATCCCAACCCTAACCCCACACCCACCCAGCCTTGCCTTGCCCTGTACTTTCTCCCGTTCCTGGCCCCGCCCCGTAAAGGGCTACGCCCCTGGCTGGCCCCCAGGTCTCTCCCCTGCCTCTTCCCGGTCAGCCCGCCCAGCCTGGGCCCATCCCCACCTCCATCTGCCTGATGAGTGGTTCTCCCGTCCTATTCTCTGCCACCTCCCCGCTCTGGGACTCCATTTCCTCATCTGTCAAATGGGCACCCCCCTCCTGCGTCATCCTAGGGTTCACGACCATGCACCCAGTCAGTGCCCATGTGGCCCCCAGAAAAAGAAGTCAGGTGACCCCGGGGCCGGTCCCTTGGGTTAGTTCTCTGGTGCTTCTTGGTCTGGAGACTTCTTTTGTTCTCTGGCTTTCTCTCTCCCTCTTCGTTTCTCTCCTTGTCTGTCTCTTGGTTCCTACCTCTCCCTCTTGGTGCTTTGACTCCTGCCCTGGGCTGCTGCCCATGCCTGCCCAGGTGGTGGCCCGCCTCTTCTCCAGCCATGCCCCCCAGGCTGCCCCTCAACGCCTGGGCAAGAGCAGCTCCATCACCCGCCTCCACAAGGCCCACACCGTGGCAGCCAAGTTCCAACAGTCGCTCCTGGATCTGATCGAAAAGATGGAGAGGTGGGTGTGGCCGGTGGGCGGGACCTAGCCTCCTCTGCAACCCTCCGACCCTCCACCCTCCGGGATAAGCACCTCCTTCCCTGGGGCCTCACGCTGCCTCCCCTGCCCTTGACCAGGTGTAACCCCTTGTTCGTGCGCTGCCTGAAGCCCAATCACAAGAAGGTGCGTGATGGCCGAGGTCCTCGGAGAGAGCCCTCTCCCCGTGCTCACGCGGGCCCGCCCACCACGGCGACTTGGCGCTGCCAGTGCCCTTTGCACATGGCGGGTCCTCCCCACAGGAGCCAGGCCTCTTTGAGGCAGATGTGGTCATGGCGCAGCTGCGCTACTCCGGGCTGCTGGAGACCGTGCGGATCCGCAAGGAGGGCTTCCCGGTGCGGCTGCCTTTCCAGGCGTTCATCGACAGGTAGGCAGTCACCCCGCCTTGGCCCCACAGGCCCGGGCAGAGCAGGGCTTGCCATGCACAGCTGCTCGGGTTGTGCACAGACCACATGCCAGCTGTTGTCTGGCATATGTATTGGTCGTTTTGCAGTTTTTCACAGTTTTACTGTGTTGATTCCAAAGAGAAACATTTTTAATCGCGATTAGGACAAGCTTCCAGCAGATGGCAGTAAGGGGTCTTGTTCTGCTGAATCCCTTTCCACACTGTCCTGGCACCTAGAAGTAGGGAGGGAGAGCCCTCTGACGAGGAGACACTGAGTGGAGCCCCTGCGGGGGGGGCGGGGGGGCCTCCTGGAGATGGTGGGGATGGTGATGGCAGCCTGGCGGGCAGCTGGGGCAGCAGCTCCCACAGCCCCAGGCGGAATTTGGGCCCTGCAGGTACCGCTGTCTAGTGGCCCTTGAGCACAACCTGCCAGCCAGTGGGGACATGTGTGTGTCCGTGCTGAGCCGCCTGTGCACAGTCATGCCAAACATGTACCGCGTTGGCGTCAGCAAGGTGAGTCCCACCCACACGCAGTCCCTGGAGGGCTCAGGTTCAGGGGCTTCAGAACCGAGCCCTTGGGCTCAGGACTGTCCCCAAGGCAGTCCAGTGGAGCTTGGTGAACGGAATGCCAACCCCACTCCGGACCTTTCTCAGGCCGCTCCCGCTGCCTAATGCGCCCTCAGCTTGCTTCCATCTCTCCAAACCCAACCCCTCCGCTGCCCTGGCTGTTCTGTCTCCATGGACTTCCGGAGAGGGAGGGCCTGAGTCCAGTCACTGCCCTTACCGGCTCAGCACCTGCCTCCTCTGCCCAGCTCTTCCTTAAGGAGCACCTCCACCAGCTCTTGGAGAGCATGCGGGAGCACGTCCGGAACCTGGCAGCCCTCACCCTGCAGCGCTGCCTCCGTGGCTTCTTCATCCAGCGCCGTTTCCGCTCCTTACGCTGCAAGATCATCCTGCTACAAAGCCGAGCCCGAGGCTACCTGGCCAGGTGCAGCCACTAGGGCAGGACTAGGGAGCCCTAGGCGAGGCTTGGGAGAGGCTAAGCCTGAACTGAGGTGGTCAGCTCCCTGTTCCTAGAGGTATGCAAGCTGAGAGTGGGAGCCTCTGCTGGAAGGATGATCAGATTCTCTGTTTCTGCTTTTGGATGCCCTTCTGCTCTGGCCCTTGTAACATGTGGGTAGGAATCCATCCAGCCAAGAAGGACCCCACCCTGCATCTCAGGGGCCCTGGGATTCCAACCAATGGGATCTATGTGGTCCGAGTGGTTGAATCCGGGCTCGGACCTTAGCCAGTTCTTGCCCCCCATCGAGCTCCTTTGCTTGGTGCCAAAGGGCCCCAGAGTGAAGTGTGGCACCAAGGCCAGGCTGGCACAGGTATCTCTGCCCCTTGTTTATCCATGACCCACCCCCCACCACCACCGCGACACTCCTTTCCTCCCTACCCGCAGGCAACGGTATCAGCAGATGAGAAAGAGTCTGGTGAAGTTCCGGTCCTTAGTGAACACATACGTGAGCCACCGGCGCCACCTCAAGGTGCAGGCCTTCCCCTGGCCCTTCTCCCGGAGCCAGGCCTGTCCTGTCTGGGTCCAGGGAGTGGCAGAGATGGGGAGGGGGCACTTAGCTCCCAGGAGGAGACTGTCTTGGGTTCGAATCCCCGCTCTGCCTCTCGCTAGCTGTGTGACCTCGGCCCCTCTCCAGCCTGACCTCCTGTCTTCCCCTGAGGCTGCAGAGGGTGAAATGAATATTGCACTGAAGGGCGTCCTGGTGTGGGCTCACTGTGGGTCTTCAGTAATTGGGTCCGATTAGATTTTGCACCTGGACCAGCACTGAATACGGTTTGCTCGTACCTTGATGCCAACCTTGGCCTGTTGTCACATAAACAAACACCAGACAAATGTAACGCCGAGCACCGAAGAACTGCACGGCTGTTCCTGAAGGTTCTGTGGGTGACGAGCCGTCTGTCTTTCCCAGGATTCCTCCTCTGCCCTTTGCCTTGTCTCTTTCTTGCTCTCTCTTTCTTCCTTGCCCTCCTGTTTCTCTGGCCACCCCTCTGCCTCCCTCTATCTGTGAGGTGCAGTCGCCTCCAGAAATCAGGCAAGCTGACCCCTTGCTTCCCTGCTGGCCGCCCTGTGTGAGCTGGCTCGGCCTGCCAGGGCCTCTGCCCGCCATTCCCTGCCCTGACCACCTGCTCTCCTGCAGCTGAGGGCAGAGCGGAGGCTCCGGGTGGAGGAGGTGCGGCTACGGGAGCAGGAGGTGGGTGCGGGGTCTGGGTGGCAGAGGGGACAGGAGGGGAGGACGGCAGGTGGGGGTGTGGCAGGCCCTCCCCTCACCACGCTGTCCCTCCAGGAGCTGAGCAAGCGGGAGGTGGTAGCTGTGGGACACCTGGAGGTGCCAGCAGAGCTGGCTGGGCTCTTGCGAGCAGTGACAGGTACACCAGTGCTGCACGTGTGGTGGGAGTGGGCACAGGTGGGCAAGGGAGCCAGACACCTCGTGCCTTCTTCTCTCCACAGGCCTTAGGCCAGCCCAGATGCCCCGGGTGGCCCCCGTCCGGACTCCCCGGCTCCAGGCCGAGCCCCGTGTCACACTGCCCCTGGATATCAACAACTACCCCATGGCCAAGTTTGTCCGGTGCCACTTCAAGGTAAGGGCTGGCGGGGGCCCAAGCAGCCCAGCCAATGGGCACAGATCAATTAGAATTGATGCTGTCCACAGCTCGGGGCGGTTCCTGTCCGGGCCCTGAGGGTCGGGTACGACCTCCCCCTACAGCTGCTGGGTCAGGAGCAGCCTGGAGCCCACGGGGGCCTGGAGGGGAGGCCCCAGGGGCTCGGGAAGCAGCCATTTGCCAGCCAGTCTGGAAAGATGTCAGAAATGTAACAGACAGTGGAGCCACAGCTCGTCATCCCTGCTTTAACTTCCTGTCCCTCAGAAAGGGCCTAGATGGGGCTGAGACGGTCTCTACCACCGGCTCACTGAGGGCTGGTGTCTGCCCCCTCCAAGCCTCAGTCTCCCCTCTACACACTGGGGGCAGGGGCATTTGTGCTCCCAGCTGGCGCAGAGCAATGGACCCAGATGTGCTGGCTCTGTGCCCATGTGTCTGCTGTGCCCCCAGGAGCCTGCCTTCGGGATGCTGACGGTGCCCCTGAGGATGCCCCTCACTGGGCTGCCAGTAGAGCACCACGCGGAAGCCGTGAGCATCTTCAAGCTGGTACGGGCCTGCCCGGGCCGCCTTGGAATCCGTGGCTCCTGTGCTTGAGGCCGGCCAGGGGGCTCTCATCCTCCAGACCCATCCACGAGCCAAAGCCCCGAGCCACGCCTCTTCCTTGGAGGAGGTTTCTGTCAGGGGTCTGGCCACCTCTCTGCATGGAGCTCTGGGGACTGGGCTTTCTCCTCTCAGCCATCGTCCTGGCAACAGGAAGTTCCCAGGGACAACGCAAACAGATCCGGGTTCTCTCCTCAAGGGCTCCCTAGGCTGAGAGAGGGGGCACGGCACACCTGGCTAGTGACCGCCAGTGTGCACAGGGAGGCATGGCGGCTGGCAGGCCGGGCGGCGCCCCTACTCCCGTCCTGGCTCGGGCTGAGAGCTTGCTGGAGAAGGGGCATTGAGCTAGAGGAGGAGTCAGACTCTCCCAGCCCAGGCTGTGGAGGAGGCACAGAGAGGAGAGGAAATCCATGTGGTTAGAACAGAGAATCCATCCGGAGAGCAAAGGCAAGAGGGGTCTGGAGCTCAGATTTATCCCAAGGCGATGGAGCGAGGAGTGCGCCTCCATGGGGGGATGTGGCTGGATATATGGCCCCTGGAGTCTGAATGGGGTTGGAGGCCAGGGGTGCTGGGCGGGGATGGGAGCTATAGAAGGTTCCTGAGCAGGAGAGAAAGCCAGCATGGATGTTGGATCCTGACTTTTTCCCAGGGCTGGAGTGAACTGCCTGGTCTTTTGGTGTAGGATAGAGCTATTATATTGTAATGGGGGACTTTTATATGGACAGGGGCACAGGAAGGATGTGTGAGGGATGCATGGGGGTGAGAACCCGACAGGAGCAACGTTCCGAGGCCCAGGAGTCTGTCTGTGGCCCAGGTCCTGCGTTTCATGGGTGACCCCCACCTGCACGGTGCCCAGGAGCACGTCTTCGGGAACTACATTGTGCAGAAAGGGCTGGCAGTGCCCGAACTCCGGGATGAGATCCTGGCACAACTGGCCAACCAGGTGTGGCGCAACTCCAGGACCCACAACGCCGAGCGGGGCTGGCTCTTGCTGGCTGCCTGCCTCAGCGGCTTTGCACCTTCCTCGCGCCTCAACAAGTACCTGCTCAAGTGAGTGGATCGGGGTGGGGCTGGGAGGGGACAGGGACGCTGGCACCGGGCCGGGGTGCGATGCTAAAGGTCAGGCCAGGGGTGAGGTCTCTGCGTGGAAGCTGGACTTACTGTGCAGCGTAGGAGTCACGTGAGATTGGATAAAGGACTTTCAGGGCACGGTGGGTGGCAAGACAAGGGTGTGGGGAATTGGAATGGAGGCGTGGACCTCTCACATCATCGGGATGCAGGGAGGTGGTTGGAAGTACAGACTCTAACGGTCTGTGTTCAAGCCCAGCTCAGCCGTATCGGAGCTGTGTGACTGGGCAAGTTGCTTTACCTCGCTGAGCTCAGTGTCTCCGTGTAAAATGAGGACGAGAATAGGACTCCATAGGCTCTGAGAGGACACGTGTGGAATGAATGCTTAGGACAGAGGAGCGCGGTGAGTGCTGTGTGAGGACAGGCCGTCAGCCCCCGGGGAGGAGGGCCAGTGTCACCCCCGGGGGGTCAGGATGACTGGCAGGGAAGGGCGCTCAGGCAGGCCCTGGGTGCAAAGTCTACTAGTAGTTGTGACACTCGCCTGCTGTAGGACCCGGGATAAGTCACGGCTCCTCTCTGAACCTCTTCCCTCACCTATAAGTTAGGGGTGGTAACCGGACCCGCCTTCCGTCCGAGTGGCTGTGAGCTCAGAGTACAGCGGTGCACAGGCCACGTGCAGGGGGGGCGGCTCACTGCTCAGCCGTGTGGCAATGGGACAGGGCCACTGTCTGTCCAGGGCTTCCTGTGGGCACAGCTCTAGGTTCTTTCTTGTGGCCACTATGGACCCGCTCCACCGCGGCTCCTGGCCAGGCACCCCAGCGGTTGGGAGTGGAGCCAGGCATGCGGAATGCCTGCGGCCGGCAGGAGTCAGCTCGGGGTTCCTGGACCAGGTTGAAACCTCACAGCCGTCTCAGGATGGGTGAGAACTTGGCAGCAGGCTCAGGGTGGGTGCAGCTAGGGTCCGGGTGGAAGTGGGGGAGCGCCCCTCGGAGTCCCTTTCCTGCCCACAGAGTGCTGCAGACCCCACCCTGTCAGTGACATGTCACTCTGACAGCTTAGGTGGGCCGACCTGGGACCTCTTTGGCCGTATAACTCTGCTGGTTTGAAATACTTTGGGGCTAGCCTGGTACCCTTCTTTTTCAGCCTAGCCTGGGAGCTCTGGGGTAGCCTGGCCTTCTCATTCTCACCTTAAAGCTCTGGCTAGCCTGGGCCTCCCTTAAACTGGCTGCGGAATCTTCCCCGACCGGGGCTAGCCTCAGCTCCTCGTATCCTGGCTCTCACCCCACCCGCCAGGTTTGTGTCTGATTACGGGCGGAATGGCTTCCAGGCCGTGTGTCAGCATCGCCTCATGCAGGCCATGGGCCGGGCCCAGCAGCAGGGCCCTGGGGCTGCCCGCACCTTCCCTCCGACCCGGCTCGAGTGGACAGCAGCACAGGAGAAGGCCAGCATGGCTTTGGATGTGGGCTGCTTCAACGGTGAGCTGCCCGCCCCGCCCCGCTGCCTTCCCTCCTTCAGGCCTCTGCCCTGGGCCAGGAGAAGCCGGGGAGGGGTGCCTGCTGGGCGTGGCCCTGGAAGGAGGGCTTGGTGTGCATGGGGGGTGGACCTGGAATGTGGGAGAGGAGCCGGGGCAGAAGACGCAGACCCAGGACCCTGGGCAAGAGTGAGAGGCCTGAGCGCAGGCAGCAGGCAGGAAGCAGCAGAGCGGGGCCAGCTGCCGACCTCCCAGGCTGAGCTGCGCCTGCTCTTGTCCAGGCGACCAGTTCTCCTGCCCGGTACACTCCTGGAGCACGGGGGAGGAGCTGGCCGGAGACATCCTGAGGCACAGGTCGGCTCCTGCGCGCCCTGCCCAGCTCACCAGTGCACCTGGGAAGAGGGGAGGGAGGGGCAGGAGGCCAGATTCTCCAACCCCCCTGGGGGTCCCCCCTGGGCATGCTGGGGTCTGCTCCTATCCCGGAGTCTCCCCAAGTGGTACCTCTTGGCTTCGTCCCTCCTTCATGTCCCTTCGTACGCTGTCCCCAGGGGGCTGGCGGACGGCTGGCGGGGCTGGACGGTGGCCATGAAGAACGGGGCCCAGTGGGCGGAGCTGGCCGGCCACGACTACGTGCTGGACCTGGTGTCAGACCTGGAGCTGCTCAGGGACTTCCCACGGCAGAAGTCCTACTTCATTGTGGGTGCAGAAGGGCCCGTGGCCGGCAGAGGAGGCCCGAGAGCGTAGGTGGCTACCTGGGCCCCCACAGGTGGCCTCTCAGCACAGGACTGCCCCTCTGGCTGCTGAGAGAGACTGAGGTCTGGACTTAAGCTTCAAGGTTCTCATGGAGGTGGGGCTGACCAAAGGGTCCCGCCTTTAAAGAGACAGTCACTCAATTCCAGAGTCCTGTGCAGAGGAGATTGGGTGGAAGGGGGTGGGGGTGGGGGTGGTCTGGGAGGCCGTGGGTCTCTCTGGGATCAGATGCTCCATGTTCCCCTTACCCACAGGGTGTTTGGGAACAGCTGGGACTCAGATGAGGACACGCCCACTAGGCCCCAACCACGGGGGCACATGCCCAACATGGCTGACGCCAACGGGTACTGCAGCCACCATGAGGACAGCACAGATGGGGAGACTGAGGCCCAGAGAGGTACAACAACCCATCCAGGTCGGCCAGCAGGGCCGCTGTCTCTGGTGGGGAAGGCCCTGGGGCTGGGGGGGTGGGGGTGGGGCGCATCAGCAGGAGAGAACGTGATGTGTCCCCCCTGCCAGGCCTGGACAGCCCTGGAGAGCCTGCTGTGTCCCACAAGGGCCTGGACTGCTACCTGGACAGCCTCTTCGACCCTGTGCTGTCGTGCGGGGATGCGGTAGGGATGGCTGGGGTGTTTGCAGGCAGCAGGCATGGCGTGCACATACCAAGTCATATACATCCACGGGGGACACAGCGGGCCATGGGGTGTCATGGGGACCCAGCGAAGGAGGAGGGTGTCCTCTCGGCTGGAGACGCCCCTGGATAGAGGCTCAGACCTCCCGTGTCCTGTGGGATCCAGCCCCCTCAGGCACCCTGCTCACGCTGAGAACTCCCAGGAGCCCCTCGGGGCATGATGTGTAGCCCTGAGCAGGGCATAGCCCCTCTTTGAGCCTCATTTTACTCCTCCGTGAAAGGGGTGGTCACTTGGGAGCTTGCAAGGTGGTGGGAGGACTGAGTGTGTGCGTGAGGGCAGAGGCTGGGCACACAGCAGACGCTTGGCCAGTGGGAGGCCCCTGGGACGGAGGCGGAGGCTGGTGTCAGGTGCCCGTTGCCTTGGAACCGGGGGAGGCCAGCACGGAGGCAGCCACTCGAGCCAGCTGCTGTCCCCAGGACCTGGAGAAGCCGACAGCCATTGCCTATCGCATGAAAGGGGGAGGCCAGCCTGGTGGCGGTGGCAGTAGCAGCACTGAAGACACTCCCAAGAGACCCCCAGAGCCAAAGCCAAGTCAGTGCCTGCCCAGGGTTGGTTCTAGGGTTGGGCAAGGCTGGGTCCACTGGTCCTCTGGGCTCCCTCCCGTGCTAACATGGAGGCGGCCACGGGCAGGGTGGAGGGGAGGCAAGGGGGCAGGTGGTAGGAAATTCCCGTTTCCCTCACCTCCTACGCCTTGGGATCTTCGCCCTCTGCCCGGCTCCCTGAAGTCCCAGGCCTGGACGCCTCCACATTGGCTCTGCAGCAAGCTTTCATCCACAAACAGGCCGTGCTGCTGGTGCGTGCGAGGGGCCTGGGAGGGGGGTGCCTGGAGCGGGCCTGCCTGGTTACACCCCCACCTCTCCTCAGGCCAGAGAGATGACCCTGCAGGCCATGGCCCTCCAGCAGCAGCCCCTGAGTCCTGCCCCAAGGCCCTTCCCCCCGGAGGTGAGCCTGGCCTGCCCAGGGCATCGCCGCACCTCGCGGAGCCTGGACCCCACACCGTCCTGGGCAGACACGGGGGCCCAGAGAGCAAGCTGGTGTGTCCCAGGAAGCTCACCTCACACCCTGCTCTCTGCAGAAGCCCCAAGCCCCCGAGGCACGGCCAAAGCTCGCGGGCACTGGACCCCCGGCCAAGCCTGTGCTCCTGCGCTCCACTCCAAAGCCCCTGACCCCAGCCCCTCCGGCCAAGGCCCCCAGGCCCCCCACCAAGCCTGTGGCCGCCCCCATTCTAGCTCAGGATCGGTCTTCTCCAGAAACCAGTGAGTGTCCTGTCCCTGCTGGGCTGGTGGGGGCGGCCTCCCAGGCTGGACTGGGAGGTGTGGTCTCACTCCGCCCCCTGGCCCACAGCTTTGCCCTGCCCCGAGCTGGTCCGGTACTCCACACTCAACTCGGAGCACTTCCCGCAGCCCACGCAGCAGATCAAGAACATCGTCAGGCAGTACCAGCAGCCGCCCCAGGGGGGCCAGCCCAAGGCCCTCAGGTCAGCTCTGCCCGGCCTGCAGGCAGCTGCCTCCTCCCTGGGCCCGGTGCCAGCCATGGTGCCAGCCATGTGACGGGAGGAGCCTGTTTATGCAGATGCTCCCCAGGACCCCCTCCCGGGCAGAGGGCGGCCCAGGCTGCTTTCTAGGCTGCGCTGTGAGAACCTGTGGGTTCTCATTGACAATGACGGGGTGGCGGAGAGGGTCCTTCCTCTCGGGGCTTGTGATGGGGAGAGGAACTCGGTGTCCACGCCCCCAGGAAGGACTGCGGGAGGGTGTTCGTGAAGCGGCCAGACCCCCACGAGGAGGCCCTGATGATCCTGAAGGGCCAGATGAGCCACGTGGCGGCAGCACCTGGCACGCAGGTGAGGGCAGGGGCTGGCCGTGCCCAGGCAGGATGAAAACGGGGGCCTCCAGGGAGCCTCGGAAACCAGCTGCCCCTAAAAGGCATGGCCCTGCTGCTGCTTCCTCCCCGGCCCTGCGCCCCCTGAGCACTCTCTTTGGGGCGGGGCAGGTGCCCAGGGAGGCCGTGGCCCTGGTGAAGCCAGTGACCAGCGCTCCAAGGCCATCCATGCGACCCACTCCAGGTGAGGAGCCAGGAGAGAGGGAGGGAGGGACAGAGGGCAGGTGTCCACGTGTGAGCACAGGTGTGTGTCTGCATGTCCGTGGCATGCGTGTCCATGTCCCGAGCCTGTGTGGACATACTGTGTGCACATCTGTACAATTACGTCAGCACTTAAATGACACTGATCCAGGCCAGGCCCACCCTGGCCTTACTAAGTCTGCACTACACCCTCGACACAGGACCATCTGTACCTCCAGGTGTTACAGATGGGGGACAGGCCCAGAGAGCTTAAATGGCTTGCCACGACCACACAGCTGAAAGGTGTTAGACCAGGGGTCTACATCCAGGCCTCTGACACCACAGTTGGAGCCCTCACCTCTACATCGTTTGCCTCACGTAGCCACAGTGACCTTAAGAGAGAGAACAACTCGCCCCGAGTTCCTGGCACCCGCTCCAGCGGCTCCTCCCTGGCCTGGGATCTGCCCACTCCCAGCCTTGCCGCCCCCACCTCCCTCGGCCCTCTGTCCCTCGGTGTTCCTGGGGCACACCAGTCACTCCCGCCTCACTCCTGCCCCGCCGCTCCTGCCTGAGTGCTCTGCCCCCAACATCTCTGCCTTCCTGCCCCTTCTTGCCGAGGTCTCCATGTCACCTCCTCAGAGAGGTCTGCCAGCCCACCCGGCCCGAGGACCCTCAGACCTTCCCTAAATCACCCGTTTTATTTCCACCTCGTAGCTCCTAGCACGAAGAGTTTCGTCATTTCAAATGGTCTGTTTCACCCACATCTGCCAGGAGACTCTAAGTCAGTGATGGCGAACCTTTTGAGCTCGGCGTGTCAGCATTTTGAAGAACCCTTACTTAACTCTGGTGCCGTGTCACATATAGAAATTTTTTTGATATTTGCAACCATAGTAAAGACATATTTTTGATATTTATTTTATATATTTAAATGCCATTTCACAAAGAAAAATCAACCAAAAAAATGAGTTCGCGTGTCACCTCTGACATGCGTGTCATAGGTTCACCATCACTGCTCTAAGTCAAGGCAGGCGCCTTGTGACACCCTCAGCCCCTGGCATAGGCCTGCACACACTGGGTGCCTGTTTACTAGCCGGTTGGGCTGTAGCAGCGTTCTGCATGCGTGTGATCAGGTGTGTCTGTGGCCAAGGGTGTGGGCTGCCACTCTACTGCCTCCCCTCACGCCTGCGATTGCTGTGCTCCCCAGCGCTGCCCTCGAGGTCGCTGGAGCCCGCCGAGGACCCAGTGCAGACACAGCTGCACCGCCTCCCCAACTCCAGTTTCTATGGCTACCAGGACACCCCCTGGCAGATCTTCCTGCGCAAAGAGGTGCCGGGGCAGGGGAGGGGCTGACTAGGGCCAGAGGGAACACCCAGATTGGAGAACCAGGCCAGGGTGGAGCTGAGCTAGGCACCTGCCGCTGCTCCAGGGCGGGACTGCACCTGGGGGCAGATCCAGGTGTGAAGCGAAGTGAGGGGCCTTTGGAGGTCCTCACTGAAGCCCCACCCCCACAGGTGTTTTACCCGAAGGACAGCTACAGCCACCCCGTGCAGCTAGACCTCCTGTTCCGGCAGGTGAGGGCCTCTCTTCCCTTTCTGCCTCAGTGTACTCAGCAGGGCAATGGGCACATGGACTACCTGTCTGCAGATTCTGCTGCTGCACCCAGAGTTGGGCTCCTTGACCGTGGTGTGGATGGGAAGCTGTTCTACTGCACCCCTATTCCCATGGTTAGGGTCACAAGCCCACAGTCCCATCTGACCAGGCTCGTGGTTTGTCTGAGCTAGATAGACCCATTGTATAGATGAAGACACCAAGGCCGGGAGGGGTGGCATGACCTGGAGGGAAGGAGAAAGGAGAGGGTCTTTGTGAGTGAGATCTGATTTACCCAGAGGACCCCACAGCTGCACACATGGAACCCCCGCTCGTCCTAGAACAGTCCAGCCTGGGCTCCCAGGTGGTGGAGTCCCTCGGGCCACCCGCATCACAGCTCAGCTCATTCCCGCAGATCCTGCATGACACACTCTCCGAGGCCTGCGTGCGCATCTCCGAGGACGAGAGGCTCAAGATGAAGGCTCTATTTGGTACCGCAGGGAGGTGGGGAGGGATGAGCCCCGCCCCACTCACCTCCCAGACACCCCTCCTTGCTCAGCTGCTAGGCTCTACCATGGCCAGGCGGCAAGTCTGCGTCAGCTCTGCCTGACCAGCTGGGGGGCCGGGCCGTCTGTCTGCCTCGGATCCTGGCTTCCCCGTCGGCACTGAGAGCAGATGATCCCCTGCCGTCTGCGGAGTCGGGCTCCCTCCCTGCAGCGGGGCCTGCACGGGGCGGGGAGGCTCCTGACGCCCCTGCATCCCTCAGCCCAGAGCCAGCTGGACACGCAGAGGCCGCTGGTGACGGAGAGCGTGAAGCGGGCTGTGGTCAACACCGCACGCGACAGCTGGGAGGTCTACTTCTCCCGCCTCTTCCCCGCCACGGTGCGAGCCGCTGCCAGCCTGCCCACCCCGCCCAGCCCGGGGCTTAGGGCAAGGCTGACGTGCCCTTGTCCCCACCCAGGGCAGCGTGGGCACGGGCGTGCAGATCCTAGCTGTGTCCCACACAGGCATCAAGCTCCTGCAGATGGCCAGGGGCAGCTGGGAGGCCAGCGGGCAGCTGCGTGTCCTGCGCACGTACAGGTGCTGGCAGCGGGTGAAAACGGGGCTCGCTGGACACTGGGGCACAGACTGGCATCAGCATTTCCTCACTGTCTCTCCGAGCACCAACATGGTGCCCAGCCCTTGAACCCAGCCCATTTTAGAGACGGGGACCTGGGCTCAGGGAGGGAGGTGCTTGGCTCAGGCTCACGGCTAGGAAGTAGATGAGCTGGGAACCCGCCGGCCATCCTGCCCCCCAGACCACACCCAGCCCTGCCCCACGGAGCTCACTGTGGTCGGACCGTGTGGTCCGCAGCCACTGCCCGTGCGCCTGGAAGGGGAAGGGGCCCAGGGAGAGACCTGCTGAGTCCTCTGCAGCCACGGAGTGACGGGGCGGGAGGCTGGGCAAGCTCCTGGGCCGGGGCTGGTGGAGTCCGGGAGTGGGACAGGCGGGCCCAGGAGCAGGATGGCTGGGGAGAGGGCGTCCCCTGGCCACAGGCCCTGCCCTCACGCGCCTGTCCCCCAGCTTTGCGGACATCCTGTTTGTGACCATCCCCTCCCGGAACATGCTGGAGTTCAACCTGGCCAGCGAGAAGGTCATCCTCTTCTCGGCCCGCGCTCAGCAGGTCAAGACCCTGGTGGACGACTTCATCCTGGAGCTGAAGAAGGTCAGGGTCCTCCCACAGAGCCCGCGGGAGCTGAGGCCCAGGACAGGCTCTGCACCCCGCACCGGCCACCCTGCCCGGGAGCAGGGGCGTGTGCTGGCCAGTGGCCGCGTCACAGACTTCTGTGGCCGTCCACAGATTGCCTTTTGCCTCTGCTGCTCCTCAGCCAGGCGCCTCCTCTGAGCTCCACAGCTGCTGTGCTCCTCAGCCTGCTCGGCCACTGCGCCACCTCTGCTCCCTGCGTGGCCGTGCCCCACAGGGCGGCCCGGCCCAGCGCAGGCTGCTCCGCCTCAGGCCCGTGGGGGGCAGGGGCGGCGGGCGGTGCGGCATGTACCTGTGCTCCAGCACCATCTGCATGCCTCAGGCCCGGGCCTCTGCCCTCCGACCTTCTATCCAGGATGCCCCTTCCTCTTTCGCTTAGAAAACGTTCTCTGATGAATTGGGGAGGAACACCTGTGGGCGTGGGGGGCAGGGGAGAGGCCTGGCCTCTGGGAGGCGGGAAAGGGCCTGTGGCCTCACCCCGCCCCTGGCCACCCAGGACTCAGACTATGTGGTTGCTGTGAGGAACTTCCTGCCTGAGGACCCGTCGCTGCTGGCCTTCCACAAGGGCGACATCATCCACCTGCAGCCCCCCGAGCCGCCCCGCCCCGGTCGGTGCCTGGGGTGGGGTGGGCACGAGCGGGGGGTCTGGGCCAGGGCCTCCCTGGCAGTTGCTGACACGTATGCCGGCCGCAGGCTACAGTGCCGGCTGTGTCGTCCGCAAGAAGGTGGTGTATCTGGAGGAGCTGCAGCGGAGAGGCCCTGACTTCGGTGGGTCCCGGGGTCCCCTGCCCAGCTTCAGCGCCCAAACCGCAGAGCCCACACAGCGTCCGGCTGCCCGCACTCACACCACCAGGCAGGACGGGCCGCAGGGCGGAGTGCTCCGGCCTGGCCAGGCCTCCCAGGGACCGGCGGCCACCCGCCCAGCCCTCCGCCTGCCGATCTGGCAGAAGGGTCTCTGTGGGCATCGGCGTTTCCGTTAGTGGCGGATCCCTCTGTGCCACACGTGCCGCCCCCCTTCCCGAGGGAATGCCCTCCCTTCCCAAGCCCAGGCCCCTCCACCGGGGAGCTGGAGGGCAGGCCGTGTCCTGAGAGCCCTCAGTCCCAGGGAGCCACCTGCTCGCCTCAGACTCCTCCCCTGCCCCCTAGGCTGGCGGCTCGGGACCACCCACGGGCGCGTGGGACGCTTCCCTTCCGAGCTGGTGCAGCCCGTGGCTGCCCCCGACTTCTTGCAGCTGCCCGCGGAGCCCAGCCGGGGTCGTGCCGCCGCCGTGGCCGCCGCCGTGGCCTCCACGGCTGCTGCATGGGAGGTGGGCCGCAGGAGAGAGGTGAGGCCGGTGGCCAGGCCAGTTGGGTAGAGACCGCAGGGGGTCATCTGACCGGAGGTGGAAGGGAACAAGGTCGGCCAATCCCGGGGTGGGGTGAAGGGGGTAGGGCTAGCCATTCTGTGACCTGTGGCATGTGACCAGCGATGGTTGGAGATTTGGCCAAATGGGTAGAGAAGGGTGGAGTCAGCAGAAGGACTGCGACCAGGCCACGGTGGCAGGATGGGGCCGTGAGGGGGGCAGGGCCGAGCAGGTGGGGTGGTGGTAGCGACGGGTGGAGTGAGGTAAAGCTACGTTGTAAGGGCAAGGTCAGCTTGCCCCGGCATCTGGAGAGACCCGCCCTGGGCAGGGGTGCGCCTGGTGGGGGGGCATGGCCACGTGGGTCGGGATGGGCCCACTGGGCATGTGGAGCTGTGACCTGGTCGAGGGGGTGGGGGTGGGGCAACCTGAGAGCCTGGGCGCATTCACCTGGGGTTGAGTTGAGTCAGGTTTGACGGGGACGGTGGGGTGGGTGGGCGGTTGGACAGGCCCTCCCAGCTCCTGCCCCTGCAGGGTTCCCCCATCAGGACTGGCTCGGCTGATCGTGGGGAGGACGGGCTGGCTCCCCCACCACGCACAATGCTGGCGTTTGCCCAGAAGTATTTCCGAGACCCTCAGAGGAGACCCCAGTGAGTGGTGACCCCACCCCAGTCCCCACACAGAGGAGTTCCTGCTGGGGCTTCTTGCCGTGTCCAAGGGCAAGGCCTTCCTCTGTGAGGGGGAGAAACCTCAGGCATGAGGCCACCTGCAGCCATGGTGGGAGCCTGGCGGGGTGGGGGTGGGGCTGCAGGCTGCGCCAATGGTCTGCCCCTCTGCTTCCTGTCCTAGGGACGGCCTCAGGCTCAAATCCAAGGAGAGCCGGGAGTCCAGAACCTTGGAGGACATGCTTTGCTTCACCAAGGTGCCAGCCCTAGGCCTCAGTTTCCCCATCTGTAAAATGGTGGTGCAGGCCTTGGAGCAAACAGCCTTGTCCTCAGAGTGACCCCCACCCTCAGCACCTGAGGGCCTGCGAGCGCCTCTGTCTCCCTGTCCGCCCGGCTCCCTGTGCATGACCTGGACCCCCTGTCTGAGACGGGACATGCCACGCGGCCCCCTCTGTGCGGCCTGCCCCCCATCCTGACGCACCTCCTCCCTGACAGAGCCCGCTCCAGGAGTCCCTCATCGAGCTCAGCGACGCCAGCCTCAGCAAGATGGCCTCCGACATGTTCCTAGGTGTGGGGTGGGCTTGACCCTGGGCCGGGGGCCAGCACCACCTGCCCCTGCTCATCACCCCGCCCCTGCTCCTCAGACCCCCCCCCCGCAGCCAGACATGGGGCTCCTCTAAGAAAGAGAAACCCCAGCGGCCCCTGGCCACAGCCTCTCAGAGAGGGGCCTCCTGGGGTCCCCGAGGGCGGGCAGCTCAGGTCTGGGGCTGAGTGGGGTGTTCCCTGCAGCCGTGATGCGGTTCATGGGGGATGCCCCGCTGAAGGGCCAGCGCGAACGGGATGTGCTCTGCACCCTCCTGAAGGTCAGTTTGCCCACTTTGCCGTGCGCTCTCTCCTGGTCTGTGACTCGGTTTCCCCATCAGCAACCAGAGTTGCAGGACTTTGGGGTGGGCAGCTTCTAGTGTGGCCCAAGGAGGAGTGCATCCGCCGGAGGGAGGGGCTGGAGAGGGACACGGGGCCTACCTCACACGCCCGCTCTGTTCTCCGTGCCGGCCTGTGGGTGACCTGCCCGCCCTGCAGCTGTGCGCCGAGCAGGAGGCCCTGCGGGACGAGTGCTACTGCCAGGTGGTGAAGCAGCTCACAGACCGCGCCAGCAGCGACCAGTGCGTGAGCCACTGTGCCCCTGCCCTCCCGTCCCTCCAGGAGCACAGCCCCGCCTCCCGCTGTCGGGCCTGGCCCTCCCAGCCTCTCTCCCCAGCCCTCTCCTCACTCAGTAGACAGCGTGCGGACCCGGAATTGCTTGGTCCGAGACCAGCACTCCTGCTCCTGGCACTTCAGCGTCCTCCCTATCAAATGGTAGTGATCACGTGTGAATCCAGGTTACTGGTGGCAGGTGCCAGAAACGCAGCCTAAGCTGGTTTAAGCAAAAAAGGGTCCCGGTGATTGGAGAGGCCGATGTCGGCGCTCAGGCATGGCTAGCGCCCGGTGTCGGCAGCAAGCAGGCTTGCCCTGTGTCCTGGCTGCTTCCTCAGCGGCGATGCCGTCCCCAAGCACCACCCCAGCCATTTGCAAGGTGGCCCACAGAGGCTGTCCCCAGTCCACAGAGGCTGGGGGTGCAGAGCTGTGATTGGCTGACCTGGGTCACATTCCTGTCCCTAAAGCCATCACTGCAGCCAGAGGGAAGCTGAGCTCTCATTTGGCCAGACCTGGCTCCCCTGCGCGGCCACGGCACATGGCCCTCGTGAGGGTGGTGTGGGCAAGGGACGCCCCTGTGCTCCCAGGCACTAGAGGCCCCACAGGCGAAGCCCTCCCGCAGGGCTCACGGGAGAGCACACAGCCAGTGCGCAAGCGTGTGCTGCTCTCATTGCCACTGGCTCACTGTCCTGTCCCTGTGTCCCGCCCCCCCCCCCCCCGCCCCGCCTTCCTGGGAATTTTAGAGCCACTCGCACATGCTCCTGTCCCCACGCCCACCTAGGCCTCCCCTGCCACTACCTTCCTACAGCCCCCCTCCCCCGGGCTCCCCCTCATGGACCTTTGCCCAGGAGCCTCAGGGAGAGTCTCCCCAGGGAAGGTGTTCCCTGGTGCATGTCGGGGCCTCGGGCCCTTCCTTGCCTCCCTCCCTGGCCTCAAGCAGAACCTACCTCCTGCCTGGTGCTGGGGCCACCACCGTGCCCTCCCCAGGCAGGAAGAACACCCAGAACCAGAGCTGCCCGAGACTCCGGGCATGGCCGTCCTGCCGTGGCCACGTGACGGGGTCCTATGCGTGTGTCCTCACAGGGACAGCTGCCAGCGGGGCTGGAGGCTGCTGTACATCCTGACCGCCTACCACAGCTGCTCGGAGGTCCTCCGGCCACCCCTCGTCCACTTCCTCCAGGACGTGAGCCAGAGCCCAGGCCTGCCCTTCCAGGGTGAGGGGCACAGCAAGGGGGCCAGGGCCGAGGGCCTGTCTGCGTGGGTACCGGCCAGGCAGCCAGCAGGAGGGGGAATCCAGAGCGCCTGGCCCTTCACAGTGCCTGGGCCATGTTCGCCCAGATCCCCTCACTCCCCGGATGTGGTGGAGGCCCCGCAGGGGCTGGTGCGCTGGGCTGTCTGGTCAGTGGGGAGGCAGGCACGTCAGAGGAGAGGTGAATGGCTTCCCAGAGGAGTGTTGCTCTGGGTAGGATTTCTCGTGCACTGAGTGGCAGGAGCCAAGGCCTGGAGGTGGGCAGAGTGGCATGGGGAAGAGGAGGGGGGCCAGGCCTGGGCTGCGGGGGGAGGCTCTGCTCCTTGGGTCTTTGGCAATCAACAGGGTCTTGGCGGGTCCAGGCCGGGGTGGGCCCAAAGCTGGGGGCAGGGGCTCAGCCTTTCCCCCCTTGGAGTGTGGAGGAAAGGGGCCACTCCTCAACCTCAGCCTTATTTCCATAGCAACTCTCTGGTCCCCCTAAGAAAGAGCCAGGGCCCCTGCGGTCACCACAGCAGCGGTGAGAGAGAGGGGGACCTCCTTCTGCCTCCGAGTCCTCCTCTGCTTTGAGTAGCGCACACTCCCAGGTCAGAGGCGGAGAGGCCAGCTCCGGGGGGCTCAGAGTGGCTCCCGGCTTCCCTGCCCAGCAGGTGCGGCACTGCCTCGTCAGAGACGCAGAGGCAGGCCCCGGGGTCTCCTGCCGGGACTCCGGCGGGGAGGCGGTCCGTGGGGGGCCCACAGCTGCACCCCCATAGTCACAGCCTCTTAGGGACAAGCCCCCCATCAGCAGCTCAAGGTGACAGCTGTTTCCAGGGCTCCTAGGGCAGCCCAGGGGGCTGTGGGCCTAACAGAAGGCCTGAGCCTGTGGGCTGTGGGTTTGAGCGGCACTAGCACTCCAGCCTTTGACCTTGGGCAGATCACTGCCCCTCTGGGCTGTTTCCTCAGCCAGCAAATTGGAGTAAAAGCTCATCCCACTGGCTGTGCAGAGAACCCGTGGGCTGGTGGCCGGCGGCCAGAGGAGCCTGACTGCCGACCTGGGCAAGGCCTTGGCTCTGTCTTTGTAGGAATCGCCAAGGCCTGTGAGCAGAACCTGCAGAAAACCCTGCGCTTCGGCGGCCGTCTGGAGCTGCCCAGCAGCATGGAGCTCCGGGCCCTGTTGGTGAGCGTGGGGGTGGGGGTCAGGGCGAGGGAGAGGCCTGCTGTGCTCAGAAGGCCTTCAGGTCCCCGGCACAGGTGCTCCTGCCGGGCCTGCCTGAACCTTTGGCTCAGGGACGCCCGTGGCAGGGGACGATGGCTGGCCCAGATCCCTCAACCCAGCCTTCCTGTCTCCTCACCCTCCTTTGTCCCAGGCGGGCCGCAGTTCCAAGAGGCAACTCTTTTTCCTCCCTGGAGGCCTTGAACGCCATCTCAAAATCAAAACGTGCACCGTAAGTGAGGGGATGTTTCCAGCAGGCAGCTGCTGGGGGCGGGAGGGGGGGCAAGGACACCCCAGTCTCCAGAGTGGCCCCCAAGGGTACTGAGCCCCTCCCAGGCTCTCTCACATAGTCCACAAGGCAGGACACTTCTCAGAAGAGCAGGCTGAGCCTGGGGAGGTGGAGCCTCCAGCTCAGGTCACACTGCGAACAAGGGCCAAGCCGGGGCCTCTCAGACCAGAAGCTGTGCTCCCTGTCTACGAGGCGGTTCTCAGAGCCCAGGGCTGCCTCTGTGCAGGGCCTGGGAGCTCTGCCCTCGGTCTGCTGGCGGCTGGGAGGACAGAGGTCGGCGGCTGGCCCAGCCTCACTCTCCCCGCCCACAGGTAGCCCTGGATGTGGTGAAGGAGATCTGTGCTGAGATGGCCTTGACACGCCCTGAGGCCTTCGATGAGTACGTCATCTTTCTTGTCACCAACCGAGGTGAGCTGCCAGGAGGACCGAGCACGCTGGGCTCACGCCCTACGTGGCCTCCAGGGTTCCGGCCAGAGGCCACTTTCTCCCAGAAGCCCCTCGACCCCGTGTGGAGGGACCATTCTGTGCACCGAGCACCCGGCCCTTGTCTGTCCCTCTCTGCTCCGCCGCGTGTACGTCTGTCTCGCCTCCCAGACGGGACTTTGTGGAGGAGAGGGCCTCTGACTCCTCCCGCGGCCCCTCGGGCCTGCTCAGGGACCCTGCCCTCAGGAGCCCCCATCCTAGGAAGGGTTCCCGTAACAGGCCCCAGCTCCTGGGACCCACAAGTGCGAGCATTTTCCCGCCACTTATGCCTTCGCATAGGCCATAGCGGCCCTCCCTTGTCTCACTCGGTCCCACCCCTGCCCTCTGCTGTCTACCCACTGAGACGCCAGCTGGCCAGCCGCATCCTCCCACCAGCTCTCCCACTGCCCCCTCGTCCCTGGACCACGTGTCTGTCCTCAGCCCTTGCCCGGAGTCCAGCCAAGGCATGGCAGGAGGGGAAGGCAGTAACAAAACAGTCCTGTGACTGACACACTACGTCCCAGGCACAGTTCACAGCATTTAATCCCATCACCTCCTTCAGTCCCCACCACAGCCTGGGACATGGAGCCCATCGTCACCCCCATTTATAGATGGGGAGCCGAGGCCCACGAGGGTGTAGTCGTTTCCTGTTGCTGCTGTAACAGATCACCACATACCTGGGCGCTTACTTGTTTACGGTTCTGCAGGTCCCTCGGGGCTGGTTCCTGCTGGAGCCTCTCGGGGACAATCTCTTCTTGCCTCTTCTTGCCTCTTCCAGCGTGTTGGGACTACCCCATTCCTGGCTCATCCCCTCCTCCAGCCTCAAAGCCAGCAAGGCAGCATCTCCCTCCCTCTCTCGCTCTCTCTCTCTCGCTCTCTCTCTCATTCCTTCTTATAAGGGTCCTTGAGATGACATTCGGTCCGCTAGGATGACCTAGGGCAGTGATGGCGAACCTATGACACGTGTGTCAGAGGTGACACGCGAACTCATTTTTTTGGTTGATTTTTCTTTGTGAAATGGCATTTAAATATATAAAATAAATATCAAAAATATAAGTCTTTGTTTTACTATGGTTGCAAATATCCAAAAATTCCTATATGTGACACGGCACCAGAGTTAAGTTAGGGTTTTTCAAAATGCTGACACACTGAGCTCAAAAGGTTCGCCATCACTGGCCTACGATAATGTCTCCATCCCAAGATCTTTCACTTAATCACATTTGCAAAGTCCCTTTTGCCATGAAGGTAACGTATTCACGGGTTCCAGGCTTAGGGCATGGACGTCTTTGAGAAAGGGCCAGTAATCAGCCTGCCTTGGAGGTCAAGGGACTCACCCAAGGTCACATATTTGGGCGTTAAACCCAGGCTGTCTGGCCCCAAGAGTCTGGACTTTATCGTCATGACACGGCCCTCTCTTCAGTAAAGCTTTATGGGCGGTGGGACGGGGAACAGAAGTGTCTGCAGGAAATGAAGGAACCGCCTTCAGCCTCGCCACAGGCTCTGAGCCACCGGTGCCGGGCGCACGACCCCGGACACTTTCCAGACGCAGCGGCCATAGCTGTGCCGGGGAGGCATCCTGTCGGCAGTCACCAGCATCCCGCAAACACAGGGCACCCTGGTCCACAGCATGCGCGCCTTCTGGGGGTGCCATGTCCCAGCGGGGGGGCTTGCCCAGGTGATGCTCGCCGGGGCGACAGCTTGGGGGTGTACGCCTGTGCACACACGTGCCCCCCCCCCCCCCCCCGCTGCCTCTGGCTCTCCACAGGCCAGCACGTGTGCCCACTCAGCCGCTGCACCTACATCCTGGACGTGGCCTCGGAGATGGAGCAGGTGGAGAGCAGCTACATGCTCTGGTTCCGGCGTGTGCTCTGGGACCAGCCACTTAAGTTTGAGAATGAGCTATACGTGACCATGCACTATAACCAGGTCAGCACGTGTGGGCCACCCATGCTCTGGAACCTTCCTGGCTCCCCCAGGGCTGTGAGGTCAAACTCTATGGCCATTTGTTCGAGGCCTTCACGGTTCGGGTGGTCCCCACTGATGGTTCAGCCCTGGTGCCCTGCCCCCTGCATGGCTTCCTCAGAGCAACAATGACATTACCCTCACTACCTAATCTCAGACCTCCACCCGCAGGTGCCGGCACTCTGCCCAGCCTGCCTTCCTGCGTCTCTGCTATCCTTCTCCTCCCCGTCCCCTTCCTCCTCCTTCCCCTCCCCCTCCCTCTCCTCCTCCTTCCCCTTCCTCCTTCTTCTTCCTCCTTCTACTTTTTCCTTCCTCCTCCTCCTTCCCCTTCTCTTTCCCCTTCCTCCTCCTTCTTCCCCCTCCTTCCTCCTTCCTCCCTCCTCCTCCTCCTCTCTCCTCCTTCTTCCTCCTCCTCCTCCTCTTCTTCTTCAACATTTTTATTGATTTCAGAGAAGGAGAGAGAGGGAGAGAGAGAGAGAAACATCAATGATGAGAGAGACTCGTTGACTGGCCGCCTCTTGCACACCTAGAATGTGCCCTGATGGGGAATCGAACCCTGACCCCCGCGTTCATAGGTCAATGCTCAACCACTGAGCCACACGGCCGGGCAGGTCTCTGCTTTTCTAAGTCCTTCCCAGCAAGGCTGCCCCAAACAGCACCTCTTCCCCTTCTCCCCTCCTCGGAGTGCATGCCTGTCCCTCTCTCAAAGGCCTGAAGAGGCCTTGGCTGCCAGTGTTGTTTCTATCTTTGTGTTACTCCCATTGGAATCTTGGTCCTCTGAGTTAGGATCCTGGGGTTTATAAAATCTGGCTCTCTCTCTCTGCTAACATGTGTGGAAGTGCTTGGACAGAGAGTGTGTTTTTCGTGTGGAACTGGTGCCAAATTTTCCCCAATTCCAAGTACAAAATAAGGTTACTTGGCTTGTATGGCCACATGGTGTCACTGTTGCCAACGACCCCACGCAGTCCAGTCCAGTGCTGGTCTAGGTGTGGCCTATAGGCAGCAGCGTTCCTTGGGAGCTTGTTAAAATGCAAATCCTTAAGTCGAGCCCCAGATCTGTAATCAGAGTCTGGGGGTACCGCCCATGAATCTGCTTTTAGTGATTCAAGCATATTCCGTTTTCAGTAACCCCAGCCCAACAGACACCCACACACTTCCCAGATCACTGTGGGGACGACCATGCCCCACTGCCTGACGCCCTGCACACCTGCTGCCCCTCATCGGGTGCTCCCCTGCAGGTCCTGCCCGACTACCTGAAGGGCCTGTTCAGCAGCGTGCCGGCCGGCCAGCCCCGCGAGCAACAGCTGCAGCAAGTGTCCAAGCTGGCGTCCCTGCAGCACCGGGCCAAGGACCACTTCTACCTGCCCAGCATGTGAGCACCTGCCCACCTGCCAGCCCCCACATTCTCAGAGTTGGACACCCCAGGCCCTGTGCACCCGCTCACACCAGCAGGCTGTCTGGGGAGGTGCTGACCAGGCCATGGGCTACCATGCTCCAACTCGCCCTGAGAGCCGGGGCCCTCCTCCTCCCACAACAGGCTGCTTCCAGCTGGTATTAACAGCTCAGAATAAATTTAATGATAAGAAGGCTTTCAGGACACACAGCCCCGTCATCCGGGGAATACACGCGGCCATGCAGAAATGTTCACCAGGGCGTTGCAGCCAACAGCAAGGCCTTCCTGGGTGCTATGTTCTCACAGGGGTGATAAATCAGTCCTTCTCAGACTTGGTCTCAGGAATAGGACCCCAAAAAGCTTTTGTTTATGTGGGCTGTATCCATTAATATATATTTACCATATTCAAAATTAAGACTCAGGAACAATTTAAAATATTGATTAATTAATTTAAAAACAAGGATAATATATTACATCTCTCTATATAAAAGCCTAAGCGACCGTTCAACCGTTCGACCAGTAGCTATGACATGCACTGACCACCAGGGGGGCAGATGCTCAATGCACAGGCATGGAAACATGGAACAGACTGATGAATCTCAGAGGGAAGAGGGGAGGGGGGAGGCAGGAAGAGATTAACCAAAGTTCTTATATGCATATTAGAGGCCTGGTGCACAGATTCGTGCACCGGTGGGGTCCCTTGGCCTGGCCTACAGGGATTGGGCCAAAACCGGCTCTCCGACATCCCCTGATGGGTCCCGGATTGTGAGAGGGCATATAAGATCTTTGGTTAATCTCTTCCCACCCTCCCCCATCCCCCCTTCCCTCTGAGGTTCATCAGTCTATTCCATGTTTCCATGCATGTGGTTTCTGCTCCTGAAATGAGCATCTGCCCCCTGGTGGTCAGTGCATGTCATAGCTATCAGCTGGCTGGTCAGCCGGTCACTTAGGCTTTTATATATAGAGATAATATAAATTAACATTACATGTTAATATAAACAACATAAAAAATGTATTTTCCAAAAAAAATTAGAAGAGTGGCACTGTTTTTACATTTTGTAAATCTATTTTATTTTATTTATTTTAGAACAAGGGGCAGGGAGACAGAGAAACAGTGATGAAAGAGATAACCATCTATGGGTTGCCTCCCAAAACATGCCCTGACTGGGAATCAAACCCACTACCTTTTGGTGTACGGGACGCCGCTCCAGCCCACTAAGCCACAGCGGCTGGGGCTGTGAATTGCGTCACCGTATGGCTGAACAGAAGACACCTGGTTCTCACGCCTGCTTCTGCAGCCAGTCTGCTCTGGTCTCACATGCCATGTAGCCTCTGGCAGGCTCCCCTGTCCTTGTGAGAGAACAAGAGGGAAAAACCAAATTACGGCTCAGTGTTAACATGGGTGTGTCCTTGACCCCCCAGAGCCTCGCCCACTTTGACAATCCCTGTGTGAATAATGGTAAAATAATGTATCTACAGTGAATGTCCTGGTGCTGTCATTCAGTAAGGGCTCAATACGTAAAGCTCTTTGATGTTACGGTTTTAAGCAAAAAGCATGGGAAGCACATAAAAGTATACCATAATCCTAATCCTGGGTAGAAAGAATCATTGGGTTCTTACTTTGTGCAAAGCACTCTGTATCCACTTTATTTTCCCCTTACACAGACGAGGCAACTGAGGCCCAGAGAGGTTGCATGGCTTGCTGAAGCTTACCCAGCCAAGTGCGGGGTGGCGGGGGTGGGGGGGGTGGGGGGGGGGCAAGGTCCAGGCGCCAGGTGCCTACCCAGCACCGCAAAGAAGGGGGTCTCCCGGGGAAGGGGATGCCCATGACTTTCTCCCAAACGTCCCCCCGCCTGCAGCTCCGGGTCCTGGGCCTGGCTTTCCCCGCCCGCAGCTCGGGGTTCTGGGCCGGCTGGAACTGCCGTTGGTGTTTCCCAGCTGCCCGGAGAGGCACAGGAGCTGCCCCAAGGATTCGGCATGTTAGAGAGAAGGGCCTGGAGGGGAGATGGGGCGTCTGGCAGCTTTCCTCTACCCCATACCCGACCAGTGCTGGTGGTGGCTTTGCAGGCTCTGGTAGTTCCGCACCTGCCACTGCTGTGTGCTGCTCGCCCCTCTGGCCTGGGTTTCTCCTTGGGGGTACGAACCCACCTTGGATTCAAGGCTCAGCGCCCCCACTCAGACTCACTTGGTTGTTGTGTGGCCTCGGGCTAGGCAGTGAACTTTTCAGAGCCTCAATTCCCTCATCTTCAAACAGGAAGTCGCGGTGCTGGCCTGCAGTTATAGAGCACTGCTGTGGGCCAGGGCACCGGGAGCACTTAATACCCATCCCCAACGCCTCTGCACTCCCCAGCGTTAGTCTGCCAGGAGGTGCCGGGAGGTGCCGGGAGCACATGGCTCTGCGCCAGCCTGCGGCCAGGATCGCAGGAGACAGTGCTCAGGCCGCCTTCCCCCCACGTGCAGGCGGGAGGTCCAGCAGTACATCCCAGCTCAGCTCTTCCACTCCACGGCCGGCGCCGCCTGGCTCAGCCTGGTCAGCCAGCACCGGCAGCAGACACAGGCGCTCAGCCCCCACCAGGCCCGTGCCCAGTTTCTGGGTAAGAGTCGGGCTGGGGACATCGTCATGGGGGCTTTGCTGAGGAGGGGTTTCGGAGGGGGGAGATGAAGGCACCTTTTTCTTGCACAAAGGCATCTTCAGTGTGTGTCACGCTGAGCTGCCTGGAGAGAACACCTTTCTAAAACTTTCACCAAGGCACCACCTAGACCAGTGATGGCGAACCTATGACACGCGTGTCAGAGGTGACACGCGAACTCATTTTTTTGGTTGATTTTTCTTTGTGAAATGGCATTTAAATCTATAAAATAAATATCAAAAATATAAGTCTTTGTTTTACTATGGTTGCAAATATCCAAAAATTTCTATATGTGACACGGCACCAGAGTTAAGTTAGGGTTCTTCAAAATGCTGACACGCCGAGCTCAAAAGGTTCGCCATCACTGCCCTAGACTCTGGGTAGCTCTTGGCAGAGAGAGCTGGCCGCCAGGGCTGGGCGCTGCAAGCAGGGGGAGGGCAGGAAGGCGCGAGACAGGAGGCTCGGACGGAGCACCCCTGCACTGGCTGCAGTGGGAGGATGAGAGCTGTGGGAGACAGGCAGTTGAAGGCGTGTGCCACTGATGAGCCCCTCATTCTGACTGTCCCTCTCCTGCCCCAGGCCTCCTCAGCGCCTCCCCCATGTTTGGCTCCTCCTTCTTCTTCATCCAGAGCTGCAGCAACCTTGCTGTGCCGGCCCCCAGCATCCTTGCCGTCAACCAGAATGGCCTCAACTTCCTCAGCACTGAGACCCACGTGAGTGGCCTCAGCCCGCTCCGCTGCTCACCCTCTTCCCAGAGCCCACCCCTCAGAGGAACTGAGCCCAGCTCCACCACTTACACCTGTGTGGCCGGGGCAGCCCCCCCACCTCACGAGCCTCAGTTCCTCGTCTGGAACACGGGGATGATAGAACCCACCCCATGAAGCTGTGAAAGCAAAACACCGCCACACACCCAGACAGTGTCTCAGTCGCTTAGGCTGCTGCAGACAGGCCTCAGCAACAGAAAGTAACTGTGATTGTCTCACAGCTCTCCAGGCCCAGGTGCCGGCAGGGTTGGTTTCCTGAGCCCCTCTCCTCTCTCCCCGTGGCTTATCGGTGGCCGTCTTCCCCGGTGTCCTCATGTGACCTGTTCTCTGCATGTGTCCTGGTGTCTTTCTGTCCAATGTCCCCATCTCACGAGGACACCGGTCAGGTTGAGTTGGGGCCCCTCCAATGGCCGCAGTTTAACTTCATCACGTCTTTAAAGGCTCAGTCTCTAATGACAGCCATATTCTGAGGTTTGGGGTGTTAGGGCTTCGACATTTGGATTTGGGGGAACACGATTAAGTCCATAACAAATAGGACCTGTTGCCCCCTTTTTAGTTCTTCCAGAAGTGAACCTCCACATGAGGACAGGGCAGGTGGTTTATCTGGGATGACTAGGAAGCACTGGAGTGACAGAGTGAGATCGGGAAGGGCCAGTCTCATGCCGTGGGAAGTGTAGGTTAGCAAGCAAGTTGCCGCAGTGCAAGTGGCACTGAGTCCAGCGGGCTCTCCGGGAGGCGGCATGGGACACACCCACAGAGGATGCCTCTGGCCTGGGCTCAAGGGAGCCAGGGCGCCTGCCCACCACGTCCCCTCAGGCATTCATGGAGGCATTCACTCTCATAGCTCCGAGTGCTCCTGGAGCCAGAGAGAAAGCTCCAAAGAGGGGCAGGTGTTACGAAGCAGGCTTGGTGCTAAGGTCAGGGCACCCCACATCTACAGCACCCCTGGATCCCAAGCACTTGCAAGAGTGCCTGGCACACTGAAGAGGTATGCACTCGCATTGCTGAATCAGTCTTACAGGTGAGGTCCGAGAGGGAAAGCCAGGACTTGCTCCAGGTCACACAGCAAGTCACTGGGGAACTGGTACTCGACCGGGGTGTCCTGCCTCCTGTTGATCAGGTCTGCGGGGGAGGGATAAGGTGGGTGAGACTGTTCCACCCATAGGCCTGTCTGTCCCCCGCCCCAAGGAGCTGATGGTGAAGTTCCCCCTGAAGGAGATCCAGTCGACGTGGACCCAGCGGCCCACCGCCAGCTCCAGCTACCCCTACGTGGAGATCGTGCTGGGGGATGTGGCAGCCCGGTGCACCATGCAGCTGCAGCTGGAGCAGGTGGGCCCTCCCTCAGCACCCAGACCTTGTCACCCACCCTCGCTCCCTTATTTCACTCACCAGGCTCTCCCCTGCGTCTGGCTCCAAGGGTCCCTCCTCTCGTGTTCTGGCCAGGCCACAGGGAACATCCAGCCCAGTGCAGGTGACAGAACTAACCCAACACCGCACAGGACTGCAGGCCTTTGCCGTGGTCTCCCAGCGAGGGCTGGGTGATGAGCTCCTGGGAAAGAGCCCAGGGTGTGTGCAGAATCGCGAGGCGTCTGCTAGGGAACTGGGAGGCAGCCAGGGCAGGAGAGGTCGTGAAGGTCCGCGAATGCGGAGCTCAGAGTCCGGGGCTTTCCTCTGAGGGCACTAAAAGGTTGGTGAAAGGGCAGTGGCCCAGAAGCTGGGCTTGGAAGGTGGATTGTGGGGACTGGGATTGAGGGTAGGGATAGTGGGGTCCCCATGTGATATACAGGGACACAGGCCCACCTGCCCTGTTCCTTATTTGTAGCAACTGTGGCTGATCCTTAAAAGGTATGGCTGACTTCTGGGCTCCTGTCCAAGTATCACAGTCCCCAGGGAGCGGGGGTGGGTGGGTGGGGGGGTGAGGGGGGGAGCAAAACCAGAGTTTTCACCCCATTGAAAGAGGATTGAGGCTCACAGATGGGGCAGAATGGGGGCTGGGACCCACACGTCTGCCTCTGACAGCCTACCACATCCCTCCTCAGATCTGGGCCCAGGACAGCGCCAGCAGGGCCTGCCTTGAAGGAGCTGATTTCCCCGGGCAAGAGGGAGGGTCTCCCACTGCCCCACCCTGACTCTGACAGCCCAGAACAGAGCCCCTTTGGCTCTTTGTGGCCCTTGAAGAGCCTGCAACTCAGGACGAGGCTCCCTAGTTTGCTTCCTACCGTATCCCAATTCTGCTTCTGCCGAGGTCACCCCAATTCTGGCCTTACCCTCTGGCCCAGTCTGCTTCCCAGAACCCTCTTCTCTGAGCTCCCACCACAGTGAACCTCCTTCCCATACCTGCCGACCACCCACTCTATCTTGGGCTCCTTTCCTAGTGCCTTTCCCCCAGGACCCCCTGTAGCACTGAGGCTCCCCAAACCATCTGTGTGAGAGCCCCCTGGAGATCAGCAGTTCTTTCCACTTTCCCTCCCAACCCTCCCAGGCACTGTAGCCCCCAACCTAGGAGCCCTTCCCATCCCTGCCCTCCCCCCCCCCTCATTGTCTCTATGGCCCTCTGCTCTCACCCCTCGACCAGCCATCCTGGCCTCTCCCAGCTCCCTGACGACAAGATGGCCCTCCCTCCTGCCCCAGGCCCTCTGTACTCACTGTCCCCTCTACCTGGAGTGCGTGCCCCTCTTCGCCTGTCAATCACAGGGCCCCTCCCTCCCTTTATTGTAGTTCCAGGTCAAACATCACCTCCTCCTAGAGCAGTGGTTCTCAACCTTCCTAATGCCGCGACCCTTTAATACAGTTCCTCATGTTGTGGTGACCCCCAACCATAAAATTATTTTCGTTGCTACTTCATAACTGTAATGTTGCTACTGTTATGAATCGTCATGTAAATATCTGATATGCAGGATGTATTTAGGCGACCCCTAAAGGGGTCGCGACCCACAGGTTGAGAACCGCTCTCCTAGAGGCTTCCCTGACCCTCCTTCCTGATCATCGTCTCCTTCTGTCTTGGTGGCCCGCACGATGGCTTGCAAACCATTTAGTTATTTGTTCACGTGTCCTGCCTGTCTCCCCCACTGGACTGTCACACCAAGGGCATGTCCAGCACGATATCCATAACACGGTGCCAGCACAGCAGATGCTCAGCCGTGGATGCATGAACCGGGGGAAACCTTTCTGGCTTGTCCACTTCTGCCTCTTGCATGTGTGTACAGGGGACACATAACCACTGAGCATCTCTAGGTCGCAGCTCTGCACTGGCTGCAGGGACACTGAAGTGACTGAAACCCCTCAGCACTGGCTCTCACAGAGCCCGAGTCTCATGGGGGAAACAGACATCAAAGAATTTCTCCAATAAACCATGGCGATCAGCGCTGAGAGGGTGCCCTTGAGCTATCTGGAGGTCATCAGGGAAGCTTTCAGGAGGTAGTGATGTCTGAGTACATCATGATTCAGCCAACAGACCCAGGTCCCTATCCTGCCTGCCCCTGACAGACTGTGTGAGGGTGTCTCAGCTACCCTGCTTTTTACTGAGCCTGTTTCCACACCTGTCAAGGGGGCAATGATCCCAGTGAGGCCTGGAGCCCTGCAGCATGTAGATAGAACTGGTTGGGAGGAGGACCCCATTGTGTACTCACTCGGATCCCATTAGCTGAGGTGGCCCCCAGGGTGGGACAGGCACAGCTAACCTCAGCAAAAGAGCAGTTCAGAGTGTTGGCCTCCTGCCACCAGCTGTGAGGTCTGGGTAAGTGACTTCATGGCTCTGGCCTCAGTTTCCTCACCTGTGGAATGGGATCTGAGTGTGTGCCTCATAGGGAACTGGGGACTAGCAGGGGTAGGACTCAGGACGATGCCTGCCACTCAGTGTTGCCCTCATTATGTCTACCCTTTTTCTGGAGCAGCTTCTGCTGGCCCTCAGGGCATTCCCCGGGGATTCCAGCTGGCTGTGGTCTGAGAACCATACTCACAGATGATTTTCCAGTTCCCTGCCCGTCCCCCTCCCTCCCCATTCCCCCAGTTGGGAGCCCTGAGGCTGAGACATAGCTTATTCTGGGCTGTGAGTGCCAGGTGGTAACTGGCAATACAGTTAGAAACTTGCCATTTATTGACTGGACTAATATTCTTTTAATCTAAAGAATGTACACATGGAATCCTCACCACAGCTCCATGAGGCAGACCCCGGTAAACTGAGATCCTACATGAGGCCACTGAGGCTCAGAGAGGTGCAATAATTGGCCCTAGGTCACCCGGTTCACGTGCAATAAAGCTGGCAGATGCTCTTGGTCTCCTGCTTGCTTACCCCTTCCAGCCAATAGCCCAGCATCCCTCCTTCCAGCTCATCGTGCTCCTCCCAGGGCCCTGGGGAGACTGTCTCCCACCCACTTCCTACCCCAGGTGAGAGCCGGGCACATGGGGTGGCCGTGGACTCTGGTCTCTCCTGCAGGGCCTGGAACTGTGCCGAGTGGTGGCTGTACACGTGGAGAACCTGCTCAGTGCCCGAGAGAAGCAGCTCACGCTGCCTCCCAGTGAGATCACGCTGCTCTGACCCCGCCTCAGCCCTGCAGCTGCACTGCCAGCAGGCTCGCTCTGCGGCCCCAGGGGAGTTCCTGGGCCTCTCCATGCCGGTGACCTCTACATGGGCCAGAACTTAGGGGAGACCAAAACATGGGAGGAGGAATGACCCAAGTCCCCAGGAGCCCAAGACCTCGCCAGAGTTGGGATGGAGTCGAGACATGCAATCTTGAGTCAGAAAGCAGGACTCCCCCCAAAGGCTGCCCGTGGGCCTCCTGCCATGTACACTCAGGCCCTGGCCCCGACTCCCACCTGTGGCTGGGAAGCCCCAAACCAGTGGCCTGGATGAACTGGACTTTGCCTTTGGTTTGACGGGTCTGATGTTCAAACCTGCTCCACTTCTCAACCTCTCACATGTCCTCCTTGGTGCCCCCGTACGGCTGCTCAGCTTGGACTCATGACCCTTGGTCATTTCTGTACAAATAAAAGGTGCACCTGGCAGCCAGTCCTCCATGGTTGCTGAGTGGCTGGAAAACAAATCTGAGGGAGGAAGCAGGAGCTGGAGGCCTAGCTGTGCCCCTGACTCACTGCCCATGAACAGAACTTCCAGCAGAGACATATCTTTACCTCTCCTTGCAGACCTCTGTGCCCCCACTCCTTGGGTGACCCCAACCCCAGGGCCCCATCACTGGATGGGCCACATAAGGTTCAAGAGTGGTATAGTGGAGAAAGAAGCTCCATGTTAGGGGCTGGGGAGGGAGAAGTCTGGGAGCTTCCCAAGGAATAGGACTTTGTTATTGGGTTTTGAAGGATGAATAGGAGTTTGCTAGGACTAGATGGAGCAGAGGGGAGTGAACATTCCAGAGAAAATGGTGTGTTTCCACTATATCCCCCAGAGCCTAGGACAATGCCTAACACAAATTAGGCACTTAAAAAATACTGGTCACGTGAATAAAGTAATAAATGAATATTAATGGAAAGTGCTGGTGCTTTGGGGAACCTGGGGGTGGGAGGGGAGCAGCAGACTTGGGAGAGGAAGTCTGAATAGGTATGTGGGGGCATAATTGGCTGAAGCCACGGGGTCAGAGGAAGGATTTATTTACTTATGCATTACCTATTAAGCACCTACTGTGTACTATGCAAATGCGAGGTACTGGAAGTTGCTCATAGTTAAAGTATAGAGCAAGACAAGACCTGTAAATGAGAATTAGCTGGGTGACGAGGGGAGGAAACAGCATGCGCAGAAACCCTGAAGTAGAGATTCCTAGGGGGTGGACATTCCTAGTGGCAGGACTTGAGACTAGAGGCTCACAGAGTGGTTTGGGTAAGGCTTTGCAGACTATGTGGGATTTCATCCCAAAAGCCATGAGGAGCCTTCAAAGTTTTTTCAATAGAGGGGTGGCAATCTGCTCAGATTGTATTCTTTTTTTTTTTATATATTTTATTGATTTTTACAGAGAGGAAGGGAGAGAGATAGAGAGTTAGAAACATCGATGAGAGAGACATCGATCAGCTGCCTCCTGCACATCTCCCACTGGGGATGTGCCTGCAACCCAGGTACATGCCCTTGACCGGAATCGAACCTGGGACCTTTCAGTCCGCAGGCCGACGCTCTATCCACTGAGCCAAACCGGTTTCGGCTCAGATTGTGTTCTGAAAAGGTCATTCTGATCACAAAGCAGAGTGCATGCAGGAGGCAGGGAGACCAGAGGGGAGGCTGCTGCAATGTCAGCTGGGAAACGCTGTGGTGTGGACAGTGGTGGTGGTGGTGACAGGGGTGGGCAGAAGTTAAGCTGGGAGAGATTTAGGTCCAATGGGAAGGACTGAGGGATCAATCAGACCATCCTGAGGCAGGGATGTCCCACTTTCACCAACGCCTTAGGTTGGTTTCCTTCAGAAGCAGCCCCAAGATAAAGAGCCCACAAAGAGCTACCCCCACACAGTAGGTCTACCCAGGTGTGAGCTGAGAGGCTTTTAAGGTCAGATGATTGCCACGTGGAAGTGGATCCTTCAGGTTGAGCCCTCCCAGCTGATGCACATGAACTCGGAGTAGCCTCCTGGCTGAACCCTTACCAGACAGCAGATCTGTGAGCTGGTTAACTGACTGAGGCCTCAGCTTTGGGTGCTTTGTCACCGAGCGCTAGATAAGGAAACAGTAGGGCTTTTTGATTTCAGGGCCTGGACCTAAGGCATAGGCTCATGTTTTCACAGCTGTTCTGGCGACTGGTAGCATTAGAGAGCTGAGCCCTCTTAAGAGCAGGTGACAATCTCCATGAGGCAGACTGGAAAGAGTCAGGGGTGGTAGGAGAGTCAGACCCTGCTGTATTCCCAGATACCATAGGGCAGCCGTTCTCAACCTTCTGGCCCTTTGAATACAGTTCCTCATGTGACCCAACCATAAAATTATTTTCGTTGCTACTTCATAACTGTAATGTTGCTACTGTTATGAATCGTCATGTAAATATCTGATATGCAGGATGGTCTTAGGCGACCCCTGTGAAAGGCTCGTTCGACCGCCAAAGGGGTCGCGACCCACAGGTTGAGAACCGCTGCCCTAGGGGTACCACACTGGGCCCCCCTACCTGACCCAAGACCCAGAAAGATAGAAACTCCAGGTAGCTGTGAGGAGATCCAGAGCAGAGGGGACCAAGCCCCACAGCCTACCATGGAGTGAGAACAATACAGGAAAAATGACTGGGTGGCATGGGAGCCTGAGACAGTCAACTGGTGAAGGTTTGGGATCACGGATGGGTGCAGCAGGATGCACCATATCTGTGTGCTGAAAAGTAACCAAAAGGACCTTATTGCTGCCCCTATGTGGGACGGGGTTGGACACAGCCAGGTTCCAATGTCCACACACTCCCCACTCTGGTCTTCCCCTGCCCAGGGCCCACAGACTCTTCAGAAGATCTTGGCTTGGTAGTTAAAGGCCCAGGCTGCGGACCCAGAAAGGCCTGTGTTCAAATTCCACATCTGTGTGCTGATTAGCTGTGTGGCCTTTTGCAAGTGACCTGGCAGAGGGCTTAAGTACAGTGCCCGGGTCCCAGGTGTCCAGAATTCCCCATTACACAGATCCTACTGTCCTGGCCTTGCCAAGTCACTGCACAACAACCTCCACCTCCCGGCAGGGACTGGTCGGATCCTGTTTACAGATGCAGAAACTGAAGTGCAGACTCAGGGTCAGCAATACCCTCTGCTTAACACACATGACTTTACTTCATCCTCACAACTGCCATGAGGCGGGCACTAATGCTATTCCCATTTCACAGACCAGAAGACTGAGGTTCAGAAAGAAAAGTCACTTGCCCAGGGTCATACAGCCTGTCAGGTCAAAATTCAAATCCAGCCCGAGCCGGTTCGGCTCAATGGATAGAGTTGGCCTGCGGACCAAAGGGTCCCGGGTTCTATTCCATTCAAGGGCACATACCGCGGTTGTAGGCTCCTCCCTGGCCCCGGCCGCGCAGGAGGCAACCAATCGATGTTTCTCTCGCATTGATGTTTTTCTGTCTTTCCCTCTCGCTAAAAAAAATCAATGGAAAAATATCCTTGGTGAGGATTAAAAAATAACAAAAGCACAAATCCAGAGTCCAGTGCTCTTGCCCTGACAAGCTGTGGGCAGGGACGACACACTGGCTGGAAACAAAATGACCAGAGAGTTGAGGGTGCAGGCAGATGCAGAGGCCAGACGGGAAACCTACGATGCGTTTCATTCCCATGAGAATCCGGTTAGGCTGCAGGAAGACGTGAACCGCGCCTGGAACAGCTTGGGTCCCGGCCCGGAGGCGTGACTGGTATGTCTGCAGACCCGGCAGGTCAGGGCGGCTGGGGCTGTGTTCACGGGAAGGGTCTTCCCCGGAGGCCTGAGCGCCAAGCAGAGCGGACGAACTTCATCCTGGGAGGCCGAGCAGAAGCCACTGCCGTGGGCCGCCCCCGCGCACGCCCAGTCGCCACCCTCTGCTCACTCGGGGCTCCCGGCCGGACCACAGAGCTTCAGACTTCTCAATCGTCTCCGGTAATATAGTCCTGCCTTACCCGCGAGCCTACTCGTCCTCTTGAGTTTCCTTCTGCCGTTCCCGGAAGAGCGGCCCTCAGTCCCAGCTCCAGCTCCAAGCAAGAAGCTAAGCCAATCCCGGAGCGTCCCGCGGTTGCGCACGCACCGAAGCCTCACGTACGTGACTCGGGGAACGTTCGCTACTGGCGGCAGCGGTGGCTGCGAGGGAGAGAGGGGCAGTGAGGCGCCCCGTCAGTGCGTCCAGATTCTGCGAACATCGTGGTTCGGTTTAGAGCTGGAAATTGGTGCTCTTGGCCGGGCAGTTCAGAAGTTTCCTTTAGCGTCTGAGGGCTTTTTTTCCGGTCGGATCCCCATTCAGGCACCTACTCAGACACCCATTCATCTTTCAGGGGTCCTCATAGCCCTCCCTGCCGCTAATTGACGGATACAGTAGCCAAGGCGACCGCCTGATTGACAGGCAGGATTACCAACCAACTTCCGGAAGCTCCCCTCTGGGTCCGCCCGGCGCGTGGCCGGGGGCCCGTGAAAGAAGTGAAAGAACCAAAAGGGACGGTAACCCGACAACCTACTCCTAGGTTGTTGGCGATTTCCCGGAGATTGCGCGCTGGGGGCTGAGGCGTTTTTCGGACAGGCGAACGATGCCGTGACGCAGCATAGCGATAGCGTTGGCAGTGTGAGCGCACCCCTGTGGAGGGAGCCCTTCGGTGTTCTTTGAAAGTGCTCCCTCGGAGTCCTAGCGTGGGGGAGGGGTGGCGGCCGACCAGCGGTTCCCCGTCTGCGCTTGCGCCTGCACCTCTGCTGACCCGGCCCGCTCGCTCGCGCAAGTCCGCTGCGCGCGGAGCCGCGGTGGCCGGCAGCACTGCGCGTGCGCGTTGAAGAGCTTGTTGAGGAGCGGCGCTGGCGGACGTCGGGCGAGCGGCGCGTGACGTCGTGAGGAGCGCTTTAAAGTGCGGGCTGGGCCGGGCGTCTGAGGGTCTAGCCGGGAGTCGAGCCGATTCTTCGCAGCGGCCCTCCGCGGCATGAGGCGCTGCTGGCGCCCCTGCCCCCCGGGACGTGGAGAAGGTGGAGGAGGAGGAAGCTCCATAGCCGCCACCGCTGCATGACTCGCCGCCCCTGAGGTTCGACCCAGCGCCTGGCCCTCAACTCCCCCAGCCGGGTCCTCGTATGGGGACCTGGCGCTGAGGACCCCCTGCCCTCCGGGGGCCCCGGGCCGCGTCCCCCGAGAGCCATGCCCGGCCGTCCCGGCCGCCCCGAAGGACCCTAGAGCAGCGTCGCGGGGCCATGGCGGCCGCCAGCGGTTACACGGACCTGCGTGAAAAGCTTAAGTCCATGACGTCCCGGGACAACTATAAGGCGGGCAGCCGGGAGGCAGCGGCGGCTGCGGCCGCCGCCGTGGCCGCCGCCGCTGCCGCCGCCGCCGCCGCCGAGCCTTACCCGCTGCCCGGGGCCAAACGCAAGTACCAGGAAGACTCGGACCCCGAACGCAGCGACTACGAGGAGCAGCAGCTGCAGAAGGAGGAGGAGGCGCGAAAGGTGAAGAGCGGCATCCGCCAGATGCGCCTCTTCAGCCAGGACGAGTGCGCCAAGATCGAGGCCCGCATCGACGAGGTGGTGTCCCGCGCCGAGAAGGGCCTGTACAACGAGCACACGGTGGACCGGGCTCCACTGCGCAACAAGTACTTCTTCGGCGAGGGCTACACGTATGGCGCCCAGCTGCAGAAGCGCGGGCCGGGCCAGGAGCGCCTCTACCCGCCGGGCGACGTGGACGAGATCCCCGAGTGGGTCCACCAGCTGGTGATCCAGAAGCTGGTAGAGCACCGCGTCATCCCCGAGGGCTTCGTCAACAGCGCCGTCATCAACGACTACCAGCCCGGGGGCTGCATCGTGTCCCACGTGGACCCCATCCACATCTTCGAGCGCCCGATCGTGTCTGTGTCCTTCTTTAGCGACTCCGCGCTCTGCTTCGGCTGCAAGTTCCAGTTCAAGCCTATCCGAGTGTCGGAACCTGTGCTTTCCTTGCCGGTGCGCAGGGGGAGCGTGACTGTGCTCAGGTAACCCACCTGGGAGGAGGGGCGGCCCTGCTGCTGTAACTGCCTACCCTGACCCAGGAGGCAGCGGCCACTAGGCGCCCGCACTTTAGTTCTGACCTACTCCTGTCTTTCATACTTGTAGTAAGAAAGTAGGGACGGGTCTGGGAACCATCTAGAATTCTGTGTCCGGAGGGTAGGTGTGACGTGATCACGGACTGACTGAGAGTTAATCTATAGGCATCTTTCCAGAAGGCTAAAATAATTAGCAATCTCTTTTCCTTTGTGATTTTAGCAAGTTTTTATTCTGGGCCTCCGTTTTCAAGTTTATGTGTTTTTTAAAAAATGAGTTGAACTTACCATTTCGAAATCTTCCCAACTGTGCCATTCATGGTTTCCTTAACAGAGAAAGTAAACTATTTATGAATTTCTTAACAGAAAATACAGGGAAGGTCCCTGGAGCATATTTAATTGATACACATTCTCCATTCCCAAGAAGGGCAGTGACTTCCCTGGAATTAATTGAACAGAGTTGTGGTTGGGCCAGGAATAGAGTGCAGCCCACATTTAAAATTCAGTCCCTGTTGGGTGCAGTAGACCATCGGTCCTTCGTAAGAATGTGTTTACCTGTTACCAGGAATAAATGAAACAAAGCAGGTCTCTACCTGGAATTTGGTCTTATAGTTATGTCAGTAGCAGGACTTAGGTTCTTGGCCTATTTTGGGCCCCAAATTCTGCTGAGAATTAGTCAGTGCCCTGGCCCCCAGAGGAGACTGCCGGCTGGAACACCTTTGCTGTTTATATGAAGCAGAACATTATCTGGAAGCTGCCTCCTTCAGCCTTGAAACAAGTAAATCTAGCAATGTATTTCAGTAATCCCCAAAACCTCCTAGGAGGTCTAGACTCCAGCTGTTCAGAGAGGCTTGGTTGACCATCAAATTCTAGTACAGCATCAGGACACTCCAGTTTTGTTGTGAGCAGTTTAACCTCTGAAGTGTAATCAGTGCTGTAGCCCACAGTCATGGGGAGAAGCAGGGTCGGTGGAGCCCTCTGAATATCATGAGCAGGTCATCTAATTTGAGTTGAACAGCTGAGGCTGATTCCATACCTGGGATGGCAGCAGAGCCTTGTGATCCTGAAGGCCTCCTGGTGGGAAATTTGGGGAAGTCAGTGGCAGTAGAAGCAGTACTTTGGCTTCCTTATGTATCAGTGGCCCCTTTGTCAATTGGGCTTCTGGCTTCTCAGCCCTACACATGGTGCTCCCAGATGGGTGTCTTAGCAGAGCCCTTTAGGGTGGGATTTCAGGGCACACCCTCCAAGTGGCTTGCTGTGGAAGACAGCTTGGTGTCTGACTCCATTGAAGGGTACTAGGTTCTGAGAGGACTTCATACAAGGGCCATTTGGTCTCTTAATGGGATATCAGTTTTCCACATAGTCACAGGGGGTTGTCATCAGAAGGTCTAACAGTAGTCGGTTGTGTATTGAGATCACAAGGGACAGTTTGTGACTTTGAGAATCCCCCCACCCCTATACACATGCATACCCCTTTATTGAAGAACAGAAGTTTCAGGTTCTGAAAATGCAGGTCTGGGAACACTTTGTAAAGTATATGTTTGTCTGACCGCTATGCTGTACACCTGAAACCAATACAAAATAATACTGAAAGTAAACTGTAATTGAAAGATAAAAATGTTTTTTAAATGCCAGTCTGTTAGTGATTGGCAATGGGATTGCATCATCAGGAAAATTATCTTCATCTTTTCTTCAAAATAGTAAAGTCCTAAAGGTTTCAAGTCCCTTCCCTGGCTGTGGAGTTAGTGTAGGAGGCTCAGCATGTCCTGAAAAGTGCTGCCCCAGGCTTTGAATCCAGCTCTCATTTGGGATCTTGTGGGCAGTC
This sequence comes from Myotis yumanensis, assembly GCF_028538775.1. Lineage (NCBI taxonomy): Eukaryota > Metazoa > Chordata > Mammalia > Chiroptera > Vespertilionidae > Myotis > Myotis yumanensis. The sequence goes on from NW_027223767.1 coordinate 1,955,294, forward strand.
TCTGAGCTTGCTGTCCTATTTGTAAAGCCTAGTAGAATTAAGTGTCGTGATTTTGTGCGTGACATAGGGCCTGGCGCTTAAATGGGTGCTTGCTTTTGTGCACACCCATTTAATGCGTCCCTGCTCTCTCTGGAGAAGCGGATAGGGATTTGATAGAGCCTAAAACATGCCTTTTCCCTTCATGGAATTCACAGACCAGTGGAGACTGCAGACAGTTACAGCCCAGGAAGGCAACTGCAGGAGTGCATTAAACGGGGGGAGAAGGGACATTTTAACCCACTCTGGAGTGTTGGAAGTTTGGGGGAGGAAGTAAGCTGGAACTTGAAGGGTGACTAGGAGTTAGCTAAGCAAACTCTTTTGGCAGCAGTAGCAGGGAATAGGTAAGGGGCATAGGTAGGTGCTAACTTGAGGCAGATGAAGTTTATTATTAGCTCTCATATCCGACCTGGACCTGAAGTAGATTCTGGTGCGGCATGCCTTGGTAAAATAGCAGTACTGTTGACATTTTGGGTGGGCTAATTCTTTGTTGTGCTGGGGCTATCCTGTATATTGTAGAATGTTTAGCAGCATCCCTGGCCTCTATCCACTAGATGCCACTATCACCTATGACAGTACAAAAATGTCTCCAGATATTGCCAAATGTCCCTTGTGGGGCAAAATCATCCTCAGTGGAGAGCCATTGTTCCAGGGTTCTGAACACTCCCACTTATTTAAATCTTATAGCACCTGCCCACTTAGCACTCTCAGCTTACTTGGTATGCAGGTGGGTGAACACCTGCCAGCTTGTGGTTCTTTTCAAATCTTGCTCGGTTCTAGCTCAGTGGTTCTCAACCTGTGGGTCGCGACCCCTTTGGCAGTCGAACGACCCTTTCACTGGGGTCGCCTAAGACCATCCTGCATACCAGATATTTACACGATGATTCATAACAGTAGCAACGAAAATAATTTTATGGTTGGGTCACAACATGAGGAACTGTATTTAAAGGGCCAGAAGGTTGAGAACCACTGTTCTAGCTGGTAAAAAGGTGATGCTTTCTTTCACTTCCTAGTATGTATCCCATCCCAGTGGTGAGAAGTTGTAAGGCTGCCATTGGAAGGGAATGGCTGATGAAGAGTGGTTCTCTGTAGTTGGGGAAGGTTTGTAGTAATTCTCATTTGACTCAGACTTCAGTTGCTGGTGGCAGCGGTGTCTGTACCTGTTCAAGGCAACATGGCGGGAATACACTTTTATATTTAACTAGAGGCCTGGGTGGGATCCCTCAGACTGGCTTGCGGGGATCGGGCCGAAACCCACTCTCTGACATCCCCCAAGGGGTCCTGGATTGCGAGAGCATGGTTCTCGGGTGATGCACCCTGGAATTGGGCTCCCTCCTCTCTGGTTCTGGGTGTTGTGTCACCCGAAAACTGCAGCTGCCAAGTCACCACAGCTCCACAGCTCCTGCATTGAGCACCTGCCCCCTGGTGGTCAGTGCATGCCATAGCTACCAGTTGGAGCATCTGCCCCCTGGTGGTCAGTGCACGTTCATAGCTACCGGTCGGACAGTTACTTAGGCTTTTATATATAGAGATAGTTGTCAGCATGGATATTAGTGTGTGGCACACATTGACTCAGCAGTGTCCAACTGTGGGCATAGAGCAAGGCCTCACAGACCCTTCTGGAATAGCTTCAGACTTCTTTCCAAACCCCGTTAGCGGTTGTTTTTTCCCTTTCCCATGATGGGCTTGGGTGGACCCTCTCTTAATGCTGTTCTCTAGGGAACTAAATATATTTCACCTCCTCTTCATACCACATTCCTCTCCTATTCCTTGAATGGGCAGATTAAAACATATTTCAGTTGGATTAATTAGAATGACTACCTCAGCCTAATTGCTTACTTGCTGCTACTTTTAATCATTGCTGCATGGTCAGTGGTTGTGGTGGCCATGTGCCCGGAGACCCAGGCCTTAGCCATCTGTCTGGAAATGACTATCTCACCCAGCCATGGGATAGGAAGAGGGGAGCTCAGCCTGTGACTTCTAGTAAATAGTTGATAATGGGGTGGAGTGGGCACCCCTGTCAGTTCTGGGCTAAGGGCTGATCTTGTTCAGCGGGTTGAAAGCAAAATTTAGGTTTCTGGCTTAAAATAGTTGGGAAAGTAGGGCATATAGGTCTGGGCCACATCTCTTGTGTGGAATCTTTCAATTCCATGGGAGGGGAAGGAACCTCAGGATCAAGTCAGGGCTGTGCATTCTTAGGAGGCACTCTGGGCCAGGGGAGTTGGCTGACCTTGGTTCTGCCAGGCCTGACAAGAAGGCAGAGGGCAGTGAAGGAAAGGAAGCTCGTAGGCAAGCTATGGTCTTAATCTTGGAGCTCAGAGCAAGCAGAAAATAAATAGGCCATAAAAATTGCAGGGTTGAATGGGCATTTTCAGCTGGGCAGTTGTGTGCAATTGTTGCTGAGGTATTGCTGAGGCTAGTGAAGCCCCAAGGAGAGATTGGATCCTGTCACCAGGAAACATAGTGGGCTTTCTTCCTAGCCCTCATTACCTACTCTCCTATCCAAAATAAAAAGCAAAAGCCAGTGTAGCACACTGAAACCAGGAGTTGAATTATAGTTCCAGAGTCACCACCTTAGCTGTTGACCTTGAGCAAGTTACTTAACCTCTCTGGGCCTTAGTTTTTCCTCTGCCAGATAGGGCTGTTAATACCATAGGGTTGTTATCGAAGATTGAATCTCTTTCACAGTATGGAATGCTTGAAGTTTAGGTAAAGTGTCTCTGGAGATGAGCTGATGAGCTGCCTTCTCTGCTCAGCTACTCCATCTATACCTTGGTGTATACAGAATTGGGGCTCAGAGAAGGTTGACCTTCTTTATAGGAAGCTTTCCTACAAATTAGGCAATGTGTCTTCTTAGAGGTTTACCCAGGTGGCTGACCTGCTACCCCCGAAAAACCTAAGCTTCTCAGCCATGCAAAGATCATTGGATGCTGCCCAGAGCAGGTGACACCAGCCAGAGGGAGGCTGTCACAAGGCCAATATCTTGGCCAGTCCCTCCACCTCTGGTTTTATCCTGCGCCAGGCAGGGCACAGAGTAGAAGGGGAATCGTGGCCATTTTGGAAACGTGCCTTAACAACTCAGTCTCCAAGACTGTCCCCTAGAGGAGAAGTGTACAGTCCCTTATCATTGAGTTTTTCAGATTTCTCATTTATCCTGCACCTAATCCTCTGAGGAATGACTTGCTGTTTTGCAGATGTAGAAACAGGCTTCAAAGCAGTAAAAAAGTTGAGCTCAACACACACGTCATTGTGTCCACCGTATGCAGAGATGAGTAAGAACTTTGCAAAGCTTTGTCTTGTAGGGAAGATATTTTCCATAAGGCTGCATGTAGTAGTAGAGAGGCGTGGGTGGGCAGTGAGGGGAACCCAGCCCTGGGGAGTTGAGGGGTCACTCTAATGCACAAAGCTAGTGGATGACAGAGCCAGGCTCTCTGAGTCTTGATGCTTGCAGCATACTACTCACTGCTGCTTGAGGGGGCTCAACCCAGGCAGGCTGATCAGCATGAGGTATTTCTTCCTTTCTCTTCTCTATGAAAACAAAAGAGCAGGAGGCACTGGACTTTGCTTTATGCCCAGGGTAAAGCTGGACCCAGGCATATTAAGTTTCAAGTTGGCAGACTAGGACTTGCAAACAGGTTCTCTTATGACAAGTAGGTTCCTTAGTAGTAAGTAACTTGCCCTCGTGGTCTCTGCTGGACACTTTCTGCTGAAGGTTGGCCAGACGAGTGTCCCTTGATCAGGACTTTGAGCCTCCCGCTCCCAGCAGAGCCCAATACTCTGAGAAGGGCTTAGTACATGGTGTCACAACTGCCAGGAAGTTCCAGAAGACCAGTGCTAATGAGCTTTTCAGGAGGGTCAGTGCCATGGTCATTTCTGTAGGCCTCTGTAGTCCTACCTCCTCACTAGTTCTGAGGCCTGGGCTCTGTGGCTTGTTTTACATTCTAGAGCCTTTGGGACATGGGGACAGTCAGGATTTGGCAAACATCTGGATTTTCTCCAGAACTATATTAAGGGAATGGTTCCTTGTTGGAGATGGGAAGTCAAGTCCCTTGGTATAGTGCCTGCAGTAAAGTCAAGCAGATGGAAAACACTTGTTAACAGTAGGAAAGGCTGCCTGTAGCCAGTACTGCAGATTTAGGCCATAGAAATGTGCCTTGAGAACCTTTGGGGAATTGGATTTAGCTCTTTGAGGAAGTCCTGTGTTTACATGGGACTGTCTTGCAGCCCAGATCTGCACTTCCCCAGTGTGGAGTGCAAGAACGTAGGAGGGGACCTCGCCCTGGGAATAGGGCCCAGGAGGCCTCTGCTGCTGGCAGATCCCTGCATGGGGAGCCTGGATCATGTCTTCTTGGTAAGGAATCTACCCCAGGTTCTGGCTTGCCCCAGGGTGGTCCAGGGCCCTCTGGTTTGTGTCAAATGTTTAGTCAATGGGAGTGGGGTGCCATGCTCTCAATGAGGGCATGTGATGGGGCTTGGGAAGCTGAGTTTGCTTCCAGAATATCAATAGGAACGATGTTAGCTGTGAAGAGGACAGTCATCTACATTTATTGGTCGGTGAGAGTTTTAAAAATCATGTGTCTGATGAAAACAGGAATTTGAGTGTCACAGCTGTCTTCAAGATTTTGGATTCCCCCAAATGGAGGTTTTTTTAAAGCTTTTATTTTTCAAGTAGACAGATCCTCTTTGTGAACATTGCAGTCAGTGCTGTCAGCGTTTAACTTGGATTCCTCTGCAAGCCAAAGGGTGAGGGACAGGGAGAGAAGGAGGAGGAGGAGATACTTGTCTTGTCACCAAGGTCTGGCCTGAGTCACTCCAACTGTCTCCAAAGTGACAAAGGTGTACCCTTTCGGTGGCCCTTGAAAAGAAGGGCTCCTCGCTTGTACAGGGGGATTCCTGCTTTGGCTTCTGCCTTAAGGCTCTTCTTTGCCTCATCTCAGGTCTTCCTTGCATGGTTTCAGAACAGAAATGTTATTTACCTCTCAAATAATGGGGCCCAAGCGGCAGTAAGACCTGGGCCATATTTTTCCTCCTTTTCCCCCCAGGAACCTTGGTTGTCTGATTACTCTTCATGCTCACTTGCTCTGTGTTTTTTTTTTCAGTGGATATGCTGCTGATGAAATCACTCACTGCATACGGCCTCAGGACATCAAGGAGCGAAGAGCAGTCATCATCCTCAGGAAGTAAGTGCTCTGGTCTGGCACCTGCTTGCCTGCCTGTCTGAAGATCTAGGTTTGGGTTGCCTTAGAACTCGGCTCCTTTGTATCAATGTCATGGCAGCGTAAAACCTGAGAGAAGGAAAAGGCTTGTAAGGTCTGGGGGGTTTTGTGTGTTTTTATTTATTGACTAGAGGTCCGATGCACAAAATTCCTGCAAGAGTAGGCCTTCCTTCCCCTGGCTGCTGGCACCAGCTTCCCTCTGGCACCCGGGACCCGGGCTTCCTCACAGCCCGGCTTTGTCCGGAAGGTCGTCTGGAAGGACGTCCAGTCTAATTAGCATATTACACTTTTACAATTACAGATTTTTAGAGAGAGAAACATGCACTTGTTTTTACATTTATTTATACATTCATTGGTTGGTTCTTGTATGTGCCCTGCCTTGCGATTGACCTTGGCATATCAGGACGATGCTCCACCAAGCTACCTGGCCAGGGCAGGTCTGTTTTTTTTTAATTCTGTGAGGATAAAGTTGTTGTATCTCTTCTTCATCAGCAAATTAAGTTCTGTGGCTATTTAACTAGTGATTTTATTTTTTTTTATTTTTTATTTTTTTAATGTATTTTATTGATTTTTTACAGAGAGGAAGGGAGAGAGAGATAGAGAGTTAGAAACATCGATGAGAGAGAAACATCGACCAGCTGCCTCCTGCACATCTCCCACTGGGGATGTGCCCGCAACCCAGGTACATGCCCTTGACGGGAATCGAACCTGGGACCTTTCAGTCTGCAGGCTGACGCTCTATCCACTGAGCCAAACCGGTTTCGGCTTAACTAGTGATTTTAGTTAGGACTGAGCAAAAGCCCATGCTCTCGGTGTTTATGGGAACAGTCTTTTTTTTTTTTTTAATTTTTATTTATTTATTTTTTTATTTTAATAATATTTATTTCTTAAAGTATTACAAAGAGTATTACATATGTCTCCTTTTTTCCCCCCCTTGACAATCCCCCCGCCCCTACGCCCGCCCCCCCCGCCCCGTGTCTTGTGTCCATTGGTTAATCTTATATGCATGCATATAAGTCCTTCAGTTGGTCTCTTAATCCCCCCCCCCCAACCTTCCCCAGGCTTCCCACTGTAGTTTAACATTCTGTTATGGGAACAGTCTTAAGATAAGATTTGGGGAACACTTTTCCAGAACCTCCCCTTTTCCCCACTTCCTTGGTTCTGATTTGTCATGTGTTTCTGTTGATTATTTTTAGACTGTGCCTTAGCAGCCTGCTTTTAAAATGTCCGTGTTTTCACTTTGGGAAGGAGCAGAGAGTGAGGAAAGGAAACGAAGGTGGGAGGTTAGGCTGCAGTGTTCAGCAGGTGCATAACTTGGGCCTGGCTGTTCCTCTTCTCTGGCCAGGGAGTCAGGAGTGTACTGACCAATACTGCCAAAACTAGCCTGACCTGCAGTTCTTTCTGCTCATGGGGTGAATGGACTGAGCCAAGCAGACACTGGGTCAAGATAAACTTGCCTTTAGAATGGAATCCTGAGGGGCAAGGTAATTGTCCAAGATCAGATAAGACATCAGTGAGCAGAGCAGGACTGGTGCTTAGACCCAAGCTGGCGCAGGATGTCCTTAAAGGTTGCCATCTTTTTTGTTGTTGTCAATCCTCCCGACAATATTTTTTTCCATTGATTTTTAGAGAGAGTGGAAAGAAGTCGGGGGAGGGAGAGAGAAACATTGATGTGAGAGAGAGACATCGATTGGTTACCTCCCACATGCACCCCAACCAGGGCTAGGGATTAAACCTGCATCCCAGGTACGTGCCCTTGACTGGGAACCAAACCCATGACCCTTTGGTCCATGGGCCAATGCTCTAATCACCTAGAAACACCAGCCAGGGCTTTTTAAAAAATTTTTTTAATATTCTTTAGAACAGTTTCAGATTTACAGAAAATAGTGAAAATAGTACTAAGAGGTCCCATGTACCAAGCACCCCATGCCCCCCTATTTGTTAACATATTATGTCAATGTGGTATTTGTATTACAATAAAAAAATTAATATAGATCCAGGATTCTTAATTAAAGTCCATATTTTATTTAGATTTCCTTAGTTTTTTCCTAATGTACTTTTGTTCTAGGATTCCACATTACATTTAGTTGTCATCTCACCTTAGACTACTTGGCGGTGACTGTTTCTCAGATTTGCCTTACATATGATAGCATTGATAGTCAGGTATTTTATATAATGTTTTTCAATTGGGATTTGTCTCATGTTTTCCTCATGGTTAGACTGGGGTTATAGGTTTTGAAGAGGAAGACCACAGAGGAATAAAGCACCACTCTCCTCAGTGTTGTGTCCAGGGCACAGGACCTTGATATTGAGCTTGATCACCTGGCTGAGGCGGTGTTAATCAGATTTCTGCATGCTAAAGTTATACTATTTCCCTCTGTCCATACTGTCTCCTTAGGAGAGAGGTCACTGTGTGTAGCACACGCTTAAAGAGTGGGGAGTTAGCTCTCTTCTGTAAGGGGGAGTAGCCCCACAAAGTACTTGGAATTCTGAACAGGAATTGTTTCTTCTCCCCTACTTGTTTATGTCTTTACTAGAGGCCCGATGCACGAAATTCGTGCAAGGGGCTTGGCCTTCACAGCTGCGGCAGCTTGCCTCGGCCCTCACAGCCCTGGCTTTGTCCAGAAGGTCATCTGGAAGGACTTTCCGGAAGGACGTCCAGAAGGTTGTTCGGCTGTCCAGTCTAATTAGCATATTATGCTTTTATTATTATAGATTCAATCATTTACTTATTGGTATGGATTTATGGGTAGTTATTTTATGCTCAGCTTGTTCTAGGTTTTGCCTTTAAGTCCTTATTTCTGACTTAACCTTTTTTTTTTTTTAACTTCAGTCAATAACTTTGGTATCTTGACCCTTTGGGCCTAGAACTTCAGAATAATGTGATGAAGTCTCTTTGGTGTGGTTCTGCCACTTCATCAAGTCAAAACTGTGAGTCTGTGTTTTATCATATGTAGAATGGAGATGATTTAGACCTATGGTGCAGGTAGAGTACGAGGCATATTTGGGAGCTCCAGACACGGGTCAGCTTGGCAGCTGGCAGCCTCTCTGTTCTAGCCAAAAGAATGTTCCCAGAATTCATCAGAAGAAGGGTTTTTATCTGCCTTTCTACTTTCTTTTCCTGTGGTTCCCAGCACAGGCCAAAACCCAGAATCTGGAAGTGATGGAGTCCAGAGCCTACCCTTTCTGGCCTCTCCAGTCGTTTCTTCTCAGTCTATACTTGACACTTTCCAAGTGCAGCCAGGGACAAGTGGTCTGCCCAGAACGAACTACAAAGGAACTCCTAGAGTGATACAGCACCAGAGCAGAACTTTTCAGGTGTTCCCGCCAAGCTTCTCAAAATAGGTTATCTCAGAAATCTTCACTGGAGGTGCAAATGGAGGTGGCCATAGCCAGAGCATCAGCTGTTTCCTGCTTTTTGTAAATTTATTTTTTTTAGTTTTTAAAATATATTTTTATTGATTTCAGAGAGGAGGGGAGAGGGAGAGAGAGAAACATCAATAATGAGAGAGAATCATTGATTGGCTGCCTCCTGCACAGCCCACACTGGGAATAGAGCCCACAACCTGGGCATGTGCCCTGACTGGGAATCGAACCCTGATTCATAGGTCGATCCTCAACTACTGAGCCGCATAGGTCGGGCTGTTTCCTTCTTGAATGGTGTCTCCCATACCTGGCTGCCTGGGATGACTAAGTTAGATACTCCTTGTAGAACTATTTGTCTATACTCTTACCAGTTCCTCCAAGAAGCTCTTTAGCGAGCTGGGCCCCTGGCAGTAGTCTGACCTCAGATAATGGCTATTGTAGGTGACTGAGGGTCTTTGACCTTCTGACTTGAGTGGTCCCAAGAGCCAGCCAGGTACTAGGCTGGAGGGCAGACACACAGCTTTTGGTGTGAGAGGGCTGAAGAGTGGGAAAGTGCTCCCCAGCTTCCCCAGGCAGCTGAGGCACAGGCATCTCTGTTTTAGAATAAAATTCAAAATCCTTGTTGGTCTCTGCCTATCCATCCATCCAGCCTAATCTCTTCTACTCCTCACTTATGTTACAGTGCCTGCTTTTCCTAGTATGGTCCTTGGACTTCTGTCCTGGGCTCTTACAACAGTGTGGTCTCTGTTGGGAATGCTTTCCCATATAACACTTTCAGCTTCTGACCTACACCCTACCCTCCAAATGGTCCACATTCACACACTGAACGTTGGTTAACCTAGCCATCCTTCAAGGCTCAGATGTTGGTTGTTTTGACATGCAGGGAGCATTATATACACACATGTGGCCCTCTTATACCCTTCCTGCTTAAATTGTCACAGCCAGTACACTTAGCATTGTGAATTTCCAAATCTGCTTTCTGTAGGGACAGGGAGAGCCTTATCCATCTGGGGCTCAGCATGAGGCCTGGCTCAGAGGAAGACAGTTCAGGCTGAAGAGGAGCAGCTCCAGAGTAGTTGTAGGGGCTTGTCTTGGAAAAGGACAAGCTGGTGACAAGATGAAAAGGGGAGCATCCTGGCCCAGGCATTTCCCAGACATCAGGGATATGGCCTTAGTGGGGCACCTGGCTAACTTGATGTCTTTTGTGAAGTCATGTTTAAATGAGTAGAATTTGGGCATTGAGCTGGCCCTACTCATAGGCAGAGGGGTATAGCCAGTCTGTCTCCCCACTAAGTTCAGGAAAAGATTACACAGACTGCTGAGCAAAGGCCTAGGGCAGTGGTTCTCAACCTTCCTAATGCCGCGACCCTCTAATACAGTTCCTCATGTTGTGGTGACCCCTAACCATAAAATTATTTTCGTTGCTACTTCATAACTGTAATTTTGCTACTGTTATGAATCGTAATGTAAATATCTGATATGCAGGATGTATTTTCATTGTTACAAATTGAACATAAAGCATAGTGATTAATCACAAAAACAATATGTAATTATATATGTGTTTTCTGATGGTCTTAGGCGACCCCTGTGAAAGGGTCGTTCGACCCCCAAAGGGGTCGCGACCCACAGGTTGAGAACCGCTGACCTAGGGCCTCTGTCACTGGCTCAGGTCAGTCAGCTGGAATGGTCTTTCTTAGGGCCTTATGGGGAGGAAATGGAGGGGTGGCTGCCAAGTGCTTTCTGGCTCAACAAAACGCAGCTCCTTTGAATATGGGTGATGCTGAGTCATCATGCACGTGGTGCCATCATTTCTCACAGGGAGGACTGGGATGTTGGGGTGACCTGAGAGCTTCTGTAGGAGGAATCTTTGGGCTGCAGCTTAGCTTTATAATACTAGTATGTTTGGGGGCACTACCAGTAAATGGCTGAGTGAGGCCTAGAACCTGGCTCTCCTGGTGCTGAGTCTTGTGGTCCTTTGGTGGATGGCACAGTGGCACACCCCACGTACGCCCTGCTCCTGCCCTAGTGTGTCACTGGGGTGTATGCTATGATTTTAAGAAACAAACTCACATACAGAAGGGCTTTCTTGCTTCTGCTATGCAAGTAGAGAGCTGATTGATGAGAGTGTTTTACGTGAGAAGGGGGCTGCTCTACAGAGAGTGGGTTGCAGGCTGGTCAGCTCTTCAGCATCCCCCAGTTTCCCTGAATGTCTCTGTTTCCCAGTCCACTGAGGGCAAGCTGCCCAGCATGCATCTTTGTCAGTCATTGGTACCCCAGGCGGGAAGCTGACCTAACCGTCATGAAGGTACAGTTAAAGTTTTAAATTACTGCTTAGAGGATGAAGCGGCTCATCAATTTCTAGGGTATAGCAATTCATCAGGGCAGGTGGTAGTGGTGTCCCATTTTTTTCCATGATTCTCTGGTGTGCAGTCTTCTGTAGGACCTTGTGCGCTGCCCCAGGCCACGCACTCACCTACTAGGTGCTAGGCATCGGGTAGAGCGCTGCCTGCACGTTAATTCTCCGAGTAGAGTGTGAATGCTGGGAAGGGGTCAGATCGGAAGTGAACTGCCTCCGGTGATCTAGCAAGTTTGGAATGATCTTTGACGGGGAATTCCTGACTTGGAAACATTAAGCATCTACCATGCACAAGGCACCCAAGGCAACTTAGGTCCCTTAGTGGTTGGTATGTGATAGGTGGGCATTTTGCATGCCAGTGCAGCACAAGCTGAATGAGTACTGTTCTAGAAGCACAGAGTGTGTTCCCTGGATATAAATACCTGGGGGAGCAGGTATTTATATCCAGCACCAGCCAGGTGGCTCAGTTGGTGGGAACAGGTTCGATTCCTAGTCAGGGCACATATCTAAGTTGCAGGTTCAATCCCGGGTCAGGGCATGTACAGGAGACAACGCATCGGTGTTTCTCTCTCTCCCGGCCCCTTTCTCTTGCTCTAAAAAAATTTCAATAAAAACATCCTTGGGTGAGGGTTAAAAAAAAAATTATATCCAGCTTGGTAGGTTTGGGGAGGGTGTTTAAGAAAGGCTTGAGAGCACGCCCATGCCTTTCTTCCCTCTCAGGTGTATCTCCTGAACCTGTTTCCAAGGCCCTTTTCTCTGATTTTCCATGAACCAGAGCACCCCCGCATGGCTCACTTCTTTCCTGTAACATTTTTGAGAGCCAATGTAGCTCTGCCCAGGCTTTCCTGTTGCTTCTTATAACCTAAGCTCTTCCTCATTTCACTGTCTCTAGCTTTAATAAACGTATTCTCAAAATTTAAAAAGCTTGGTGATCTGGCCCCTGTGCTAGACACTGCTTGTTAGGCAGAAATGATAAGCACAAAGTCAGGAAGTTTAGAGGACCTCTGTAGCTGAGGGGTGATATGGGGGAAGGAGGCCTTGGATCAACACTTGATCTCAGGAGAGAGCTCTGGACTCTCATGGACTTCTAGTTGGTGACCAGGGCATCCAATCCATTAGTCTTCAGGAATCCTGAGGCTTGTATACAAGACTTTATTCCTGCACGGGGTGCTCTACAATTCACTACATAAAGTGGCTCAGGGAATACACTTTCCTGTCAAATGGTGCTCATCTCAGAGTAGGCTGAAGCTGGAAGAAGCAGCTTGAGTATCATTTGCCAAGTGTTAACCAAGGCTGGTATGAGCTGGGCTCTGTGCCAGTACCAGGAAAGGGGTCTCTTCTCATTCCCTTGTCCTTTGGGGAAAGGCAGACATTTAGCACTTCACCAAGGAGTGGCCTGGAAGGCTTTCCAGAGACATGCTACCTGAAGGTGGTCAAGGATGTGTGGGCTTCACACAAGCACAGAAGAGGCTTAGGGGCAAAGACAGTTCAGGCAGAAGAGATGCTCTTTACAGAGGCTTGAAGTCGGGACTCTGAGGTAGCCCATTCTGGAACACAGAGTAGAGATGGGTTGGAGCAATTGATACAATCTAAGATCGTCAGAAAAGACTTCGTGCTGTGCAGAGAAATCTGGAGGTGCTGGGGAGCTGCTGAAGCATGTGAGCAGTGGGGCGAGGGATTTGCAGGCGAGAAATTGTCTGGAGGAGGCTGAGCTAAATGGCTTATTTGGTCATTCAGGTCAAGGGGTCTCAGGGGTCAAGGGAGACCCTCCCTGAAAGCTCTAGTGTGAGGCTGTGTGTGTGGATGAGCTGAAGGGAGACTGGAAGGCACACTCAGCTTTGCCCCTGAGGGATGGGGATGAGGAGACAGCTTTTGGCCAGGCCTGAGACATCATCCCCCTGAGACTCCTGCCATCACTTCTGTCTTCACAATTCTTGTCTCTTGTGCCAAGGGTTAGCCCACCTTTCTTCTCTGGTCCAATGAGTGTGTGTCCACATGCATACACCCTACCCATTGGTCACTCAGTAGACAAGGGCGTACTCACATATGCCCACCACATTGCTTCCTGCCTCCCTTGGGAAAGCCAGGCTTTATAGCACAAAAGGGTGCTTGGTGAGGGTGGAGCCAGAAGTTGGAGTGGTTGGCAGCAGACCCTGAAGTTCAGACTGGTGGTGGTGGTCTGTCTGCACTGCCCTGTTCTGCTGCAGTGATGCAAACCCACCTGGGCTTCAGAAGCCATCGTAGGGTTGTAGCTGTGTGACATAGGCAAGTGACTTGGTCTCCAGTTCAGCATTGCTTCCCACCTTTGCAGTGGGTATAAGCCTCCCTAGCAGCTTCTCTGGAGGATTCCGAGTGATAAAGGAACAGAGTCAACTCCCCATCCCCTCAGGTCACGTGGTAATGTGTTACATTAATGCTGTCATCCTCCCTTTGTTCTGGCTTCCCCTATACCAGTGGTTCTCAACCTTCCTAATGCCTCGACCCTTTAATACAGTTCCTCATGTTGTGGTGACCCCAACCATAAAATTATTTTCGTGGCTACTTCATAACTGTAATTTTGCTACTATTATGAATCGTAATGTAAATATTTGATATGCAGGATGTATTTTCATTGTTACAAATTGAACATAATTAAAGCATAGTGATTAATCACAAAAACAATATGTAATTATATATGTGTTTTCTGATGGTCTTAGGCGACCCCTGTGAAAGGGTCGTTCGACCCCCAAAGGGGTCTCGACCCACAGGTTGAGAACCGCTGCCCTATACCGAGGCTCAGTCCCTGCCTTGTTAATCCTCGCTTCATGTGCCTGTGGTGCCTTGCTGTGACTGGGGGATGCTGACTCAGATCTATGATGCAGGTCTTCGTTCCTGTTGCCACCTGAGGGGGCCCAGACCTTACTGCTAGAACTGGGCTTTCTTACTCCAAATCTGTGGCTTTGCACACTGAACCTTAAAGGGCCTGGCCTGCTCCCTGGCCTTTGAAGAGGGGTTTGGTCTGAAGTTAAGCTGCTGGTGGGCTCTCAGCTTGGAATCTGGATCTAGCCTGGCTTCCTGCAGCTTTGTGGCTTTTTGGATGTGGAGGGAGGGCAAGAGCTTCTCCAGCGTTTCTGAGATGTACCGTAACAGCCCCAGGGGATGGGTTGGGAGCCCTTTGGCGCCCCAAAGCTTATACTGTCCCCAAAATGAGTACATGATTCTGGACTCTGGTAGGGCCACTTCCGATTATCCCTCCTCTGAGGGCTGCCCCGTGATAACAACAGAACAGTCATGTGCGGAGAACAGTACCCTTTCCTCACTTAGGCAGCTAGAGAGCAGCAGAGCCAGTCCAGGTCCCTGTCCTGTCTCTCCAGTCTCAGCTGGTTGTAACTTTCTTCCCAGCTTCTCCAGCAGTCCTAGAACCCTAGTGAGGGGCCACCACCACTGTGCCCGGGCTGCCCAGGCAGGCCACTCAGCTAGTAAGCAGCTTTAGGGCGGGGCAAACCGGGACTTGGCCTGTGCCAGCGTGGCAGGATGTGCTTGTGTTTTCTGGCCCCCGAGGTGTGTAGTTTGGGCTCTCCTCGTGGTGGCTCTGCTGCTCTCTTGCCATCTGTCACTAATCCAAGGAAACAACTCCAGGGAGGTAGGCCCTGCCCACCAGGGCTTTCTGTATCAGGGGCTTTTCTGCCCTGAGTGTGTGGTCCCTGGCACCTGTGGCATCTTAGTGTAGGATTAGTTTAGTGGTGCCAAAAGGAATGTTCCTCCATGAGGCTTCAGACCCTTGGAGTCCTTGCAGTCAAGCTTAATGGCTAATGTCTTGTTTGGTCTTATCTCTGCTGCTTGGACTTCTCAGCATAGGGATATGAGGTCTGGCCCGATAAAGAGGGCTTCGGGGCTCAGGTGATTCTAATTCCCACCTTCATGTCTGGGTGTTGCCCAGCACTATCTCTTCCTGGTGCTTCTCTAAAGAATCCTAGGACTTATCTTTGGTTTCTAGACTCTCAGAACTAAAAGAGGCCTTAGAGCCTGTCACATTTCCTTCTTTGCTCAGATGGGGAAACTGAGGCCCAGAGAGGGATGGTGATCAGGGCTGGATTTTCTCTTGCTATTCAGTCCTCCTTCCCTGAGCCCAGAATGGAGGCTGAGGCTGGAGAAGCTGTGCTCCTCTGGCCTCTGCCTCTGTGAGGCCAAAGCAAAGGGGCAGGGACCAGTTATGTTGCCTTCCTACCCGCTCGTTTGAGCCTGAGGGCGTCAGAACGTGTGTTCCGAGCTAGAAGGTGCCCCTGCTGCTCTTAGGAGAAGACCGCTGCCCAGGTTCAGAGCCCTGTGACTCTTGCCTGGCTGGCTTGGAGTCTCACCTAGGCTTAATCCCAGGGGTCCTCAAACTTTTTAAACAGGGGGCCAGTTCACTGTCCCTCAGACCGTTGGAGGGCCGGACTATAGTTTAAAAAAAACTATGAACAAATTCCTATGCACACTGCACATATCTTATTTTGAAGTAAAAAAACAAAACGGGAACAAATACAATATTTGTATTTGCATGTGGCCTGCGGGCCGTAGTTTGAGGACCCCTGCTTAAACCTTTCTCCAAGACTTCCCGGACACGTGACTTACTATTCTGACCCATCTATTTACAGCAGGCCAGCCAGTAGGGGTAGGGGGAGCTGCAAAGACTGGGTGCAGTTGTTACCAAGAATGCCAGGCAGACTAGGGTAAGGCAGCCTCTGATCCTAGCCCCCCTTCCTCTCAGTAATTTTGTGAGGATGTCTTTTGAGTCTTGCCCTGATCACAGCACTTTTTTCCTCAGAACCAAATTACTACTTTGTGCCCAGCAGCCTATGGGAAATTGCCTTTGGGGCCTTCTGCCAGTTATGCACCAATGACCCCCCATCCCAGGCCTCTCTCCTCTCTCCTGTACCAGCCTGACTTGCCAGCCTTCTCTGTACCGTGCAAGGAGCCTTGGGCTTCTTTGAGGTTTCCCTACTCTGGTTTCAGATCACTGCCCTGATACCTCCCTGCCCAGCTTCTCCAACCCCTCTTCCTTGACTCTACTTGCATCTTCTTCCTTTACTAGGTAGGCATTGTATTCCTTGAAATTCACACCCGGTGCTCGGTGAGAACTTGCCTTCAAAAGCCCTTGGCCTGGTCAGTATCCTGGAATAAACAGAAGCTGCCAGGTGGCTGTGGTGGGGTGAGAGCCAAGTACATGAATGTGGAGTTGGGCCTGGGCTCTCCTGGCTCTGCCACAGCCTCCGTCCCTGAGTGAGAGTGGGGGAACTCTTACTCTGTTCCCCTCCAGCCCTTCCATAGGCCTGGCCAGGACCTTCCTGCCTGGTATTTAGGCAAGGCTGAAGTTGTCTATTGGAGTATGTTGGTGCCCACCAGAGGGCTCTCAGTCCTCTGGCAGGTGGAAATGTCCAGAGAACCTCTGGGCCTGAGGCTGCTTCATCCAACTCAGAGAGTGCCCTGGGATCTTTTCCCTGGGGCAGCCGATTTCTGTCATGGAAGTCTTCATACGGAAGTATTCTTGTTCCCTGCTCCTAAGCCTGAACTTAAGAAGTGTCTTTGGGCCGAAACCGGTTTGGCTCAGTGGATAGAGCGTCGGCCTGCGGACTGGAAGGTCCCAGGTTCGATTCCGGTCAAGGGCATGTACCTTGGTTGTGGGCACATCCCCAGTAGGAGATGTGCAGGAGGCAGCTGATTGATGTTTCTCTCTCATCGATGTTTCTAACTCTCTATCTCTCTCCCTTCCTCTCTGTAAAAAATCAATAAAATATATTTAAAAAAAAAAAGAAGTGTCTTTGGAAGTCAGCCAGACCAATCCTTAGTTGAACCACAAGAGACAGAGGCACAGGGCCTCCCCACTCAGCCTGCCTGGAGAGAGAATTGGTGTGCTAGGATCCATACCCCCTCCAGAGGCCCCATGATGACCCGATGCCTATTTCTTTTGCAGGACTAGATTAGACGCACCCCGGTTGGAGACCAAGTCCCTGAGCAGCTCCGTGTTACCACCCAGCTATGCTTCAGATCGCCTGTCAGGAAACAACAGGGACCCTGCTCTGAAACCCAAGCGGTCTCACCGCAAGGCAGACCCCGACGCTGCTCACAGGTACTCAGCCTCGGACCCTCAACAAGGCTAGCAAAGCAGCCCCATGGCCTAGCTTCAGGGTGAGATGGATAGGGAAGCGCCTGGGATAGGTGGTTAGGAGCCTGGCATTGCCCACATTTCTCAAGCTTTATGTCTAGTTCCCCTGGGCTGGTGGCATTGGTGCCATTCACACTTAACCCCTGATTGCCTGTATCCTCAGAGAGAAGAGGTTAGGCCCAGACTCTGACAAGTGGGAATGCTTCATGGCCTGCCCGTGATTTCCCTTTTCCAGTCCACCCAGACAAGCACTCTTGTGGCTTATACCTAAATGTGAAAGCTTGGGACTCAGAAGCTAGTGGGCCAGACCCATTTCAGAAGGATTGGAGATGGTTCCTGAGGAAGTACTGTTTAAGCTAAGACCAAACAGATGAGGAAGACCTGTGGGCAGGGCAATGTAGGCAGGAGATACTCATGGGCTAAAACACTGAGGCAGGAAGAACTTGGTGGTTTCAGGGGCTAGTGGGGTTGGTGGGCAGAGAGAAAGGGGGAGTAAGTGGGGGATTAAGAAGTGGAGGGAGATGGCAGGACTGTGCAGGGTGTTAGGCTGTAATAGGGAGGGCCTTTTTCTATCAAAACGGCAGTCCTCGGGCACCAGATTCAGAGCCATGCAGACCCCACAGGGTACTTAGGAAGTGTCTCAACGAGTAGGAGTGACCACTAGCACTTAGTGGACAGGGAAACAATGCCATTGCTTCTGCCAATACAGCCCTCTGGGAGAATGGTGGTGAGTCATCCTGCAAATGAGGGTCAGAGCTTGGTGCAGAGGTGGGAGGCCCTGCGGCCATGCCAGCCTCTTTGTAACCGCTCCCACCCTGCCCCTTGCAGGCCTAGGATCCTGGAGATGGACAAGGAAGAGAACCGACGCTCAGTGCTGCTGCCCACACACCGGCGGAGGGGGAGCTTCAGCTCTGAGAACTACTGGCGCAAGTCCTATGAGTCGGAGGACTGCTCAGAGGCCGCGGGCAGCCCCACCCGAAAGGTGAAGATGCGGAGGCACTGAGGCCCACTGCATCCTCTCGGGAACTCTGGTTAATCCTCACGTAGCCACCCCGTTTTTGTTTCATTTTGAGGGGTTTTGTTTGTTTTTTGTTTGTTTGTTTGGACCCTTTTATTTTTCCTTGGTTTGTTGCCTGTTGAGGCTAAAGAACAGAATTGGTTCCTGGTTTTCCTCTTGGATGGAAAGGCTGACAGCTCACTCTGGAGTGGCTAGTAGAGGAACGCGGGGCAACCATCATCAAGTGGGGCTGTGTCAGGCTGGTTTTATTTAAAAGCAACAAAATGTTTTGGTTAAGAAAATTCTTGTTTTGCTTTATATGTAAATTTTCTCAGTGTTGTGAATGAAGTTGTCCTTGTAAACCCCGCCCCCCTCCGCCCCCACTCCCCATGTTTAAGCTGGGCTGAGGTCTCCTAGGCCTTGCTGTCCTACCTGTCACCTGCTCTCCAGGCTCTGGAAAGTCACACAAACACCTTCTTCCTCTTGCTGCAGAATCATTCAGGATGACTGAGCAGGCGCTTTAATAGTGCCAGCCCCTGCACCCCAGAGCTATTGGCCGAGCCCAGGGCTTCCTCCGTGCCCACCGGCCTGCTTTGCGTACAGGTCCCTGGCTGCAGCGGTCCTGACCTCTTGCCAAGAGCATACCTCTGCTGGATTGCTCCTTTCAGGCATATGCGTGTGATTGTATGGAACAGTTAGACAGGCCGTGTTGGGGCAGTTTTAGAAATTTTTTCTAGCTAGAAGGACTAGTGTCCTTCCAAGTCTAGCATTTGGGGTATGGAAAATTGTTGTGGTGTGAGCAGGATTTTTGTTTAGATTTTCCCCCCCCCCTTTGGTCTCGTTCTTTTCCTTTCCCTTTCCTTTCGTCTACATTGGCCAGTTTGGGCCTTCTCCCCATGTCACCCCCATAGAAAGGTGTCTGCCCCTCTGCCTGCCTGCAGCACACATCCAAGGCCAGAGCCCAGGTCTGCAGACTGGGTTAGTGTCTCTTCCGCCTTGGGGCATGGGAGCTGGGGAAGGGACTTTTAAAAAATAGTAATAAGAGGGGGAAAAGTAGTCTTTGGCAGTTTCCACCTCCTCAGATTCTCGAGGGCTGTGAGGTTTTGCTGGTCTAGATTTGTTAGAAATGTTTTAGGCCTGAGAGCAGATTGCCCACGTTGCCACCACTATGGGGAGGACCTTGGTTATAGAGTCCTAGGTCTGGGGCTGCAGAAATTGGGGGCAGCCACCATTAGGAAGCCCTTCTCAGGGCCAGAACTCCTTTGCCAGCGTAGATCCTCAAGCTGGAACTGCATAACTAAGGCAGTTGCATTTTTTTTTACAGCTCCCCGTCCCCCCTCAATGATTTGTAGTTGTGTGTGCAGCACTTTGCCCTGATATGTGTGCTCTACAATAAAAACCAAATCTAATATATTTTGAAACAGTTGTCTGATGCTATCATAAAAGAGGGCTTGCCTTTGGTGCTTCCTTCATCCTTCATTTTCTCTTTAAACTCTGAACGGGGGGTTGGTGGTGAGCAGAGTTTATTGTCCACTAGGGCTCCAGAGGAGATGACCAATCGCTGACACGGGCCCAGGGGCTGAAGGTGGACTGGACTTCTGCTTTTTCTCCCACTCCCAGGAGCCAGGATCCTACCCTGCTGAGTTCTGGAAGCTCCTCTTCCTAGGGGTGATCAGAGGATGTGTGCTAGGGAAGCAAGGGCAGCATGAGCAAAGACAGGGGGAGGGCCTGGTCTTTGTAGAAGACACACAAGTGGTTTTGCTCATTAAACAAGTAACTGAGTTCTTATATTCTGAGCAATCCCACACTGTGGCCCCAATAGTGAGCAAAACTATCCTGGTCCTTGCCTTCAGAATTCATACCAGTAGAGTTGTGGCATATGGACACAGGCAGACATTTTGGGATGGAGTGGGATTGGGGCCCAGAGGGTTTTAGTACCTCCAGATCCCAGACCTGGCTCCCAGGTTCTGGTTAGGGGCTTTGGCCTAGAGTCTTCTTCATTTGCTTCCAGTGCCCAGAGCCAGTCTGCTTGGCCAAATTCTTATTGTGGAAACCAGAGGGAAAGTCCAGATCCAACAATTGTCCAGCCAGGGCTCATTCCTGCAAATCGGTAACAGATCTGGCCAGTTGGGCCTACAGGGGTCAGCCACTGGCTGCAGACTGGGCCCTGGATGCCCCAGAGAGGAGGCATTGGAGCCGAGAGGGAAAGTGACTTGCCAAAGGTGAGCTAGACTAGAGTATACATGTAGAGGTGCGCACCCACCCCTCTATGCCTGGGCTCCTGATTAGGAGCATGGAATGGGGGCTCACATGGAAAGCTGGGAACTGAGAGGGCTCTTCTGAGGCTGTGACAAAGCCAGACCCTGGTTCTTCCTAGTCCCTGGGTGAAAGAGGGCCTTGTCCCTGCAGGATTGAGGGACAGGAGAACATAGAGAAAGAGGGTCCCGCCCTAGCAGATCCTGCTGTGTCCTTGGCATTAGTCTCTGTACCTGTACAATGGCTCCATGGCACCCCATCTCTTGGACTGTGATAATCACTTGAGCAGTCCCCAAGCCTGCAGAGACCTTAAGGGAATGGGAGATCCCATACCTGACTCCTTGAATCTGACTGTTCCCAGCCATCTTCTGGGGCACCAGCTGTTTGGGCCAGCTGCTATGTCCCATCAGTCTGCCCCCAGCCCGGTCTTGTACACAGTAGGTGCTCTAACAACATCTGGCACCAGTACTGCCCACCTGGGGAGCCCATCTCATTCCTCCGACCCTGTTGTGTGGTGGGGGAAACTTAGGTCCAAAGTCATGTTCATTCAAAAAATATTTGAGTGTCCTATTGTGTACCAAGCTCTGTGCTGGGTGTTGAGGATACAAGACAGACCTGGTATATGTCATATACACACATGTTATTATAAATTGTACTGATATAAAAGATGTATAGCACATAAAGTACAAATAAAATATACAATATTCTTTATCATAAATTTGTATAGCCAGTTTTTCACAGAATGCTTTTGTTGATTTTTTTTCTGAATTCTTATATTTATAGCCTACCTGTGGTACTAATTCAACCACGATATGGCAAGTGGAGTTCCATCCCATCTACTTGTATTAGTTTTCTGTGGCTGCAGTAACAAATTACCACAAACAACAGAAATTTATTTTCTCACAGTTCTGGTGGTCAGAAACCCAAAATCGCTATTACTGGGTGTTGGCAGGGCCATGCTTCTTGTGGAGGTTCTAGTCCAGGGGTGGGCAAACTTTTTGACTCGAGGGCCACAGTGGGTTCTTAAACTGGACTGGAGGGCCGGAACAAAAGCATGGATGGAGTGTTTGTGTGAACTAATATAAATTCAAAGTAAACATCATTACATAAAAGGGTTCGGTCTTTTTTTTTTTTTTTTTTTAGTTTTATTCATTTCAAACGGGCTGGGTCCGGCCCGCGGGCCGTAGTTTGCCCACGGCTGCTCTAGTCCTTACCTCTGGCAGCTTCTGGTGGGTATTGAAACTCCTGGATGTACAGCCACGTGGCCTTCTCTTCTGTGTTTACCAAATCTCCCTTTGCCTCCATCTCCTCAGGACACTTGTGTGATGGGATTTAGGGCCCAGCTGGAGAACCAAAAATAATCCCCCATGTAAAAATCTTTAATCACGTCTGCACGGTTAAAAAAATGTAAAATATAAAACATGGATAAGTTCCAGGGATTAGGACCTGATATCTTTGGGGGCCACTGTTAAGCCGACTACACTGCTCTTGTACCAGATTCTCTTTTTTTAATCCTCACCTGAGGACATGCTGTTACTGATTTTAGAGGGAGGGAGAAACATCAATGTGAGAGTGAAATACTGATCCGTTGCCTCCCGCACATGCCCCAACGGGGGTCAAACCCACAACCTGGGTATGTGCCTTGACTAGTAATCAAACTCTCGACATTTTAGTATATGGGACTACGCTGCCACCAACTGAGCCACACTGCTCAGGGCAGCAGTTAATTTATTATCATTAAATTTAATACATGACATACAGATTTGTCATCATTGAGCAAATTGTTAATTGGATTGAAATTTCTCAGCCTCAGCACTACTTTTAAATTTAATCTGCATCCTTAATATTTTTTCCACCTATTTAAAAAAAATTTTAAATTGATTTTAGAGGAAAGGAGAGAGAGAAACATCGATGTAAGAAACATCAATCGGTTGCCTCCTGCATGCGCCCCAACTGGGTATCCAACCCGAAACCTGGGTATGTTCCCTGACTGGAAATCAAACCCACCACCTTTTGGTGTACGGGATGAGCCTCCAACCTTCTGAACCAGACCAGCCAGGTTCCATCTGTTTCTTAAGTCTAGACCTGTGCTGTCCACTATGGCAGCCATTGGAAAATTTGCCTGTTGAACACTTGAGATGTGGCTAGTTTGAACCGAGATGTGCTTTAATAAACACCAGAATTTGAAGAGTTAGTAATGAAAAAAAATGTAAAAGGTATTATTAGTTACTTTATATTGATTACATGTTGAAATATTTTGGACATACCAGGTTAAATAAAATATACTATTTAAATTAATTTCAGCTGTTTTCCTGTTACTGTTTTAAATCTGGCTACTCCAGAGTTTAGCCCGTCCAGCGTGGCTCAGTGTTGAAGCGTCCTGTACACCAAAAGGTTGCGGGTTTGATATTCCCAGTTGGCATATACCTAGGCTGCAGGTTCGATCCCTGGTTGGGGCGCATGTGGAAGGCAACTGATCGATGTCTCTCTCTCCCTCCCTTCCTCTTTCTAAAA
Source organism: Myotis yumanensis (assembly GCF_028538775.1). Classification (NCBI taxonomy): domain Eukaryota; kingdom Metazoa; phylum Chordata; class Mammalia; order Chiroptera; family Vespertilionidae; genus Myotis; species Myotis yumanensis. The sequence continues at coordinate 1,978,159 of NW_027223767.1, forward strand.
TCAATAAAAATATATCCTAGGATGAATATTTTTTAAAAAAAGAGCACAGACAATAGCAAAATACAGTGAAATTAGGAAGTGCTTAGTTTTGAACATTACTTTTGCTTTTAATATAATATAGTTTTAATTTTACATAATTTAATTTTTAATAATGATTTTATTTTAACAACTGACTTGCAAAAATTCTTAAAATTCCACAGTTGGCTCTTGGAGCCATTATTGGGCATTGTGGGGACTGGGGTCCTCTAATTAGGTTTTAGGGTGCTCATTGTGCAGTTCTTCCCTGTTTCCACAGTGGGGCAGCAGAGTCCAAGTGACAGTGCTTCAGAGTGGGGCAGGGCCAGCTGCCCTTTGCTTTGGATGGGGAACTGAGGCCCAGGGGCAAGAATTTAGGATCCCTACTCTTGTCCTCCTCAGCCAGGGGCCTCAGGACTCACAGGGGCATTCTCCCGATGAGCCTTTGCACATGCCTTTGCTCTCTGCCTTAGGAGCCTCCTCAGGGCTGCCTCTGGGCTCCCCAGACCACTGGCTACCCTCAGCATAGCCCAGAGTGTCCTGTGTGGTCCCAGTGCTTCCACTCCAGGGTGGGAGAGTAGGCCCTCACTCCCACCTTCTCCTGGACTCTCACTGTGAGGCCCTTTTCAAATGGTCTTATTTAATTTGGGACCTGGGCTCATATTTTGACTCTACCATGTACTAGCTGTGTGATTTGAGGCAAATTACTTCACCCCTCTGACCTTGGTTTCTTCCTTTGTAAAATGAGCATAGGGTTAAAGGAATGACTATGGTCCTTGGCACAGACTAAGTGCTCAGTGTTGTTAAATAGTAGCAATTAATATTTACCCCCATTGTGCAGATTAGTAAATCGAGGCCTGGAAAGAAACAGGAACTTGGGGCCACAGAGAGGAATGAAGCACAGAACTCCACCTTCCAACAGGCCTGTGACAATGCCCACCTGCTCAGCCCCTGCAGCCTCAAACCTGAAACTCCCTGCAGGGGGCGGTACCTTCATCCCAAAGTCCTGTGGCCCAGCATGAGCTCAGGAAAGCACACCAAGCGTCCTGGCTCAGCAAGTGTCAGGGCTGAGAGCCCTGCACCCAGAGAGGCACACTGGCTGCAGGTCCAGAGAACCATTATTACCTACCCCCCATGTGACCTTGGGCAGGTCACTTTTCTCCCGTTCTTAAAAAAATACATTTTTATTGATTTCAGAGAGGAAGGGAGAGGGAGAGATAGATGGAAACATCAATGATGAGATAGAATCATTGATCAGCTGCCTCTTGCACACCCCCCCACTGGGGATTGAGCCCACAACCCAGGCATGTGCCCTGACTGGGAACTGAACCCTGACCTCCTGGTTCATAGGCCGATGCTCAACCACTGAGCCACACAGGCCAGGCAGGTCACTTTTCTCTTGACCTGCTTCCTCCCTTAGGAAATGAGGACAGGCTGGGTCTGCCTAACACTCCTCCCCCTGCCTGTTTGGCTTTTCTTTGATGCCCAACACACTGTTCACCCCTCTGTTAACTGAGGGCTCAAGATCCACTGCCACCTCCCCTACCTGGGCCCTAAAGAGCACCCTGAGAGCCAACTTCATTTTGCATACCACCGAGGATGAGGGGCTCAACCTTTCCCCCGGCTCAGGCTCCCCAGTGGTCTCCCAGTCAGTCCCCACATCCTGCTTGTTTTCCCCCCTCATTTCCTTCCAACCCAGACCCCACTCCAGGAATTCTCCGGCCTGCCAGATCCCTGGGGGGCGGGAGGCGGGGGGGCCGGGGGGGTTCCAAGAAGAAGTTGCCTGTGTCCTTTGGGCACCAGAGGAGCGTTGTGGCCTCAGCGGGGATTTGGGCCAGCTCCTGGAAGGCTGGGTCCTCTTCCCTCAGCCAGGCTCTCCGGTTTCCCTCCCACTTCCTACTGCCCCTGCTCTGTCTCCCTTTTCCCCTCCTTCCCTCCACAGGTCAAGGCACTTCTCTACCTTTAGCTTCCGTTTACTGTCTGTAAGTGGGATTTCCCTCACATCTACCTCCAGGATGGTTGCCAGCATTCAAAGGGAGAATGCACAGATAGAGCATTTATCGGAGGACACCCTCAGTGCACGCCAGCCTGTCTCAGGGCCACCCCTATTCACCTCCGTGCCCCACCCCCCACTCCCATCAGCCATCACCTCTTGTGGACTCGCTTCCTAAATAGCGTGGATTGTTATTTTTTAATTAAATATTTCAAACACACTGAGAAATACTTAAAATAAGTCACAGAAGTACCCACATTAACATTTTGTCATATTTGCTTTAGATCTTAAAAAATTGTTTTTTTTTTCAAATTGTGTCAAGTACCTACTATGTGCCAGGCACTGTTCTAGGCACTGGAGCACAGCAATGAACAGCATTAAAAACAGCCCTGGCCCTAGCCGGTTTGGCTCAGTGGATAGAGCTTCATGTACCTTGGTTGCAGGCTTGATCCCTAGCCTGGGGCCGTGTGTGGGAGGCAACCAATCGATGTCTCTCTCATCCATGTTTCTCCTCTCTTCGGTCTACACCCCCTCCCTTCTCTAAAAATCAATGGAAAAATATCCTCGGGTGAGGATTAACTAAAAAAAATATTTAAAAAAACCCTAGCCCTGGCCTGGCCAGGTAGCTCAGTTGGTTAGAGCATCATCCTGATATGCCAAGGTTGTGGGTTCGATTCCAAGTCAGGGCACATGCCTAGGTTGCAGGCTTGATCCCCGGTGTGGGGTGGGCAGGAGACAGCCAATCAATGATTCTCTCATCGATGTTTCTATCACTCTCCCTCTCTGAAATCAATAAAAATATGTTTAAAAAAAAAAAGAATCAACCAATGAAGAAAATAAGTGGAACAACAAATCGATGTTTCTCAAACCAATAAATAAAATAAAATTGGATAAAATTATTAAATTAAAAAAATACCTCGCCTTCAGGGAGGACCTTCTCAAGCTGGGAAGTCAAGCCACGCAGTGCACACGTAAAGAAGTCAAGTAGGTGGTGCTGAGGAGAGGTCGTCAGAATCAGGCAGGGAGGCGCCCAGCGGGGAAACAGCTGTCAGGAGGCTCCCTGGAGGAGTGTCATTTAAGTAAGACCAAAAGGAAGAGAGGGGCTTGGCTAAATGAGCCCAGGCTTTCCAGGCAAGGAAAAGATCCGTGCAAAGGTCCCACGGCAGAAGCTAGTCTGCTAATTGGAAGAACGCCAGCATGTCCTAAGCGAGTCCTAAAATAGCTGACTCACTAGATACAGACCCTGCCAGGCCCTGTGCTCAACTCCTGTTTTGAATCATCTCATTTAGTCCTCGTAACATTACAGATGAGGAAACAGGCTCAAGGTGGCTCAAGCCTGACCTGACATCACCCAGCTGGCAAGGCGATATCTTAGGATTTGAAGCCAGGCCTGGGTCCCACCTCAGTGCTGGGGTAGGGTCCTGGGGTGGCCTAGGAGAAGGAGGGGGCAGGGAGAGGCCACCTCACCTAGAAAATGCCGAGAAGGTAGCAGCTCCTCCCTGGCCAGAGGCTGACCTGAGTGTGAAGGAGGGAGCAGCGTCTCTTCCAGCGCTGACTCGGCAGCCTGCTCCTCCATCCCCAGGAGAGGGGTGGGGGCCCCTAAGATCACTGAAGACCCTATCTCCTGCTTTCAGCAAGTAACAGTCCTGGCCTGGCAACCTGGCCCTGTCGCCTGGGCCCCCATGGTAACCAGAGGTCGGGCTGCCCCTCAAGGGGGAGGGAAAGACAGTTACTAGTCCCCCAGGTCCTCCAGCCTGGGAGATGGTCCCCTCCCCAGTGCCCTTCCTAAACCCTGCCTGGCTTTGGGGACGGGGGCAAGTCGGGCCTGGGAAAGGCCTGTTTTAAAATCCAGAATCTGGGATCCCACTCCACGGGCATTCACATTTGGTGGGCCTAGAATCTATTGTGAACAAGTGTGGGGGAGCTCTGACACTGTGAGAACCCTTACTTGCCAGGAGACCCTCCTCTTGTCTACCTACCCCCCAGCCTATCTACCTGTTTCAGCTCAGCTTGAATCGTGCCCCTCCCTCCAGGACACCTGCCCTGGATCACATGCTTCTGTGTGGCCCCCCCATCACAGCACAGCACAGTGAACGCCTGGTGATTGTGGCCTCCACTCAGCTCTGTCCCATCCCCTAGATTGTGAGCAGAGCGGGGATGCTTACTACCTGATGACTAAGCATCATTTCAAAGAACGGAGACTGAGGAAGGGCAGGGACTGGCCTGGGGTGATGGAGGAGGAGAGCTCCAATAGCAATTAGTAAGAACTTAATAACAGCTACCACTCACACGGCTCTTCCTGTCTGCCTGGCGCAATCCAAGGGCTTCACAAGTACTAATTCATCTCATCTTCACAACAACCCTTTGAGGTAGGTACTAGTATTATCCACATTTCTACAGACGAGGAAACTGAGGCACAGAGAGCTTAAGTAATTTGCTCCAGGCTGCACAGCTTCTAAATGGTGAAGTTGGGATAGGAATTAACAAATTTCTAACACTTCTCTGTGTGAGACCCTCATTTTGTGAAAGAAGCAACTGGGACTCAGGTCTTGTCAGTAGATGGCAGGGCAGGGACCAGAACCCAGGCCTGAGTTGCCTGTGCTAAGTGTGGGATAGGCAGTGGCCCAAGGGATCGACCCCTCTCATTCCAGCCAACTCTGCCCATAACTCAAGTCAAAGCCCCTCTGCTCTTTACCCATCTGTCTTAGCTTCCTCATCTGTAAACGGGGATCATTTTGTTGCCTCCCTCAGAACTGTTGAGAGCATTAAATCGGTGGTTTTGAGTAGTGCCTGCCACACATCAGGCACTCAAGCTGTTGTTCTTAGCATTTTTCCTCTTTTCACCATCCTGCTCCCTCACCTGTCCCTCTTCCAGATCCAGCCCCAACCCCAGGGAAGTGCTAAGCAGGGCTGGCATGGGTGGAGAGGGACAGCCAGGCCCCTGTTGCTTGGCAGTTGCCTCTGAGGGTCAGAAGTCAGACCTGCCTCCCTTGACATAGCTGGTGGGGATGGGGCCTGGTTCACCCCCACACCCACACCTAAGTTTCTGGGACCTGGGACCTGCCCAGCCCTTAGTCAAGGGCAGCCTATCTTCAGCCTGGCTGAGGCCATTGTCCAGATGAGAAAAGGAGGCCTGGGAGGTAGGTGGGGACAATTCCATTGTCCCCCAGAAATCGGAGGTGGGCACAGTTGTATGTATATAGTTCCCAGCACAGGGAAGGCCCTTCCCCTATCTTGGAAAAGCCCAAATCTAATCTCAGGACTGCCGGGAGCCGGTCCATCCTTGCTGCTTGACACAGTCGCTGCAGAGAAGAAACATCTGCACAGCATATGTTTCAAGGGACCTGGCGTATATGGCATACTATTCTTAATATGTTTGCTCCCTTTAGCTCTATGTGTTTTAACCAAGGTCACCTCTCCGAGAGGTTGTTTTCCCAGGTAGGGATTTTCCCCTGAAGTTAAGGAGGGGATAAAACCTCTTAACTAAGTGCCAGGCGGGTAGTTAATCACTTTAACTACAAACAATCACCCTTAAGCTACATAATCTTTACTCCCTGGAATGGAGATAAGAAACGCCCTAACCTTTGCAATAGAAATTGACAGGATTAAAATCAACTGGTATAAATACAGATGTAACAAGACAACAAGACACAGAACCTAGAGACAGAACCTAGAGACAGGACTTGGCTGGAGATCCTACACAGAGCCTAGAAACAGAACCTATTGAGAGAACCTGGCTGAAGAACCTAGAGAGAGAACCTGGGGAGAGAACATGGCAAAAGATCCTGGACAGGACATGGCTACAGAACTTGGCTGGAGAACCTAGAGAGAGAACCAAGAGACAGGACTTGGCTGGAGATCCTAGACAGAACCTAGAGACAGAACCTAGCGAGAGAACATGGCAAAAGAACCTACACAGAACCTGGTGGGAGAACCTCGCTATGCTGATCAACTGAACGCAGCCTTTGTGTCCTTTATTCTTCGCCGACTCCGTCCACACCTTTGGGGACCCCTGGACCTGTTGGGGTTGGACCCCAACACAGGACCTTCCCAATTGTCCCGCCCTGGGGAAGACCCTCCGCTTTGCTGGCTCTCCATCCCTCTTTGGCTGATGGAACTCCTAAGAATCCCTAAGTTGCCACATAGAGCCTGTTGTGTCGGGTCCTGAAGGATGTGTAGGAGTTCCCCAGGGGCTGGGGACTAAGGGCCTTCTTGATTAGTTCATTCCATCTTGACCACACACCAAGAGCAAAAAGCATGTCGGTGGGAGGTGGAGAATAGTCAAAATGGTGTCCCGAAAAACTGGTAAACATTGGATCAATGCATAGATGGGGCAACGGGCTGAGGGGCCAGGGCGTTGCACCAGTAGAACCCTCCTGGCTTTCGGGGTAGGGCTGCCTCATTACCTGAATATGCATGTCGCTCGCTCGTAGGAGGAGGGGAAAGGCGTCTTCCAGGTTCGGGAGCACGCGCCAGCCCCTCCAAAGTTCACCCAGCCGTCCACACTGGATCCTGGGCTCTCGGACTACAAGTCCCGGCAGGACCCGCGCCGCGGCGAGAGCTCGGCGGGCGTCGCTTCGCGAGCCGGGGAAGCGTCGGAGCCCCGTCTCCTCCCGTCCTCTGGCCGGCAGGGGCGGGGCGGACGGCGCGCGGGCAAGCCCATTGGTCGAGCGGTGCTTCACTCGCGCCCTGGGCCCATCCCCGCGAAGGCTCCGCCCCGCACGCCCGAGCCAGGCGGCCTGGCGCACCTCCTGGCGCCCCGCCCGCGCCTCAGGACCCGCGGGGCCGTGCGGCGCATCCTGCGGGCGGCTGCGGCGGCGGCGGGCGCGGCGGCGGCATTGGGACGCAAGATGATGAAGTTTCGGTTCCGGCGGCAGGGCGCGGACCCGCAGCGCGAGAAGCTCAAGCAGGAGCTCTTCGCCTTCCACAAGGTGCGGCGCTGGGGCCCGGGCTGGGCGGGAGGGTGCGGGCCAGGGCCGGGGGCCCGGGCGCCGCAGCCACGTCGGGCCGCGGGGAGGGAGCGCCCGGCGGGAGCGCGGCGGGCCGGGCGCTCGCGGAGGCCGCCCTCGCCTCCGCCCCAGCTCCGACGTCTCCGGGGCTGCGGGTCTCCGCCGACTTCCCGGTCCGCCTCTCCGGGGCCGCGGGCCGCCCCGGCCCCTCTCCCAGTCTCGGCGTCGCTGCCCGCCCTCCGGCTTGACCCCCCCGCCCCCCCCCCCGAGCTCAGCCTCTGCCCGCGCGTCTGGGGCGGGGTGTCCCCGCCTCGGTCCCCGTGTGTCGTCTCTGCGGGTCTCCTCTCCGCTTCCCATCATCTCGCGCCTGTTTCTCTGCCTCTCCGAGCGGTGCCGTCCTCTTCCACTGCCTCTCCATCCTGCGGGCTTCCCGAATTCTCACTTTGTCTCTCGCTCATTCCATCTTTCTGTCCCTCTTCGGAGGCTCCCCACATCCCTGTCCGCCTTCGGGGCAGCCCAGGTGGAGCGGAAGGGGCGAGGAGAGGAGGCAGATGGGGAGGGTGAGGGTTGGGGAATCCCTCCATGTCCCTCCCCTCCCTCACCCAGGGCTCCCGACCCTGCCCTGCCCGGCGGGGTGGGGGCTCCAGGGGAGATGCCTGGCCGTGTACCCCCCTGCGCTTCAGGTTGTGGGGCCTCAGTTTCCCTGGACATGGAGCTCCCTTCTCCCTGCTGGGCCTCCTGTGCCACTGAGCCCTGCAGCCTAGCGGGGGGATGGAGGGCCGCCCCCTGTCTTCCGCCCCCACCGCCCTCTGCCTGGGTGGCCCGAGCCCCGGCCATGCCCGGCTGACCCCCTCCCCCCCGCCCCCTGGGAGTTCTAGCCCAGAGCCCTCTGCTGCACAGGCCCGAGGCTCCCGGGGAGCCGAGCTGTTTTCCCCGGCGCCCAGGTGAGAAAATGGAGCCTCGGAGTCACAGGTAGAACGGGGTCACTTCGTCCTTCTCCCTATTGGTAGGGATTTGACTTTAGCTTTGAGGGCTGCTGTGGTCCGAGAAGAGACTCTGGTCCAGGAGGAAGCTCTGGGCCGGCTAGACCTGGAGTGGCCAGGCACCAGGGCGTTTCCCGGGGCAGGCAGGGTTTCTGAGGTGGGGGGGCTGCCAGGACCCTCAGACTCTCCAGGAACCTGCCAGAAGCCTGCAGGCCCAGGGGGAAGGCGCTGCCAGGTCCCCCTTCTGTGCCGAGCCCCTTCCAGGTGAGAGAAGAATGACAGTGCCCCTGGGGGCAGGCACTGAGCTAAGGTGTCACTTCCTCAGCCAGTGAGTTGGGTGTGAAGTGGGGACATGGAACAGATGGTGGCAGGCTAGGAGGCTCGCCCCCCTGGCTAGTCCTGTTTGGCAAAAGGGGAGGGCTCCCCGCTAAGCAGAGTGAGGACCCGTTCTGAGTGGGCAGCAGTGGTCGGAGGGAGGTGGTCTTGGGCAAGGGGCTGGCTCCCCAGAGGGGGTGGTAAGTGATCACTAGAGAATAGATGCCAAAAATACAATAAGAGCGATTAGACCCAGGTTCTCTAGTGGGATTGGGGGACAGGCGCAGGCATCCACTTTGGACTCAGTCTTGGGTCCACATCCCAGCCCTGTCTACGTGCTGCCTGTGGGAGGTGTGTCCACTCTGTCCCCTGACACTGAGCTCTGACTGTGTGAGTTCTAGGTGCTGAGGACAAAAGGGACAAATACCTCTTCATTCAGGGGGCTGATGTCGTAGTGGAGGAGATAGTGAAAAGCCAAAACAAAAGAGCAAAATATGCAGCAGTTTGGATGGTGCCAGTACTATGGATTGAAAAAAGGTAGGGTGAGGGCCTGGAGCCCGTGAGCAGGGGTGGCTGCTGTAGCCAGGATGGCTTAGGGGCCCCGAGTGCTGGGGAGTGCTGGATAAAGCACATTCCAGGTAGAGGGATAGTAGATGCAAAGGCCCTGAGGCAGGAACCTGCCTAGTAAATTGGAGGAGATCAAAAGGCCACTGGGCCTAGAATTAAGTGAGGGGGAGAGAGTGGGAGGAGGAAGACAAGTCCAGATGTGAGGACTTACCTTCTCCAGGTAGCTGGGAGCCGTGGGGTGGGAGGGTTCCTGAGCAGAGGGGGGACTGGCCAGTCAGGTCCAGTGTTGGCATAGCAGTGCTGGTGGGAAAGGGAAGTTGCCCCCCCACCCTCAGCCAAATGGGCACCTGTGTCTTCCAGTGGACTCCCTGTCCCCCAGTGCTCAAATGGGAAACTGAGGCTTGAAGAGTGCTGTGACTAGCCAAGGCCAGCATCCGGAGGGTTCAGTCCCTGCTTGGATGGGCTGAGGTGGGAGGGAGGCTGAGGCAAGAGGCCTGGGGACCCGGGTTTCTTTTATTTTCCTTTCTTCTCTCTCTCTCTCTCTCTCTTTCTCTTTCTTTCTCTCTCTCAACGTCAATATGGTAGAGAAACATCGATCAGTTGCCTCCCATAAGTACCCAAACTGGGTATCAAACCCTTAACTTGGTTGTGTGCCCTGACCAGGAAAGGAACCTGCAACCTTTTGGTGTATGGGACAGCGCTCCAACCAGCTGAGCCACCTGTCCAGGCAATCACGGTTTCTTAAAAAATGAGTGTCTTGCTGAGGCAGTGATCAAGAGGTATCTGTGGCCCACAGGTGGTATCCCACATTGGTGCTGAGGACATGGGGTTGGGGTATAGACATTCCAGGCAGAGGCCCCAGCTAGGCCTCGGGGGATGAGTATGAGCTTTTTGGGTGGGTCGGCGACGAGGGAAAGCCCAAGTTGGGCTGGAGAAGCTGGGACCAGTGTATGTTGGGACTGGCCCTGCCAGGAGCAGAGGACCAGGTGGAAGCATTCCATTAATACCAACAGTGCACAGGCCCTCTTCACACCATCCCTGCCACAGAGGGGGTGGGGACCTTGTTGCTCAGTTTCCAGCTGGGGAACCCAAGTCTGGGAAGTAGGTGACACCTTCAGGGCCTGTGCAGGTAGCTCCTCTGTCTCTGACTCTGGGGTTGGGGAGATTGTCACGAGCTTCTGCCCAGATGACCTTGGGGGTTGGCCTCTGACCTCCACGTGGGGCCCGTGTTTGGGAAGTGCCATGGACTTCACGGGGGACCAAGACAGCATGGTGCCTCACCAAGCTTCAGTCCGTGCCTCTAGGAATAAGGGCGGAGCCCCTGGGGCAGAGGCCTACTTCTGAGCTTTGTGCTTCCTGCCTGTTGTCAGAGCCCTGCACACAGTGGAATGAACACAAGTGCCGAGAGACGGGGGCTTGGCTCAGCCCCTCCGTACCCACTGGAGGCATGATTGCCCATTTCGCAGTGAGGCTGCAGACACAGAGCACGGGGACCCAGCTGGAGTCCTGGTGCACAGCAGCAGCAGAGCCTGGGGCTGCCTTGGGGCGGGCCTCTGGGTGGGCCAGGGCAGCTGTGCCTGTGCAAGTGTCCTCCCCTCCCCCCGCAGACCGTGGAGCATGGCTTCCCCAACCAGCCCAGCGCCCTGGCCTTCGACCCCGAGCTTCGCATCATGGCCATTGGCACCAGGTCTGGGGCCGTCAAGATGTATCCTTTGCGGGCACAGCCTTCGGGGCTGTGAGGACCACCTGCTTGTAGCTACCTATGCGCTGGCTCTGGGCAGGCCCCAGCCTGGGAGGCTGTGGAGGGTATCTGGACCTAGTGGAGGCTGGTGCAGCTTCTGCCCTCAGATCCCTCCTCATGGAGATAATGCGGGGGTGGGGGGCACCGCTTGCAGTGACCACAGCTGTCCCTCACTGCATTTCAGCCAGCCAGTTACCTAGGCGACCCTGCTATTCATTGTCCCAGCAACTGTAACAAGGGTGGCTGGGCCAGGGAGCTGGCCTATCTTGGTACCTGTCAAGGTTGGTGGGTGGGCCAGGGTCACATAGTGGGTCTTTCCCTGGTGACCGGCTACACATGTGTACCAATGTGAGACACGTGTCCAGCCGAGGGGCTGGGGGCAGTGCCAGGCTCGGCATGGTGAGCGCAGCTCGGCCCCCACCTGGATGCTGGCGGTTGCACAATGGGCTGTGTGTGCCGCACAAAGCGGGCATTTTCCCTGTCAGCCCGGGTGGGTGGGGGCAAGCAGACAGCTGGATGCCTTCTTGCCTGGTGCGGAGCATCCCACTTCCACTGCCTGAAGTGAAGCCCTCCCTCCCTCCGGGAAACGGAGATGCAGACTGTCTGGCACCTGCTTGGTGTGAGGTGCCCACCTCCACCCCCCCCCCATGTGACCCTCTGGGTCTCAGTGTCCTCATCAGAGACATTGGGCGGCACAGAATGAGTAAATACCTGTAAAGGGGAGGGGAGGCGTGGGCGTCTGGACCTGCAGTTGGTGAGTTTGCCTACACTAGGGGGTGTGGCTGGGCCGGATGCTCCCCCAGCACCATCCACATCCACTTCCTGCCTGCTGCTCCCAGCCCTCGAGGTGCTGTCCTGCCCCACGTGCTGTGCTCCGCAGGTGGTGTCGCATGGTGCCCCCTGTCAGGCGTCTGTTAGCCTCTGGTGCTGGCCCTCCTTGTGTCCTGGTCTGTCTTGGGCGCCGGTTTCTCATCCTCACAAAGAACCTGTGGGACGTCTAGGAGAGCCTCAGAGGAGGCCAGAGCTCTCCCCAATCCCTCCTTGCTGCCCCAAACCACCCCTGGGCTGGGAAACTGAGGCTTGAGAAGAAGGCCTTCCACACAGAGGCGCCCCTCCCCCTGTCTCCTTGGTGACTCTGGTTCCTGCCCAGCACTCCTGCCCCCTCTTTTGTCCCCTCTTCTGTGTGCTTCCAGCTCCTGCAGGGAATCCTAGCTCCAGCTCCAAGCAACAGCTTGGCTCCTGCATTGTCCCCAGGCAACGCTGCTGACCTCTCCCTTGCCCTCCCTCCGGGGCCCCCAGGGCCCTGCCTGTTCACTGTCAAACCTGGAGTTTCTGAGACTCTGGTACTGATGCCAGGCACTGGAAGCAGGTCACCCAACCTCTTCAAGCCTCTGAGTGCTGGTTTGTGAAGGGACAGGCCTTGGCCTCTCCCCTCTCTTGGCTGGGGGTCGCTGCCTGCCTGCCCCAGAGGGAGGTTGGTTTCCTTGCCTGTGGCTGGAATGGGGCCTGGAGCTGTGGGAAGAAGCAGCTTTCCTGCCCGAGCCTGGCCTGGCCTCGCTGCCTGTGGGGCCAGCTCTCGTGCACACGGACACATGAGGCTGATGGAGAGTGGGCCGCGTGTGCTGAGCATGTTTTATTCTCACGTGCCCTGGGTCAGCCCTGTGAGGTGGGAGCCACTACCCGTTTTATAGCTAAAGATGTGAAGGTTGTACCACAGCAGGACTTGCAGGAGCTGAGTGGAGCCTGCCTTCTGAGCTTGAGGATGACTTGGGGGTGCAGGACAGTGTTTCTTCAGGGAGGGGCCCACCTGGACTTTGGAGGGCTCCTGGATTGGCAGGCCTGGCTGGGAGCTATCAGAATGGCCCTGGAGGAGGAGGAGGCTGGGCGTCTCTGCCTGTTTCTGCCCTTGACCTGTTGCCCTTAGCTATGGCGCACCTGGTGTGGAATTCACAGGCCTGCACCGGGAAATGGCCACAGTCACCCAGATGCACTTCTTGCCTGGCCAGGTGAGCCTCTGCCCCCGCTGGCTGGCTTGTGAACCCTGGGACCCCCTCCCAGTCCTACTGCCCAGTCTTGGTCTCTGCACACCCCCTTAGGGCCGCCTCCTGACCCTGCTGGATGACAGCAGCCTGCATCTCTGGGAGATCGTCCACCATAATGGCTGTGCCCACCTGGAGGAAGCACTCAGCTTTCAACTGCCCAGTCGGCTGGGCTTTGACGGTGCCAGGTACTGGTGGGCTTGGCTGGGGGCCAGTCGCTAGGCATGGGGAGCCAGCCTTGCGAAGGCATGGTGGGGACGAGAAACTGGCGAGGGCTGGGTTTAGGGTGGCAGGGGATGTTGAGTTTAGCCTGGGTCCCAGAGGCAGCGTTTGGACCCCTCGTCACTGAGCAGTGCTCCAGGGGCTTGGCGGGTGTTAGAAGAGAAGCTGCGGCTGAGCCTGAGGTGAGCAGGTGGGGTTTGTGCTGCTGCACCAGAGGTGCAAGATGGGAGGTGCACTGAGCCCCAGACTTGCGCACCCGATGGTGGCCTTGCGCTCCCTGCAGTGGTGGAGTGGCAGGTGTGGGGCAGGTCCAAGCTGAGCTCCCATCGGCACAGATCCCCTGGTGTGTCTAGTTGAGGCTGGGATGACAGGCGATAGTGTGTACAGGTGAAAGGGTAAGCTTGGGGGAAGGAGGGTCCTGCCAGGCCGTGCTGTGTGCTGTGTGCGGTGCTGACAGGATGCTCCAGGGGGCAGCGGAGGAGCCTGGCTCCTGCCTTGCCCTCCTGGTGGTGGGAGGGACTTGGGAGCCCATCTCCAAGACCAGAGGTCCCCGCTGACATGCTGACTTCCTGATGAATAATTGAGCGAGTTAATTATGATGCCACCACTGTTGCCTTCCCAGTTCACCAGCCCACTGGATAGTCAGGTCCCAGTGAGTGCAGAGGGGCCACAATGCTCTAACAGTAGCAGCTCATTAGCACCCTCTGCACTCCTCAGCAGGAGGAGCCCACACCCGCCCCCACCTCCCTCTGTCTCCCATAGTGGCCCGCCCACCCTTGCCCACGTCACAGTGATCCTGCTTGTGGCTGCTGGCAACATGGCAGCCCTGGGCACTGAAGGTGGCAGCGTCTTCTTCCTGGATGTTTCTACCTTGATGCTGATTGAGGGTCAGACCCTTGGCCCTGAGGAGGTTCTGCGAAGGTGAGAGGCAGGCGGGCTTCCCACACCCACTGCCTGGGCAGCTCTCCTGCTGGCTCACCTGGGCTTCCTCTGCAGTTTGCCAGATGACTACCGGTGCGGGAAGGCGCTGGGCCCCGTGGAGTCCCTGCAGGGACACCTGCGGGACCCCACCAGGATCCTCATTGGCTACAGCCGGGGCCTGCTGGTCATCTGGAACCAGGCAGCACAGTGTGCGGACCGCGTCTTCCTGGGGAACCAGGTTGGTGTGGGAGACTGTGCCTATAGCCGGGGCCCTCTGCCGTGGCTGCCTTGTTCATGCCCACCTGCTCTGCCCACAGCAGCTGGAGAGCCTGTGTTGGGAGCGCAGTGGCAGCACGCTGGTCAGCTCACACAGCGACGGCAGCTATGCCATCTGGTCTGCGGACACTGGCAGCTCTCCAGTAATGCAACCTACAGTGGCCACCATGCCCTACGGTGAGTGCTGGGCAGGCTGAGGGCAGCCCTGCCGCCTAAGCACAGGGCTTTGACGGGTGGTCGATCCCAAGCTCAGGCACTCGTGGCCGCCTCTGCTTTGTGGGGGCATCCAGGAGGACTTTTGGAAGGTGGCCGCGCCATGCCAAATCTGCAAAGGCGAGCCCCCCCTCCCACTGTAGGGTATAAGGTTAGGGGCAGTGGGCCTTCCCCCCTGGGAGGCAGGAAGCAGCCATGAAGCAGGAGTGATGTGGGCAGGATGGGAGAAGGGGTAAGAAATGCGACCTGAGGCTCTTCAGGTTCTGGCAAGCAAATGAGCCTGACACTGTCCCATTCCTCCAGGCCCCTTTCCCTGCAAAGCCATCAATAAGATTCTGTGGCGAAACTGTGCATCTGGGTAGGTGGGGAGCTGGGTCCAGGTGTGGGTCGGGGGCTGCATCTGGCTGGGGTGGAGGCTGGGCTCGGGTCTCAGGGTTGTCCTGTGATGCTCTCTCTGGATTGGGCAGTGTGTGCTCCCGACCCAGGTGGCTCACAGGGCCCCCCACCCCTGTATAGGGGCCACTTTATCATCTTTAGCGGCGGCATGCCCCGTGCCAGCTATGGTGACCGCCACTGTGTGAGTGTGCTCCGGGCGGACACTCTGGTGACACTGGACTTCACCTCCCGCATCATTGACTTCTTCACGGTGCACAGCGTGCGACCAGAGGATGGTGTGTTGCCCTCCCCCACCCGGTACTCGGCACTGCCTGTGGCCATGCTCCTCACCCTGCCCCTGTCCCACAGAGTTCGACGAGCCCCAGGCCCTGGCTGTGCTGCTCGAAGAAGAGCTGGTGGTGCTGGACCTGCAAATGCCCGGCTGGCCGGTGGTGCCTGCACCATACCTGGCCCCATTGCACTCGTCCGCCATCACCTGCTCGGCCCACGTGGCCAATGTCCCTGCCAAGCTGTGGGCCCGCATTGTGAGCGCTGGGGAACAGCAGAGTGCCCAGCCTGCCTCCAGTGCCTCGGTGTGTGCCTGCACCTTGTGCGCCCAGCCTTGTGGGGGGAGGGTGTTCCCTGTGAAAGTGCAGCCCAGATGCAAAGCTGGAGGTGGAATGTGCCAGGTGTACCTTGGGGACTCAGAAGCAGTTTGGGTCCTGGGTGTCAGCCCAGGGTAAAAGGGGGAAGAATTTGTCCTGACCTCACTGATACCTTCGCCCTCTCCCAGAGCTGGCCCATCACCGGGGGCCGGAACCTGGCCCAGGAACCATCTCAACGAGGGCTGCTGCTGACTGGGTAGGGCAGACCTAGCCCCTTGGCCAAGCACAGTTGTGACGTGTATGTGTGTGTATGTGGGCGCGTGGGGCCGGGCACAGCCCACGCAGGTGCAGCAGAGCCCAGCCTAGACGAGGCAGGTACTGACCTGCCCAGTGACTCAGGCCTGGCCCCTGGTGGGACCGGGTTCCCCCTTCAGGAGGGTGGGTTGGGATCGTAGCTTTCTTAGACCCTGGTTCAAGCCCCTCCCTGCCCTGTCTTTTGGCCTGGAACTGAACTCTACCCACCTAGCCTGCCCCGGGACCGGGAATCTGGGCTGGCCTGTGCCGGGCTGCCCGGGCCCCGTGCTGAAGAGCCTGGCCTGGGCCCGGCGGGTGCTGACGTGCCCAGTGACTCAGGGCCTGACTTCCTGCCCTGCCCCTGCTGCCTGCCTGTGCTGGGATCTGGGGGCCCTGGCTCTGCCTCCCTCTCCTGCTTGGAAACGGTTAACCGTGGCTTTCAG
Organism: Myotis yumanensis; assembly: GCF_028538775.1. NCBI lineage: Eukaryota > Metazoa > Chordata > Mammalia > Chiroptera > Vespertilionidae > Myotis > Myotis yumanensis. The sequence goes on from NW_027223767.1 coordinate 1,994,110, forward strand.
GGCTGCTGGGGCTTCCTGTCCAGCCCCACACGCCTGCTCCTCATGCCAGGGCTTCCCGCCTGAGGCCACACCCCAGATTGGCCTGCTCCTCCCTCCCTTCCTTTCCCTGCTTTCTGCTGGCCTCCCAGTCTTCCTGCTGCTACCTCGGGCCCAGCTGACCCCTCTGCTCTGTGACCTGCTAACTCCGGATCCCTTTTGCTGGGTGAGCCAGTGAGGACAGAACCCCTGAGTCCTCTGCTCCCTGGATTTCCCCTCTTCCACTTCCTGCTCGTCACACTGGTGATTGTTTCTACACCTCTCACCCTGTTTGAAGGGCCCAGGTGCGTGTGGCCTGGCATATAGTCGTCACTCAGTATGTCTTTGCCTAATCAGTAGGTGCTTCCTATTTGCTGTATACAGTAGGCGTTTGGGCAGTGTTTGGCTTGTGCAGTAGGTGCTCAATGATGGCCCCGGGATGAGTGGATGGAGGAATGGGCGGGGGCCCGGCCTGGGCCTGATGGCTTCCTCCCTGCAGCCACGAGGATGGCACTGTGCGGTTCTGGGACGCCTCTGGTGTGGCGCTGCGGCCGCTCTACAAGCTGAGCACAGCTGGCCTCTTCCAGACGGACTGTGAGCACGCCGACAGCCTGGCCCAGGCCCCCGAGGACGACTGGCCGCCCTTCCGCAAGGTGGGCCCCTCCCCCAACCCCAGGAGCCTGGTCCTGGCTCTGCCCTGTGTCATCACTCCAACCCACTCCCCAGGTGGGCTGCTTTGACCCCTACAGTGATGACCCCCGACTTGGGGTGCAGAAGGTGGCACTCTGCAAGTATACAGCACAGATGGTGGTGGCCGGCACTGCAGGCCAGGTGAGCCTGAGAGGTCCTCCGGGCTGGGGTTCTGGAGGGATTGTTGGAAGAGGTGTGCCTGAACTGGAGGGTCTGGCCCAGAGGTGGGAATGGGGCCCCAGGTGGGGTGAGGCCAGCCAGGGAGGTGGGCCTGTTCTTGGGGCCTTAAGTCCAAGCTCTGGCTGTAGGGCACCTGGAGGCTTAGGGCCAGGGCTGGAGCACAGATGTTAGATGAACCCTGGGAGGGCAGGGACCAGCAGTCTGTTCAGTGCTATTCTTCCAGCGCTCAGAGTATCCAGAAAGTCCTCAGTGTGTGCCTTAGGCGTGGTGGTGGTGGGATACTTTGCTCCAGCAGGGCAGGGACCAGTGGGTCTTGGTCACCACTGTGTTCCTCAGTGCAGGCCCTAGTGTACAGTAGGCATTCAGTAAGTGCTTATTCAGTGGATAAATGAGACAATCCCGGGACCTCCCTGACAGTGACTTTGCAGGCTCCGGTGGGGCATGGTGGCCCATCCTCTATGCTGACCCCTCCCCTGCCCTGCCTGCGGGCTCAGGTGCTGGTGCTGGAGCTCAGTGACATGCCATCAGAGCAGGCGGTCAGCATGGCCAGTGTGGACCTCCTCCAGGACCGAGAGGGCTTCACGTGGAAGGGCCATGAGCGGCTGAGCCCGCGCACGGGGCCCTTGCCCTGGCCAGCCGGCTTCCAGCCCCGAGTGCTGGTTCAGTGTCTGCCGCCAGCCGCCGTCACCGCTGTCACGCTGCACACGGAGTGGAGCCTCGTGGCCTTTGGCACCAGTCATGGCTTTGGTCTCTTCGACTACCAGCGCAAGAGCCCTGTGCTGGCCAGGTGTGTGGGGTGTGGGCCTAGAGCCTGGGGAGGGATCTGCATGTCCACCTGGCCCCAGCTCCAGGGGACCTCTGGTGTCTCCCCACTCCCAGCTAGGCCTCAGTTTCCTGTAAGGCAGTGGTTCTCAACCTTCCTAATGCCGCGGCCCTTTAATACAGTTCCTCATGTTGTGGTGACCCCAACCATAAAATTATTTTTGTTGCTACTTCATAACTGTCATTTTGCTACTGTTATGAATCGTAATGTAAAATATCTGATATGCAGGATGTCTTTTCATTGTTACAAATTGAACATAATTAAAGCATAGTGATTAATCACAAAAACTATATGCAATTATATATGTGTTTTCCGATGGTCTTAGGCGACCCCTGTGAAAGGGTCGTTCGACCCCCAAAGGGGTCTTGACCCGCAGGTTGAGAACCGCTGCTGTAAGGCTTGTGGTGAAGGTGGCTCTACCGCTTTTGGCAACTTTGACCTTATGTGAAGTGCTGCTGGTAGAGTGCTGAGCCCACCAGATGCTGGGTCGGCAGGGCAGCAGGGTGGGGTTTGGGCTTCCTGACCTGGGACCATTAATGCCTGGCCCGCGGGCCAACAGGAGCACGGGGGCTGCTCCAGGAGGCTGCTCTGTAGCCCAACGGGTGCCTGTCTGCCCCCAGGTGCACGCTTCACCCCAATGACTCCCTGGCGATGGAGGGGCCGCTCTCCCGGGTGAAGTCGCTCAAGAAGTCTCTGCGCCAGTCTTTCCGGCGCATCCGTAAAAGCCGAGTCTCGGGCAAGAAACGGGTTGTTAATACCAACAGCAAGGTGAGCTGGGGCCAGCCTGCCAGGAAGCACCCCCCGAGGCTGCAGTGTAGACCTGGAGCCAGGCCTGGCCCTGGCCGGGGCCCTGTGTCTGCTCCCCTATTGCCCACCCTCAGTAGCCCTCAGCCCTGGGTGATCAGGGGAGCTGGGGAGGGTGATGGGAAGTGGGTGCTGGGCTCTGAGGGAGATGACAGTGTCCTGGAGCCCCACGCTCCCCCAGTTGCAGGAGGCCAACGCACAGCTGGCAGAGCAGGCCTGCCCCCACGACGTGGAGATGACCCCTGTGCAGCGCCGTATCGAGCCCCGCTCAGCCGATGACTCCCTCTCGGGCGTGGTGCGCTGCCTCTACTTTGCCGACACGTTTCTCCGAGATGGTGAGGCCAGGAGAGGGTTTTTAGCTCAGATTCTCCAGGGTTTGGAGAAACAAAGCAGGCCTCTGTTGGCCATCCAGGAAATGGGCAGCGGGGCAGGGGTGGGACTGCCTCTCCCAGGGGGTGGGAGAGCATTACTGGTGCCTCCAGGCTGCACTGGCAGCAAGGTGCCGGGCCAGCCTCACAGTTCCCCTGGGATTTCCGCTGGCACGGGGTTGGTGAGGGAGCTATAGGACCTCAGACCTGAGAGCTCAGGATTTGGGGGTAGAGTGTGAGGTGGGTGAGTGTGGGGAGACTGCCGCACGGCCTGTCAGTAGTGAGGGGAGGGATCCGCAAGGAGCTGTGCTGTCTGCCTTGCTAAGGAGCTGGCTTTGACCCCAAGTGGTTGGAGCCCTGAGCGCGTCCTGCAGAGATATGCGGTCGTCAGGTTTATTGAGTAATTTTTCAGTTGATTTCCAACTCACATAATTGGGACTTTAACCCCTACACAAAACCAGAGAGTAGTTGCCCCGTGTCCCACCTGGCGCTGTTGCCACTGCACTATGTCGCTTACCTTTTTGCTGGAGTGTTTTAACTGAAACCCAGCGTGAGTGCTTGAGTTCGTGTCTAACAGATGTGACCTACAGTTGTGGTGCCCGCATTGCACCCCATGGAGCTGATACTGATCCCGGAGTCTCTGTCTCCATTCATCTTAAAAGTGCCTTGTATGGCTGGTGCTGGGTCAGCCCCCAGCCTGCACGGGGCATTTAGTGGTGTGTCTTTTAGTCTCTGGGTGAGCAAGGCCCCTTCTGGTGTTGCTTATTTGCTGAGGGTCCTTTATCCGTGGATTTTCCCCACTGTTTGGACGTGGCAGCCCCGTGGGTCTCTACCAGTCACTGTAAAAAGGCCCTTGGGGCTCAGTTCCTGGCTGGCTGGGGGTTGGGGTATCAGCTGTGTGAGTGGCTCACTACCTTGTTGCTGGGGTTCGGCTCCCCTGATGCTTGTTGCTGAGGTCACCGTGCCTCCAGGGCGCGAAGCCAGGACTGCTAGGGCCCACCTTGGCTCCTGGGTTTTTAGCTCAGATTCTCCACTAAAGGGTCTTCTCCAGAGGTTCAGCTCACACAGGGCGAGGGGCGAGATGGTCCCCTCTCGTTTCAGCCCAGGCCTGGGACTTCGTGTCTGACTGCTGTATGGACACACTGAAGGGGTGGGGGTGAATCGGGTGCGGTTGGGACCCTGATGCACCTTTGGGGTGAGGACCCTATTCTGAGTGTGTTGCCAGGGCTGGTGAGGGGATGTGGGGCTTGGAGAGAGCTGGGGCTTTGTGATGGGGTGACACTGCTGAGAGGGGGCGGAGAGTGCAGTGCATGGGTTTGGGAGGTCAAGGTCCAGTTTGTGTGCCATTGACATCTCCGTGGAGATGGCTCTTGAGGGGAGTTGTGTCCGAGGCTCGGATTGTGGTCAGCAGTTTAAAGAGGGTGCCCAAGGCCACAAGGCTGGCTGAGGTCACCCCGAAGAAGTGGGGCAAGAGAGACCCAGCCCTGGGTCCAAGTGTCAGGAGAGGAGGGGAGGGATCTGTTGTGTATGGGCTGATCCCTGCCTCACAGCCTGTTGCCCCACAGCGGCCCACCATGGACCCACCATGTGGGCAGGCACCAACTCAGGCTCTGTGTTTGCCTACGCACTGGAGGTGCCAGTGGCAGTGGCAGGCAGCGAGAAGCGGCCCGAGCGAGCGGTGGAGGCTGTGCTGGGCAAGGAGGTGCAGCTAATGCATCGTGCGCCTGTGGTGGCCATTGCCGTGTTGGATGGGCGTGGCCGCCCGCTGCCTGAGCCCTTCGAGGCCTCTCAGGACCTGGCCCAGGCCCCGGACATGCAGGGTGGCCATGCAGTGCTCATCGCGTCTGAGGAGCAGTTCAAGGTGAGCTGCTGCAGATACCTCCAGGCTCCTGCCTCCTAGATACCACTGGACCCCCTAGAACTCCTGCCTTGCCTATTCCCTACCTGCTGAGCCCCCGCAGGACCCCACGCAGCTAGCAGAGGTGCTCCTGCAGAACCCCGAGGACTTCCTCAGCTTGTATGCCTGCAGGACCCTCCTACCTCACTGGGTCCCCCACCAGAACCCCTTGACCCACTCCTCTGGGCTCTGGCAGGAGGTCATGGTTTGGGGACATACCAACCATCTAATCCTTACAACCCAGCGTGACTGGTTTTGCCAGGCTCTGTGGGAGGGGCCCTGGGAGGCTCTAGGAGCAGTGTGGAGCCGGGTCAGGTCTGAGGGCAGCTCCAGGGGGGTGGGTGTTCAGGCAGGGGTGCTGGTGGCCAGGGGCATGGGCCTGTGTGGCAGGCTGGGCTCTGGGTAGGGCTCGGGGCGTGGACTGGACCAGGCTGTGCTCACTGGCCATCTGCCCGCTGCCAGGTGTTCACACTACCCAAGGTGAGCGCCAAGACCAAGTTCAAGCTGACAGCCCATGAGGGTTGTCGTGTGCGCAAGGTGGCACTGGCCACATTCGCCAGCGTGGCCTGTGAGGACTATGCCGAGACCTGCCTGGCCTGCCTCACCAACCTGGGTGACGTGCATGTCTTCTCGGTGCCGGGCCTGAGGCCCCAGGTGCATTACTCCTGCATCCGGAAGGAGGACATCAGCGGCATCGCCTCCTGTGTCTTCACGCGCCACGGCCAGGGTGAGGCGAAGGCTTTCTGGGGGAAGGGGCCCAAGCAGGTCCAGGAGTGTTCATGAGAGCGTCAGCAGAGGGGGTATCCAGTGTGGGCACAGCGCCGGCCAGGGTGCGGGAGGGCTAGTCAGCAAGTGCGGGCAGAGACCAGCTGCGGGGCTGAGGGTGGGACCATCTCCTGACTTTACTCTTGGCTCCTTCTCTCCCACCCACCCAGGTTTTTACCTGATTTCCCCATCGGAGTTTGAACGCTTCTCCCTAAGTGCCCGGAACATCACAGAGCCACTCTGTTCTCTGGACATCAGCTGGTCCCATGGTGCTGCCCATGCCAGGTACATGGAGGGGGTAGCCCCTGGCCCGGGAGGCCTTTGATCAAGGCTGCTGTCGTCCCCACCCCCAGATTCTGCATGGAGCAAGGGTGGCCCTCCCTGGTGTCTCTCTAGTTCCAGGTCTCAGGAATGGGACGACAGGGGTTTGGTCCTTTGAGCCTTGAGGGGCCTCCCTGTGACCCCATCATGGCCCTGTCTCTGCAGCTACAGACTCCAAGAGTCGCCCAAGCTGAGCCAGGCTAACGGGACCCCCGGCATCCTGCTGGCCCCACAGAGCCGTGATGGAAGCCCTAATCCTGTGCACAGCAAAAGAGCTGGTGAGGGGCTGGGCATGAAACGGGTGGCAGGACCCCAGCCAGACAGACACAGGGAGGCTTCTGCGGGAGGCACAGCTGGAATCCTGGGGAGGGTGCGCCAGGCTAGAGCGGGGCAGGGGGTTTAACACGTCCTACTACGGCTGCAGAGGGTCCCAGGGGTCCTAACAGAGGCCCGCCGTTTCCTCCCTGCAGACACCCCAGAGCGGCCTGAGGCCATGCTCTCGCCCATGTCCATTGACTCGGCCATCAGTGCTGACACCACTCTGGACACAACGGGGGACATCACGGTGGAGGATGTGAAGGATTTCCTGGGGTGAGGTGGGCGGGCAGGATCCACAGGAGGGCTGCCTTGGCTCCCCAGCCTCCCTCCCCCCCTCAGCCAACCTAGTGTCCCAGCCAGGCATGCCGGAGCCAGGGGGCCTCACCCCAAGTCCTGATCACCGCCCCTTTCCCCAGCTCTTCGGAGGAGGCTGCGAAGAACCTGAGAAACCTGGTGGAAGATGAGGCTCGAGCCTGTGCCATCCTGATTAAATGAGGTGCTGCAAGTGTGGGCCACTCTGGCTGTCCTGGGTTCTTGGCCTCAACCCCAGGGGGCCCCGCCTGGCTTCCCATCTGAGAGCCCAGGCCCATGATGCCAGTGCTCCGAAGCCTGCTGCTCTCCAGGCTGTCCCTCAGGGCTTCGGGGCCGCACAGATGTGATCTTCCCTGTTTCGTATTAAACAGAGCCAGCCTGTCAGCCCCTGGGTGTCCTAGGTTGTGTTTGGAACAAGAGGTGGTGGCAGCTTTGCGCTCAGGAGGTTTGGCCAGCCCCTTTCAGCAGCTGAGATCACCCAGGCACAAGGCGGGGCCCCGTGGGGTGAGCCTGAATGGGGCCTGGCCTGAGACTGGCCACCACTCCAGCCTCAGTGTGGCCCTGTCCACATTTGGGGTCCATAAGTCTTCCCATCCTATTTGCTACCTAGAGGACCCCCCCCCCCCCAATCAGGTACAGACCCCAGCTCTCTGTTTCTTGCTGGGGACACCCCTGGCCACAGTGGGCTGAAGTGTGCAACGCTGAGGCCTGGCCAGCCTCTTCAAACAGTTACTGCTGGGTCCTTGCCCCTGGGGTGGGGTGGCCCTTTGCCTGCCTGGAGGAGCCTGAGGTGGCAGCCAAGGAGCCAGGTTGTCTGCCCCTTTGACCTCCCTGGACCTCTGCTGACCCTTCTCTTCCTCTCCAGGAAAGCCAGGACTACCTGCCACCACTGCCTTGCTTGGAGCTGGGATCCAGGACCTGTGTCCCCTCCCAGCCCTTCGCAGACGACGCCTGCTCACCTGTGGGCCCCAGCGGCACCTGCCCACCTTGGCCCCGGGGTGTGGGCCTGGAACTCGGGTGGACTCGGACTGGCCTCTCCTACAGGCAGTACCTGGAAGCCAGGTGCCACAAGGAAGGACAGACACCGTCCTTTCCCCCTCCTTTTGCAAAGAATATTTTTCTAATCCCTGGACTGGACAGTGCTGGGCTGGACACTCATTTCTAAAACTATTTTGGTACTTGTTTCTGGGCTAGCATGTCCCCCTCTTCCCACCCTGTACGTGTGTGTGAGAGAGAGAGACACTGGGCGCTCCCTTGGCACCCAGGACGGGGGCCCAGTCAGGTATGTGTATGTGGGGGTCAGAATGGTTTCCCTGTAGATTGTACCTTGGGGGTTTTCTGTAATTTTAACATTAGCACTGTTTTAATATGAAAAATGCTGATTTTTAATATTGAAAATAAAAGCATTTAATATCTCTTAAAGGGCAACCATGTCTCCTTTATCCCTAGCAGGGAAGGGGGTGTCACATATGAGCTCACACCGAGGGGTCTCATTTCCCAGCAGGGCTGCCCCCTTGGTGCCACTTGGGCTGTGCTGCGGGGGGCTGTGGCACTGGGCATGACATAGCAGGGCTGCCCCCTGACACAGCCCCTGGCTAGGTGGTGGGTGAAGAGGCCCTTGCTCTCCTCACCCTGAGCTTAGGGCTTCCACAGGGGCACTGCAGGGGGTGGCAGTTGCTCTAGGCCAGGGCCTTCCGGAAGGTGCTCCAGGCATGGAAGCAGCGAGTGAAGGCATGCTGCTCGTTGCCCTTGCGGACCAGGCGCAGGCGGCGGGGATGCTCGTGCTCTTTGGCGCGCATGTGCTGGATGTACACCTGGGGAGCGGACATGCATGCGTCTTGGGCAGGCCTTCCAGACCGTTCCGGCCAGCCTCAGCCCTCCCCCGCCCAGCTCACCTGGCAGGCCTTCAGACTCAGCTTGATCTCCACCTGGCTTGTCTGGGTCCCCACCCACATATAGACCTGTGGGCATGACGGGAGGTGGTCAGGGGGGACCTGGGCTCAGGATTCCCACTGACAAATGGGTGGGCTCCTTGAATGGGCAGGGTCCACAGGGGCCTCACCTCTTGGCCATTGTCTAACAACATGATGTCATCATCTGCCAGGTCATCTTGGCAAAAGTCAGAACATTTCTCAGTCACTGCGAAGTAACCCTTCTCATTGGAGCACCTGGGGGTCAAGGGTCAGGCAGAGCATCAGGGTCATGAGCAGCAGTCCCCGGCCGCAGGAGGTAGCGGGGGAGGGCCTGGCCCAGCCTCACCGGAAGAGCCGGGTGTGCTTCATGTACTCGGCATCGTCGTCATAAGGCTTCTGTGTGCCTAGGCCCACCCAGAAGAAGTTCTCGGGCTCCTCGCCTTCGCTGATGACCTGTGGGTAAGAGGCTGGCTCAGCATGGGGTCCCTGTCCGCCCTCACTGGCCTATCTGGCCACTGCCTGCCCCGGTCACCTGCTTGCTGTAGGAGGCCTCAAACATGGTGTTCAGTATATCCTCCGCCAACTTGGCCTCATCCGGGTCAGACGCCCGGCCCACCCACGCGTACACGATGCCCTGGTTGTCCTCACTCTCAAAGGGAACCTGAGGAGTGTGCAGAGGGTTCAGGTCAGGCCCACCCTGCAGCCCCCACACCCTGCAGCCCCCACCCGGACCCACAGTCCTGGTCGCTCCCACAGCCGCACCTTGAGAATGAAGCAGAACTCGGAGTTGAGGAGGCTGGAGTCGGTGTTTATCTGGATACACCTGGGCATGGGGGGAGGGAGGTCAGCAAGGAGTCGGTGGCTCACTGAGCCCACCTGCCCACCTGTGCCCCTCCCCAGCCAGGCACCGGGTACAGAGGGCGCTGCCGTTGGTTCGAATCTGGTAGAGGCTGGGCTGCAGGGCACCCTGAGCTGCCTTCCTCCGGCCCCGGTGGATGATGAACTTCCTCTTGAAATGGGACAGGAACTTGGGGTTCTCCTGCTGCTGCGTCATGCGCACCACCTGGGTGTATGCAAGTGTCAGGGGCAGCTCCGTGGAACCCCCCTACCCTTCATGGGCCAAGCCTTCTCTGGGTCTGAGTCCCACTCCCACAGACGCCCCCCCCCGCCCCCGGGCTATGGGGGTATGGCATTGCGCCGTAGGGGCCCGGCAGGCGCACCTCTAGCTTGCCAGGGAAAAGACTTTCGAACTTCTTCTGCAGGCTGAAGGTGAAGGTGAGCCAGCCCATGTTGGAGGCTTCCCGGCCCTGCCAGAAGTACACGATGCACTGGAAATCCTCCTCGGGCTGCTTGTCCACCTCAGCCACTGCCTCCTCGCCTTCTTTGCCCTCGGCCCCAGCCTTCTCCTCTTTCTCTTCCTTCTCCTCCTCCTCGTACTCCACAGGGACCCAGTACCTGCAGGGTCAGAGGGCAGTGAGCAGGGGCCCAGGGCAGGGAGGGGCTGGGCCAGGGAGGCGCTCGCGGACAGCACCTGCAGAGGAAGACGTAGCAATCCTGCGTGTAGAAGTGGCCGAACTCCTCCTCAGGCAGCCGAGCGAACTTCTTACCCTCCAGCACGAAGCCCTCCATGCCGTCCAGGTCCTCGTTCCACTCCTCCATCAGCTGCTCAGCCTGCATGTGACACCCCCACCCCCTGCTGGTGGGCCTCTGGAGCTGGCCCTCCTCCCTGGGCAGGGACCTGCGCAGAGCCTCCTCCCAGGACCCAGGGCAGGCTGCATCCCATTCAGCTTGGGCCAAGTCCACCCCGCCCCGCCCCATCACCCAGGCCCCGCCCCTGTCCTATTACCCCAGGCCCCGCCCCATCACCCAGGCCCCGCCCCTGTCCTATTACCCTAGGCCCCTCCCCATCACCCACGCCCCGCCCCACGTCCTATTACCCTAGGCCCCGCCCCAATCCATCACCGTAGGCCCCGACCCCACCTCTGCTAGCGCCATGGGCGGCTGCCTTGGCAGGAAGAGTGCAGTGAGGTCAGCCTTCATCTCATCTTTCTTCTCAGCGTCACGCTTCACCTTCCCGGCAAGTCCCTGGCCCTGCAACACGGACTCTGCGTTGCGTGTGTAATCCACCGTCAACACGTCATCCCAATTCTTAAACTTGGCTTTGAACACCTGCCAAGGGGAGAAAACACGAGTGAGGGTCAGCAGTTAAGGCTGGGGTGGAAGGTGGAAGTAGATGGGGTGAGGCTCGGTTGGCGGACATGGGGGTGTGAGGGTGGGGTCTAGAAACCAGAAGTGGGAGGGGCAGGTCACGGAGGGATGGAGCCCAAGAAAAGGGGGCCTAGGAGCCAGAGTGAGAGGGGCATGGAGGGGCGGGGCCTGGCAGCAGCACAGAAGCGGTGGGCTTGGCTCAGCTCTGCAGGGCAGTAGCTGATTCAGAGGGTCTGGGCTTTGACGGATCCACAGACTCCTGGGGAGGAGCCCCGGGGGTGTGGCTCGCACAGCTGGCCCGCACTGCTACCTGTGCTTCAGTGCCCTCGAGGCTGCGGCTGACCGTGGCGTAACGTGGTCGGTGCAGCATCCCGCACAGCTCCTGGCCAAGCTTGAGGGCGGCGGCTCGCACAAGGCGTGGGGACTTGCGGCCGAGCCAGATGAACACGTCGGACCAACAGTCCAGGATGTACACGCAGCGCGTGTCCAGCAGGCTCTGCAGCTGCAGGGCCAGAGGCTGGGGTCAACCAGTGCTGGGCTAAAGGGGAAGGTCCTGCCTCCTCGCCTCCTCCCTGTGCGTCTCACCAGCCGCATGCCCGGCATCAGTTCCACCTTGGGCGGCTTCTTATGTTCCACTGACAGCTTGTAGTTGATCTGGGGCAGCTCCAGGTAGCCCAGGCCCAGGCCCACCTAGCAGGAGGAAAGGCCAGCGCTTTAGGGGCAGGGTCTGGGACACAAGTCCCACCACAAGTCCTGATTTGGAGCCTGGCCCTGCCTACTGTGTGCACTCAGGTCCGCTGCCGGCTCCTCTCTGGGCCTTAGTTTCTTCCCTCCACTCCAAGGTCATTGTAAGGGCATCCTATCAGTGGAAGGACTTGTAAATGGTACTTTTCCTGCCTCCTCTCTCCAGAACTTACTATTTTTTCTAATTTTCTAACTTGTCCTTTTTCTGCTCACAACACCCCAGAATTAAGGCAGATTCTCAGGCCTAGCACCCAGGCACTCTCAGCCTCCCTCTCTGCAGCTCCTTCCAGCAAACACAGCCTAACACTATGCTAATGGCCTGACTCAGAGCCAGCCTCCAGACCTTTGCTCAGGGCGATTCTGTCCAGAAGGTGGCACCCTCGACACCAAAGTCCAGATGAAGACCAGTCACCACGGAGTCCGTGGCCCATCCCCCAACCTGACCCCTGGTGGAGTCAGGCCCGCCCTGCAGCCCCGCTCACCTTATACAGCTTGGGCTGCGGCGGCCAGAAGTCATCAGGCACGTGCTGTTTGATCTCAGAGGGCTCACCCCCTAGTGCCTCCCAAAACTCTGGGGGCTCCTGGCCCTGCACCAGCAGCGTGATCTCTGCCTTCCCTTTCCGCTCGTTCTTGTTAATTTTTTCTGCAAAAAGCCTGAGGACAGGTGCAAAGCCCTTAGTAAGGCCCATACCCCTTCTTAGGTGACAATTCTGCTTTGCACAAAAGCCCTCCCCATGTCTGAGCAGGGTGCATCTCATACCTGGTTTTGGTAGTGCTACTCAGCGTGGCCTGGGCCCCCCGCCACACATAGAGGTCCAGCCCCCGGTCCAGCAGGAAAACAAACCTGGACAGGAGGGGAGGAGGGGCTGTGACAGCTATAGGCAATGACAGTGCCCAGGCCCAAATCCCCCATCATGGGGCTAAGAGTCTAAAAGAGTTGCTGGAAGGCTTCTTCTTCTAGAGCCCACATCTGTCCCCCACTGGGAAAAGGGGAGGTTCAGTCAGGCACCCCCACCTCATATCGCTGGTACGCACCTGGGGTCCAGGGAGGCTCCCTTGAGTGGCACAGGCTCCAACTTGATGTTCTTTTTCCCATACACGCGGTACATCCTGGAGGCCGGAGCAAACGTGGCTTGGAGGGGACACCACGGGACCAGTTTACCCGAACACCCTCCCCCCAGTCCTTCCAAGCTGAGTCCAGGTCAATGCTGCCCACCCACAGACCTCCTCACCTGGTGACGTAGTGCGTGTCCTCGACAGTGTAGAAGCCACTGGCTGTTCCACCCTCGATGTAGGCAATGTCGTTATCAAACACCTGTGTGTGAGGGGCAGGCCTTTATCATGAGCTGACACCACCTCCCACCAATCCCACCTGTATACGGGTGTGCCGGGTGCTACAAATCTGTGATGATGTTAAAGAGGAGGAATAAGATCTGTGTCTATAAACAGACACATACTGGAGTGGTAAGATGTACAAATGGAGGGATGTGTTCACTCCTGTGCAGTTCAGGTGCGCACAGCATGCTGAGGTATGTGTGCTGGGTACAGAAGCAGGTTTACAGGAGGGCACACTTGGGTGAATCTGGGTAAAATCGAGTGTGGCCTCATCTACATTTAAGGGCCAGAACCACTCACTAACCCTGCCCACTGGACTCGGTCCAGCCCTTGGCCCTGCCCCTTGGTGTCCAGGTGGTGGCCCCGCCCCCTAGCCATATTGGCCCCAGCTCCCCATCTCTCTTGGCCTCCAATAACCCAGGCCCCCCACCTTTGGCCTCATCTCATTCCCTTGCCTTCACCATTTTTGCCCCTGCTTTCTGCTTCAGGTCTTGACCCAAAACCCCTTTGGTCTCAGCTCCCTGCCTGCCTCATTAGCCATGCCCACCACCTTCGCCCCACCCCTTCGACCCTGCCCTCGCCGGCCCTCCCAGCCACGGTACCTGCAGGAACTCCTCGCTCTCGTCGCCCATCTCCTCCCGTGCAGTGCGGCACTCTGCACCCAGGTAGTTGCGCAGGTTCACCGCGTGGATGGCAGAACAAGCCTTCTTGTCAAGTGTGGCCTCCCCACCAATCCAGTAGTAGATCTCCCAGTTCAGAGAGCCGCTGTCATCCAGAAAGGTCTGGGGGCCAGGCCACAGTCATGTCAGCCCTCACCAGGCAGTCCTGGGCCCTAGCTCACCGAGGGGCTGCTCTGATGGGCACAGGCTCCCCGCCCCAGGAGGGGATGGCGGCCACAGCTCTGCCTGGGCCATCTCCACCCGGCCTCCTTTGCAAAGCCTCCCCGACTCGCCTCCATGAGCAAAGCTGCGGTGCTGAGGCTGCTGAGCGACCTAAGGCAAGTCACGGGGCCAGGGTGCCCCCCTCACCTTGAGCACGATGTAGCAGTCGGCTTCGTAGAACTTGCCATGTAAGGCCTCCTCCACTAGCACAGGCACGAAGTTCTCGATCTGCCAGATGGTCAGGCCAGGCAGCTGACCCACATCCTCTGTGAAGAATTCTGAGTAGTCGAGGCGCGGCTTCTCCAGGCCCTGGTCCCAGCGCCGCACCTTACCCCCGGGGGCTCGGGCGTCAGCACTCTCCTGGGGTCACAGTCACAGCGCACGGATTGGTTCTGTGCAGCCACTCACGCCGGCATCTCTAAGTCTCACCCGCCTCAGGGCCTTCGCCCAGGGCCCCCTTCCATCGTAAGCTGGGTCACACAGTCTGTCTTGACCAGAGCCCAGGGCCGCCTGCCCTGTCCCAGTCCTCGGCCTGACTTACCTCCTGCTTCCTGTTCTTTTCCTGGGCCACGTCCGACATGCCCTTCAGCACCTGCTTGGCCTGGTCGTCCTGGGCTGAGTCCTTGCGCCTTCGTAGCCGCATCTTTCGAGCCAGGGGATCCTTAGACCCACCCCCTGCTTAGGGGAGAGGCAAACGGATAAGCCCCGGCTTGGCCTGCCCCTGGGGCATCCAGCCAACCAGGCCAACCCCATCCACCAGTGTCCAGAGTGCAGCTCCCTCTCAGGCCAGACCTTCCCGCTTACCAGCTGCTGCTGCAGCGGCCACGGTGGCAGGGGAGGCACCTGCCAGCCGGAGTTGGTTCTGCAGCGAGAAGTCGATGTTGTACCACTCGGCAGTGCGGTCAGCGGGCTTGGGAGGCATGACCAGGCTGGGGTTCTCCCGAACATCCAGGACCTGCCTCAGGGGTGAGCAGAGGTGGCGCTGAGCCTGAGTCCCACCTCCCGGCCACACCAAACTATGTTTCCGCTTTGCAGCCACCAGGGCTGCGGCCAGGGGCTGGTTCTCATCCTGGCCCAGTGAATGCCCGTCCTGGCCTTCAGTTTTCCCTTCTGTGGGACTGACATGATGCCGTCCAGCATGACATGGATACGGGGATGTAGCTCACCTTCTCCCCAAAAGCACCCGGCAAAGGCCACCCCTCCAGGAGGCCTATGCGGGTCCCTCTCATTCCAGTGACACGCCTGTGCTCGGTCCTTCCTGAGGGTCTGTCTGTACCCCCTCCCTCGCCCCCACCCCTGCGCCGGCCGGGGCCCGCCCCCACCTGGATCTCTGGCAGGAAGTGGATGGCCTCTGGGAGGGTCACCAGGCGGTTCTTGTTCAGGACAAGCTTCCTCAGCTTTGTGCACCTGTGGGGACAGAGCCGGGGCCTGAGGCAGGTGACAGAGGGGCAGGGAACTTCCAGTCCTGGGGGCGGGGCAGGCAGGGCAGAGGCCGCGGGCCCGGCTAGACAGTGAGCTCTGAGGCGCTGCGAAGGCGCCAGGCGGGAGCACGCGGACAGCACCACCTCACGGCTAAGTGACTGAATTCTTTCTGTGACGTTGACAGAGAATTTTCCCAAGTGACCTGCAGATTAAGGGCCCTGGAGACAGACAGCACAAACATGTTCTGCTCAAATCAGTTTGGAAGTGGCGGAGGGTCCTCTGCTCTGCCTGAGGGGGCGCGCAGAGCCAAGGCCACACAGGTGGGCACTGTCCCTCTGGCCTCATGCTGTCAGGGTCCCCCCAAGGGGGCTCTGGGGACCCAAACTGAGAATCGCTGGCACCACCCGTGTAGTCTCCATCCACAAAGCCAAGGTAAATGGTCCATTTTGTATGATGCCGAAGGCCACAGGGTGGGTACCAGCTCTCCTAGGGTTTAATGCCGCGGCCCCGCCCCGCCCGCCCGCCCGCCCGCCAGCCACACCTGCAGAGGCTCTCGGGGATCAGCTCCAGGTTGTTATTGGCGGCCATGAACTCCTCCAGGCTGGCCAGCTTGCCAATGCCCGAGGGCAGCCCGTCGAAGTCCAGATGGTTAGAGTTCAGGTACAGCTTCTTCAGTTTGGTCAGCTTGCAAATGGCCGACTGGAGAGAAAGCAGGCAGGGCGGAGTCAGGGCAGCAGCCAGCGGGGCCCAGGAGCCTTCCTGCCCGCCTCCCCAGGCCTGGACGCACAGGCAGGGAGGTGAGCTGATTTCGGGACAGGTTCAAGGTCTCCACGTGCACCCACTGGTCGATGCACAGGGACAGCTCTGCAATCTGGTTGCTGCTGAGGTTGAGGCGGCGCAGGCTGGAGAGGGTGTACAGGCACTCGGGCACCCGCGTCAGGTCGTTGCAGGACAGGTCCACATCTGGGGCGTGGGGGGAGGGAGCATCAGCCAGGGCCCCCCCAGGCAGCTCCAGCATGGCCAGGCCTGTCCGAACCCCACCGCACCACCCCCAGGCTCTGTGGCTGTCAGCACGTCGCTTAACCTCCCTGAGCCTCAGGAGAAACTCCCTCACACGGGGCGTCTACGCATAAACTGGGTACTCATTACTTGGTGTTCCTACCAGTCACCACGACAACGGGAGAGCTACTCATAACATAAGCAATGCTATCCTTTCCTTTCGGGGGGGATCGGAGAAGCAGGGCTCATCCCTTCCCCCAGAGCAGTGAGGGGCCTGCGGGCAACAGAGGCTGAGGGCCCGGCACTGCCAACCTGTGAGGTTGCTGAGGCCCTCTAGGCTGGTGGGGAGGTTGCCCTGGGTGCGCTGGGTGTTCCTGAGGTGCAGGGTCTGCAGGGCCGTCAGAGCTGGGAGCTGCCTGCAGGGAGAGGGGGTGGTCAGGCCAGGGGAAGGTGCAAGGGCACAGGACTGAGGGCCTAAGAGACAAGGTCAAGGACAGTTGGGGGGTGAGGTGGACAACACAGGGGACACCGCCCACACCAAACCCCAAATGGGAAGGGTCAGGGCTACTGGGAATCAGGGGCCGGGCCAGGTTCCCCAGGGCTGGGTTCTGGAGGGCATGGCGGGCGCCGCTGACCGCAGCTGTGCGTGCTGCAGGGGGTTCCCGTTGAGCACGAGCGTCTGCAGGTGCACCAGGCGGCGCATCTGCGGGGGCAAGCTCTCCAGGCGGTTCTCGCTGAGGTCCAGGTACAGCAGGTCAGTGAGGTTGATGAAGAGCTGGTTGGGGATGGCGTCAATGCTGGGGCAGGAGGGAGGGAGAAGGGCAGTCAGGCAACCCATCAGCAGCGCATGCCCCCCTGGACCCACCTGCCCCCACTGTGCTGTGGCCCACCCCACGCACCTCCCGGCCTGACAGGCACCTGTTATGGCTGAGGTTCAGCACCAGCATGTTCTTGGCGTTCTCCAGCTCCCGAGGGCACTCCGTCAGCTGGTTGTAGCTTAAGTCCTGGGTAGGAGGGATAAGGTCAGGTCAGGGGCAGGCTGGGGGATCAGGCGGGCACTGAGAGGGGAGGAGATGAGGGGGTTTCAGGGCCAAAGGGAGACAGCCAGACCCTGGCAGGAAGGGTGCCTAGGTTAGGATCTGACTCCTTGAGGAACCTTGGGCAAGGCACTGACCACTCTAAGCCTCAGTTTTCCCATTTATAAAAGGGGATAACAATGGCCTCAGGGACCATCATAGTGGGTGGGCAGCCACTGACCAGGACTGAGAGGTCATCCAGCTTGAAGATGTCGTCGGGTACTCCAGAATTCTTCAGGCTGTTGGCTCGAGCCACGATGGCCTGGGGATAAACCAGGAGAAGCAGAGATCAGGGAGGGCCGCCCCTCAGGAAGTTCACTGGAGGCCAGGCCTGAATGCCCCCCCGGCCTTGCACATAGTCCCTCCACCGGGCAGGGTCTTCCCATTCTCTCTATGAGCTCCTATTCATGCCTCAAAGCCCAGCTCAAATGGGCCCCAGAGCCCAGTTCTCAGGGAACCTTTCCTGATAGAATATCCCTCTTCTTCTCCTTTCCAGAGGGCATGACAGGGCTGTAGCTCTGAGTCGGCTTCTAGAACAGGGAGGGGTTGGCCCAGAGAGACCAGTGTGGACTGAGTGAGTCTGTTTGTTCTCCCCTTAGGACTGAAACCTCGTATTACAGACGTGCTGAGAGATTGAGGGGGAGAGAGGAGAGGTCAGTGGGGAATGGTGCTGTGATTATAAGTAACAGCAGGGCCCGGGCTGTGGCCGCCTCTCCTTCACCCTGTGCGGTACCTGGTGTTCACAGCAGTTCCCGCGGAACCTCCCCGGAAAGTGGAAGGGACTTGTCTGAGGTCACGCGGGCAGGAAGTGGCAGAGCTGATTGGAACTCAAGCAGCCTGAGTCCTTACCATCTCGGGGTTTGGCTTTGGGTGGGAACAGCCTTTGAGGAGGCCCCCAAGGTCTGGCCAAGCCTGTGCTCTGGGCTACCGGAAGCTCCATGAAGAGGAGCAGTGTACGCAGGCCGCACTGACCACCTCCCCTTCTGCCAAACCCCCATCCCAGCTCGCCCGCTGCCTGGCTCCGTGACCTCTGGCAAATGTCCTCATCTGTGAACTTGGCAGAGGTCAGGATTATAAGGAAAACCCACATGGAATAGTGCTTAGCCACTACCAGTCGTTATTATTGTAGTCGTTGCCCCAAATAGGTGGAATTTTGGATACTTTCTCTTTTTTACCCAGAGGCTACTTAACACAGGACATTATTATATTCTCTCCCCTTCAGGAAGGACACGGGGTGGGCAGGGGTGATGGCCCAGCTTGGGGTCTGGCCCTGCCCTCATACCCCTGGCTACACTCCAGTCCCCACCCCCAAGCTTGGTGGCCTCTGGCAACACTCACCCGAAGAGATGGCAGGCTGGACAGCTCCCCGTGGAGTGTGGTCAGGTTGTTGTGGCTCACAGACAAGTGCTCCTGGGCCAGGACGAAGAGGCAGGGACTCAGTGGGGGGGGGCTGGGGTGTCTATGGAGTCTCCACCTGCCACCATGACTCTGCACCATTCAGGGGTCCCTCGGCCACACGGGCCAGTCCACCTCTACAGCCCCCTCCCGCACACACCCAGCATCTCCCTCTGCCAGCTCTGCTCATGCCTGTCAACACCGTTCTCTGTCATCTCCTCTGGACTGCTCTGTCCACCTGCCCCAGCCCCCACGGTACCCACCCTGCCCACTGACAGCTCCTTACCAGCTTCTGCAGGGCAGCCAACTCCTCTGGCAGGTAACAGAGGCCGGTGCGGTTCAGCTTCAGCCACCGAAGACTGGTCATGGCCTTGACATTCTCAGGGAAGTAGCCTCCCTGAGGGGCATTGATGGTGAGGCTGGTCTGGAGAGGAACGCCCCCGCTCTACCACCCTCTATGGCCCCCAACTGCCCATGGAAACCTCTGGGAGCACAGACTGTGTGGCCCTGGACAAGGCACTCTGCACTCTGAGCCTCAGTTCCTCACATAAAAGAGGGCTGGGAAAGCCCCTCGTGACAGGCGTTGTGAGGAATGAGTAATCATTAGGATGGCTGTGGGCCTAAGGTCATCTCTTGCTGGAGGATCTGGATGGAACTGGCTAGTTCCAGGTGACATCTCCAGCACCCACCTGTGTGCTCAGCACTCCAGGCTCTGCCTGCACCACCGAGTGTGGGGGTGCCCCCTGAGCCTCTGCCTCGGTCAGTGATGGCGAACCTATGACACTCGAACTCATTTTTTGGGTTGATTTTTCTTTGTTAAATGGCATTTAAATATATAAAATAAATATCAAAAATATAATCTTTGTTTTACTATGGTTGCAAATATCAAAAAATTTCTACATGTGACACAGCACCTGAGTTAAGGTAGGGCTTTTCAAAATGCTGACACGCCGAGCTCAAAAGGTTCGCCATCACTGGCCTAGGTCCTACCTGTGTCCTCACCTTGCCCTCAGCCTACAAGCCATTTGTGGCAAGATCCAAACCCCTAGTGCAAGGCCCCAGCTACCCCCTACACAGGCACTGCCTCATTCGTCAGTCAGTCCCCAAATTCGAATGGCAGGGAGCCTGGGCAGCATATGCCTTCAGGGCCCTGGCTGGTGCCCCTTCCCCACACAGCACACTCCCAGCCAGACTCAGGCTTCCAATCTGGGAAGGACACATGGGTGAGGCGGGTGGACATGGAGGTAGAGGAGAGTGGTGGTCACCTGTGTGTGGGTCAGAGGTGTGTGCACATGATGGATCAATGCAGAAAGAGCCTGCCTCCTCCTCAGGCCTGGCCCGCAGTCTGGCTCCCCAACACTAAACAAACTCCAGCCGAGCCTGCCCACTCCCCTCCCTCCATCCTGGCTGACCCTCCTGTGCCAGGCCAGCTCTGCCCCCCATCCTGGCCCGCCCCCTCCGGTCACTGGCCCTGCCCACCGCATCCCGGACGCTCTAGCAGCGCCTCACCCACAAAGTGGCGGGCCGGCTGGGCGCAGACTCCGGTGGCCCTGGCCTATCCGCCCCGCCGCCCCGCCGCCCCGCCGCCCGCAGCTCCTGCCGCTCTCCCCGCCGCGCTCCCCGCCGGTTCACCGGGCCTCCCAGAGGGTGGCTTTTCAGCCCCTCGCGGGTGAGAAGCCGCGGAGGCCGGGAGAGGAAGTGACTTGCCCAAGATCGCACCGGAACCGGGCGGTGGCGGGGCACAGACGCGGGGGCAGTCGGCTGCCGGCTGCGCGGCGGTGAGTCGGGGCCTGATGGGCGCGACCTCCGCGGGCCGGGAAGGCAGGCCGGGGGCGGGGGCGGAGCCGCGGAGCCCCTGCCCAGACGCCAGCACCCGGCCGGCTCCCCGCCCACCCCGCGGGGCTCCCAGCCAGGGCGGGCCTGGAAGGAGGCCGAGGGGGGTCCTTCGCGGCGGGGATCCGAGCCCCCGAGAGCCCCCCCCGGCCCCGCCCAGGTCCGGCGGCCCAGGCCCGGAGGCGGGCGCGGCAGGAAGGGGCCCGCGGCCGGGGCGGGAGAGACGGAAGGAGAGGAGGCAGCGCGGCCCGCCGCGCCAGCTCACCTTGAAGTCGTTGCCGCTGAGGTCCACGCCGCGCACGAACGGCAGCACCCCGGTGGCCTCCATGGCGCCGCGCTCACTGCCGGGCGGCGCGGGGTGCGGGGAGCGCCGCGGGCTGGGCCAGGCCGACCCCGCCCTTCACCCCGCCCCCGGCGGCGGAGAGGCGGAGCCCGGGCCGCGCCCCTCTAGCCCGGCGCCCTGGCGCGTCGCGGGCTGCGCCGCCGCCTCCCCCGCCTCAGTTTCCCCGTCTGTTGGAGGACGGGGGGCGCCTCGAGGATCCGGGTGCCCGCGGGGCTACGCAGCCGAGGGGACGCGGGCACAGCTGCGCGGGGTCTGCCCGCCCGCGGGCCCTGGCGGCGCAGTGGCGACGATGCCTGGCCGGGCCTGAGGTCCCCGAGCGCCCGGCAAGCCCCGGCCGGCGCCGGCCGCTCCCCCTGGAAATGCTTCGCACGGTTGTCGCCAGGAGCACACGGGGGCCGCCGGTGCAGCTCGGCACACAGCAGGCGCGCGATCGGTGCGCGTTATTGTCACCCCGCTCGCAGTCGACATTCCCTACATCACACCCTCCGTCGGCACAGCAGCCCCGGTAAATAAACGCCGAGTGAGCCACGGGCTGAGCACGATCCTTCTCAGGTGCAGGGGCCCTCGCGGAGCAGCGGTGGGGGAGTCCTCCCGAGTCACTGCTCCGCGGCCAAGAGATAAGAATAGCGCGGCCACCAGGCGGGCCTCTCGCAGAGGTGACCTCAGGGTCACCTGACAGCCGACCGCGCGGCCGCCCGGCCCCGGGAAAGAATGTGGGCCCAGAGCGCCCACAGCGGAGGCTCGAATTACAGGCGCCCGCGCGTCCCTGCGGGCTCCGGGGAGGGGCTGGCCCCGCCCCGCGCTGCGCGCCTGGGAACGCAGCCCGGCGCCTTTAAGACCCGGCGCACCAGAAAGTCCCGCCCCCAGGGACGCGCAACCCGACGGGGGCGTGGCCTGCCGGCCATTGGATGAGTCGCTCCGTGTTTCGGGGAGACGGCGGGTCTTTAGCGCTCTGATTGGACGTGGGGCCTGCTCGTCTGCGTGTTTTTCGGAGTCGGCGTCGGTTCCCGGGTTCAGATTCCATCCGCGGGCGGCGGGGCGTCCGCCGGCCGGTGCGCTGAGGTCGGTGCGCTGAAGCCACGACGCAGGTACGGCCGGTGCCAGCGGCCCGCGCGGGGTCACCGGCCCGAGGCGAGGCGCGCGCGGGACGCCGGTCAGGGCCGCGGCCTCGCGGAGGAAGGAGGAGATGGCCTGGGGCCTCCAAGCTGGGGTTCGAATCCGGCCCCCACTTAGTTTCCCCGGGCCTCGTGCCCCCTGTGAACCGGCCTGGACTGGGCCGAGGGGAGAGGACAGGCGGCGCCGGGGCTATTTTTAACCACCTGTCCGCCCTCCCCTTCCCGGGGTTGGAGGCTGCGGGATGGGCCTGCGGGACCCTTCAGGGTGGGCAGACGGGGCTGGGGAACGCGCCTCGCAGGTGGCTAAGGGGACTCCTGGCTCCTTTGACCGACCCGGCCCCCAGGGCCTATTTCATAGTCTGGGACATGGCGGGGGCGCGGGGGGGCGGGTCCCCACGTGGTTCGGGCCTCTCCTCGCCTGGCAGCAGCCCTGGCCCCCACAGCCGCGCAGGGAGGGCAGCAGCCCTTGGTGCCCGCAGAGCTGGCCCTGAGCTCAGGGTCACCGCTCAGGTGCCCTCAGGCGGCTCTGCCTGGTGTCTGGCCGGTCCCTGGGCTTGGCCCTGGGTCACACACCCTCGGCTGTCAGGGCCTGAGGGCAGGAGTCCCTGTGGCGGAACCCGAGGCCGGCAGCCGCCATTCGGGGCTCCTCACCTCCCACCCTCCTCCGCTGCCGGCCCCTGGAAGCTGAGCAGACAGCGGGGCTGCAGGCCCGCCGCTGACCTTCCCTCTTGCTCGGCTCCCCACCGCGGGGACAGCTCCCCGGCCCGTGTCCCCCAGCCCGGGAGGCCCCTGTCGCGGCCCGGCCAGTCCTCTGGAGCCTGAGTGCTGTGCCTTTTCCGCTGTCACACACCCACTGCCAGGCAGCCCGGGCCATCTCCCCGGCCCGTCCTTGACTTGGCAGCTCTGCCTTGGCGCTGCTCTGTCGAGATTTGGAGGTAACTGGCCGCACTGAGATCCCCTCCAGGGCAGGCTGTCTGGGCCCCAGGGCGTGGGTTTCACCGGCCTTGCTTCCTCCTGGGTGCCCGCCCTAGTTAACCAGCACCAGGCGCCTCTAGGACCTGACCGCGGGGCCTCTGGGGGGCGAGATCCTGGCGGCTTTGCTGTCGTGGGTGCACGTGCTGACGACTCACTGGCCAGCAGCCTGTTTCTCTGTAAAACTGGACGATAAGACCTTCCTTAGGGGTCTTTGGGGATGTCAGAATCCTGGGGTCGGGGTGCTGGGCCCTTCTCTGACCTGCCTTAGGCGCTTTCTGTGTGAGCCCCTCTGTCCAGGGGTGGGGTAGGTTGTTTGCAGGTTTGGGGAAGGGGGCTCAGGCAGCCCCCCTTCTCCTCACAAGAAACCCTGTGAGTGGCCGCTTTCTGTTGAAACTCTCAGGAACCCCCTTGTGGGCTTGAGCCAGCGACCCCAGGAGGATGGCAACGGGAGTGCCCACCCACGCCTGCCCCGTCTGCCTGGCTGCCCCATACTCAGTGGTCCCTGCACCCTGGCTCTCTTGTAGGCAAACATGGCAGAGTTCTTCCAGAAACGGGGGAAGCGGCATGACGACGACATGCTGGGCAGTGCTGTGAACTTCCTCCTGGCCAATGCCCGCCTGGTGCTGGGTGTGGGCGGGGCTGCCGTGCTGGGTATTGCCACCCTGGCTGTGAAGCGGGTAAGGCCATGGTGGACCAGTGACACCCGGGGCTCCCAGAGGAGGATCACAGGGCTGGGCCTGCAGCGGGGCCCTGGGAGGGGCTGGGGCCTGCCCACGGCTGGCGTCTGCTTCTCTACCCAGAAGCTTGTTGGCTTCGCCCTGGGCTGTGCTGTGCTGCCCAGGCTTCAGTGCGCTGACCTGTGCACTCTTCCTGCAGCTCATTGACAGGGCTGCCAGCTCGCAGGACGAGGATGACGCCAAGGCAGACGCCACGAGCCTGGAGGACAGCTGGAAAGAACTGAGCCTGCTCAAGGCCACACCACGCCCACAGCCCCGGCCCTCACTTGCTGCCCCCAGCCAGCCTGTGCTGCTCCCAGTCCCCTCACTTTTTGCCTCAGGTGAATGGCACCCCTCCCCCTCTAACCTGGTGGGTCCCCCTTTGGTGGTCACACTCAGGAGATGCAGCCCAGGCTCTGCCACTGATCGACTGTGCCCTGTGCAAGCCCCTCTCCCTCCAGGGGTGTGGGCTCCCTGCATGTTCCATGGTGTGTTTTTCTGCCCTTCGGTCAACCACTGGGGCATGTGGACTTTGGGGGTGATATCGCAGTAGGGCAGTAGCCTTCTGATATGGGGACCTCAGGTCAGGAAACCGAGGTCCAGGACCGCACTGCACTCTGCATGAGCTGTTTTGGCCCCAAAGAGTTGGGGAGCTGGGGCAGTGAGAGCTTGTCATCAAAGTAGTCCTTCTGCGTGAGGACCTGAGCGGGTGCTCTTTCTCAGCTGGTTCTCTTACAGGTGAGGGGGATGAGGCCCGGGGCCAGGACACACCTGGTAGCCTGGGGGAGGTTTCGTGGCTCATCACAGGGCCTTCTGACATGTTCCCTGGCCCTTTCACTCTGCAGAGGGGCCTGCAGGTGCTGACCCTCAGTCGTCTCCTCAGCTTGCCTCCCCAGGACTCTTGTGCCTGACATTCCAGGAGAAGCTGTTGGCGTTCGAGCGAGACCACGTGAGCATCCCAGTGTCCCACGTGGCTCTGGCCAAACAGTTGGCTGGCGACATTGCCCTAGAGCTGCAGGCCTACTTGCGGAGCAAGTTCTCAGAACTGCCCTTTGGGGTGCTTGTGCCCGGGGGGCCGCTTTATGATGGCTTGCAGGCAGGGGCTGCTGACGATGTGCGTCTCCTGGTACCTCTGGTGCTGGAGCCGGGTCTGTGGAGCCTGGTACCTGGCATGGACACTGTGGCCAGGGACCCTCGCTGCTGGGCTGTGCGTAGGACTCAGCTTGAATTCTGTCCCCGCGGAAGCAGCCCCTGGGACCGCTTCCTGGTGGGTGGCTACCTCTCTTCCCGTGTCCTGCTGGAGCTGTTTCGCAAGGTACTGGCCGCCTCCATCAACTGGCCAGTCATTGGCAGCCTCCTCGGGTGCTTGATCTGGCCCAGCGTGGCTTCGGAGGAGCTGCTGCTTGAGGTGCAGCATGAGCGCCTGGAGCTCACTGTTGCTGTGCTCCTGGCCATCACTGGCGCCAGCGCTGAAGACCGGCTCCTGGTGGCCTGGCCCCTGGAGGGGCCGGCTGGGAACCTCTGGCTGCAGGATCTGTACCCGGCGGAGGCTGCCAGGCTGCGAGCTCTGGATGGCTGTGAGGTTGGGACCCGCCGGCGGCTGCTGCTGCTACTGTGTCGTGTCTGCCGAGGCCATCCGGCCCTGAGGCAGCTGAGCCGGGGCCACCTGACCCAGGTGGTTCTACGTCTGGGAGAGGAGGAGGTGGACTGGGCCGAGGAGGCCTTGGGGGAGCGCTTTCTGCAGGCTGTGGAGCTGCTCCTCGGCAGCCTGGAGCGGGCCAGCCTGCCCTGCCATTTCAACCCTGGTGTGAATCTCTTCGCCAGCCTGTGCCAGGAGGAGATCGACAACCTTGGCTACGTGCTGTACCTCGGCCTCCAGGCCCCCGAGGGGCTGCTGTAGATGGGGCAGGGCAGGCTGCGTGTGTTCTGATGCTGGTGAGCTGCACGCTTCTCCCAGGGATCTGGAGAGCATCCTTTCTCTTGCTTTCAGCCAGGATAAAAAAGGGTGCGTTGGCTAAGGCCAGGGGGTTAGCATGTGCATAGGCAGCCATCACTGGGACCCTCTGAGCTCAGAGCGCTTGGGCTGCACTGCCTCTCAGGCAGCCTGGAATGCCAGCCACTCACACCCACTCCCTTAGTCCTCTGGGCCGACCCCAGGACCTTGGGCCTGGTCCATCATCACCAGCAGAGGATCCCCTGACAGCAGATGGCGCTGCTGTGCTAGGCAGGGGCTAAGGCCAGCTCTGTCGTTCTGTTGAGGGTGAGTTGGTGCTTTCCTTGGGTGCCAGCTCCCTGCATCTCTAGGGTCTGGTGCAGGATGGTAAATGCCAGGTGTGTGTTCATCCCCCATGGGCCGGAGTCCCCTGGCACCCGTGGAATGGAACGCAGCTCTTTGGCTGACGTAGTTTCCTGATGTCTGTGGTCTAGTTTGCTTGTTGAACTCTCCTCCAGCCGGGAGTGGGGGCTCAGCCTGGGGTGCTGCCCACCTCACACCTGTGAAGGCACTTTCCCCTCCATCTGGTGAGTTTTCTCTTTGGCAGTTGGAGGGCCCTGCGAGAGTCCCTGCCCCATGGGGGAGCCAGGGCTCTGTGCTGCCTGCCTTGCCCAGAGCCAAGAGTGTCTCGCTAGCTGCTACTGGGCCCAGCCAGAGAGCCGAGGCCGGGCCCTCCGGGGGAGGCCTGCGGTGCAGGTTGGCCTGGACAGTGCCACACGGTCAGCTCAGCTGACTCCTGCGTTCTCTCTGCAGCCTGGTGGAGGTCAGGGATAGGAAAGGGAGGGCCTACCTCCCCTTCCCTGTGGTCCTCCTACCTTGGGTATCCTTCTTGCTGAAGCCGAGCTATGCCTCAAAGAATGTAAACAAGAATAAAAGAGAAAACAAGCCTTCGTGTGACTCATGCTGTCTCATAAGCAGCTGATTGGAGTTCTGGAAGCTGGGCCAGAGGGGCTGGGAATGGACCTGGAGGGGTGATAAGGAGGGAGGTGACAAGGTTGCTGGTGTGATGCCTCGCTTTTGTAATGGGAACCAACAGGGTTTTGTTTCTTTCCAAAGCCTGAATTTTTTATTCAAAGCCCCTGTGCTTTCGGGATTGTGCCAGGCTGTGGGCTAACGCTCCCACCAGCACTTCCTCCAGCTGCAGCTGCCTCTCGCCAGGAGTGACAGAGAAATGCGACTTCTCTACCTCCCTGTCCAGACGGGGAGCGAGTGCGTCAGGGTCCCCATTGCTGGGGGTTGCTTCCCGTGTCAGCAGATGACAGACGAGGCCCTGTGCCCTTAGGGTGTGGCCACCACAGCTATGCTTCTCCCCTCGTCTCCCCATCCCAGTGTACTTCCTAGGGTAGTCACCCAAGGGCTGCCACAGGGGACAGGATCCTGGGCTGCCTCTGGAGGTTCTGATGGCTGCACTCAGGCTATGGCAAGGGTCAAAGGTCAAGAGACTGGCTTAGCTGAGGGCCATTCAGATAACTTGTCTCAGGAGCTGGTGCAAAGAGCCTTAAGCAGCTGTAATGGCAGCCTAGGGGTGGCCAGGGAACAGGCTGGAGGCAGAGGCCGTGCGTTGGGATTCTCATCATAACACCTATGTCCTAGGGTGGCTGCAAGGAGCCTGGCACAAAATGAAGTGCTTCCCCAGACCAGAGACCGCTGGGCCTTGGTGCCTCGCTCACAGAGCCCAAGCACAAGGGTGCCTCCGCCACCGGGCTGCCTTTGACCGTGGCGGGCTCCTAGGACAACTGGTGTCCTGCTGAGGGCTGGCCTGGGCGTGGCTGGGGCGGCGGTTCAGAGTCCCTCTTGGATGACCGAACCCCACGTGTGGTCCCCTCTGGGGAGGCCTCCTGCTTGAGGTAGCTCTGAGTTAACCCTCACACACCGTAATTTCAGTAAGACGGGTGAATTAAAAGAAATGAGGTGTTTGTGGTTACATCACCAATACACGGTTAACATCTGGGACTTGAGTTTCTAGCCGAGAGCCGGAAACAAATCACCATTTTGCTAGAAGCCTTTGCAGGAGCTTGTGTCTGGCTGGCTCAGTCCTGCTCTGCGCCAGCAGCAGGGATTGTTGCTACCGTTGCACAGATTGCCTTTGACGCAAGGACAGTTCCAGCTCTGCGCCAGGTGCGTCTCCGTCTGAACGTCGTGTCCTCAGATCTCCACTGTGGTGGGCAGCCTGGCAGTCCGCGTCCTGGCCTGGCTTAGCGTTACCCAGGGCCGAGGCCCGCACCTGCTCAGAATGAAAGTCATGGAAATGGCCAACAGGAGCTCACGGATTTAAAATGTCACCGCGTAACTCAGGGATAATCTTCCTGCATGGGAAACATTTCCTTGTACTTCACTCCTGAGAATGTCTCCTCAGAAACACTTAGCTGCTAAGAACAGCAACAGAACACTTAGCCGCACAACATCCTAGCTGCTGGAGCAGTGGTTCTCAACCTTCTGGCCCTTTACAGTTCCTCATGTTGTGACCCAACCATAAAATTATTTTCGTTGCTACTTCATAACTGTAATGTTGCTAGTGTTATGAATTGTCATGTAAATATCTGATATGCAGGTTGGTCTTAGGCGACCCCTGTGAAAGGGTCGTTCGACCGCCAAAGGGGTCGCGACCCACAGGTTGAGAACCACTGTGCTGGAGGAACAGCCATCCTCGAGGTGACCTGCCCAGTTGTTTCGGCCGTAAGCCCTGAAGGCCTGTGCGCACGTGGGCTTCCTCATTAGGAGATTCCTGGGCATGGAAAGCATTCAAACTTGTTCAGATCCTGACGGATCTTAATTTTTAAAAATGTATTTTTATTGATTTCAAGAGGAAGGGAGAGAGGGATATAAACATCAGTGATGAGAGAGAATCATGGATCAGCTGCCTCCAGCACGTCCCCTACTGGGAATAGAGCCTGAAACCCAGGCATGTGCCCGGACGGGGAATAGAATTGTGACCTCCTGTCTCATGGGTTGACGCTGAACCACTGAGCCACACTGGCTGGGCAGATCCTGAAGGATCTTGCCAAACTGCATTCTGAAAGGACTTCAGCCAGCAGCCCAGAAAACCACCCCAACGCCCTGAGCTGTGCCTGGCCAGATCGGGGCAGACAGGGAAAGTGGCTGCTTCTGTAGACAGAAGCGTGCGACCGACCGCTACACCAGCATCAACCTTCACGGCACGTCCCACATCCTCCTCCTCTCCTTTCATGAGATCTTACTTGGAGTGGAAAATGGAAGTGCGATTCCTATTCCCACCACCGATGCCTGTGTCCGTGGCTCCCAATCTTCCTGGTCTGCGCTGAGGAAAAATGAAGCCAATTCAGTGGCAGCTCAGGAACCCCTGGTTCAAAGACCTTAGCAGGCTCGAATGTACCTCCAGCACAACTGCCTCTGAGCTAACGTGCAAAGCCACACCAGGAAAGCACTGCCTGCCTTTGAGACCTCAGCACTTAGCTGGCTGTGAGGCCAGGCTTGGAGCCTGGGGGAGCAGACACTGAGCCTGCAGTGGCTCTAGAGCAGGTATTAGCTCCTCCAAGTATGGGAAGGGCTCTAAGCCCAGGGTCAGGGGGTTAGGGTCAGGCACACCCCAAAGCCCATAATCTAGGGCTACTGTTCCACTTTTGCCCTATTCTAAAACAAGGGGCTTCAACCTGGTACATGACACATTTGCATTTTTCAAAAAAATATATATATATACACACACACACTCTAGTGTCCTGGTGTACAGATTTGTGCACATTGAAAAGAAATTAATTAGAAGAAATATTTTAATATCGCTATTCGCCCTTTCTCTATAATAGAAGTGTCAACCAAATTCACAATCGACAAGGACAGATCGAAACACATGCCTGTGATTGGCGTCAGCAAGAGCTTTATATGTATCGCACATGTGCGAGTCAACTTAGCCTTTTATAGACATAGAATAAACTTGTTTAATTAGACCTGCTTTCTGATGTAGCTAAACTTTTTCCAGCCCAGTGAAGCACCCCAACTTCTCTTTCAGGTAATTGTCAGCAACACAGCAGTAAATATCAACACGAAGCAGATTATTATTGTAGATCACGCAGGGAGAACAAAGGGTAAAATAATGTAGCTGCAGCAGTGTTTGACTATATTCTGTGCAGTGAGAAAACCTAAAGTCATTTTCAAGGTCCACCATTTATTACATCTTTTCAGTTGGGTCAAGTTTCTAAGCTTTCTAAATCTCTGTTTTCCGGCTAATGAAAAGAAAATAGGATTCCCTCGAGTCTCCTGTCTACCTACTCCAGGACTTCTGTGAGGATCAAATGAGATGAGGCACAGGAAAATGCTTCACAGACATTTGGTTAAAGTGTAAAGTGTTTGCACCTGGCTATAAAGCAAGTCGTGTTCCTGGGCTGAAGAAACTCTAAGAAGGCTAGTGGTTAGGGAGAGGAAGCCAGGCATTGCTACGTGATGTCCTTACTCCTGCATTGAGCGTCTGCACCCTGGTGGTCAGTGAGCATCATAGCTACCAACCGGACAGACACAGACTTTTATATATAGAGATTTTAAAAATATACTAGTATTTTTATTGATTTTCGAGAGGAAGAGAGAGGGAGAGGTAGAAACATCTATGATGAGAGAGAATCATTGATCGGCTGCCTCCTGCACACCCCCTACTGTGGATCGAGCCCACAACCCAGGCATGTGCCCTTGACTGGAATTGAACCTGGGACCCTTCAGTGCATAGGCTGACACTCTATCCACTGAGCCAAACCAGCTTGAGCAAAAAATATACTTATTTTCTAATCAGAAAATTAGGTTTTTTAAAACCCCAGTAACATCACAATTTGGTTGCACTTAATTCAATGAGGAAGCTAAGAGTGTAGTGGGTGACACCCAGAGTGTATTCCAAACGGCACTGAGGACGGTGTTTTGGGTCACCTCTGCAGTGCTGTCAATTTCCTGAGATAACAGTGTGCTTGGCCGGGGCCTCATGCAACAGGAAGGCCAGAATCTCAGACTCTTGCACTTGTGTGCTTTCAAACCAACCTCTCCAGGCGACCCCCAGTGCCACCTCCCTGTGAACATGGGTAGTCTGAGGCAGGCATGGAGTGCACACATCTGTCCCCAGCAGGGATGGCCAATGGGAGGACGTGACTACCCTGGCATGCTCGTTGACCCCATGCCGCCCCTGTATTCCAGTCAGAGGTCCTTGGTCCCGAACAGCTGAAATTCTGGGCTGCAACAGCCCTGGAAGGAAAGGCAGCTTCGAACTCACCCCAAAGGGTAGCAGACCTCCCAGTGCCCGAGCTGTTGCTGAAGTGAGTGCAGTGCTCAGAGAATGTCCGGCTGCCAGAGCTTATATTTTTAGCTTCCAGCTGCTCCAAGAGCAATGAACATCTGAGACAGGCTCCCTCAACCAGCAGCAGCTGTGCAGTGTGGCCACTCTCGCTAGTTCTTGAAAGGGCGAGGGCTACACCCTCCACCTTGCCCCAGGGTAAGGGCTACGACCTTGGCCACGTGCTTGGCAAGAAGGTTCTTCCCGGAAGTCTAAGACTCTGCTAGCCACACCCAGGAACAAGACATTGACTTGCGCCTGGCCAATCGGCAGAGCACAGTCCTTTCTCCTCCCCTTACTCCAACCCCCCCCCCTTTAAAACCCGTCTCTAGGCGGGGTTCGGTCTCTTGGTCACTTGGCTAGCCGATGTGTCGGTGGGTCTGGTGGATGGAGAGCTCAAGCTAGCTTGAAATACAGATTCTTATGCTTTTGCATCGGATTGGCTGGCTCCCTGATGTGGTTTCTTGGGAATCTTGAAATCTGGGCATACCAGTTCTCAGACTGGGGCAAGAAGGGGTGCCACAGGGACGTGCAAGAGGCATCAGCCAGAGCGCCCCTTCTCTGCGGGCAGCGGTGGCTCTGTGGCGTGAACAGTGCCTTCTCTAAGAGGGTAGCATGCAGGCGGAGATGGTTTCAGTCCTCTTCGCTGCTCAGAGGGGAAGAGCCTGTGTCCCTTGCAGTGGAGCTGGAGGCTGAGAAACGGTGCAATTAGGTGGCCTAGTTCCTAGTTGCGGCTCGTGGATGGGGCTTAGTAAGTGGGGGTCATTTTATCCTGTCCTGCTTGTGCAAGCTGTAAATGGGGTTCAAACATGTCAGTCAGAGGAAGGATCCACTTCCCAGTGCGCTGAATGCTGCTAGCCTGAGCCAAGAGACATGAGAAACTCCCTCACAGGCTTTTATTTTTTTCCCTCACAGGCTTTTATTTGTGAAGTTCTCACTGCAGTCAGGCCTGGATCCCCCACCAAAGCACCCCCAGTTGGCACCAGGTGTTACAGACGAGGCCACTCAGGCTCAGTGGTGAGGGCACACCACTGAGTCAGTGGGGCGCCAGGACCTGAGCTGGGTTTGTCCTGGCACAGCCCAATCCAGCAGTTCTTGGTCTTGGCACACATAGGCGTCACCTGTAGAAAGAGTAAAACCCACAAATGCATCTAGTATCCTGAGTCTGTAAAGAACTACAACTCAACAACAAAAAGACAAACAACCCAATTGAACAAAATGGACAAAAGACTTGAGTAGATAATTGTCCAAAGATATGCAAATAGCCACAAGAACATGAAAAGATGTCCAACTTCAGTGGTCATTTTGAAAAGGCAAGTCAAAACCACAATGAACTATCACTTCACACACACTAGGGTGGCCAGAATTTTAAAAAATGGTAAATAAGTATTGGTAAGAATGTAGAGAAATAGGACCCTCGTGCATTGGTCATGAGAATGTAAAATGGTGTATGGCTGCTAGGAAAAACCATTTGTTGATTAAACAGAATTACCTATGACCCAGTAACTTCACCCCTACATATATACCCGAAAGAATTAAAGACAGGTGTTCAAATACTTATACTTGAATGTTTATAGCAGCACTATTCACACTAGCCAAAGGCAATTAATAACCCAAATGTCCATCAGCTGATTAATGGATGAACATTATGTAGTACATCCACACAATGGAATATCATCTATACCAGTGGTCGGCAAAGTCATTAGTCAACAGAGCCAAATATCAACAGTACTTCTTCAAAATAGACTCGCCCAGGCCGAAAACCAACTTCTGCGCATGGGCCACGAAGTTTCAATTGCACTGTACATGTGCCCGCATGTGGTATTTTGTGGAAGAGCCACACTCAAGGGGCCAAAGAGCCGCATGTGGCTCATGAGCCATAGTTTGCCGGCCACCAATCTATACTAATAAAATGGTAATATGCTCATTAGATGGGGAGACCTTCTGGAGATCCTTCCGGACAAAGCCATAGTGGTGGGGCCAAGGCAGAGGCAGTTAGGGGTGATCAGGCCAGGAGGGGAGGGCAGTTGGGGGCGAGCAGGCTGGCGGGGGGCGGCAGTTGGGGGCAACTAGGCCAGAGGGGAGGGGGCAGTTGGGGGCAAGAAGGCTGGCAAGGGGGGGGCAGTTGGGGGTAAGAAGGCTGGCAGGGGGGACAGTTGGGGGCTAGCAGACCGGCAGGCAGAGTGGGTAGGGGCGATCAGGCAGAGGCAGGGGTGGTCAGGCAGGCAGGCAGAGGTAGTTAGGGGCAATCAGGCAGGCAAGTGGTTAGCCAGCAGTCCTGGATTATGAGAGGGATGTCCGACTGCCGGTTTAGGCCTGATCCCCGGCAGTTGGACATTCCCCAAGGGGTCCCAGATTGGAGAGGGTGCAGGCTGGGCTGAGGGCCCCCCTCCCCATGCACGAATTTTGTGCATTGGGCCACTAGTCCTATCTAATAATAAACATGGTAATTGACCGTACCTTTGCTACGCCTCCCATTGGCTAATCAGAGTGATGTGCAAATTAACCGCCAACAAAGATGGCGGCTAATTTGCATACTGTAGGCAGGGTGGGACAGCGGGAGTTGCCATCCAGGACTGGGGATTGGGAATGGGCGCAAGGCAGACCTCCTGGTCCTTCCCCTCAGCCGGCAGGCTCCTATCAACCTTCAGTTTCTACTGAAAGGAATGTGGCGCCTCCACTGTGCAGCCTCCCAGGACTCGGACTCACAGGCTCCGGAGTGGAGACTTCGACCAGGACTTCAGCGCCTGCTCAGGGGAATAACCGCCACCTCCCTACTCCACAGCTGCTTCTGTGTCTGCAAGAAACTGCACATGCTCCTCCCTGTGATATGGGCGGGGCCAGAGCCTGAGTGAGGGGTTCCACTATAGTGATAGCAGCTGGACCAGTGCAGGGAGGGAGGGAGGGCGGGGAAGGAGCAAGGGGGAAGCCCTGGTTCCCTGCTCCTCTCACAGGCATGGCCCTTGCTGCTGTTATGATAAAAGGAGTTGTGTTTTTCTAACTCTGTCTGGGTAAAGGAAACAAGTGTCTGTTGACTTCTGATCTTACTCTCAGAGCTGCCAGTTAATCCCTCTGGATGCATCATATCCAACCTCCAAAGGATCCGAGGGGCAGGATCAACCTTTGTTCCATAGTTGAGGAAACTGACCAATAAACACATGTGTCTCATGCCTCAGTGTCAACTCCTGCAGAAATCTCCAGGTAATGACTTAGATTCTATATCTAAGTGTATATTTTCTTCTGTTTTCATGTTTAATTCAGCCTCAGGAATCAAATAATACAGTGAAGAATAAAATGAGTTCAGAGGGCTCAGCATTGTATTCCCAGGGCCTTTGGTCCCACACAAACCGCAGAGCTCAGTTATCCTGAGATGAAAGGAAAGGAAAAAGAAACGTGAAAGGTTTCCCTGCTCAGTCACGGAGACTCTCATAACCACATATTAAGGACACGGCATTAACTTAGGGGTGGAAAGGACACAAATGGAACAGAAGATGGAGCCATTTGGAGTGAGCAGGCCAGCAGGGGGGCAGTTGGGGGCAAGCAGGCCAGCAGGGGGGCAGTCAGGGGTGAGCAGGCCGGCAGGGGGGTAGTTGGGGTGAGCACACTGGTACAGGGGGCAGTTGGGGGTGATCATGCTGGTGGGGGGCATTTGGGGTAAGTAGGCTGGCGGCGGGGGAAGTTGGGGGCAAGCAGGCTGGCAGGCAGAGTGGTTAGGGGCAATCAGGCAGGCAGGCAGGTGAGTGGTTAGGAGCCAGCAGTCCCAGATCGTGAGAGGGATGTCCGGCTGCCAGTTTAGGCCTGATCCCTGTAAACCGGCAGTAGGACATCCTTCCAGGGGTCCCAGATTGGAGAGGGTGCAGGCTGGGCTGAGGGACACCCCCACCCCTGAGTGCACAAATTTTTGTGCACTGGGCCACTAGTCTATATATATAAAACCCTAACATGCAAATAGACCGATTGATCGGCGGAACAACTGAACCGGTTGCTATGATGTGCGCTGCCCACCAGGGGGCGTGCACGGAACATGGAGGGCATTGGCTGCAGTGGGATGGTGGAGCAGATGAGCAGGGGCGCCAGTCACTGTCATGGGGGCAAACCTCTGGTGGTTACTGAAAATTCTTTGCTCCTATGTGCTGCGGTCCCGCCCAGGCTCATACCAGCTGCCCGTGCCCAGCGATGCCCCGATCGCTCGGTACTGTCAGTGGGTGTGAGCGGCTGCTGCCGGCCTCAATCGCCCCTCAGGGCTTCTCCACCTCCCCCCGTTCCTCCCCTTTGTACCCACTGCCCCTGCTTGCACCCACAGCCCGCGCTGAGCCACCGCTTGCACCCACTGCTGGCGCCTGGCGCTGGTCCCAATCGCTCAGTGCTATCAGTGGTGCGAATGGTGGCTGCCGGCCCCGATTGGCCCTGAGGGCTTCTCCTCCTCCACCTGCTCCTGAGGGGCGACTGGGGCAGCAGTGGCTGCTTGCACCCGCTGAAGACGCCGCCCCACTTGCACCTGCTGTTGGTGCCGGCCCCAATCGCTCTACACCATCAGCGGGTGTGAATGGAGCTGGTGCCATCAGTGCGTGGGAGCAGTGGGAGCGGTGGTGGGAGCGGGGCTGCTGGCAGAGAGGGGACAGGGGTTGGGGGACCAGGGAGGATGGGTCGAGACCCGCCCCTGTGCCCACCGCAGCCTTGTGGCCCACAGTTCCTTTCAAAGTGCACTGGGCCCCTACTTCAGTCATAAAAAAAGGAATGAAGGACCAACATGCTTATATGTGGATGAACCTTACAAGGCACAGAAGGTCACATTCTGTATGACTCCATTTATTTTATTTTAAGAGAGGAAGGAAGAGGGAGAACTAGAAACATGAGAATCACCGATGGGCTGCCTCCTGCACGTCCCACACTGGGGATCAAGCCTGCAACACAGGCATGTGCCCTGACTGGAAATCAAACTGGTGACCTTCTGGTTCATGGGTCAACACAACCACTGGGACACACTGGCTGGGCACGTATGATTCCATTTATATGAAATGTTCAGAATAGGTAGAACCAGAGGCAGAATATGGACTGGTGGTTTCTGGGGCTGGGGGAGCCCAAAACCTCACAGATGCAGGGCCATGACCCATACCACTGATGAGGTGCTCCAGGAGCAATTCCAAACGTTGTCCACCTGCCACCCAGCCTGCGCAGGGCCAGGTGTCCCAAGACCTAAGGAGTGTTCATTTGTTCAGCGCTAGTGACGTGACTGGGCAGCCCACACCCACTCTGCTTACCTTCTAACCCTCACAACAAAGCCAGTATGTTGAGTGCTGTTCACAAGTGGCAGTAAGAAAGGTGGCAGCCTTTGGAGGTGTGGGAGAGATTCTGAATCGTGCACCCGCTACCTTCTCTGCAGGACAAGCTGCGAGAAGTTGGGCTTCCGCTTACCATGTGGACAGGGGAAAAGGGCATCGGCTGGAGGGAGACCATGAGGGCCAGAAGCTGGCAAGACTCCCCTGGGCACTGGCTGGTATCTACGCCCACTGCTCCTGCCACTGTTCCCCAGACTCCACACCTGACCCACCAGAGTGAAGGGGTGACACTCTTTATTAAGGCACATGAACAGGTGTGTCCTGGCCACAGGCTTCTAAATAAAGGGGAGTAAGTCTTCTGTAGACACAATTTTAGAGCAAGAGCCACTTGGCTGCATTACGCCTCCTTCTCAGGATGTCTGTGGAGAAGTCCCTCCTGCCCCGGAGGCCACAGCTGCTGCCGCAGCGCGAACAGGGCCTCTGCGGGGATCCCAGCAGCTCCTGCGCCTCAGCAGTGGTGTGGTCACTCGGAGCTCAGGCACAGTGTGGCCTTCTTGAGGAGCAGTCTGACCTGGACTCCTTAACACAGGCCGGCCAGACGCAGCCCCTCCCCACACCCCCAGGGGTGAAGGGCCGCTTGGTCCTAGGAAGACAGCTCCTCCTGGAGACAAGGGATGAGTAGAAGCGGCGCCCTGTCACCCTCCTCTGCCCTGAGGACAGAAGGGGCGGGTGTGTCCAGGCTGGTGGCAAAGGCTGCATTTCCGCGGTTTCTTGGCCGTGGACCCCGGGTCTGAGGAGCTGGCCCGAGCTCTCTTGCTCGTGGACTGGGGCCCGCGGGTGTTCCCGCCACCTCCTGGCCAGGGCGCGGCTCCAGAAGTCCCTGTGGGAGGAGCAGGGAAAGTCACACGGACTTGGAAGGAAATACAGATTCCTTTCCATACTCACCGCCCCCCAGGCCAGGCCCCCTGCTTTGCACCAGCACACAGCACCCTGCCCAGGCCCTGAGCTCCTGAAGGCGGGCCCATGCGGTGCTGGAAACAAGAGCGCTGCCCCTTTTTACCAAAGTGGGAACCCAAGCAAGAGGCTGGCCTGAGTTCAGGAGCAAGGCAGCAAAGACAAGAGGGCCTGTGACCACCTGTTCCCCACCTTCCACCAAGAAACCTGCGCTCTGGACCCTGCCAGTCCTTCCCCAGCCTTAGTGCCGCCCGCCTGCTCAGCTAGGTAGCGGGGTCTGCGGGCCTGGAGGGCAGGCCCGCTTCCTGTCAATCGGAGGAGTGGCTCTGCAGGTCTGAACCACCCTCCACTCAAACGCGAGTCCATCACAGCAAGGCCCCTCTGGCTCTGGCAGCCAGCCCTGCACTTAAAAACATTTTATTCATTTTTAGAGAGAGGAAGGGAGAGGGATAGAGAGACAGTAACATCAATGGTGAGAGAGGAACATCACTGATTGGCTGCCTCCTGCAGGCCCCCCACTGGGGATCAAGTCCACAACCCGGGCATATGCCGGGACCAGGAACCAAATTGGCGACCTCTTGGTTAATGGGTCGACATTCAACTGCCGAGCCACACCAGCCGGCCCAGCCCCATACTTTTACTGAGCCTTCTGGGTCAAGCATGTCAAACTCGTGGCCCGTGGGCCTCATGCGGCCCACAACGAATATTTTTGTGGCCCAGCCAATATAATGGTGTGAGCAGTTATTTACAATTATTTTATTTATTTATTTTTTAAAAAATATATTTTATTGATTTTTTACAGAGAGGAAGGGAGAGAGATAGAGAGTTAGAAACATCAATGAGAGAGAAACATCGATCAGCCGCCTCCTGCACATCTCCCACTGGGGATGTGCCCGCAACCCAGGTACATGCCCTTGACCGGAATCGAACCTGGGACCCTTCAGTCCGCAGGCCGACGCTCTATCCACTGAGCCAAACCGGTTTCGCCAGTTATTTACAATTATGAAAGAAAATGAGTCTTCTGTCAGATCCAGAATTACTGACATTCAACGTGGTTCAGTTTTGAAAGTGATCACTGTGAACAAGATTTCCCCCGAAGTAGGAAAGATAGTAGCAGAGAAGAGATGCCAAGTGCCAGGAAGAAAACATGAATTTTATCATTGCTCTTGTGTTTTTTTAATACTAGACTTTTCTAAATAAACCTACATTTCTATGAGGATTGAACCTTTTGTTTTTTTTGCGGCCACATACACTTACACCTTGTTTATGGGCCTGTGTTAGCCCTGGAGTTTGCCTGGCTTGCTCTGGGTTCCTCCTGCAGGTGCAGAGCTGGTGACATGTTAGCCACAGCCCGAGATTAAACTCCTTCAGGAGCTCTGATGGAGACAGACAGGTACCCATCTTATTGAGGAAACCGAGGCTGAGCCAGGTCCTGTGTTCCAGGTCAGACCGCTGGGCTATGGAACCAGCGCGTGACAAGCTCCCACTAGGCCTGTTGTCATTCTCAGAGACATGCTCTGCTGCGCACGAGAGCGGGCAGGCCACTTCTCGGTGCCTTCAGATGCACCAGCTCCTGGGCCCCATGGCCAGGCTCCCGTCTCACACACCCATTTGGGTGCCACACTCAAGCTGTGTCTAACCTTGGGCTGGTTTCTTCATCTGAATAAATGAGTGATTTTTTGGGTAATGACTTTGCAGTGTTTGCAAAGGCTACAAGCACATGGGGTTGGGATTAGACCGACCTACTTTCAAGTCTGTTGCTGTGTGACCCTGAGCAAAGCTGCTTCGTTTGTGGTCAAAGTCACTTCACGTGTATAACCGTGGTGGCAGGCTTACCTGGTGAAGATGGAGGATGCGTTCGTACATAGTTGACTTTGCGTGGTGCCGGCAGACAGCACGCTACTAGACTCCCGGCAGGCACCCTTTGGTTTGGGACGCAGATGAGGAGCAAGCCAACCTCATGCTTACACTCCTATCACACAGCTGAGGTCTCTGAGCAGGACCCGCCCGCCCGCCCACCCACTGCTCCCTGCAGGGCCGCTGCGGGGGAGGCCGCTCCTCACCTGGCGCCACGTTCTCGTCCACCCACTGAAAGAAGCCGCACTGCTGCGCTCTCGGCTTGGCACACGTGTGGAACTGGCGGCCCTTGTTGGGCCCGTCCTTCTGCACCG
This sequence comes from Myotis yumanensis, assembly GCF_028538775.1. NCBI lineage: Eukaryota > Metazoa > Chordata > Mammalia > Chiroptera > Vespertilionidae > Myotis > Myotis yumanensis. The sequence goes on from NW_027223767.1 coordinate 2,033,236, forward strand.
TCCGTGTGACAGCGGCCTGACTACAGAGGCAGGACGTGCCACCACCAGAGTCATCCCCAGGGCCACCAACCCCACCGGGGCGGTTCCCTGAGCCAGGGGGGCGTCCCAGCGAGCCGCCGGGCGGTCTCGGTGCAGAAGAGGGAGGGTCCGGGTGGCTGCCGCTGGCCCACAGGAAGAAGCTGCAGCTGCCGGCAGGGCACTTGTAGAACTGCCGGCCCTGGTTGGGGCCCTCCTTCCGGACAGTGAGCAGCACGGCCTCTTGGCCGCAGTTGCAGACCACAGAGTCGTTTTCACCAGCAGCAGTGGCTGGTGGTAGATTCTGGGCCAGAGCCTTCAAGGGCCTGGGCTGCCTGGTGCCAGGGGGCAGGGGGTGGCTCTGCTGGCTGCTGTCCATTCGGTTCAGGGACTGGCTAGCCTGCAGGTAGCCAGAGGGCTGGCTGGCTGGCGGGCAAGCTCTGGGGGGGCCCTGTGAAAACCTCAGGTTCAAGATCTCCCTCAGGGTCTCATCACATCCGCCGATGCAGCCAACGAACTCCAGAGGCATGGTCGGGGGAAGGCTGCCACGCTTACACTTTAGCTTCAACCTAATGGGGCCAGAAGGTAAGAAACACATTTACACCAGGTGCAGCGTCTCCTCCTTGGTCCCCGAGGTCTCCCCCTGGCATCCTCATAACGCACCAGCCAACCACCAGCCCCTCCGGTCTTCACACGAGTGCAGAGGGGGAGGCAGGTGGGACCACAACACAGAGGCCTCTGCAAGGCCAGCCCGCACCAGCGGCCCTTCAAGTGTGCGCCAGCGGCCTCTGCATTTTCCTGGGCCCTTTCAAGGTGAGGCCAAAAATATTTTGCAACAATGCCAAGTCTGCTGTGCTCTTATTCTTCCAAGTATGTGCAGTAGAGTTTTTCAGAGGCTACAACACATGCAATGAACCCAGCAGACCAACTGTGGGAGCAGGCATGAGAGTCCGATGGTCTCCCTTAAGCCAGACATCAGACTTGCAAAAATGGAAAACCATGCATTCTTATTTTTTTGCTTTGGAAAATAGGCATTTTAGCTTAAAAACATGTTATTTATGTTAGTGTGCAATGCATGTTATAAACAAATTAATAAGCTCAATTTTAGAAGATGTCTACACTTCAATTTGGTAAATATTGATAAACATACCCACAACAAAAGCTCTTTGGACCCCTCAATGATTTTTACAAATGTAAGGGGTCGTGTGACCAGGTGCGAGGACCAGCCCTAGTGAGAACTCTGGGCCTTGGGGAAGAGCGTGGGAACGATATGCAGTGCACGCATACTCTGGCGATCTAGCAGAAGAGGACAGGCCACGGGGCCTTCATGGTTCTTCCTCTTGAGACGGCCCAGGAACCTGGCCCCCACACCTACAAGGGCATCAGCGGGACCTACCCCAATGGAGACCTGCTGGCCTGGCGCCGCGAGCACAGCAAACGCCCTCCGAGGGCCTAGGAGTGAAAGGCCCTGAACGTGCCCCACCTCCTCTGATGCTGACTCAGGCGCCCAGCTCACCTGTGAACAGGGTGTGGCTGACACACTGGACACACACTCTCATCCCTGCACGCCTCCAGCACAAAGTCAGGGAGCCACATAACTGATCGACATTCCGGGAAGCCCGTGCAGCTGAGGTAGAACCTGGGGGGCACAGGCACCAGGGTCAGGCAGAAACGGGAACTGGGGGAACCAGTCCCAGGCTGTCACCCATCTGGCAAGAAAATTTTTTTCTTCCTTTTTTTTTCAGAATATGAGAGTTTATTCAAAGTCCAGTATAGATTGGCCAAGCTGCCTTCTACAACATGAACAGAAAGCCTGTGTAGAGACAGAGTTGTTATAAAATAGCTTAAGCCCTGAGTGGTGTGGCTCGTTGGTTGGGCATTATATTGTGCACTGAAAGGTCACCGGTTCAATTCCCAGTCAGGGCACATGCCCAGGTTGCAGGATCAATTCCTAGTTGGGGATGTGCAGGAGGCAGCCCATCGAAATTTCTCTCTCTTTACCCCTCCCTTCCTCTCTCTCTAAAATCAATTTAAAAATATATTTAAAAAATAGCTTTAATTCAGTTCTCTCCACATTACAAGGTGCCAGGCGGGCAGTGGGATGTGCCATGCACCACATTATAGTTCTGAGCCTGTCAGTACTGGAATCAAAACATACACCCGTGTCACCTGTAAGGTGCACTTGCTGCCCCTCATGTCTTACACCCTTGTCCCCACCCCACATGGACCCCAGGGACCAGGTCCCGAGAAGAGGTCTGTGCACAGGGAAGCCCCTGGACTGTGAGCAGGACCACAGCAGGTGAAGGCGACAGGACCTGAGCGCGGTTGTCCCCCCTTAAGGGGCCCCAGCGTTGGAGACAGACATGCAGAGCAGTGAACTCTGGTCCAGCGTTTGCAGGAGAAAGGAACCTGACAGCTGAGGGGCTGCCGTCCTCCAGACAGAGGGCAGGTGAGGTGTGAGGCACCCTCTGTATTGGAAATGCTGGCCTGCTGCACTGCCACCCCCTAAGAAATGCACTGCTGCCCTGCAGGTGTGCTCGTGGTGAGAGTGCTGGTGCACGGAAGGGTCTCGGGTTCGATTCCAGGTCAAGGGCATGTACCTGGGCTGCAGGTTTGATCTCTGGCCCTGGTTGGAGTGCGTGTCGGAGGCAACCAATTGATGTCTCTCTCTCACATCGATGTTTTTTTCTCTCTCCCCTGCCCCTTCATTCTCTCTAAAAATCAATGGGAAAAATATCCTTGGGTGAGGATTAACAACAACAAAATAATAACAAAGAAACTGCTACAGCTGACTCTGCTTTCTACTTTAAAAACAACCAACCCCCCTGCCAACACTCAGACCACAGCACCAGGAAGTACGAGGGCTTGGCTCAGTGCCCGGGCTCTCACCTCTTCCTGTGCAGGGAGCAGGGGGCAGGGCTAGGACCCCCAGTCTGATGAGAGAGTCTTTACCCTTAACATCTGCTCCACATCTTTTTTGGCCAACATTTATCGATGCCTTCCAGTCCTGAAATTCTAGGGCTGGACTAGCCACCACACACACCATCTACAATGTCCTCTGAGCATGCCTGGGTATGACCAGACCAGGAAAAACAAAACGAATCCCAAACCCCAGAAATGGAGATTATCAGGTAAACCCTGGAGTGGTAAACCTCACAAGATCCTCCAGACCCACCTGGGTGACTCAAGGACTTGGAGCACCCAGAGCTACACCAAAGTAAGCTTTCCTTCCCTTATGTTCCGAAGCTTATTAATCCATGTGGCCCAGAGGAAACCACTGACAGCAGGTATTAAACGCTGACACAGGGCCGCCAGGCACTGCCTACGGCCGCGGGGGCACTGCCTACACCTGCAGGGGCACTGCCTACACCTGCAGGGGCACTGCCTACACCTGCAGGGGCACTGCCTACACCTGCGGGGGCACTGCCTACGGCCGCGGGGGCACTGCCTACACCTGCAGGGGCACTGCCTACAGCCGCGGGGGCACTGCCTACGGCCGCGGGGGCACTGCCTACGCCCGCAGGGGCACTGCCTACGGCCGCGGGGGCACTGCCTACGGCCGCGGGGGCACTGCCTACACCTGCAGGGGCACTGCCTACGGCCGCGGGGGCACTGCCTACGCCCGCAGGGGCACTGCCTACGGCCGCGGGGGCACTGCCTACACCTGCAGGGGCACTGCCTACACCTGCAGGGGCACTGCCTACGGCCGCGGGGACACTGCTTACACCTGCAGGGGCACTGCCTACACCTGCAGGGGCACTGCCTACGGCTGCGGGGGCACTGCCTACACCTGCAGGGGCACTGCCTACGGCCGCGGGGGCACTGCCTACACCTGCAGGGGCACTGCCTACACCTGCGGGGGCACTGCCTACACCTGCGGGGGCACTGCCTACGGCCGCGGGGGCACTGCCTACGCCCGCGGGGGCACTACCTACGGCCGCGGGGGCACTGCTTACACCTGCAGGGGCACTGCCTACACCTGCAGGGGCACTGCCTACGCCCGCGGGGGCACTGCCTACGGCCGCGGGGGCACTGCCTACGCCCGCAGGGGCACTGCCTACGGCCGCGGGGGCATTGCCTACGCCCGCAGGGCACTGCCTACACCTGCAGGGCACTGGCTTCTACGTTTGTGGGCAACACATGCCTGACCCTGGCTGCTGGTCAGGCCCACAAACCTCTAGTTTCTGAGTCAGGGAAGCCACCTGCTCACGGAGCAGCACAGAGGTGAACGATGCTGCAGCCCGAGGGGCTGGCAGGACGGAGAAGGGCTGTGAAGACCGGGTTCAAATTCTGCTTTTCCTGCTCCCAGGGCTGCCTGCTATAGACAAGCCCTCAACCCCTCGGCCTCGGCCTCACTCCTTAGAAAACAGCTGCCCTGTAAGGTGGTTATGGAGTCGGATAAGATAGAGTCTGTCGAGCACCTTCCAGCATGCCAGCCACAGGGATGGCACAGGATTCCCGCCGTGACCTTCCCCTGGCGCCCAGGTATTGGCTTGGACAGCTAGGCCCGGCCGGGCAACCTGAACCTCGGAGTAAACTGCCCACTCGGAATGAATGCACTGGGAATAAGGAGGGATTTAAGATGTTGAGACCCAATTCGGAGCCAAAGCTAGGAGAGAATGGAATCAGTGTTCTTGAGTATCTAGCATATCAGGCTCAGGATTAGACCCTGACTTCTCACTGAATCCTCACCCTTCCCACGGCGTTGTGAGGCAGACCTCGGTGCCCGAAGTCTAGGGACGAGAGAAGAGTTAAGTAACTGCTTTGGCGCACAAACTTGTATGTGGTAGAAGTGGGATTCTATCTCCAACTCCTGGTCCGGGGACTGGCAATAGCAGGCTGCCTCTAAAAAATGACACAAAGGAGCCCTAGCCAGTTTGGCTCAGTGGATAGAGGGTCGGCCTGTGGACTAAAGGGTCCCAGGTTCGATTCCCAGGCAAGGGCATGTACCTCGGTGGCAGGCTCCTCCCTGGCCCAGGCCCTGGTCGGGGCCCGTACAGGAGGCAACCAATCGGTGTTTCTCTCACATTGGTATTTCTGTCTTTCCCTCCCTCTTCCACTCTCTCCACAAGTCAATGGAAACAGATCCTGGGGTGAGGATTAAAGAAAAAAGAAAAGGCGGGGCGAGCAGAAGCTGCCTGGCCAAGCCGGCAGGTGCGAGGCGAGCAAAGGTGGGGCACAAGATGGGCACTGACCCGCCACTCTTCTTGGTCTTGAGGACCATGTCCTTGTTGCACTGCGGGCACTTCCTGACAGGAGCTGGCACCGCCGGGTAGATGGCTTCCTCCTGGGGCACCTCTGCCCTTTCCCCAAAGTATTGGGACAAGGCTTCGTCCAACCTGAAGAAACAGCAAGGCATTTGCAACATTCTTATGTGCGTTTAGCATGTGTGACCCGGAACCAGCTGGCTGGTCAGCCCCAGGCCGCTGCACAGGCGGGAGGCAGGCACAGCACTGCACTGGCCCAGCGGCCCTGGCCGGCCTGGGTGACGGACAGCGCCCGGGAGGGTGCGGCTCTGCCGGTCAGAGGCCGCACATCAAACAAACCGCACCGGCCCAGGCACATGCTCCTGAGGTCCTTCTGGGTCTCGACCAGCTCACGCATTCACGACGCTGGGGCAGACACCTTTCTAACACACACGCGCTATTGCTGAATGGCCCCTCCCAACACCCTGAGAACAAGTGGTCCTACCCCAGCACCTGGTTTACTGGCATATGATTGTGCTGCTACTAATTCAAAACAACTGAATCAAGAGAACAGCATTTAGCCAACAGCCCAGCATAGCTGGACCAGGTCTCTCTGTTTGTTTCGATATTGACAAAGCTCCAGCGAAGGGAACACTTGGAGCTCAGGAGGAAATGACGGGGGGAGCCAGGCCGCAAGGCCGCTGGTGAGTATGGACCGGCCTGGCGGGCAGTGTGTGAGGAACACCTGGTTTTGCTGAGTCACCCCAGGAATTCCCACTTCTTAGGGAAATGTACCCCCTTACCTCCCATGTGCACTCACTTCTTAGCTTTAGCCACTGCTTCGGTGAAAACTGTCTTGTATTTCTGGATCTGCTGCCTGAGAACCACAGATTTATCCTTCCTCCCCTCACAGATCAGCTTCAAATCGGCTTCCAGCTCGGCGCGGAGGTCCGGCTTGGACATCTCATAGCCCATGGAGTCATAACCTGCGGGAAGAGCAGTGTTCTGTGCGGCCCCGACAGCACAACTTGGAATCTGAGCAACAGAGCACTCCCACCAACTCCCTGCAGCCCCTCCCCTTACCTTCCACAAGTCCCATGCCCAGATGCCCAGGGAGAAACCGCTTGTCTGGGGTGAGCCCCACGTACATCCGGGCTTTGATCGTCTCGATGTGCTCCGCGTGAGTGGCATCAGTACCTGAAAGCCATTCGGTTAGTCCAGACCTCGCCCCCCCGCCCACCCTTTGGGCCCTCCCTCTGCCCGGATTGCCTACTCTCTGCACTGCTCCTCCATGCACAGTCTGGACCATATGGAAACCACAATGGCCAGCTCCCTGTACCTCACATCCGCTTGCTCACTAACGCTGTCAACTCCAGCTCTGACGTTGAGTCTTTAAGTTTCCCCTCAGCTCAGTCAGAGCCACAGCCAGAGCCCCATCACCAGCTGGTCAGGACACCTCAGGCTCCGGTTTCTGGTCTCTCCCTCCACCCACCCATTCTTTACGCTGTGGCCAAAGGGATCTTTTGTTTGTTTATTTATTTATTTATTTTTAACTTATTGATTTAAAAGAGGGAGGGAGGGGGACACACACACACACACACACACACACTGATTTGTTGTTCCACTTATGCACTCATTGGTTGATACTTGTATGTGCCCTGACCAGGGATCACACCCACAACCTTGGTGTGTCAGGGTGATGCTCTAACCAACTGAGCTACCGGGAGAGGGCCAAAGGGACCTTTAAAAAAAAATAATAAAAAAATATATATACACAAACATACATATATACTAGAGACCCAGTGCACAAAAACTTGTGCACTCAGGGGGTCCCTCAGCCCGGCCTGTGCCCTCTCGCAGTCTGGGACCCCTAGGGGGATGACCACCTGCTGGCTTAGGCCTGCTCCCCGGGGCACTGGGCCTAAGCTGGCAGTCAGACATCCCTCTGGCAGCCCGGCAGCCCTCAGGGGATGTCCACTTACCAGCAGGGAGCAGGCCTAAGCTGCACTCAGACATCCTTAGCGCTGCTGAGGTGGGAGAGGCTCCCACCACCACCGCTGTGCTGGCAGCCGTCAGCCTGGCTTGTGGCTGAGCAGAGCTCCCCCTGTGGGAGTGCACTGACCACCAGGGGACAGCTTCTGCATTGAGCGTCTGCCCGCTGGTGGTCAGTGTGTGTCATAGTGACCAGTCATTCCCAGTCTTTCTGCTGTTAGGGTCAGTTTGCATATTACCCTTTTATTATATAGGATAGAGGCCTGGTGCATGGGTGGGGGCCAGCTGGTTTGCCCTGAAGGGTGTCCCGGATCAGGGTGGGGGTCCCCACTGGGGTGCCTGGCCAGCCTGGGTGAGGGGCAGAGGGCCGTTTTCAGGCTGGTCACACCCCCTTCAGGGTGGGGGTCCCCACTGGAGTGCCTGGCCAGCCTGGGTGAGGGGCAGAGGGCCGTTTCAGGCTGGCCACACCCCCTTCAGGGTGGGGGGTCCTGCTGGGGTGCCTGGCCAGCCTGGGTGAGTGGCTGATGGCTGTTTGCAGGCTGGCCACGGCCCCTAGCCACCCAAGCTCCCAGTGGAGGCCAGCTGGAAGCAGGTATCTGGGATTTATTCATCTTCTATAATTGAAACTTTGTTGTCTTGAGCGGAGGCCACAGCCCGCCAGGGCAGGCAGGAAGCTTGGCTTCCTCCATTGCTGGGGCAACCAAGCCTCCTGCTTGCTCCAGCTTCCTGGCTGCTGGCCGCCATCTTGGTTGGGTTAATTTGCATATAGTCGCTCTGATTGGCTGGTGGGCGTGGCTTGGGGCATAGCGGAGGTGTGGTCAATTTGCATGTTTCTCTTTTATTAGATTAGGTACATATATATTTATTGATTTCAGAGAGGAAGAGAGAGTGAGAAAGCGATAGAAACATCAATGATGAGAGAGAATCATTGATCTGCTGCCTCCTGCACGCCTCCTACTGGGGAGTGAGCCCACAACCTGGGCAATATGGCCTTCACACAGTGGTTCTCAACCTTCTGGCCCTTTAAATACAGTTCCTCATGTTGTGACTCAACCATAAAATTATTTTCATTGCTACTTCATAACTGTAATGTTGCTACTGTTATGAATCGTAATGTAAATATCTGATATGCAGGATGGTCTTAGGCAACCCCTGTGAAAGGGTCGTTCGACCGCCAAAGGGGTTGCGAACCACAGGTTGAGAACCGCTGCCTTAACAGGAATTGAACCCGGGACTCCTCAGTCCACAGGCCGATGCTCTATCCACTGAGTCAAGCCAGCTAGGGCTGAAGAGACCTTTTAAAACAAGGGTAGGGAACCATTTTTTCTGCCAAGGGCCATGTTTATATTTATAACATCATTCTCTTAATATAAATGTTGCATGAAAAAAGCTCCTAGATTTACTGAATTTCGAGTCCCACCTGTGGCTGCCCTGGCAGGGCCAGACCAAATGACGTCATGGCCCGTGGACCCGATGCTCCCCACCCCTCTTTTAAAACATAGCTCTGCCATCAGGGAAATGGAAGCCAAACCCACAAAGAAATGTCACTCCATGCCTACGTGGATAAAGACCAGATGGCAATAAGTGCTGGTGAGGATGTGGAGACGCCGAACCCTCCCACACTGCTGGGGGATGTAACACGGAGCAGCCGCTGTGGAAAACAGCCTGGGGTCCTCAAACACAGGCACCTGACCCAGCAGTTCTACTCCCAGGTGTGTACTTGAGAGAACTGAAAACACGTCTACACAAAACTGGGACATACATGTTCACTGCAGCATTCGGAACAGCCACAATGGAACAACCCAGATGTCCGTCAACAGAAACATGCAGGACGCCACTCAGTAACGAACAGGAACAACGTCCTAACACACGCCACAGCACGGACGAACCGTGACAACATGCTAAGTGACAGAAGCAAGTTACAAAAGGCCACCTGGTGTCTGATTCCGTTATAGGAAATGTCTAAAAAAGGCAAACCTGGTGGCAGGAGGGGCGTGGCTGCCTCGGGCTGGGACCGGGAGGGGAAGGGAATGACTGCTCTGGGTGGGGGGTTCTTTCTGAGGTGGTGAAAATGATTTGTGGCGACAGCTGCATCATTTTGTGAATATACTAAGCACTGAACTGCACATTTTAAGTCAATGAATTATATACTGTATGTGAATTATGTCTCAATAAAGCTGTTCATGTTTGAAAAAAGTGTAGCCCTACATTGGTCCTTTCCTTAGAAATCTTAGACGGCTCTGCTGACCGCGGGCCAACATCCGAGCCCTCAGCGTGGCATGGCTCCAATCATCTTTCTGGCCTCCCTTCTACGACCCCCCCGAGTGCCCCGCCCCAATAGCACGGGTGTCCGTCCCCGTGTCCTCCCTGCACCGCGAGGCTTGCCTTCGTCCTCGACATTCTTACTGTGAGGCTGCGGGCTCCCTGCCTGTTCCCTGCACAGCCCAGCATGTTGTGCCTAATGTGTTGGTTTGGTTTGGTTCTCCTGCTGGACCAGCCCTTAAAGAGAAGGACGAGGCCTTACGCCTGTGCACCCAGGTCCCAGGCCTCACACTTTAATGCATAAATCATGGAGGGTAAACTACCTCTCATTTTAGCTAAATGCACGGGCTTTCTGGACAGTCCAGGGATGGCCAGTGGACTCAGGTCAGGGCACGTCTTCCTACGTCACAGAACGACAACACTCACTTTGCAGAGAGGAGTTGCCCCCCGAGGAACAGCCTGCTTCCATGACACCCCAGGGAGCCCCCCTTGCAGGCACGGCCCTCTGGACGAGGCTCAGAGACAGTCCTCAGAGCTGTGAGGAGAGGGGCCAGTGGGTCAGTCACAAGAGAGCCACCTGTAAGGCTGCGGCTACAGGGCTTGGTGGGAGAAACAATCATGGCCTGGCTTTTCTTTTTAAACTTAATTTCATTTTTAAAAAAATAATTTTTAAATTTACAATTATAGTTGATATACAATATTATGTTAATTTCAGGTGCAAAACCAAGTGAGCAAACATTTATATAACTTACAAAATGATCACCCCGATAAACCTAATCCCCATCTGACACCATATAAACCTACTTTCTAATTCTGAAACAATTACAGGAAATGCTATAACAAAAGTCTAAGACTATGGCCACCCCTGGTAACAGCAGGGGCCTGGCTGCATCGGGCGTGCGGGAACCATGTGAGCCGCGGAGACGGGCATCTAGAGGAGTGGCTGCCGCACAAACCGAACAAGAGTCCCTGGGACAGAAGGCTCAGGCTGCCGGGCCTCCTGAGACTTCAAAAGATGGAGAGAGGCTTTTATGTGGAATTTCTCAAGTTTTACATGCTGGGACCTTATTTAACACAAACAAATCTCAGCCTGGGCGCAAAATACTGAGGCCATGGCAGCCCTGCTCCTCACGGAGCCGGTGGGAAATGGCTGTCTCTCCAGGCACACCTCCTCGTCCTGCACCTCACATCACATCTGCATCTGCACGAGCAAGTCCCTCCCTCAGGAAACACAGGGCACAGCTCTGGAGCTGAGATGATGCACTTTTTAGCAATAAAGTATTTTTAAATTAAAGTATATACATTTTTAAGACATAACGCTATTGCACACTTAACAGACTACAGTACAATATAAACCTAACTTTTGTACGTGCTGGGGAAGCAAAAAGTCTGTGTCACTCACTCTACTGCAGTGGTCTAGAGTCTAGACTCTACTAGACCAAACCCACAGTAACTCTCAGGCGCCTGTGTGTATGTGTGAGTGTGTGTGTGTGTGTGTGTGTGAGTGTGTGCGTGTGGCGCAGGGTCTGAGGTGCCTGTGTGTGTATACGTGTGTATGTGTGTGTGTGTGTGCGCATGTGGTGCAGGGTCTGAGGCACCTGTGTGTATGTGTGTGTGTGTGTGTGTGTGTGTGTATGGTGCAGGGTCTAAGGCACCTGTGTGTGTATGTGTGTGTGATACAGGGTCTGAGGCGCCTGTGTGTATGTGTGTGTGTGCGTGTGGTACAGGGTCTGAGGTGCCTGTGTGTATGTGTGTGTGTGTGTGTGTGTGCGCGTGTGGTACAGGGTCTGAGGCGCCTGTGTGTATGTGTGTATGTGTGTATGTGTGTGTGGTACAGGGTCTGAGGCGCCTGTGTGTATGTGTGTGTGTGTGTGTGGTGCAGGGTCTGAGGCGCCTGTCTGTGCATGTGTGTGTGATACAGGGTCTGAGGCGCCTGTGTGTATGTGTGTGTGTGTGTGTGTGTGTGTGTGTGGTACAGGGTCTGAGGTGCCTGTGTGTATGTGTGTGTATGTATGTGTGTGTGATACAGGGTCTGAGGCGCCTGTGTGTACATGTGTGGTGCAGAACAGTGGTAAGAACACTGACTGGGAGTTATTTGGACCTACATTTTAATAAAACACACTTTGAGACCTGAGGTTAAGTCCCTAACTTCTCTGAGCCTCACTTCAGCTATAAGGCAGGGTCCACATTAGTTGTTGTGCTTGAGAGCTGCTAGTTACCATGGTGATGAGCTACTGACCAATGCCATGCTTCTCCATGAGGGCAATGAGGTCGGCTTCAGTGAGCAGCTGGGGTGGACTGGTCTCCCCGTCCACCATCTCCACGGTGCTGGGCTGAAAGCAGGAGCCTCTCTCATACACAGGGAGGGTCTACAGAGAGCAGAAGCGTCAGTCAAACCATTCTGCCACGGCACTCAGCAAAAGACAGCTTCCGGTCCTGGGAACATGCCCCAGTCTAGCAATGGTTCTAGGGTGGGGCCACGACTGCCTTCCCGTCCCCCGAGGCCCACGGTTGTCTGACTGTACCTATGATTTATCACCTTGTCGCTCCAGCGATCATATGGGTACACATCCAGATAGTTTCGGGCCAGAATCATGAGACCATGGGCCACAAAGCGTTCCTGAGAGATGTCAATCTCCACAGTAGTCTCCTGCCCCTGAGCATCCTGGGAGCAGCAAGCTAGGAAATGGCGAACGATAAACTCATATAGTCGATGTTCATCTCCCTGTGAAGAAAAGAAAGCTGAAACTCCCTCCAGATTCAGAACAACGCCGCTCGGGTCTCAGCACTACTGCTGTGCTACTTGTTTAGGCCCCTCTCAGGCCACAGTCTGCACAGAACAGAGCGCACCACTCCTGCTCCCCTGCTCGAACGTGGCGAGCCAGGCCCCGGCCCTGTGTGCTATGGATGTAGGCTGATAAACCGCACGACTCTAGTCAGGCAAAGATAAGCAAGAGAGTCATGCTGCCCTCAACAGCGGGAAGTGACGTTTTGGCCATAAACTCAACCTAAACAGACAACCAGGTGAAAGCATAAGGAGTAACAAGGCGCCCTCGTACATTAGATACAGAGTAAGTTTGCATCCAGCAGCCTTAGACCAACTTCATGAACATGGGGCTGGTGATTTTCCCCCAATTCAGTAATCCAGCATTTGGTGAGGCTCAGTCTATCAAGAGCCCATAAGATGTTCATGCTTGTATCCATTAATGCTCTAAAAATGTATTAGGAGAAAATAATGAGAGATCTGCACTAATATTTATGTATATACCTGTTAACTTTAGTATATCATGTATCTAAAAGTTGGAACAACTTAATCCTTCAGAAACAGACTTGGCAAAATAAGTTACAGACCAGCTATGCAGTCATTAAATATACTTTAAAATATTTCAGCACATGGAGAAACATAAAATGGAAAAAAAGAGTTTATGAACTATTTAAGGCTGCAATTTTAATGTAAGAATATTATACACATGCATAGAAAACAGATGGTTCTCAGGAGGAGGTAAGATTAGAGGACATCTTTTTCTTTCTTACAATCTTCTCTATTTTCTCAGTTGTCTAAAATGAACATGTATTACTTTTTAAATCAGAAAAAAAATAGCCTGGCCTGCATTGCTGTGGTTGAGCATCAACCTATGAACCAGGAGGTCAGCGCACATGGCTGGGTTGTGAGCTTGATCCCTAGTGTGGGCGTGCAGGAGGCAGCTGATCAATGATTCTCTCTCTATTTCTCTCTTCTCCTTTCCTCTCTGAAATCAATAAAAATATGTATTTTTTAAAAATCAGAAAGAATAATGTGTTACTAAAAGGAGAAAGAGTCATAACCGGTTTGGCTCAGTGGATAGAGCATCAGCCCTTGGACTGAAGGGCCCTGGGTTTGATTCTGGTCAAGGGCATGTACCTTGGTTGCGGGCTCAATCCCCAGTAGGAGTGTGCAGAGGCAGCTGATCGATGTTTCCAACTCTCTATCCCTCTCCCTTCCTCTCTGTAAAATCAATAAAATATAAAAAAATAAAATTAAAAAAGGAGAAAGAAGCCCGGCTCAGTGGATTGAATGTTGTCCCATGCACCAAGAGGCCTCTGGTTCGAGTCCTGGTCAGGGCATACTCCTGCGGGTGTGCAGGAGGCAGCCGATTGATGTTTCTATCTTCTCCCTCTCCCTTCCTCTCTAAAAAAAAATAAAAAAAATAAAAATAAAGAAATAAGAAAAGGAAGAACAAGAAGGGAGGAGGAGGAAGAAAGAAGGAAAAAGAAGAAGATACCAGACTTCACTAACCTGCAGATGTCAAAAAGCCTGACTAGCTGGGGCATCACGGAGCTTCCTCCCCAGCTGAGCACATGCTAAGTGTGACACACAGTCCTGCTGAGTGGAGTATGGCAGGAGGGTGTGAAAGTTTGGGGAAGGCAATGGAAACGGATCCAGTTTTGGGAGGATGAACAGGATTCTTCCAGGTGACAAGGGAACGAGAGGGCCAGGGTTCTGTGTGGGTGGGGGGCTGTGCAGAGAAGCAGCAGAGGGAGCTGACAGAGAGTGGGGAAGTGGGTGGGCCGGGTAGAGAGCAGAACCCACCATAGGGGTCTTTCATGGAAGCCAGGCAGAAGACTGTGAAATAGGAGAGAGAGCTTGTACAATAACAACACTTTTCTGAAATGGAGGAGATATTTCACAATCACATAGTTCCTACAATAAGAGCCCACTAGAGTAAATTCAAATACCACTGACCCCTCACCTCCCTCTGGGTCCCAGGAGGCAGCAGAGCCAGGGAAACCAACCTGCAAGCTGTTGGTGTATTTGGTGGGGTGGATGGGAGGGTGAGCTTGATCAGATTTGTTCCCGTTGCGTGGGGTGGGGCCCCCCCGCTCTAGAATGCTCTGGGCAAAGGGCCCCCAGCGTGGATCCGGGGTCTGCTGCTCCACCAGTGCTGTCAGGTTTAAGTCTCTGGGGAAAATGTTTGTTTCAGTTCTGGGATAGCTGATGTACCTAAAACAAAGGCAGACAAACAGAACCAAGAGATTGGTCCATAAACAACTGAATTCGGTTGAAAACACCTGGTGACACCAGCAATAATTCATCCGAGCCAGCCAACTCAAATGAAGGCAACCTTGGTTACCTACGCTGATAGAAGTCCTGAGATGTGCCCCCCAGAAGGGGTGAGAGACGCAAAGAAGTCAAAGGATAAATGAAGGGAGGGCACAGCAAGGGCACACTCTCAGCTCGGCTCTGCCAGCAGCTGTGTGGCCGGGCACATCCAGGGCCTTCTCTATGTCAGTCTGACAGAGCAACCGCACGATGGCCCGACAGCTACAACAGTGCACACGCCTACACTTCTCTCCAGGCACAGACACAGCAGTGCTGCCCAGTGAACTGCAATGTAGATCCATGTGTAATTAAAGCTTTTGTTAGCCACTTAAACATTACTGAGATTGTTTGCGTTCTTTTTTTCATGCAAATCTTTGAAACCCAGTGTATATTTCACACTTCAGCACATCCTAACTCAGACACCCCAAATTTCAGGTACTCAGCAGTCAGCTGTAGTGTGGCTGCCATGCCGGTCTGTGCGGATCACACTGGCCCTGGATGGCACGGGGGGCTCATGACCCTGGAGGCAGGATGGCTTACAACAGGCAAACAACTCCTAAAGCAGTGGTTCTCAACCTTCTGGCCCTTTAAATACAGTTCCTCATGTTGTGACCCAACCATAAAACTATTTTCGTTGCTACTTCATAACTGTAATGTTGCTACTGTTATGAATCGTCATGTAAATATCTGATATGCAGGATGGTCTTAGGCGACCCCTGTGAAAGGGTCGTTCCACTGCCAAAGGGGTCGCGACCCACAGGTTGAGAACCGCTGTCCTAAAGGTAAGGTGCTGCCTGCAACCTGCCAGGGCCCAGGGGGAGTTGCTGGGGGATCAAGACTGGGATTTGAATTTACTCTATGGACCCTTGTTTTAGAAGAGATTCTGAAATAACTTTTTCATTATTAGGAAAGAGAAGTCAGTGTCAAAATTCTTCTACTTCAGAGCTTAAGTGATATCTAGACAGTGTGTTTCCCCATAAACTCTATTTCTAAAGTATTTCACGTTGATGAAGAGGCATCAAATTCTACCCACAGGTGAGACATTTACCCCTGAGTGTAGAGTTTCTCGGCGATCCTCATGGTCTCTTTGGCGCTTATTCTCAGCTTGCGAGACGCCAGCTTCTCCAGCTCCTGTGAATGTCAGCAGGCACGTTAGGGTGTAGTGCAGCCAGAGGGCGCGGCACACCCACACCGCCATCTCCAGACTGGCTGGGCCCGTCGCTCCAGCTGCTGTCACTTAGAGGGAGAAAGACTGTGCTGAGCGGAAATTCCTGGGCCTGCCCAGAAGAACCAGGATCTACTCCAGTGGTTCTCAGACCCTGATGTGCAGAAGCAAGAATCACCTGGGAAGCAAGCAGATTCCCAGGCCCTGAGCACTAGGGATTCTGACATAAGCAGGGAGAGGCCGGCAATCTGCATTAAAAAAAACCCCAACTTGAGGATATGGCATTATTGATTTATAGAGAGAAGGAAGAGAGAGAGACATCAATGTGAGACAGAAACATCGATCAGTTGTCCCTGTGGGCCCTGTGACTGGGGATGGAACCCTTAACCTAGGTATGTGCCCTGATTGGGAATTGAATCCACAACCTTTTAGTGTAGATGATGCTCCAACCAACTGAGCCACCCAGCTAGGAAAGGAAATCTGCGTTTTTTAACAAGCACCTAATACAGAGTCTAACACCGACAGTTTGAGCACCCGTTTGGGAACACCCTTCGAATCCTGGACGTTCCCCTGAATGATGAATGCCATTCTGCCAGCCTCCTGGGGGAGAACCGGCTGCCCTGTCCCCCGACTGACATTCCACAATGCTCGGCTACATGGCAAAGCGTATCCGCCCGGCGGGGGAGAAACACTCCTGCCTACGGTCTGGAAGTAATGCTGACTGGCACGCGCGCGGCCCCTAGCACATGCGGCCCCCAGCACGCACCCTCTGCGTTTTCAACCTCTGGAGTCGGCCTTGACAGGATGTTCTCTGACTTTTCCTGCACACTGGTGACTTGGAAGGGGAACCCCAATGTGTTTACTCAGACTGTGTCCCATTGGGTGGGGCTCGTAGAGTCAAAAAATTTGTTCTTGAGTAGGCTCATAAAGCAGATATTTAAATATTTATATATTATGCAGAAACATTTTTTTAAAAAGAACGTAGCTGGGAAAAACAAAGTATTCCAATTACAACTCTAAAAAATAAGCATATGAAAAAAAGAAGGCACCAAGGTTACACCAGTAATTACACAAGAATGGTGAGGTGATGGTTGATTTATCTCCCTTTGTTGTTTCCCAAACTCCACATAAAATAGTTATATTGCATTAATAACTTAAATATTAAAAAAGCAGAGGCCAAGCAGGCCCAGGGTTTGGAGTTTCTGTTTTTTCCAAGTGCTTTCCTGTGTGGCCCTGTGAAGAGTGATGTCACTGGGCCATGGTCTGGTCCCCAAAACAGGAAGTCAGGGGCTGGCGCAATCTCCCCAGAACGTACCACAGTGTCCAAAGCTTGAGGCCTCCACTTGCTCTTTGCCTTGGAACTGACCTCCACCACAGTCGCCCTGGGGTCCTGGAAAGCCAAGAAAAGCAGAGGCACGTGAACCTGCTGGTGCCCGTCTGCCGCTTTCCCACAAGGCCCTGCTCAGCATTCTGCTCACCCACCGTCAGCAGAGACCCTGCTCATCCCGCGGAAGCGCTCCATGTACACCGGCTGTCGTCCAGTGTGGTGGGTGCCATCACCACCTTCCCACTCAAACAAGACCACGAGGGGCAACCTCACAAGCCCTCCGGTGCCCCCGCTGGAGCCTGTGGACGACAGCAGCCTACGCCTCTCCTAAGTATGGTCTCCAATCTCGCGTGCATGGAGTTACTTTTTTTTTTTTTAATTCTTGATAATACAGAATTAGAAATAGGAGAAATTCTATAATACAAGCTGAAGAAACTCTAATTTTAAGACCAACTTCACACTTTTAAGAGACTTCAAGTAGACAAAGAACTCAACTTAAGTGATTTGGAAATGAGAATATTTATGTATCAAAATCCAAATCTCTCTTTCCAAATAGACTGGGATCAGGTGCGCTTGACAATGAGCTCAAAGTATCCCACCTGCTTTTTTTTGGTACCATCCTATATAATAAAAGCGCAGTATGCAAACTGTCCCCTCAACCGGGAGTTGTCCAGGAGTTTGACCAGGGGGCGGGGCCAGCCAGTGGAAGGGAGGGAGTTCCTGGCCAGCGGCAGCAGCAGCAGGCAACGAGGGTGGGGGTGGGGGGAAGGGATGAAGGTCCCAGTGGCGGCAGGGGGCCAGAGGAAGGGAGGAAGTACCCAGTCAGCAGCCAGCAGCCACTAGGGACCCTACCAGTGCACGAACTTTGTGCACTGGGCCTCTAGTATCCTAATAAAGCACATAAAAGGGCAGGTCTTTTTACTGAAGAGATAAATGTACAGGGTGGCTGTGTGACCTTCATGGTCAAAGGGTGAAGTAGTGGACAGACAAGTGACTCCTGGGAGGCAGCATGGTCTGCAGGAGCTGGAGTCAGACACACTGGGACCCAGGCCCTGCTCTGCCCCTTACTGGCTCCAATGTGTCTGTGCAGTTCCTTCACTCTCTCTAGCCCCTCATCTGTAAAATGAGACCGCCACCCGCGTAGGCAGTGTTCTAAAGAAAGTCACATGTAAACACATGGTGTGTCTGGCATGAAGCAGGTGCTCGATAGTCATTACTTTCCCTTAGCAAATCCATGCTAACCCTGCCAATGGCTACAGCTGAGAAGCACAGCTGACTCATCAAACCTAGAGAGCTCCAAGTTTTCTTTAGGGGCCACAGCGTGCAGCCCCTGGGCGAACACCGGCAGTTGTGTGCTGACTGACGGGAAGCAGCACCGCAAAGTGGACGGTCAGCTTGAGGGACACAGCTGAGCTACTGACTGGCCTGTGGCTGAGTAGTCCTTTGCATGTGCTGCTCTCTTGACTGCCACACGCTTTCCCCAGGCCCTCCTTGGCTGCCTGCTGCTAATCACTCCGGCCTTCCCTCACATACCTTTCATGACCACCATGCCTAGAACAGCCCCCTTCCTGCTCCCCCTGGCCATTCTCTATTCATTTATCCTTTTACCTCCAGTCCTTTATCATTGTGTAAAACTAACTTGTTCACTCATTTGAGATTTTCATCTCTTTAGATTTCATCTGACCAGTGGCTGAAAGAGTCAGACCAGAGCTGTCCAGCTCCTTCCACTCTGAGAGTGCACGGCCCGCCCTGGCCCAGCTGGTCCTTATCAGCTGCTATGACAGGCCTCGGCTTCAGGGGAGAGTTTAGCAAACATTTCTCATTTTACCTAAAAACTCCACAGGTCCTTTTCTTCCCCAATTTTTAGTGCTGTTTTCTTTACTGGTGCTCTTACTGGTCCCAAAAAGTGATATCCTGAAAGCTACAGCGCAGGGAAACGGGACAGGATCGCTTCCGCCACTAGAGAGGGACTGACTTGGGAAATTACAATTTTCCCAGATCACTGAGATTTCAAAATATTTCTTACCTCCATGCACAGCTGATAGAGGACAAGACAAGCCGTGTGGTTAAAGAGACGATGCCTTTTCCAACTGAATTCTACGACGCCGTCTCTGTGGTCATGCGTTACTATTGGGGAAACACAAACAGGAAGGCTGTGCCTCAGCCACATGATATGACAGGTAAACTAGGAGTATTACAGTGAAAGTCAAAAGAATATGAAATACAGAAGGTCACTGAGGAAACATTAAGTGGATGGGGTAGAATAAAGAACAGCAAAGCTAGAAATCAAGTAAACAGTGAATCAGTGCCGCGGACGCTCATGGAGCCCTTGGTTATTCTGGGCCTGTGGGTTCCACATCATAAACAAGTCCCAGCCCTACCTTTAATTCTATGGAAGAGTTCTGGCACGAAAGCCTGAATGGCTTTAAACCTCTCCACCACAAACCCCAGGGTTGGGAACTGGCAGCTGCCGTAACTGATTAGCTGCTCTGCCAACACCTGGGGGAAAATCTTCTGCAGCCTCAGGGTCTGGAACCTCGTGAAGGCAGCTCCTGGAAAGCGAGGAAGGAAAGGAAGAACAAGAAAATGATGAACTGCAAGGTCAAAGCCAGCTGCACACATTTACACACAAACCTCACCCTTGGTTCCGTAACCAAAGCCCAACAGCTGCATGCGCCAGCAAAGGAGCGGATGCGGCCCCTCACCGATCCGCAGGTCCAGCTCCTGCCTCACGTCCACAGCATCGCTCACTCTCTGGTCGGGCTGGGTCAGGTTTTCACAGGCCATCGTGACGGCTCGGGGGGTGATCTCAGAGAAACGGGCCCTCAACACCTGCAGACTGGGCTTCACTGCAGAATAGAAAGAGTGGCCAAGG
This sequence comes from Myotis yumanensis, assembly GCF_028538775.1. Classification (NCBI taxonomy): domain Eukaryota; kingdom Metazoa; phylum Chordata; class Mammalia; order Chiroptera; family Vespertilionidae; genus Myotis; species Myotis yumanensis. Next base: position 2,053,138 of record NW_027223767.1, read on the forward strand.
TCAAAGCCAAGTCACACTGCCCTCTCATCATAAAGGCCACCTGGGATGAAGAAAGCTGGACAGTTCAAGAAGCTGTGAAGCATCCGATTGAAAGAGCAATATGCTTTCTGAGAGGGGATTCATTACAGCCGCCAAGCTGAGCACTGTCAGTAACGACAGCGGGCTGAATTTAGCTATTAACTGCGACCGTCTTAGTGAGCCTTTCAAGACTTTAATTTCACTTGCTCTCAGACCTTTCGGGAAGAGAAAAACGTTAATTAACAGATCCTATGGCCAAAACTGGTTTGGCTCAGTGGATAGAGCGTCGGCCTGTGGACTGAAGGGTCCCGGGTTCGATTCCGGTCAAGGGCATGTACCTGGGTTGCGGGCACATCCCCAGTAGGAGATGTGCAGGAGGCAGCTGATCGATGTTTCTCTCTCATCCATGTTTCTAACTCTCTATCTCTCTCCCTTCCTCTTTGTGAAAAATCAATAAAATATATTAAAAAAACAAACAAACAAACAAACAAACAAAAAAAAACAGATCCTATGGGGGATTTTGTGTCCTGTCATGGAAATAACACATACACTCTCCCTGGAAGTTAATGCATTTAAATGCGAGAGTCGCCTTGGCTCAGCTCAGCTGGCTGGAGTGCCGTCCCACACACTGAAAGGCTGTGGGTTCCATTCCCAGTCAGGGCACATACTCAGATTGCAGGTTCCATACCCAGTCGGGGTGCATACTGGAGGCAACCGATCGATGTTTCCCACTCACATCGATGCTTCTCTTTCTCTCTCCTTCATCCTTCCTCTCTCTAAAAAAAAATCAATACCTTACAACAAAAATTTTTAAAAATTAAATTAAAACAAAGTTTCAGGAATCACTATAGCTTCAGACTCACATTTAAGTTCACTTCAACATTTGTTAATGTTCAGGAGGTAAAATTAATATAGATTTTAAACAATGGAATCTTGCCCTGGCCAGTGTGTTAAGTGGTTAGAGCATCGGCCTGCCCACCGGAGGGTCTTGGGTTCGATTTCCGGTCAAGGGCATGTACCTGGGATGCAGGTTCCATTCCCACCCATAGTGGGGGCAAGTGTGGGAAGCAACAAATCCATCAATGTTTCTCTCTTCCTCCCTCTCCCTCCCCGCTCTGTAAAAACCAGTGGAAAAAATATTCTCACTCCTTGGATGAAGATTTTAAAAAAGGAGTCTTACATAATGTTATTAACCATGTTACCTCAACAAACTTAATTTTAAGATTGATCTGAGAGAGAAACCTCAAGCTGCGTCCCCATTTATGTGCTCACTGGTTGATTCTTGTATGCCTTGACCAGGGAGCAAGCCCGCAACCTTGTTGTATTGGGTCAACTTTTCAATCAACTGAGCTATCTGGCCAGGGAGGCTACTGACTGATGTTTCTTTCTCTCTCTGTCTCTCTGTCTCTGTCTCTGTCTCTCTCTCTCTCTCACTCTCTGCCTCTCCCTTACTATCTCCCTTAAAAAGAACCAATAAAAAATATTTAAAATAAATAAAAAATAGAAAATAAAGTCCCTGTTTCCAAGGAGCTGGCAATGTACTTGGGGCTAATACGCAGTAAGGCTGGGGCTACCGGATCTGCGTGGTTGGCTCATTCAGTCCCCACGGCTCTGGGAACTGTGCCAGGCTGGCGGGCTTTCCAGAAGAGGAAGCCGAGGCTCCCAGGGGGTCAGTGACTTGCTCCAGGACACACAGCCAGTGCGAATGGCAGGGGGACTCAGGAGGAAGAGTATATGGGGAGGAACTCAGGCGCAGCCACTCACACATCTACGCCGGAGAATCATCTATTTAGGCCTTCCCAAAGGACAGGAACTGAGAAGGGGCATCACTTACCAGCCTTGCATACGTGGATAATCTCAAACCCAATGTTTTCACCCTCTCTATCACAGTCGGTCCAGATCACCAGGGCCTGGCACTGCCGAGTCTCTCGTTCCAGAGTTTTCTGAAGTTGGTAGGGAAAGAGCAGTGAGAGCACAGCCCGCGGCAGGACTACTTTGCACCTCTCCACTAAACAGACCTGACTGAGCATTAACAACGTTCTTGGAATATGCACCATGGTGAGAAAAAGAAACCAGAGAAAGCTATGCTTACAGCTCTCGGGGTGGTGAAGAAACTAGCACAGCCCTCCAGCTTAGAGTCACACTCTCCAATGAGCTTCTAGAAGCCTGAGGTTAATGCAACTATACCAGCAAGAAGAGACCTGAAACTCAGTTCTAACAGCACATGGGACTCTAGTGGGTCTGGTTATGTCATGTCTGGTTTAAAAAGAACGGACCCCTAATTGAGTTTCATCCCAAGGTTTCCCAGTCAGCACTGAATTAGCTACAGGTGCTCTGACTGCTTGAAAACTCACAATTTACTGTCAAAGGACCATTTACACACTTTGTAGTCTCTTCATTCTAACTAGAGATGGGGTCAGAGCTAGAATTAGTAATTTAACAATACTTATTCTGAGAGTTTATTTCAACTATTATTCACAAAAAGGCTGACTCCAGTCCCTTGGCCACTTGGTTTCAATGGCCTCATTTTGGGAATACTTTTTTGAATCATGGCACTTAGTTTGGTGGGAAACTTTGCTTCTGAATTCAATGCATTCAAAATACAGAAATCACTCAGTTCAATTATCTCGTGGTGGTTCAACTCCAGTGCCATGTCTTCCAAAAGATCCCACCTTGATGTCTACAAAGTTCTCTGGGCAGTACTTCTCAATTTCTGCTTCAAAGAGGACAAGGGGATTGCAGCTCTGCCTAGAAAAGAAATGGAAACACACAAAGCCCACCTCAGCACGACGGGAAAACTCTGCCCCGTGCACTCGGGGAGGCACCCACAGGAAAGCCCCGCATGAAATGCCAGAGGGTCAAAAGCAAGACTCAGACCCTCTGCACATGCACTTTCCACTTCCCAGGAGCACTAGCAGGAGCTGCTAGGAAGACATTCTAGAAGCCTCCATGCATATCTGCTATCGGAGAAATGCAACCCAATGACTGCATGACAAAGCTCTGGCTATTTTGGGGAGCACACTGCAATGGCTCTTTAAACCTGTGGTGAATCAGTTAATCCGAGGTCATTTCTACAGCCTCACGCTTTGTTCCCCCCAGAACTCATATTCTGGAATCCTAACACCAAAGTGATGGTGCTAGGAGGTGAGGCCTTTGGGGGTGACTAGGTCATGAGGGTGGAGCCTCATGAGTGGGATCAGGATGCTTATAAAAGAGGCCACACAAACTCCCTAGACCAGTGGTTCTCAACCTTCCTAATGCCGAGACCCTTTAATACAGTTCCTCATGTTGTGGTAACCCCCAATTTCATTGTTACAAATTGAACATAATTAAAGCATAGTGATTAATCACAAAAACAATATGTAATTATATATGTGTTTTCCGATGGCCTTAGGTGACCCCTGTGAAAGGGTTGTTCGACCCCCAACGGGGTCGTGACCCACAGGTTGAGAACCGCTGCCCTAGACCTTCCACCAGGTAAAGGCGCAGTGAGAGGCCGGCGGTCGGCACCTGGACCATGCTGGCACTCTGACCTCCTCCTTCAGCCTCCGTAACTGGGAGAAGTAAATTTGTTGTTTATAAATCAACCAGTCTGTGGTATTTTGCTATAATAGTGTGAACTGACTCAGTCATCTTAGTATTATAGGTTACACAATAGGATCAATATGCCTCAAAATTCCTGTAATGTTCTACAACTTACTGTAATAATTGGAAAGTTCCGCCCCCCAAGAATTGTACTGACCATTTACGAAACTGCATCTGGAAATCATGAGCCAGCAAATGTCCAGAAACCGAGGTCATTATCATGGTAACATTCTAAATGGTAACAAAATTTGAGTCAGTCTTTTAGCAACTATATTTTGCTACATCATTCAAATAAAAGGGAGAAACTTCTATTAAGGAAATAAAAGTGGTTGGGGTCGGGGGAGAAATGAATAGGTGGTATAGAGGATTTGTAGGGCAGTGAAAGTAATAATGGATATATGTTTACTTACATTTGTCCAAACCCAAAGAAAGCACAACATGGAATGAACCCTAATGTAAACTATGGACTCTAGTGATTATAATGTGTCCAGGTAGGTTTGTCAGTTATAACAAACATACCACTGTGTTGAGGGATCTTCTTTTGTTTTGTTTTTTTCTTTTCTTAATGAGGGATGTTCATAATGAGGGAGGCTGTGTGTGTGTATGGGGGGGAGGGGCAGAGGGTATGTGGTAACTCTGTACCTTCCTCTCCCCTCAATTTTGCTGTGAATCTGAAATTGCTCTAAAAAATTAAAGTATTAAAAAAATACACAAACAAAAAAACCCAGTTGATTGGGAAGAAACAAACATAAATAGAGCTCTTTGAAGCCAAAAGCCATAGTAATACAATGAAATCACCATTTTAATTCTAGTACCCTGATGCTTTTTGTAGCATTTAAAATTCCCCCCAACTGTTGCACATTAGCTTCTTGTTATAAAAACAGCTGAGATGGGACCACATTTTTTATTAAAAAGAGACTTCCTTACAAATTATAAAGTCACCTGTAAGCAGGGATCTTTAGGTTATAACAATAGTTATTCTTAAAAGATGGCGACATAATCTACAATGGCCAGGCTGACTAACTCTTCTGGATTAAGTAATTCTAAAATACAAGCAATTTAGGGAGAACCTGTAGTAAACAGCTGCTCTTTTTAGCCATGATTAAAAACGGAGAGAATGCACACCAAGTGGCACCTGATCTGAAAGCACACCTCCGCTGTACGACAGAAATACTGTACCACCCACCTGGCCACACAGATGATAATCAAATTCATAGATCTTGTTGAATTTAGAAAGTCCTTCCCTCTACAAAACAAAACAAACAAAATACATAAACCACATAAGAAGGATTCCTCAGCATAAAGATCAAGCAAAACCCTGCTAAGTGAGAACATTAAAAATGCAACAGCATTTCCTATAGAGGCGAGGCTCCCTTATTAAGACCATTTATTTAGTGGCCCCGTAAACACAGGTACAAGCATGGACCCGATAAGGACCATGGAGTTTGTATGCTGGAAGGCAACTTTGAGATCAGCTAATCCAACATCTTTTTATTTTTATTTATTTATTTTTTATTTTTTTATTTATTTTTATTTTGTTGTTGTTTTTTTTTATTTTTTATTTTTCGCTTAAAGTATTACAAAGGGTATTACATAAGTGTCCTTTTTTCCCCCCCCGCTACAACATCTTTTTATAGATGAGAATGGACTTGTCTAAGGTCACAAGACAAATTAATGGCAGAGAAAGGATTAGGGCACAGCTCTTTTGATTCTCTCTTTCCTCTCCACACATTCCTACCACTTCCTGACTATAAAATTGTACCAATAACCGTGAATGTGGGCAAATCATTCACCTTTCTGAACCTCAATTTACTGTTGAATGAAGTTACCTCTGAGGTCTCCCTGGCTCTGAAATCTATGGACACTATGAGACCCACTCAGGACTGGGTCAGTCTACACAGCACTTCAGCTGCACTTCCGGATGAGCAAGAGCCTCTCGGAGGAGACCCCATCTTCTTCCGAAGAGGCTAAAAGTACAACGGACCCCTGAACAAGACGGGGTTGGGCAGCAAGCCCCTACTCAGTCAAAAACCCTCATGTGACTTTTTAAAATTCTCACTGGAGGTTATGTTTTTACTGATTTTGAGAGAGAGACAGGGAGGGTGGGAGGGAGAGAGAGGAACATTGAGGGGACAGAGAAACATCAATCAGCCTCCCCCTGCATGCACCCCGGCTGGGAATGAAACCACAAGTTTTTGGTGTACTGATGATGCTCTAACCAACTGTGCCACCAGGGCCGCATATAACTTTTGACTCCCCCGAAACTTAACTACTAGTAGCCTACTGTTGACCGGCTTAATAATGTAAACAGTTAGCATATATTTTGTATGAAATATGTATTGAATACTGTGTTCTTACAGTAAACTAGGGAAAAGAAAATGCTATTAAGAAAATTATAAGGAAAATACATTTACAATACTGTACATATTTATTGAAAAAAATCCACGCATACGTGAACCCACGCAGTTCAAACCCATGTTGTTCAAGGGTCACCTGTATTTGTGCATGTGAGTTTCACACCGACAATGCGCAGAAGACAAGAGACAGGCAAAATGGGAACTGAGGAAATTTCCGTCCAAGGGCCAAGGAAATCGCTGTGGACAAGATTCTCCCTCAGCCTCACAAATACAATTTTTCTGGGTGGAACACTGAATGAGGTTCTTTGAGGTATAATGGCAAATTTATTTTTATTTTTCTAAAGATTTTTTCAAATTGATTTTTAGGGAGAGGGAGAGAGAGAGAGAGACATCGATAAAAGAAAAACATTGATTAGCTGCCTCCTGCACGCCCTCTACCAGGGATTGAGCCTGAAACCTGGGCATGCGCCCTGACCAGGAATAGAACTGGCAAGCCTTTGGTGCACAGGACAAGACCCGCCAACTGAGCCACACTGGCCAGGGCCATAATGACAAATTTAAAGAGGGATTTATCTGATACTTAAGAGTTCAATGCTAAAAAAAATAATAATAATAAAAAAAATTCAGTGCTCTAATGTTGCCAAGGAAAGAGACGCCCTCTATAAATTCCAATTATTAGTTAAGCCTTTTCAGTACAGTAGTCCCCCCTTATTCTCCGGGAATACATTCCAAGACCCCCAGTAGATCCCTGAATCCTCAGTACCACTGAACCCTACATGCACTGGTTTGTTTGTTTTTATCACACACATGCCTTTTGACTTGAAGGAAGCATTTCATGGATCCCTTTGGCGTATCTGAACTGCCAGCTGTTGTGCTTCGGGGCCATCATTAAGCAAAGTAAGGGCTCCCTGAACGCACGCACTGTGACACCACAACATACACTGGTACTGAGACGTCTGCTAAGCGAGTGGTGGGTGGGCAGGTAGCGGACACAGCGTGGGCAGCTGAAAGGATTCCCACGCGGGACAAAGTGGAACAGCACAAGATTTCATCATACTATTTAGAACGGTGCACAAGTTAAAAATTACCATTTGTTTATTCCTGGAACTTTCCATTTAATATTTTCAGAGTGTGGTTGACCATGTAACAAATCATGAAAAGTGAAACCTCGGATAAGAGGAGACTACGGAAATACAGAATAAAAACTGCTTAATCAATGGTTTCTATTTCCTTCCCCCCTAATTCTTTTTAAGGAAGCAATGAACTCTTCTCAAACAAAATCTTATATGGGCCCTGACACATAACCAGGCTGAGGCACCGGCTGAATCCTGCTGCTCAACCTTCCCCAGCCCAGCCAGCCGCAGTGGCTCCCAGGTGCACACCAAAGGCCCTCGGGGCTCTTTGGAACAGCATCTGTAGCCACTGTCCCGATGCTCTCCACCAAGAGAGGTACCTAACAGCACGTGGGACCCCAGGCTCAGGGCTTTCCGAGGAAGCCTTCCTTACCCATGGATAGTCTTGAGGATGTAAAATGTTTTCCTGATATTTCAAACTTTCCTCCCTGTAATTCCGAGGACAGTACACAACTGTGTGATTCTACCTCTTGGGTGAAGTTCTCAGATGCTTTAGGCTGCTCCCAAATTACAGTGGTGTTCTGGAGACTAAAGAAAGGAACCCTAGTTGACAGACCAAGAGTGTAGCTTCTGTGATGTCTTTTCAGTGCTCCCCACCCTACTGAAGAAGAGCCCATCACACCTTCTCTGAGCATGCTGACCACACTGCTGCCACCGAATCTGCAGCAGGATCCTTTTAAGATTCCTCCTTCTGCCCTGGCCAGCGTAGCTCAGTCATCCTGTGCACCGAGAGGGGGCCAGTTCGATTATGGGTCAGGGCACATGCCCGGGTTGCGGGCTGGATCCCCAGTACAGGGCATGCAGGAGGCAATTGATGCCTCTCTCCTTCTCCCTCCTCCCCCCCCCCCCCCAAATCAATAAAAACATATTTTTAAAATTTTATTTAAAAAATGTTCTTCTGAATATAAAAATAAAACTATGAAAACTATAGAAAAGTCCTCAAGGACCTATAAGTTACTAGCAGTGATTGCTGTGGGTGGTGAGGACAGTGTACTTGATATACATATGTATTCCCTGAACTGTTTGCAATTACAACTGTTTAAGTACTACTGTTAACAAAAGAAAAAGATTCTATCTTGTTTTTTTTTTTTTTGTTTTTTTTTAATATATTTTATTGATTTTTTACAGGAAGGAAGGGAGAGAGATAGAGAGTTAGAAACATCGATGAGAGAGAAACATCGATCAGCTGCCTCCTGCACATCTCCCACTGGGGACGTGCCCGCAACCCAGGTACATGCCCTTGACCGGAATCGAACCCGGGACCCTTCAGTCCGCAAGCCGACGCTCTATCCACTGAGCCAAACCGGTTTCGGCAAGATTCTATCTTGTTAATATTTTGTTGAATTTATTTTAAGTACATATACATATTTTTTAAAACATAGGTTTAAAAGTCTTTTCCATTAACAGATATCTAATCCTATATAATAAAAGGGTAATATGCAAATTGACCCTAACAGGAGAACGACTAGGAATGACTGGTCACTATGACACACACTGACCACCAGGGGGCAGACGCTCAATGCAGGAGCTTCCCCCTGGTGGTCAGTATGCTCCCATAGGGAGAGCGCCACTCAGCCAAAAGCCCTGAGCTGGGTTCACAGCTGGTGAGCACAGTGGCGGTGGCAGGTGCCTCTCCTGCCTCCACGACAGCGCTAAGGATATCCGACTGCCGGCTTAGGCCCGCTCCCTAGGGGAACGGGCCTAAGCTGCCAGTCGAACATCCCCCGATGGCTCCTGGACTGCGAGATGGCACAGGCTGGGCTGAGGGACCTCCTGTGGGTGCACAAATTTCGTGCACCGGGCCTCTAGTTATATATATAAAAGGCTAAGCAACCGTCCAACCATCACCTATGATGCACACTGACCACCAGGGGGCAGACGCTCAACGCAGGAGCTGCTGAGCTGCGGTGACTTGGCAGTGGAGGTTCTCGGATGATGCACCCCGGAACCAGAGAGGAAGGAGCCAGGGTGCGTCACCTGAGAATCGCCCTCTCACAATCCAGGACCTCTCGGGGGATATCGGAGAGGCGGTTTTGGCCCAATCTCCGCAGGCCAGGCCGAGGGACCCCACCTGCTGGAGGGACCCTGCTCACTCCACAAATGCCCTTCAAGCCCTGGCGCCGCCCAAGGTGCAGCCAGCTGGGGAGGGACCGGCCAGCCGGGGAGGGACCTCAGGGCGTGGGAGGTTGGCCTCAGGGCGTGTCCAGCCTGTCTCGCCCAGTCTCACCCCGCCAGCCACCTTCTAATTAATTTCCTTTCAATGTGCACGAATCCATGCACCGGGGAATTAGTGTATTATAAGGACATATAATTTACTTAATCATTCTATTTCCATTACTTATTCTTATTATTTCAATTCCTTGCTATCATAAAACTGCAATGGCTGCCATTTGATTTTGATTTGTATGTGCATGTCTTAGCACCACCATCAGAATTTAAGTCTCTTAAAAGATAGAGATTATGACATTTGATACCATGTAATTTACGCGTAATTTTCATGTAGCAGGCTCTGTCTGAGGGATGAATAAACAAATAGGACCTGTCACTATTCTTAGGGAGAGATGGACAAACAGCTTGATAACTCGACCCATGATGACTGCCATCATCAAGAGAAATAAAAATGCATCTGGAAAGAGAGAAGGAAATGGATAGAGGGGACACTTAGGAAAGACTTCATAAAAGAGATTACACTTAGGTTGCCTTTTGTTTTTCTTTGAAAAGATGGAGAATTCATCAGGAGAAAAGGAAGTTATCATTCCAGGAAAAGGACCAAGATTTGTAAAATACTGACCTTTTAACTTTTAATATTTTTTCATTATTGATTTTTTTCCAGAGAGGAAAGGAGAGGTTAGAAACATCGATCAGCTGCCTCCTGCACGCTCCCTACTGGGGATTGAGCCCACAACCAAGATACACGTGCTTGACCAGAATCGAACCCAGGACCACTCAGTCTGCGGCCCAATGCTCTATCCACCGAGCCAAACGGTTAGAGCTAGACCTTTTAACTTTTAAACTGTTTCCATCATTCCCTTCTTTTCCTACTCAAACTGTTTCCAGGGTTCTAGAGTTCAGGCCTCCAATCTCTCACATGGGGAACTCCAATTTGTCTCCTTGACTCCAGGTTTTCACTCTGGAAATCCTCTGCTGTCAGAGTGTTTTTTTAAAACACAAATATGACCTCAGTACTCCCCAACTTAAAACCTACATTGCTCATATCAACTGGTGCAGAAAAAGCATTTGATAAATATTCAACTTCCTTCAGAATAAAACCTCACAGCTAACATCATCGTACTCAATGGCAGAAAGCTTTTCCTCTAAGATGAGGAACAAGACAAGAATGTCACCATTGCTATCTGAGATTACTAGATTTTAGCCAGAGCAATTAGGCCAGAAAAAGAAAAACATTCAAATTGGAAAGGAAGAAGTAGAATTAGCCCAGCCAGTGTGGCTCAGTGGTTAAGCATCAACCTATCATGAACCAGGGGGTCACTGTTCGATTCCTGGTCAGGGTACATACCTAGGTTGTGGGTTCAATTCCCAGTGTGGGGCGTGCAGAAGGCAGCCAATCCATGATTCTCTGTCATCATTGATGTTTCTCTCTCCCTCCCTCTCCTACAACCTGAGCCAAACGAGCTAGGGCAATAAAAAAATATATATATATATTCTTTAAAAAGAAGCAGCCCTAGCTGGTTTGGCTCAGTGGATAGAGCATCAGCCTGCAGACTGAAGGGTCCAGGTTTGATTCCAGTCAAGGGCACATGCCCAGGTTGCGGGCTCAATCCCCAGTAGGGGGCATGCAGGAGGCAGCCAATCAATGATACTTTCTCAACATTAACTAAAGGCCCAGCGCATGAAATTCATGCATGGGTGCGGTCCCTAGGTTGGCTGGTGATTGAAGCACGAGCATCTGGCGTGGAAGGGTAGGTTCCAGCTGACCTCTGAGCCCTGGGCAGCACCTGGGCCCCCACGTGCCCCCCTCCACCTGAGTCACGGCGCCCGAGTCCCCACGTGGAGATGCGGTGAGCGCAGCGGGACACTGCAGGCCAGGGTGCAGCATGGGCCTCCGGGCCACCCAGCGGTGCCGCACGAAAGCCAGGCGGGTAGAAAGCCAGGCGGGCAGCGTACTCTCTCCCGGCTGGCCTCGCAGACCGGCTCCTGCATGAACCCATGGGGAGCCTGACCAACCCCTGCGGTCTCCTGCGGCTGTGGCTGGGCTAACCCGGAAGAGGCCTTGTAGGTGCAGGGCAGGCTCCACACAGGCGCCCAGCACCCGAGTGTGCGGGCTTCCCTGGCGTGCGAGCCCTGGCGTCCCAGGGGAGTGAGAGTGAGAGCAAGATCTGCGGACACCTCGCACCTCCGTCCCCGTTACCCCCCGCCCCCAGGTAGCCATGTTCCGCGCTGCCCCCTGGTGGTCAGCACTAGAGTGGTAGAATTCCCGGTCTCGGGGTCAAATGAACGCCAGAGGGGACAATTTGCACATTAGGCTTTTCTTTTATTATATAGGATGTTTCTATTGCTCTCCTTCTCCCTTCCTCTCTGAAATCAATAAAAATACTAGTATTTTTTTTAAAAAAAAGAAGCAGAATTATCTATATTCACAGACAACATGATCTTACAGACAAAAATGCTAAAGAAGCCACAAAAGAACATTAGTACCGATAAGTTCAGCAAAGTGGCAGGATACAATAACACACACACACACACACACACACACACACACACACACACAACCTAGTAGCAATGAAAAATCTGAAAAGGAAATCAAGAAAACAATTCCATTCATAACAGTATCCAAAAGCCAATGAAACCTATAACACATTGCTGAGAGAACCTAAAGACCTAAATAAATAGAAAAAGTACCTGTGTACATAGATTGAAGACTATATTAAGATGGTAATAATTCCCAAGGTGATCTACAAATTCAATGCAATCCTTACAAATATCCCAATAATTGTGTTTTGCTTTGTTTTAGAAACTCCTAATTTTTTATTTTTCTTTATTGCTTTTGGGAGAGGGAGAGAAACATCGACTGGCTGCCTCCTCTATGTCCCCTACTGGAGATTGAGCCCACAACCTGAGCATGTGCCCTGATAGGGAATGGAACCAGCAACCTTTTGGTGCATGGGATGATGCCCAACCAACTGAGCCACACTGCCCAGGGCCCAATAATCTTTTTTTGCAGAAATGGTAAAGCTAATCCTAAAATTCACATAGAATTGCATGGGGCGCCAAATAGCCAAAACATTGTTTTTGAAAAAGAGAAGAACAAAGTTGTAGGACTCACACTGTCCAATGTCAAAATTTACTACCAAGCTACAGTAATCAAAGCAGTGTGGTACTGGCATACAGAACAATGGAATAGAACTGCGAGTCCAGAAATAAACCCAAACATCTACAGTCAACTGATTTTTTTTTTTAATATATTTTATTGATTTTTTACAGAGAGGAAAGGCGAGAGATAGAGAGTTAGAAACATCGATCAGCTGCTCCTGCACATCTCCTACTGAGGATGTGCCCGCAACCCAGGTACATGCCCTTGACCGGAATCGAACCTGGGACCTTTCAGTCCGCAGGCCGACGCTCTATCCACTGAGCCAAACCGGTTTCGGCAACAGTCAACTGATTTTTGACAAGGGTGCCAGGACCATCCAAGGGAAAAGAACAGTCTTTTCAACAAATGGTGCTGGCAAAAACTGGTTATCCACATGCATAAGAATAAAGTTGGATTCTTACTTTACACTATATAGAAACATTAAATATAAGAGCTAAAACTCTTAGAAAAAAACACAGGGGCAAATCTTCATGACCTTGGATTTGACAATGATTTCTTAGATATGACACTAAAAGCATAAACCACAAAAGAAGAAAAAACAGAAACTGGAGCTCAAAAAAATTAAAATCTTTTGTGCACCAAAGAACACTATCAAGAAAGCGAAAAGACAACCTGCTGAATGGGATGAAATATGTGCAAATCATACATCTAACAAGGATCTACTATCCTAAACATAAAGAACTATTACAACTCAATAAAAGACAAACATCTCAATTAAAAAACGGACAAAACAAACATTTCTACAAACAAGATACACACAACAGTGGCCAATAAGCACATAAAAAGAGCTCAGTGTCATTAATCATTTGGGAAGGGCAAATCAAAACCATGATATTGGCCCTGGCTGGGTGGCTCAGTTGGTTGGAGCACTGTCCCGTACATCACAAAGGTTTTGGGTTTGATTCCAGGTCAGGGTGCATATGAGAGGCAGCCATTGATGTTTTTCTCTCTCTAAAAATCAATAAAACATATCCTTGGGTGAAGATAAAAAAACAAACAAAAACCCACAATATAATGGGGAAAAAATGTTGGCGAGGGTGTGGAGAAATTGAACATTGCTGGTGAGAATGTAAAATGTTTCAGCCAATGTGAAAAATAGTTTGGCAGTTTCTCAAAAAGTTAAATACAGAGTTAACTTATGACCCACCAATTCCAGTCCAAAGGAATTTACTGCAAAGAACCAAAAACAGGTATTCAAATAAAAGCGTGTACAGGAACGTTTATAGCAGCTCTAATTCACAATAGCCAAAGGTGGAACCAATTCAAATGTCCATCAACCAGTGAATGAATAACAAAAAGTGATCTATCTATACAATAGAATATTATTCAGTCATAGAAAGGAACAAAGTACTAATACATGCTACAATATGGATGATTTCAAGAACATTGTGCTAAGTAAATGAAGCCTGACACAAAAGACCTCATATTATGATTCTTTTTAATATAAAATATCCAGATAAGCAAATACTTGGGGACAAAGCAAATTAGCAGTGCCAGTGGCTGGGAGAAGTAGAGAATAGTAAGTGACTGCTTAATGGCGTGGGGTTTCCTTTTGGTGATAAAAAAAAATCTGGAACTAGGGACTACATCAAAATAAAAAGCTTCTGCACAGCAAAAGAAAACATCAACAAAACAACAAGAAAGCCCACTGCATGGGAGAACATATTTGCCAATGTTTTCACCAATAAGGGTTTAATCTCCATCATTTATAGAGAACTCATACAACTTAACAAAAGGAAGATAAACAATCCAATCAAAAAATGGGCAAAGGACCTAAATAGACACTTTTCAAAAGTGGACATACAGAAGGCCAAGAGACATATGAAAACATGCTCCAAGTCACTAATCATCTGAGAGATGCAAATCAAAACAACAATGAGGTACCATCTCACACCTGTCAGAATGGCTATCATCAACAAATCAACAAACGACAAGTGCTGGAGAAGACGTGGAGAAAAGGGAACACTCGTGCACTGCTGGTGGGAATGCAGACTGGTGCAGCCACTATGGAAGACAGTATGGAGTTTCCTCAAAAAGTTAAAAATGGACCTCCCATTTGACCCAGTGATCCCACTTCTAGGAATATATCCCAAGAAACCAGAAACACCAATCAGAAAGGATATATGCATCCCTATGTTCATAGCAGCACAATTTACCATTTCGAAGATCTGGAAACAGCCTAAGTGCCCACCAGCAGATGAATGGATTAGAAAACTGTGGTACATCTACACTATGAAATACTATGCTGCTCTAAAAAAGAAGGAATTCTTACCATTTGCAACAGCATGGATGGAACTGGAGAGCATTATGCTAAGTGAAATAAGCCAGTCAACAAAAGAAAAATACCACATGATCTCACTCATTTATGGATAATAAAGACCATTATAAACTGATGAGCAAAAATAGATACAGAGGCTGAGCAGCCTCGAACAGACTGTCAAACTACAGTGGGAAGGCTGGGGAGGATTGGGGGTAAGAGATCAACCGAAGGACTTGTATGCATGCATATAAGCATAACCAATAGACACAAGACACTGGGGGGTAGGGGAGGCCGGGGGAATGTCAAGGGAGAAAAAAAAAGGAGACATATGTAATACTCTTTGTAATACTTTAAGCAATAAAACAAAATTTTAAAAAAAATCTGGAACTAGATAGAGGTGATGGTTGCACAATATTATGAATAAACTAAATGCTACTGAATTGTATACTTCAAAGTAGTTAAATGGTAAATGTTGTATGTACTTTAACACTTGTGTATAAAATACATGGCAGTCTAATACACTCATGATCTTCCTTCAACTATCTCTCTTGCTTAACTCACTGGTCCCTCCTCCAATTCCTAACTCCTCAGTTTTTGAATATGCTAAGCTGTTTCAAGCAATTGGTTGTTCTTTATACATACTGTTTCCACTGCCTGGTAATCTTTCAAGCCTCAGTTCAAACATTTATCCAACAAACTTTTACTGAAACGCTCCTGTATTCAAGGCACTGTATTAGATTCTAGGAATACAGCAATGAACGAAATAGAGATAGTCCCTTTCCTATGGAGCTTAGAGTCCACGGAGCGGAGGTGAGGACATCAAGTAAATACTTGCACACTGCATTATTTAACTGTAATGGCAGGTGCCTTCCAAATAGAGAGGGCACCATGACAGCATATCACAAAGTGTCCCTCACCTAGTTGCAGGGTTAGGAACTTGAGGAAAAGGTTCTTGAAGAAGAGACATTTAAACAGAGCCCTGAAGAATATAGAAGTAAGTTAGTTAGGTGTAGATGGGCCATTTTCAAGAGGCCCAGACCCCCATAAGTTGACAAATACTGGGGCCGGTCACCAGGACTCTTGGCACTGAAAAGATGAAGCTCTCAGCTAGCACCCATACAACCTTGGCTCCCACTCTCACTAGCCACACACTAGAAAACAGAGGTCTAAGGATCCTGGGACTTGAAAGAAAAAAGAGCAGGGAACTTCTATCCCATGCTCTCAGAATGTTCTCCAGAATACATTTCAGGATCCACTTTTGTTATTTGAGAGATTTTCCTGAATAGTTCTTAAGACCTTCCTGTCAACTCCCTTTGAAAACCCTTTCACACTTTCCCCTTCCTTTGTGCCCCCAGTGTTTTCAGAAACATCTTATCCCTTACTTGCCTCTCTCAGAATCAGTTTGTATGATAGTGTGAACCTGAGAAAGAAGGACTCCTGGTGGCTAACTGGGCTCAAATTTAAAAAACAAACAGCCCTGGCCAGTGTGGCTCAGTTGGTTGAGCATGGTCCCATGCACCAAAAGGTCATTGGTTCCATTCTGGACAGGGCACATGCAGGCTCCATCCCCAGTAGGGGGCGTGTATGGGGCAGCCAATGGATGTTTCTCTCTCTCTAATCTAATTAAACAAACAAACAAACAAACAAACAAAGCTCAGCAGCCATTTCTACACAGGGGCCTCTCATGCAATTTGCACTTCACAGAGAAGCCTGCACTGAACTGCCTGCCTACACTGTTACATCACCTGAGACAGTCCTACTAAGGAGTTCCTGGAACAATATTTCAACTAATGGGAATGAGGCTTTCCCCATCCAATCGGAGCATTGCTGCCATATCCTCATCAGCTTCTTCACGAACCAATCAGAGAAGCTCCATTCTGACCAATCACAGTGTCTTTTGGACCAATCAAACTGAGAGTTGGCGCGACATTTGCATGAGGAAGGACTAGACGGGACCAGCGGTGGGATTTCTGGCAACATAAACCAGCGGCCTCTGCTGAGAGCACACTTTCCCTTCCCACCTAAGGCAGTTCTCCCAGCTGGAGCTTAAACTGCAACACGGATGTGACCTCTCCGATGTTTTGCCCTGAATAGTTTCCTTCTTCACTGTGACCCCAAATTGGGGATTCCTGTGCTGAATTGGCACTAAGGACCATGGGTAAGGGCTGCCATCTGCCTCTAATCCCCAAACCTTACACAATGTTGCCCTGTCAGTATACACTCAGGGGCTGTACAGTCAGCGGGGCTGCAGAAGGCAGAGGGAACGGCAGAAAACAGGAGGGCTAGGCCACCAGGGACGATCGGGCAGGGCGTGCTGCCAAGCTAAAGGAGTTTGGTCAGTGCTTCCCAACTTAACCGAGTTTTAGAATCCGGAGGAAAAGACGTTGAAATGCAGGTTACCCCAGCCTCACTCCAGGTCCGCCGAACAGCCACTGCCCCAGGTGGTTCTGAGGATCAGACAAGTTTGGCAACCACTGCTGTTGGCAAGGAAGATGCAAGGTTTCAAAGCAGATGAGTGAAACCTCTGAACTACATTTTAAATGCCCATCAGTCCTAAGAGAAGACAGGAGGCCACGGCAATGGTCTGGGGGAGACAGTGAAGACCCAAAGATGGGAGGGAAGTCGCCTTCATCTCTATCCCCCGTGCCCACCAGGCTGTCCCGCTTCGCGGGCCTCACCAAGTACGGCTGATGGGAAATGCGCCCCCTTACCCGCCTCATGCGACCCTTGGACAGCAGGTCGGCGATCCCCTTGGCCGCGTCGTTCTTCTCGGCCACACAGAGGACTTTCCGCACGCCTCGGAAGGCCACCTCCATGGCGGAGGTGGAAAAGGTCCGGCCTCCGGGCCGATGCAGATACCGGAGCGCGCAGCGGGAGACGGGGAAGATCATCCCGGGCGCCCGCGCATGCTGTGGAACACAGAGGTGAGGGTCACCTCACCCCGCGCCCACCCTAAGGGAACCAGAGCCTACGAGAGCCGCCAGCGTGCGGCCGCAGCCCGGTCTCCTCCCACAAGCCCACCCGGCTTGGGGGCTGGGCCACTTAGCCTTCTCCTCTCCGCCCGCCGCGTCCGCTTCCGCCCGCCTTCTCCAGCCACTTCCGCCAGGCGCGAGTTCCTAGCACCGCGAACTACAACTCCCACACTGCCCCGCGCTCCCGGATCCCCGGTCCCAACACGTTTCCGCTCCCCCGCATCATTTCCTTTCTTTCCTGACAGTGTTAGTTAATCGATTGGTCCTTGCTCCACAGTCCCCCCCGCCTCCTCCAAGCCTCTCGGTCACAATCTTTTTCGCTCTTGCTCGGAAGTCTACGCGAACGTTTCCGGGTCACGCGGCGCCAATACCGCGAGTCATGTGATACCAAGATGGCGGCGCCGCTGTAGCTGTCTTTGGGTTGTGGCGTCCGAGGAGCGGGGACCGTTTCTGCCCTCGGGTCGTGAGGGCGGCAACGCTTGGCTGGTCCCTGCGGCGGCCTGTAGCCCCACGTTAGGTACCAGGTCAGGTCCGGGGCTGTTGCTACCACCGGTGGGTTCGGGGAAGTCCCGGTGACCTCGCTGCAGGTGCTCTGCGCCGGCCGCGCTTGGCAGAGGAGGGGGCAGCCGGCCTCCCTGTTTTCTGGACCTGCGGAGTTCATGAGGCCTGGAGGGCCCTGGAGGGGATACACCTCTGAGGGGCTGCGGAGTTTGAGTTCTCCGGTGTGTGAGAGCCAGGCAAGTACCCCTAAGGGCGCAACGAAGTCGACAAAGACTGCTTCCTCTTGCGGAGGCCTGGCTTCCCGGCGTTGATTGCCCCAGCGTTCTTTCTCACTTCCTCTCAATGTTCTCTCTGCACATCTGGAAATATGATCAGCGCCCCTGACGTGGTGGCCTTCACCAAAGAGGACGAGTATGAGGAGGAGCCTTACAATGAGCCGGCTCTGCCAGAAGAGTACTCGGTGCCGCTCTTCCCCTTCACAAGCCAGGGAGCTAACCCATGG
Source organism: Myotis yumanensis (assembly GCF_028538775.1). Taxonomy (NCBI): domain Eukaryota; kingdom Metazoa; phylum Chordata; class Mammalia; order Chiroptera; family Vespertilionidae; genus Myotis; species Myotis yumanensis. Next base: position 2,071,798 of record NW_027223767.1, read on the forward strand.
TCCAAACTGTCCGGAGCCAAGTTCTCTCGGGACTTCATCCTTATTTCCGAGTTCTCGGAGCAGGTGGGACCCCAGCCCTTGCTGACCATCCCCAATGATACCAAAGTTTTCGGTACTTTTGACCTCAATTACTTCTCCTTACGGATCATGTCTGTGGATTACCAGGCTTCCTTCGTGGGCCATCCTCCTGGTTCTGCCTATCCCAAGCTGAACTTCGTGGAGGACTCCAAGGTGGTGCTGGGAGACTCCAAAGAGGGAGCCTTTGCTTATGTGCACCACCTCACCCTGTATGACCTGGAGGCCCGTGGTTTCGTGAGGCCCTTTTGCATGGCTTATATCTCAGCAGACCAGCACAAAATCATGCAGCAGTTCCAGGAGCTTTCAGCTGAATTTTCCAAAGCTTCAGAGTACTTGAAGACAGGCAACAGGAAGGCCTTTGCTGTGGAACTTGAAAAAAAACTGAAAGACTTGGATTACACCAGGACAGTGCTGCACACTGAAACGGAGATCCAGAAGAAAGCCAATGACAAGGGCTTTTACTCATCTCAGGCAATTGAGAAAGCCAATGAACTGGCTAGTGTAGAGAAGTCCATCATTGAACATCAAGACCTTCTGAAGCAGATCCGCTCATACCCTCATCGGAAGTTGAAGGGGTCTGATTTGTGTTCTGGGGAGATGGAGCATTCTCAGGATCAGCCTGACCAAGCATCCACTACTTCTAACCCTGATGAGTGTGCTGACACAGACCTTTACACCTGCAGACCTGCCTACACCCCAAAACTCATCAAAGCAAAGTCCGCCAAGTGTTTTGACAAGAAGTTGAAGACCTTGGAAGAGCTCTGTGACACTGAGTATTTCACCAAGACCCTGGCTCAGCTCAGCCACATTGAGCACATGTTCAGAGGAGACCTGTGCTATCTCCTGACTAGCCAGATTGACAGAGCACTACTAAAGCAACAGCACATAACAAACTTTCTCTTTGAAGACTTTGCAGATGATGATAGGATGGTAGAGAAACAAGAAAGCATACCCTCTAAGCCCAGTCAAGACAGGCCACCTTCCAGATCTCTAGAAGAATGCCCAATTCCTCAAGTATTAATTAGTGTTGGCTCTTACAAGTCCAGTGTGGAATCTGTGCTGATCAAGATGGAGCAGGAGTTTGGAGGTGAGGACTGTAAGGAAGTGGAGGTGGCAGAAATGAGCAGTTTTGATCTCCATGGAAACTTAGACTACCTGGATATGGATATGAAAGGGAGTGTCAGCAGTGGTGAAAGCATTGAGGTTCTAGGCACGGAGAAGTCCACCTCTGCGCTGTCGAAGTCTGACAGTCAGGCCAGCCTCGTGGTGCCACTGAGCCCCCAGGTGATCCGGAGCAAAGCAGTCAGCCACAGGACCATCAGTGAGGACAGTATTGAAGTCCTCAGCACCTGCCCCTCTGAGGCCCTCATACCTGATGACTTTAAGGCCAGCTACCCAAGTGCTATTAATGAAGAAGAATCATATGCAGATGATAATGAGGGAGCCATCCATTTCCAGGCAAGCATCAGCCTAAGCAAGCTGGGTGAGCCAGAGGAGGGCAGTTTAGAAAACACTTTGTCACAAGCAGACTCTTGCTGCATTGGGAGGGAGAGTGACAGTCTGCTGGTGCCACTCACCACTCCAATCCACACACTCTCTGACGAGGATGGAGTAGTGAGCATCCCCCCACAGCGCTACAGGCAGAAGGACCAGGGGTTCTGTGTGGACTTTGCAGTGGAAAATGCCAACCCTTCTTCCCGAGACAACACTTCTGAAGGCTTCCCTGCTTATGAGCTGGACCCAGGCCAACTGCTGGCTAGCAGGGATATCAGTAAGATCAGCCTGGACAACTACTCGGACACCACCAGCTATGTGAGCAGTGTCGCCTCCACCAGCTTGGACAGGACTCCCTCCTCTGCTCATCCCACTGGCCCCTCTTTTGAGAGGCATAAAAAGAGGGCTGGCCAGAATGCCTTAAAATTCATCCGCCAGTACCCCTTTGCCCACCCAGCCATCTACTCCCTGCTCAGTGGGAGGACACTTGTGGTCCTGGGGGAGGACGAGGCCATAGTCAGGAAGCTTGTGACAGCATTGTCCATCTTCGTGCCCAACTACAGCTGCTATGCTAAACCCGTGAAGCACTGGGTCTCCTCCCCTTTGCACATTACGGATTTTCAGAAGTGGAAGCTTATTGGCCTGCAGAGGTAATTGGTTACAGGTAGTGGGGAAGGGCCTGTTAAATGTACATGCCTCTGGGTGAGGCTAAAAGTTGGTGTGGTGGACCCAGAATCAGGAGGCCTGGCTTCCAGTCTGGGCCCAGCACCAACTCACCGTTACTTTTGGCAACTCATTCCCCTTTTCTATTAGTCACATGAGGGGATTGTAGTTCCTAAGTGGTTGCCAGTCCTGGATTGCATCCAGTTGTGCCAGAATTATGGGAGAATTTCATTTTATTTATTTTAAAACATGTTTTTATTGATTTCAGAGAGGAAGGGAGAGGGGGAGAGAGAGAGAAACATCAGCGATGAGAGAGAATCCCACTGGGGATTGTGCCTGCAAGCTGGGCATGTGGGCAGACTGGGAATCAACCACTGAGCCACGCTGGCCGGGCTTATGGGAGGATTTTAAAAATCACAATTCCTGGGCTCCATTTCCAGAGATTCTGATTCAGTTGGCCTGAGAAAGACTGGACTTCTAGATCTTGGGTCCTTGTTTATCCTCAAATTCACACTATGGTGTAAATGACTAACAAGTGATCTGCGTCTGAGAAAGGGCTGTGGTAATAATAGGAGGGCAGCCATCACTGACTGGTGAGAGGGACATCAGAGGGCTCCAGTGGCTTTTACTCCACTGTCCTGTTTGCCTTTGAAGGCTGTCTTAATAAGGAAATGCAAAAGCCAATTCATTCTCCCTCTCTGAATGCTTTCTATTTCATTTCCTTATGCTTTAATAGATTCTTTTTGTTTTTCCAAATACTGCTTGACAAGTGTCTGACTCAAGGGACTCTCTTTCAGTGTATGCACTGTGTTCAGTTTCCTCCGCCCCTTCTCTGCACCCCACTTTGCTCATCTGTAAAACAAAGGTTTTGAGCTAGGTTATCATCAGAGCCCCTGCTGACACATAGGAAGGGCAAAAATTTCCACACTGCAGTCAGCCACCGTTTGTTCTCATTTTCTGACTTCCCCTTTACATGGGTTCCTAATACCAGTGAGGTCACCATCCCGAGTCTCCTTGTGTCCACCCTTCTTAATGAAGTCACCTGGACTTAACTAACCCCTTGCTGCATTAGGCTTTCCTCAGAGTCATCATGGTGGGATTCAAGCAAATACCACTTCTATGTCATGACTTGACTCACTTGTTGAGAACCTAGAAGCCATTCTGGCTGGTGCTGCGATATCAGCTGGAGGTACCTGAGCAAGGCCATTGCTCTGGAAAAATTTGTAGTTTAGGAGAGAGGGCAGACAGTGATCAGGGCCTTGCCATACAGAGAGATAAGAGTTCTAACAGTGGGTGTTTTGTGTGTTCTAAGAAAACAGCATAATTTAGTGACAGCTGGGAAGCAGGAAGGGAGACTGGAGAAGGCCTGGGGTCTTTGAATGACCTGGAGGATGGACTTGCCCTTGTTGGGTAAGAGTGACATCATGGGACATGGTGTGATGTGCCTGTGACACCTGGACAAGCTCATTCCTTGGGCATCATAGGAAACCATTAAAGTCTTTGCTTACAGATGTAGAATCTGAGGGTCAGTAGGTTGGATGATGGCACTGATGGCTTTGTCTTGCCTCCCAGCATCCTCCCCCTCTGCTGGTGGCACCTCTGTGCTCTTGGGATTAACCCTTCTGTCCCAGGAAGGGAAGGGCTTTTCAGGGATTGTGTTTTGCTACTGTTCTTGGTGGAATGATGAGTTGGTATTCCTCATATGCACCCACATACACACTCACACACCTTCTGTTCTCCAAGCCCTCACCCTAACCCTTCAACTTTGACATTTTTACTTAAAAAGATGGAGAATCTAAAACATGTCAATCTATCAACATCACCTGGCTTATTGAGGACCAGGCTCAAGATGGTCTTGCTCTTTCTGGAGGCTTTCCCTTAAATTCCTCCTTAGAATGTGCCAGAATGGCAAAAGAGGTTCATTTCTTACATCAGCTCCATTCTACTGCGTACCTAATTGATGTGCTCTGTTGGGAAGGACTCAGGCCTAGGTTGGGCTGCATTGGAAATCCTGCTGTTATCAATTAATGATGTTTCTGTGGTGCAGGAGAGGGTAGCTGGCAGGTGGGCAGTATATTTGGCATCCTGGAGTGGAGGAGGTTTGAGGTGGTCTGAGTCCTGTGTCATCCCTCTCACTGTCCATTCACAGTGGGCACCTGGGCAAATTACTCCTTGTCTTGAGGCTTTGTTCCCTCCTGAGAAAAGAAAAGGGTTGGATCACTGAATATCATTTGCCAAGTACTTATTGAGGGCTATGTGCCAGCTACTGTGCCCAGTGCCAGAATTATAAGGTGAGTCGGCAGCCGTGTCAGGGCGAGCATGCCCTTCCCAATCAACCCTCACTTTAGCCCCAGCTCTGTCACTGCTGTCAGCTTGACCTCTCTGAGGCTTGCCTTGTGATTGCAGAGATCGGAAGGGCCATCACATCTGATCTGTGCCTGATCCATGAGCCCTCCTCTGTAGATTCATTATGGTCTACCCCATCCTGAATAGGAAGGCAGGCCAGGGCAGCAGGGACTGAGTGTGGCCCACACCACCAGACTTCAGAGCCTGGAAGCAGCCCTTCACGAAAGTGAGAGTCCTGTCGGAAGTGGCCAGTGAGGTCTTTTCAAGAATCTCAAGTGGGGAAATGATGACTTCTGTGAAGCTCTCCTGCTGACCTGAGTGTGCACACCTGCTGGGAGGTGGAAGCACCTGCCTCCAGGGGGTCCTGCTCAGGCATGAAAAACGGTAGATGGGCTGGAGGTCTTGTTCCCCAGGGGACTTGTCACTGGATGATCAGCTGAGGGAGTAGAAATGGAGTGGGGACTGGATTTGCTACAAATCACCCGAAATAATTCTGAGAGATGAACGGTAGACAGAGTGTGAAAATATCAAGAGATGAAAACCCAAAGAGTTGTGCTTCATGGCTGTTGGAGGCAGTGTGTGTTCTGAGTTCAGATCCTGGTGTCAACAGTACTAGCTGTGTGAATTTGGACCAGTCATGTCATTCATTCCCTGAACAAAACTTGTTGATCCTGTCTGTAAATGGGGCTTACAGTAGTCCCCACATGGAGCTGAAGGCAGGCACATCTAGGATGTGTGAATAGCCCTAGTGCCATGCTTGGCAGCCCTCAAAAGTGCTTGGAGTTGTGGATGGATGGTGAGTCACCCCATTAGGCAGACCCAACATTGAAACAGGCAGATTGAGGCCCATCTGATGGTCAGCATTGAAGAGTATGAGTAGAAGAGGTGTCTTGGTGTGTCACGAGCTTCCCATCTATGGTCCCGTGTTCTAAGTTAATCTGGAATCGGAGAATTGTGTGACTCAGAGAGTCTTCCCACTCAGGTGCTTTGCCTCCAGCTAAAATCAGCTCAGATGATGAACTGTTTTTAAGGACTCACCCCAGAACTGCTAATGTCATTGGCGGTTTGATTTTATTTTTCTCCTAAGGTAGGCCCTCACTGTCTACAGCAGTGATGGCGAACCTATGACACGCATGTCAGAGGTGACACGCGAACTCATTTTTTTGGTTGATTTTTCTTTGTTAAATGGCATTTAAATATATAAAATAAATATCAAAAATATAAATCTTTGTTTTACTATGGTTGCAAATATCAAAAAATTTCTATATGTGACACCAGAGTTAAGTTAGGGTTTTTCTTTCTTTTTTAATATATTTTATTGATTTTTTTACAGAGAGGAAAGGTGAGGGATAGAGAGTTAGAAACATCGATGAGAGAGAAACACCGATCAGCTGCCTCCTGCACACTCCCTACTGGGTATGTGCCCGCAACTAAGGTATTGAACCTGGGACCCTTGAGTCCGCAGGCCGACGCCCTATCCACTGAGCCAAACCGGTTAGGGCAAGTTAGAGTTTTTCAAAATGCTGACACGCCAAGCTCAAAAGGTTTGCCATCACTGGTCTACAGAGTGGATACAGGATAAGGACACACAATCAAATCAGTCTCCCATGATTTTAAGTCAAAACCAGAGGTTATTGTATTGTTTAGTAGGCAGTAGTAACAAGCCCTGGCCATTTGGAAAACAGCTTAGTTCTGGAGGGAAACAGTGCGAGGGTGGGTCAGAGGCCCTGGGTTGAGTCCTGCTTCTGCCACTTTCTAACTAGGTGATCTTGGACAAGTGATGGCCCTTCTCTGGGCCTCAGTGTCCTTGTCTGTACAGAGATTGCCTCCCTGGCTTTGGGATAGACCAGTGGTAGGCAAACTGCGGCTCACGAGCCACATGTGGCTCTTTGGCCCCTTGAGTGTGGCTCTTCCACAAAATACCACGTGCGGGTGCACATGTACAGTGCGATTGAAACTTCGTGGCCCATGTGCAGAAGTTGGTATTTTGTGGAAGAGCCACACTCAAGGGGCCAAAGAGCCACATGTGGCTCGCAAGCCGCAGTTTGCCGACCACTGGGATAGACCATAATGAATCTGCACAGGTGTGGGAAGTGAAGTGTGAGGCTCTCAGGTGCGTATGCTGTACAGCTGAGGGACAGGCCTGGAACTTGCTTCTTCCCATGTTGTCTGGCCTCCTGATAAGGAGTTTTGAGGGAAGCAGAAATGGAGGAAGAGTTAGAAGGAGCAGCATCTTCTCAAAGAAGTGGTGCTGCCATAGGTGGGACTGGGTGGGGGCGTCGGAGCTTTCCTGGGAGAAGCTGGGCCTGAGGCCAGTGTGATCAAGATAGGTGGCTGGAATGGAGGGGCAAGAAGATGAGGCTGTGCTGCTGCAGCAGCACCTTGGTGGGCTGGATGTGCCAAGCCTGAGGAGGTGTTTGGCTTATAGTCTGGCCCCCTTGGCCGTCTTTGGTCTGGATGCCTTCCACAGATCCCAAGGCCCACCTTTATTCTAAGGCCACTCCAGAACCTTCTGGCCCGGGGTCTCTCCTGTGGAGACTGAGATACATCCCCCTTCACTCAGTGTACTTGGCTTTTATTTCCAACCAAAGCAGGCTCATCGCCACCTGTTCTGCCCCTGGGTCACTACCTGGAATATAACAGATGCTCAGTAAATGATTGTCAGTTATACAAGATGACAACATTCAGGAAGGAAAAGTTATTATGAGATTACCTTGGTCCCAAGTGACTGTCAGTCCATTTTACACACCATCTTGGGTCTAATACAAGCCCTAAATTCCAGAGTCTGTCAGTCTGTGAAATCTGGTCAGTCAGCCATTTGCCAGACTACAGAGAAAAACGGATGTAAAGGAGGGTTTTAAAGAGCTGCTTACTAAGACTGACCGCTCCGACCTCCTTCCCTCGCTGAGCAAACCCTGACTGCCTAACCCTGATGTGCAAGGCAGTGGGAGCAAGAGGCCAAATTTTTGCAGGCCTGGGTCTGCAAAAACTCTTGGCCAGTGGGCAGGACAAGAAGACAGCTATCACCACAGTGGTCAATGTCAGGCATTCTGAGCACAACTCATTTTGTCTCCAGTGACCCCATGAGGTAGGAACTGTTATCTCTGTCTTACAAATAAGTCTCAGAAAGGTTAAGGAGCTTGACCAAGGTCATAGCAAAAAGCAGAGGAAGGGATCAGGGAAGGCTGGAGAAGGCCGACATTGGCATAAGCCATGTATAGAGGGAGTGAAGGGTATCCAGGCAGAGCACACAGGCCGTGATGCCGAGGCCCCATGGAGAGCTTGGCATGGTTGAGTCTTTGGATTAGTAACAGGTCAGCAGGCAGCAGGTCATACAGGAACTTGTTGACCATGCCAAGGCATTTGAACTTCATGAGGGTGGTGAGGAGCCCTTTGAAGATCATGATGAGCAGATTTGTCTTCCAGAAAGCCAGCGAGTGCTGGCCGGGTGGGAGCTGGCCTAGAGACAGGAAGCCCCACTCCCAAGTGTTTGCCTCCACTTCCTGGCCCTTGCTCTTCCTCCTGACCTTAGCCTGTGTGTTTCAGAGTGGCATCCCCTGCCAGTGCCAGCACCCTTCACGTTCTGAGCCGCTACAGCCGCTACACAAGCATCCTGGACCTGGACAACAAAACCCTACGCTGCCCCCTTTACAGAGGCACCCTGGTGCCCCGGCTGGCAGACCACCGTACTCAAATCAAGCGGGGCAGCACCTACTACCTGCACGTCCAGAGCATGCTCACCCAGCTCTGCTCCAAGGCCTTCCTCTACACCTTCTGCCACCACCTGCACCTGCCTGCCCACAACAAGGAGATAGAGGAGTTGGTTGCCAGCCGGCAGGCAAGCTTTCTGAAGCTGAATCTGGGTCTAGTGAATGAAGATGTCAAGGTGGTCCAGTACCTGGCTGAGCTGCTGAAGCTGCACTATATGCAGGAGTCTCCTGGGACCAGCCAGCCCATGCTCAGGTTTGACTATGTCCCCAGTTTTTTGTACAAAATCTGAGGTCAGTTCCAGCCACTGTGACTCAGGGCACAGGAAAGAAAAGGGTTGGCGTGACATGACCAAGCAGTCCTCTGAGCGGTTTAGACTTCTGGTGTCATAGGTGGGAAGGAAACCAAGGTGGCTTCAGGCAGCTTGCAAGTTGGACTTGGGCAGAGGGAGGAGCCTGGCTCTCTGAAAGCATCCAGGACAGTAACAGCTCTCTTGTCTCCCTGGTAAGGAGTGAACCTGGAGGGAGCTCTTGGCCTCCCAAGGACTGGTAGCCAGGGCAGAGGAAAGCCTCAGTGGGGTGGGATGAGGGGCAGGAAGGCAAAGCCATGATGGGAGGACCATGTGGCCACGCTCATCTTCACTGAACACTTGAGTGGCAAAATCAAGTGAAACAGCCTGTTAACTGGAATGATTTTGTGGAAAACAAGAGGGTGGAATATCCGTTGTCTCATTCAAACCCCAACTGAATGGCCTCCTAGAGCCTGTCATCCCAGGGGAGGCCCCTGAGTGAGGGGAGGGAGAAAGCTCTGCCCCCGCTGGGTGGTGGGGAATGCCAGCCTCCAGGCCCCGATGCTGAGGGAGGGAGCAGCTCCCTGTCCCCATCGTCACTTCCTCACCTTGCACAGCGTTCCCACAGGCAGCAGGAGAGTGGAGTGTCACTAGTCCCCAGTTGTCAGTGGGAACTGCTCTTTGAGGTAGAGAGCCCAGCCAGGGCCGAGGGTCCGTGAAGCCATCACCACTGTGCGAGCGATGAAGAGCCAGCAGGGCCTGGCCCAGCAGTATTTTTGGCCAGAGTGAGTCAGCACTGTTCTCTCACCCAAAGCAAAACCTTGCAACCACTTCACTACCTCTCGCAGGGTCTCTCAAGCACGGGACAGCAGAGTTCTGTTCAGCTGGCTGGTGTGGGTGGGCAGCCCAGATGGTGGTGATTCGGGGCTGGGATTTCCTCCAGGCAAGAGGACAGCTGTCTTCGTGGACCTGCCTGGCAGGTTGCACAGGCCTGGCGTGTGGCACTTCATGGCAGCTTACTTCTGCCCATGTGTGACTCCCACCTCCTCAGGAGATGTGCCTAGGTCCACCCGCCACCACCTCCCTGAGCTTCTTACAGCTGCCACTGGTATGTAGATGGAAGGTTTCTTGCAACCTTGATAATTTGATACCTTTCTTTTAAAGCTGTTTTCCCCCCTAAGTAGGGAGAACTCTCGGTATTACTGCTTTTTAATTTGTTCCCACAAAGTTGTGATAAAACAACCCTGAGTCAGTGACAAGTGGTGCTCCTGGGCGTGTGTGCGTATCTACTGGGGCCGTGCCCTGCGTGCTGAGACCTGGTCTGCCTGTCAGTGTGGGGCACACCATTGAAGTCACAGAGGAGGCACACCTCTGGTGACGAAGGAGGGTTTGCGTCCCATCACTCCTTTGGTCCCTTCCTCGCCCAGGTCCTCTGCACAGGATACGGCCCGTTGGCTCCCACCCAGCGGTTTCTGGTCAATCCCCATTCCTGTCAGGGCAGGGATTTCCTCCAGAAAAGAGGAAGGCCTTCTCACGTGGCTGTCTTTGTGGATGTGTGAGTTTGCCCCTGAGGCCGTGACTGAGAACTTCGGTGGTAAATGGTGTTGGTTTCCTTGTACCTCGGGCTGTTGCATGTTCACACACAAGACGGCGCTCCAGGAGCTGCCGGCAGCTTTGACGGGTGAGGTGTTGGCCTGCGGGAAGGCTGCACAGGAAGCCTGCTTCTCGGTGAGCTCCGGGCCTGCGACCGTCTCCCCTCCTTCGTGTTCCAGATGCTGCTTTGTTTCTAACTGGGTGGCTAATTGCTGTCACTTAGGCCTCCAGGAGCATGAGCTGGTGCCATCTTACCTCCAAGGGGAGAAAGGCCTTAGGGTCCCAGGGACAAGATGGACAGTGACCGCTGGCACTAACACTGATGTCTCACTCCTGTTTCCCTCCGACACGGACTCTGGTTAACACTGTTCTCATTGGAAACGGACATAGGCAGGGGAAACGGCCTTCTAGGAGCCCACAGCCGCGTCTGCCATAGACGTCCGCTTTGGAGGGTGTGTGCTCAGAAGCTTGGCCTCAAGGACAGTCCCGAAGGCCTGAGGACTAAGGCATGGCAGTGGCTGTAAACAGGAGGCTGCTCCGCGGCGCGGGCCAGAGCCCACGGGGCAGCACACCGGAGCTGGTTCCGCACGGAGAAGCGCACTGGCCTCGCTGAGGAGAGGGTGAACTCCAGGATTTAAATTTGGGTTAAAATCTAACTTTTCAGGGTGACAGTTTCAAAGGATTGCCTGATGCCCAGTGTGTTTCTTTTCAAAGGGATGAAAGTGGCACTTGGGCTGGGCGGTTCGGGCAGAGGCAGTTGAGACTGAAGTGGGACCTACCAGATGCAGCTATGAAAGGGTAACGGTGGGGAGCCCTATGCAATGGATTGATCACTTCTTCAAGGACTGTGGTTTGTATAGCCCAGTGTTAATAAAACATTTACAGACACTTCCCAGACAATCAAGGACATCGGTGCCCCTATTAATTCTTTAGTCCCACAAAGGCCCAGGCACTGAAACTGAGTTTTCTTTACTTCCTTTACCTGCCTCCCTTCCCTTTGTCCACGCAGCCCCCGGTCACAAAGCTGCCTGGGCTGCAGTCACGTAGTGACCCCCAGGAGCTCCGTTAGCGCACGGCTGAAGCGTCACAGCACCCAGGGACCTTGCTCCTGTAGTGGGATCTTTGAAGTTTAGAAATTGTGACTTTTCCAAATTGACTGCAATGATTGAAGTTATACACATTACACCAGATTTGGAAATGGGCCATGGTAGCTCACCTGTTATTTCCCATTTAGCTTTTAACTTTATTTCAGGTTATTGTATTCGAAGTATAGTAGACTTCAACCCCCAACAAACAACAAATCCCATTTCAAAATCCAAGGAAGGCCAATATTTCTACCCCAAATGCCAGGCCTGTTGTGGTACAGATGTGTGTCTGGAGGCCAAGAGTGGTCTTGAAGATCTTGCCTTTGCACTGACCACCGCCTGTCCCACTCCCTGGCCCGACGCTGCAGGGCAGGTCAGCTGCTGCTACGTCATCTTTGCACAGGTGGTAGCACTCAGCTGGTGGCCAGCCGGGGGTGGGGGGACTTCAGAGGCACCGATTCCCCAAGCTAGCAATCAGATGCTACCTCCTATTTCAGAAGAATGTGTTTTGGTTCGTGCTTTGAATCAAACCAGCCAGCTTTCTGATTTTTCTCCAATACTGTTAAAGTGAAAAAACTGGAATCTTTAAAAGAGATAAGGAAAAAGCATCAAGTTTCTGCTTCTGGCTAGAAACAAAAACGGTCTCAGCTGATAAGGCTGGAGCACACCAAGGTTTCCTGAGCCTTTCTCTGTTGAGCACTGACCTAACATGGCCTCACCTAGTAAGGCTGTTACACACGGGAGGACGACGCAGGAGAGAGGGAACGGGCACTTTGCTGCTGCTGGTGGGGAGCCCTGGCTTCTGGGGCTACACAAGGGGTCTTGGATATGTCCCTTCGTCTTCAGCTGGGGAAGAAACAAGCCCCTAAAGGTAAGCCTTTGAGCAATGTAACAGCTCCCAGATTGAGGCATAGATGTGGGTACCCCCGTGCACTCACCCAGAGACTGCGCTGGAGCAATCGCCAACACACTGGACACTAGGCCACAGGTGCCTTCCAGGCGGGACCACAGGGAGCCTCGGCCACCGACTGCCCAGCGCTGCTGGCAGCTGCACAGTCGGGCTGAGAGATGCCGCCTGTAAGGCTGCAGTGACAAGCATCGTCTGTGAGGAAATCTCGTTTGTTATTTTTGGAAAGTATTTTATTACTGCATGTTTCTGTCCACGTCTGTGAATGGGAGTCTGACCAGCACGTGAGCTGCAGTTGTCACAGTGGCAAGAGTATGACAGAGACCCGGTGACAGCGGCTCCCAGGTACGGTTGCACCGGAGTTCAACCAGAGCAAATGCCAAACAGTACGAGAAGTGTACTTTTTAAGAAATTAATTTATTTGAGTTATTTTTGAAATATAAAAATTGGTTGTATTTTTTAAAGCTGTAATTCTTGTAGACATTCTGTGGTTAAAAATTTGTGCTTATTAAAAATGGTCATTTATGTTTTGCACTTCAGCTTTATGAAAAATAAAGTTTCTCTGGGAAGGTGACATTTGGCTTCTTGATCACAGGAGGGAGTTCTCTCGCAGGACGAAGGTCCCTGGCTGAGGCTCCCCAGGAGGCTGCGTACCCTAGGCTCTCCCACCTGCCCAGCTGAAGGGCGAGGAACACTGCCGCAGCGTGCGGGGCCGCTACTCGGAACCCGCGGCCTGGGGCACCTCTACGGGCACGTCTGACTGAGAATTCTGAGCCAAAGCACAGAGCAGAAGGGTCAGGTTTCCCTCTGCAGTTGTAAGGTCATGGTTCAGTTTCCTTTGCTGTCCCACCAGGGAACAAGCTACAAGCTTGGGATTTTGCTGCAGTGAGTCAGAGGAAGCCCAGTAACTAAGAAAAGGGTAAGTAAAGGTCCTGGAATCATTCCACTAGCTCTGCCCTACCCACTGTCCCAATGAATGAAGGCTAAGTAGGATTCATTTTTACAGAATAACTAATAGAGCTGTGAGAAAGTGAGGTTTAGATTTATACTCCTTAATAATTGGTCCCAGAATTACTAACAGTGGGGCTTAAGCAGATTTTGATTTGTGAAGATAACATGAGAAAAGTCCCAAAGAAACCTCTGCAGAGAGCACCCAGACGTTGACCAGGTCCTGTGTGGGGTGGTGCTTCTCCTCAAGGGCACTGTGTCCTTGGTCCTGACGCTCCCGCGGTGGGGCAGGTGCAGCCGTGGCTCCTCTAAAAGTCCGGCAGGCCAGGCAGAGGGAAGAGCGACGCGAAGCTCTCCACCTCCTCCCGGAGGGCTCGGACGGCCTCACGGTGCCGCTCATCCCCTGCTAGCTTCTCCTTGAACTCCTTCAGGCTGGCCTTGTCCCCAGCGTCCTTCTGAATCTGCAGAGTCAGTTCTATCCCTGTGTGGCACATAAATGGGTCCTCTGGGACCAGGAGACACACCCCAGACCCAGAGAGCCCAGCTGGGGGGTGACAGCCGGAGGGGTTCATGTTCACCCCAGAAATGATTCTTGTATGCACCCTCCGTGAGCAGGACAAGTTTACAAAGGTTTCAGATCAATGGTTTGCTAAGTGATTTCTGCTGTTGCCTGTCCCCAACACTCAGCCTTGACACAGAAGCGTCCCTCAGTGGCTGGGTCGCCACTGTTCAGAGACTCCATACACACAGCATGAGGTGTCAAACTTCCAAACCGATATCCTTACCTTTGTGAATAAAGTGGGCTACTTTCTGGAACTCTGTTTCCAGAAGTCCTCGGGACGTCAGTGCTGGGGTCCCCAGTCGCAGCCCACTGGGCCGCAGGGCGCTTCTGTCACCTTCAACAGAAACAGGCTCTGTACTTGGGCCGCACTCAAACTCACTTCTGACCACTGTTTGTTGAAAAGGGACCCTTGGGCAAAAGAACAGGCCTGCAGATGCCAGTGTCTGGTGAGAAGGGCACCGACTCCCAAGGGACAGGCAGGAGCAAGGCGCAGGCAGCGGCACACTGAGGGCTCTGCTTTAACAGTAAGAAAGTCACCTTCTGTGACATGGCCTTTGCTCCTAAAAATGAGGCCAGCCTCTGGGTTTGGATTGCATCACCATCCTCGTTAACAACCTACCGAGAGCCAGCCTGCTTTCCAGCGACCCGGCCTCCCTCCCTGAAAAGCTTTCTCACTTCTCAGCACCCCCTCGCCCGGTCCTGGCTGGAGCCGGGCGAGGCAGCCCAGGAGAACCCCCGCTGAGCTCCCACCCGCCACGGCACAGGCATCCCCCAGGCATCTGAGCCAGTTATCACAGCTGTAACAGCCCGGAAATGCAGACAAGTGTGGAAAAGAAGAGCGAGGAGGGTTCGCACCTGGGCAGGTGTTCTTGTTGCAAGCAATAGAACAGGCTTCTAGCACCTTCTCAGCCCGGCCACCATCTGTGCCTTTGGAACGGAGATCCACGAGGATCAAATGGTTGTCAGAACCACCTGGAAGCCAAGTTGGACATGTAAGGATGCAGATGGTGACTCCACGTGAGCGGGGGAATTTCTCTCTCCTAGGAATGGGCTGGGAGGACGGGGGCTGAAGCAGATGAGGCAGGACAGTGAGCCCCACCATGTGTCCTGGAAGGCTTCACTCGCCTCAAGGAAAGATGCTCAGGACCTGAGAGCTGAACAGAAAGGACCGAGTGGTGTAGGGTGCTCGGCGATGCAGCGGCTGAGGCTGAGGGGAGAATGACCAGCCTGCCCACTGCAAAGACCCAGCCACCGGCTGCCAGGCAAGGGCCTCCGCTGCTTGGAGGGCGGCTCGCTCAGTGCCGCTCAGGATTCCGCCTTCTCTGACACATCACCTGGGCAGTCCCCACCCGTCTCTGAAGCCAATCTTCAAGCTCCCTCCGAGGCAGCAGGGGTGGTCCCGTTTATGGGACAGCGGGTACCCGCTCCCGCTGCTGAGCACGTGTTGGGCGCCAGCACTACTAGCTGTCATATCTGATCTCTACTCCTGCGAAGGGGATCGTAGCAGAGTGGTGCAGGTGAAGATGGCGAGGCAACAAGAACATTCTGCAACTGGCCCAAGCGCCCAGAAGTCTTCTAAGTACAGTACCCGGATCTTTCCACTTTGAACTCTCATTAGTACCAAGTCACTGACTTGGGCAACAGCTGTGACTTCAAAGATGCCACAAACCAAGTCAGCGCTTCACTCTGGACCTCACAGCCCAAAGCTTAAGGCACAGTCCCCACAGCCTCCCACTTTCTGGCCGTGGCTTTAGGCAGGCAGCTCAGCATTGTGGAACCTCAGATGCCCATCTGTAACCTGAGACTAACAACATGCAAGGCTGTTGTGAGGTTTAAATAAAGGCCTGTGAATCGTGCTTGGCTAGCGCCAGGCAGGTTGGTACCCAGATATGCTGGCTGCCATCACAGTGACCATGACCTGCTTCAGTCTTCAGAGCAGAGTGAATGAGGGGTGAGGACAGGCCAGGAGCTCAGGAAGTGGGGGACTCACCGGAGGCTCTGAGCAGCAGGGCTGTGGGGGGTGCCTGTATCAGATGGAGTTTGGCCTAAATCCTGGTAATGCCAACCAAGCCTGGCTCCCGACCAGCATCACCTGGGAGCTGGCTGGAGGCAGAGCCCGCCCAGGCCTGCATTAATATGCACATCCACGTTTGAGAAACAGTGACTTAGAGAACCTGGAAGGTCACAGGCCAGACAGAAGCCTGGGGCTTTCTTCCCGGAAGATGTGGAGGAGGGATGAGAACTCAAAGGAAGTGAAGGAAAGAGATGCTTCTCAGAGAACATGGCTGAGAACATGGCATTTGCCCAGCTCAGCTGCTCACCGGCCTAGCTGGGAGCCCGCTCCTCAGACGAGGGCCTGTAAAGGCAGCAGGCGGGGACAGGCACCTGCATCCACAGGGGACCAGGACCCACCTTCCTGGGTCACCTCTGCTGGCACAGATGGCAGCCGGCGAGCCCAAGAAAGCTGCCCTTCCTCTCAGTAGCTAAGTACGCTCACTGCCTGCCAGCACCCGGGCCAAGCTGACTCAGCCCGCAGGAACTGGGCACAGCTCACTCAGGGCCACCATCTCTGAGTTAAGGCAAAGGCGAGCATAGTGGGGTCTGAACTCCCTGGCCTCCCGGCAGCTGGTCCACTGCACTGTGGCCCTTGGGGTGAGTGGGGTCAGTCCTGCAGACTATGCCAGGCACCACTGTGGGGAAGGCCCTGGTGCTGCCACCCACCATATGTGAGTGCAGTTCCTAGCCTCTCGGTGAGCTCAGGGACTCCTTAGGCCTCACTGGCCCAGCAGGGGAGGCACCTGTCCCCGTGTGAGGAGGGGAAGGCCGCAGGGCACAGCAACGCCTCTGGAGGTGCCTGACTCATACCCCGCAGCCCAGGGCCCTGCTACAGCCACACCTGCCTGGATGAATCAGAAGCAGCAGGGTCACGGCCGAGGTGAGTGGGTGCCACCCAAGTTTCTGTTATACCTGTTACTATTTTGTAGCCCAGCTCCGTCAGGGCCTCAGCCAGCGCCCTGCAGTTGGCCACCACCTGCTGCTGGTACACCCGGAACTCTGGAGTCATGGCCTGCTTCAGAGCCACGGCCACCCCTGCAGGGAGACAGTGGTCAGGAGACGGGACGGAGCAAAACACAGGCTGAGACTCAGAGACCTGGCTCTGCTCGGGCTTGTTTTCCGCTGTCACGGAAAGGGGTGGATGACATATATTTCTAACCCTACAATGACCCGGCCACGCTGCCAGACATCTTGTTTGAGGATGTGCTTTTGAGGCAGCCTTTCTCCCAGGCGTGGGAGTTTGGTGCTGGTAAGCTTTCACAGGAGAGCTGTTCTAAGTGAGGCAGAGCTTGCAGGCGGTCCTCTACGCTCCATGGATGAAAATGCTGCTTAAAGCTGGGCGTTGGTGCCAAATTACGCAGCCCTTTCAGATCAGATTCTAGGTGAGGGTGCAGGCCTGTGTTCAATCCTGCAGCTGCTTACGGGGCACAGAAATGGAGGAGAATGCAAAATGCACGTGCTGCGTCCCGCCAGAGGCTCCAGTCAGTGTGGCTGGAGGCTGGGCGATGCCATCCTCTGAGGGAGGAAGAAACTGCAGATGCTGAGCTTGTGGGTACAAAATGGGACAGGAAAGCACCCCGGGAGGTGCCGGGCCGCCCACTGCCTGGTGCCTGACCTCCCCGTTCTGCCCCCCTCCCTCTGGGGAACACTAGTGCTTCTCATGATGCAGGTTAGACCTTTGTCCTGGACTGTCCTAGCAACTGCTTTGTTCCAAAGAAGAGAGTGGAGTAACTGCGGTCGTCACAGGTTTTCTGAGCCGCTTGTACTGAGAGGGAATGAGTCAGGACTGCGTGCTGGGGTCCTGGAATCAGGTCCAGGAGCCACAGGTGGGGGCCAAGGCCAGCGGTGCTAGGACCCGACACAGGTGCCCCTCCCCCACAGGTCAGGGGAGAGGCTTTTTGTCCTTGCTAGCCCCCTCCCTTTGCCATGTCTCTTCCAGCTGTCAAATCCTCCCCCGTTGTTCTTAAAGAGACCTCCACACAGACCGGCCGGGCTTGGCTTCCCCGAGGGGTGGCCACACATGTCCCTGCCTTGTGACAGTCCCCAGTTTCCCTGGGCTTCCTTGTTAGCATCTCCTAGACGGGGGCATTCCTCTCGTTTCTCCCCAGCGTGGAAGTCCTGGCACGACTCTGGTGGGTAGGTGAGGGGGAGTCGGGGCCACAGCGAACAGAAGGGGGGCTGGCGGCATGGGGGCTGCTGTAGGTGAAGGGACAGCCTCCGAGGCTCGGGGTGGGTTTCTGGAGGTCCTACCAGCAATGGCGTGGTTGTGGGGCCCTCCCTGCAGCCCTGGGAACACAGCAGAGTTGATGAGCGACTCCAGGTTGTACAGGATCTCTTTGCCGGTTTTGGGGTCCGTGCTGCGCACTCCTGGATGAAGAAAAAGATCAGAACGGGAACCACCGATGGGCTGTTTTCTCCGCCTGGACTCAAACCCGGACTGCAGAGCTGTGGGCGCTCCTCCTGGAGGGGAGACCTGCACGACATGCTGCGGGCAGAGAGGGCGCTGGCTGCCAGGTGGGCAGCCGACCCTTTCACAGATGGAATGAAATGACGAACATTTTCCTCCAAGAGAGAGAGAGACCCTCACAAAGAACACGCCCTGGGCATAGCTCCTCAGAGAAGCCAGAGGGCGCTCTGCAGGATGACCACTCTGAGGAGACAAGACTCATGTGGCTGGAGACGGGACTACGCTCCCTGGGGAGCAGGTTACTAACCAGCACTAGGAGCACTGATGTGTGCAGAGAGCGGCTCTCAGCACTTTGCCTACGTTAACCCGTTACATCCTCACCGCAGCCGGCCAAGGCAGGCGCTGCTGCTGGTCCTGCCCGGAGCTGAGGGAGGGGCAGAGGCTCACCGCTGGCCCCAGCCCCGCGAGTCCAGCTGGCTGAGTCGGCAACCATCGCCCAGGCGGGAGGAGGGCGACCTGCCCCAGACACCTCAGCGCACGGAAAGGACCACAGGGTGCAGAGGCGCCCACTGTACACGAGTGGCCGGGCAGGGCCGGGGAGGAGCTGCTGACGGGGTTCCAGAGACCCTGTCTCCCGAGGGTGGCTTCTCTGTGGACGCCAGGCCCCTGCACAGGCCCACACGGCTCTCACATGTGGGAATCCCAAAATATGGGGGCGTCCACATACATGTGGGCTGGAAGCATCCCATTACTGGAGAGGGAAACTCCTACTGCAGTGATAAACGGCGCTATGACTTGTACATCGAGGCCTTACAGCTTGACTACTGGGAGTCTTTCTCTAGAAGGAACATGGCAAGTTCAGTTCACCAGAATAATTCTGTGCCGGCGCCCCTGGCTGCCTTGGTCAGCCGTGCCCGTCTTCCTTCCCCTCCGGCACCTGCCGCACCAGGAGGCCGCCCGGCACGATGCCCTGCTCCTCCCCCAGGTCCGACAGCTGCGCTCCGGGCTTCTCTCCAGGTCCCCTGAACAGCTGTCATTACCCCTCATGTCTTCAAGGCACCCCAGGCCAGACTTTCCCCAGCCCCGTAAGCGGATGTGAACACCGAGGGGAGGAACCAGCCCCGCCCGTATGGCCGCCCGCACTGAGCACACCTCGCCTGTAGAAGATCATGCCCGCGCGGCAGCCTCGCAGGGTCTTGTGGGTGGTGGTGGACACCACGTGGCAGTGTTCGAAGGGGGAGGGCACCACGCCAGCCGCCACCAGCCCGCTGATGTGCGCCATGTCGGCCATGAGATACGCCCCGTTGTCATCGGCAATCTTCCGCAACCGAGCGTAGTCCAGGTTTCGGGAGTAGCAGCTGGTTCCTAAGATGGCAAAAGTGACCCCCTAGTCAGAGATACCCACAGCCAACTGCGGCCGCGGCACGGTGGCCGCCGATTTCCACATCTGAAAGCCTGGAGACTTCTCCCTCCACAATCTGAGGACAGAAATGAAGGATGTTCTCGAAAAACATCTGGTGTCAAGGCAGCCACTCTGATCTGTGCCTCTTCCATGCCCTGGTGGTGGGGACGGCCCCCCACCCCCAGTCAGTCAGGGATTAACATTTCTAGATGCTTCTCCGGGAACAGCCTTGGACCTATTCCACCAGCGGCTAATTGTGGCAAAATGGACATCTGTCCTGAGAGAAGGGTACACTTAGACCCAAGAAGCTCAGCCATCCAGGCAGAAACCAGCAGTGAGCAGGACGGGGCGAGGACTGGGAGCTCCCACCGCTGCTTCACGCCGTTCATCCCCTGCGGTAATGAGGTTCTTCACCTGCGATAATGAGCTTCGGGTGGAAGAGGCGGGCGTTTTCCTCCAGCTGGTCGTAGTTGATGTAGCCAGTGTCGGGGTTCACCTGTGGGAAGCCATGGACACGCAGGCTCAGGCGCCTGCACCCCTCCCCACAGCCCTCCCCCGGGACTGGCACTGGCCGTCAAGGATCAGGCGACTCCTTCCACCTGCCCAAAGCTGCCTGCTCCTCTCCGCCATGAAGACAGGAAGGTGCCCAGGCCAGGCTTGAGGGTGAGGTGGGGTACCCTCATGTGTCATGCCCCTGTGGTGCCGACAACCAAGTCTCACTCACAGACCCACCAAGCCCTGAGGGATTCCGGGAAAAGTGAGCCCCGCCCCCAGGGGTCTCCTGGGATGAGAAGGAACTAGGAAGCCACTGCGGAGCAACAGGAGCGAGGCGAGCGAGCACCCCGCATGCAGGTGCCGAGGCAGCGCTTTCAGGAAGGAGCCAGAGGGCCCACCAACGGCTCCTCAGTCGCAGCCCAGGGAGGCCCCAGAGAGAAAGTCGTGGGATTAGAAAGCCCCAGAGCTGACCTCACTCACTGCTTGTAAACCTAGGACATCCAAGACTCTAGACACAGCTACCAGAGCTAGGAACTGCATTTAGTGAGGCACTGGATGTAGGATCAAAAGCCAATTAAAAAGTCAATTATATTCGTATCTATGAGCAGCGAAAAACAGAAAATGAAATAAATTAATTATATCATTCATTAGTTTCAAAAGCCATAAAATATCTAACAAAAGATGTGCAAGACCGCTACCTGGAGCATTATTGAGAGAAATGTGAAAGCACTCAAAGTGACAGAATGAAGGCTGTGCGTGGGGAGGGCAGTGTGGCAGCAGAGCGGGCGGGGAGAGCCGGCTGGACAGGCGCCGCCCAGGCGGTGCGGGGCTGCAGGGCAGCGAGGCCTGCCAACGCATGGCGCGAGGTCAGCTGGATGCCTACCGCAGCCACCGCTGGCCTCCAGAAACCAATTCAATTCCAGATGGAGTGCAGATGGTAAGACAACTTTTCTCTTTTTTGGCAGCACATTTCTTAGTAAGTTCAACTTATTAAAGTTATGTTAAAGCATTTATGCTAACGGGAAGTAAAAATAGTCACAGGGGGCCGGTGTGGCTCAGTGGTTGAACATCATCCCAGGCACCAGTAGGTCAGGGTTTGATTCCCAGTCAGGGCACATGCCCAGGTTGCGGGCTCCATCCCCAGTGTGGGGCGTGCAGGAAGCAGCCGATCCATGTTTCTTTCTCTTGGATGTTTCTATCTCTCTCTCTCCCTTTCTCTCTCTGAAATCAATAAAAACATATTTGAAAAAAAAATCTCAGGGGGTTACTGTAGGAAAGACTTAGGGGTGTGGGGGGCATGGGAGCCCTCGGGGAGGAGGTGGTGAGAAACTTCTCCTGTGGAAGCCCCACCCCATGGAGGGAAGGATTTGGGGTTAGGTGGTCACCCTTTCCAAATAAAAAAAATGCTTTCAGTTCAACACAATCACAGATGTGTGTGTGCAAGGTTCTGGGAACCAAGGAGTCATCTGGAAAGCAGGCTGAAAGACGATTTGTGGTTTTGTCGTATGTTTTATTTTAAGGATGCAGCTGATTCTTTCTTAGTCACCTAAACTCAGCAAAGACACTGTTAACTGAAAAATCAATGGCTGATCCACATTAAAAAAATGGACATTCTATAAAATTTTAGAGGACATAATTACCCAAAAGAATCAGTTGCTACTCTCTCCCTGCACATTTTGCTTTTGAAACTTGTGGGATATTTTTTAAGTGTTTTTTGTTTGTTTTAAATTTCAAAAATTCGGCAATAAAACAGCTCCTGGAAGAATTCACAGGCATGTAACCAACTGCCCTGTGGCCAGAGCAGAGTGGAGGCCTCGGATGGAGGGAAGGAGCCCCTCCAGGCACAGGCCCAGCGGGAGGAGGTTCTAGTCGGGGGAGAGCAGCAGCAGGTGCACGAGCCAGCTGTTTCTCCATAGAGATGGACGGCCTGGCCCAGGGGTGGGCGGAGCCTGGTGTGAAAGTCCCAGGGGGCAGGGCTGAAGGGCTGGGCGGGAAAGCAGCCTGATGGGTAACAGTTGCTGCTGAAGGCCCATCAGGTTTGTGTCCTCCTGCCTGACCACCAAGGCCGGTGCCCACAGCCGCCCTCCAGCAGGTGAGCCGGCCAACCTGGCCAGGGTCCAGGTCCCAGCCACTCCACATCCCACAGGCCCACCACTGGGCTGGCCGCCCGTGTGTCCATGGGACTGCAGCCTGCACAGTGCTTATCAAAGAAGAGAGTGGCTGTGGGGGTAACTGGGGTGCAGCCCCAGGCTTGCTAATGCCAGGAAGACTTCAATAACAGCAGACATTGGGCTAAAGAGCTGGAGGCTCCCCAAAGGCCTCCCTGAAGGTTGAAGAACAAGCCTGTGGCTCCTCTGCCACCATGCTTTCCCTGGTGAAAGAAACCAGGAACCGGCTTTTGTGCTCAGTGCAAAGACAGAGCATTGTATTACTACTGTCCTGTTTCCACGTTCAAGGTCAGCACTGCCAGTGCAGACACCGTCACTGGAAACACCAAGGCTTTCCATGGAAAGCAAAGAGCCAGCACGTGCACTCAAAGAGCATATGCCCTGGCCGGGAGCTCAGTAGGTCAGAGCATAGTCCTGATATGCCCAGGCTGCGGGTCTGATCTCTGGTCAGGGCACAAACAAGAAGCAACCAGTGAGTCACACATAAGTGAAACAACAAATCGATGCCCCCTCCTCCTCCTCTCTCCCCTCAAAATCAATGGGAAAAAAAGCTTATGTGCAATTGCTAGAACTGAGACAAAGGCTAATAAAACAGCAAACAGCCCTAGCCAGTTTGGCTCTGTGGATAGAGCGTTGGCCTGCAGACCAAAGGTTCCCAGCTTCAATTCTGGTCAAGGGCATGTACCTTGGTTGCAGGCTCTTCCCTGACCCGGGCCCTGGTCAGGGCATGTACAGCAGGCAACCAATCGATATGTCTCTCTTACATTGATATTTCTCTCTGTCTTTTTCTCTCTCTTTCACTCTCTCTAAAAATCAATGGAAAAATATCCTTAGATAAAACACACAACAACAAAAAAACAAAACATCAAACATTCAAGGATATGCAACAACGCTGAAAACGCCGAGAGAGTTCAATGGTTTGTTTTTGCCTCTGGAACCGCCGACTGGGGATCCAGCCCCAACCGGGCATGTGCCCTGACCAGTTCATAGGTCAACGCTCAACTGAGCCACACCAGCCATGGCTCTTTCTCTCTCTCTTAAATATGTTTTTGTTGTTGTTTAGTCCTCACCAGAGGATATTTTTTCCATTATTTTTCAGAGAGAGTGGAAGGGAGGGAGGAAGGGAGGGAGAAACATTACAGCGATGTGAGAGAGACACATCGACTGGTTGCCTCCTGCACGCGCCCCAACGGGGTGGGGACTGAACCCAAAACCCAGGTACATGCCCTTGACCAGGAATCAAACTGTGAGCACAGGCCAACACTCTAACCACTTAGCTCCAGCCAGGGCTAAATATGTTTTTATTGTCTTTTGTGTTTTTTGTTTGTTTTTAGAAAGAGAGGGGGAGGGAGAGGGGGAGAGAGAAACATCAACTGGTTTCCTCCTCATACTGCCACCAGG
Source organism: Myotis yumanensis (assembly GCF_028538775.1). NCBI lineage: Eukaryota > Metazoa > Chordata > Mammalia > Chiroptera > Vespertilionidae > Myotis > Myotis yumanensis. The sequence goes on from NW_027223767.1 coordinate 2,095,399, forward strand.
GATTGAACCCAAAACCTGCGTATGTGCCCTGACCGGGATCACCTCTCAGTGTACAGAGGACACTGCACTGAACCACACGGTCCGGGCAGCTTGATTTTCTTAAAAGGATAACATTATGGCTGCCTTTGCTCTGATGGGACGTATGAAAGGAACCAGGGACGGCCCCCTGAATACGCGCCGCGAGGAGAGAGCCCCGGGCACGAGGAGAATCAGGTGCACAGGGTGTTCCATGAGCACATGGGCAAGTCACCTCTTTGTACCATCTCTCTACTCATCTCCACGGCGAACTCGCTGCGCCCCTCAGGAGCCCACGGATCTCACATGCAGCTACACTTTTCTTTATTTAATCTAGAGAGGGAGGGGGAGAGACACTGATTGTTGTCCACCCATTCACGCACTATTGGTTGCTCCTGTATGTGCCCTGATTGGGGATGGGACCCTCACCCTTGGTATATCCGGATGATGCTCTAACCAACTGAACTACCCGGCCAGGGCCTGCCATGTGTTTTTTTTTTTTTTTTTTACACGAAACTGTTTGTAATGAGAAGGGCCCCACATAAACATGTGCTGGTCCCGCGATGGGCATCGGGCCTGGCTCAGGAGGCTGACGAGGTGCTGGTGGGGGCTGCTGGCGGCGGCGGGAGCTCCGCTGCACCTGCTGTCACTAGGGGTCCAGCTGGGGCACCTGGTTGTTGGGAGCTGTCACTGCCCCTTGTTCTGGAGCAGCTGGCAGCCCTGCTGTGGCTGGAACCCCCTACGCAGTTGCCTCCCCAACCGCCCCCAGCCTGCCCTGTATGCCTGAGGAGTCCCCAGCGCAGGGAAATGACAGATGGTGAGAGTGGGGACTTCCCCTGGTGCCAGGTGAACAACTCACTCCTACTGGTGCAGCCACACACTGGCGGCTTCCTGAGGAGACAGACGGTGGGGCTGTGGAGAGAGGGGCACTCTTACCTTATAGGGCATAGATTCAAAAAAGATGGATGTAGCAGAGATTTTCTTCTTGTCCGTCATGAACCCGTGGGTCAGGTGGCCTCCGTCGGGCAGGTCCAGGCCCATGATGCGCCCGTGGGGTTCCACCAGGGCGGTGTACACTGCGAAGTTGGCAGGGGAGCCTGGACCGGGCAGACCAGAGGGCGTACAATTGCTTCTGCCCGTGCGGCACCTGGCAGGACCCCAAGCTCGGCCACTAGGCCATCCACCAGAAGTGGCCACCGTATGGAACAGAGTGAGATGCTCCGTCTCCGACTCCATCAGGTTCAAATCTGTGTGGCTCCCGTGGCCTTCAGGCTACCAGCCTGCTCCGGACATGCCGGTCACTAGAGGACGTCTGCGGGGCCTCAACTCTGCTTTCTTAACACGGGTTTGAGGGTTAGGGCCCCATCTTCTCGATCGACAAATCTCTCCTTACTCCAAACTCCGAGTTTTGGCCTTTCAAAGTGTGGGGCATGCGGACTTTGGACTGGAAACAATGCTGCATTCCTCGAGCCCCCAGAGGTCCCCCCACACCAACCCCTTTGAGAGTGAGGGAGGGGGCGGGTCAGACAGGGCACTATCCTTGAGGGGCGAGAAGAGCGGGAGCCAAGGACATGGAGAAAGACAACTGCACCAGGAGGGGCTTTTCCTAGCTTTTGTGTACGGGCAGCCCTTCGTAGGCTCCGCCCCACGAACACTGGCCAGGCCTCCCTGGCCCTGGTAGTTAGTTACCCGAGTAGGGCTGGACGTTGACCCCCCAGCACTGGGGGTCCAGACCGTAGACCTGCAGCGCTCGCTTCTGACAGAGGATCTCCAGCTCATCAACAAACTCAGTCCCGCCGTAATACCTGCGTGAGAAGAGCAGGAGACTTAGGCCGGCTCTGGCAGAGGCCAAAGAACCTCGCGCAGGACGGAACAGGAGTGCAGCCCTGGTGTGAAGCCACAGGACTCGCCTTCTCAGTGCCCGGCTCCGACACTGAGTTAGTGCCTCCTCATCGATGAGGAAACTGACGTCAGCTGCAGGGCCAACCTCGCATGAGCATTGTGCTAAGTGAAACGAGCCGTTTCAGCACTGACTGCCCCCCTTACATAAGGTGCCAAGAGCAGTCACATTCACAGAGACAGAATGTGCAGTGGTGGTTGGCCAGGGGCTGGGTGGAGGGAGAGGTAGAGGGTTTTTGCATTTCTAATAAAATTTTACTTCTCACTGAATAACAACATATCAAAATTTCTCATATATTTGTTTTTAATTGGTATACATACTAATAATCATAACTCAATCCAGAAGAAATTTTTAACACTTAGGCCTTGTGGTCACAAAAAGCTTTGAAATTTTTTAAATTAAATTTTTTTAATTAAATGTGTTTACATTTTTAAATTATAATAAAAGTCACATAACATAAAATTTACCATCTTAATCATTTTTTAAAAAATGTTTTTACTGATTTTTAGAGGAAGAAGAAGGGAGAGGGAGTGAGAGAGAAACATCGATGCTCCTGCATGCTCCCCCACGGGGACTGAGCCAGCAACGTGGGCATGTGCCTCCACCGGGAATCAAACCAGTGACCCTTTGGTGCATGGGACGATGCTCAACCAACTGGGCCACACCACCGTGACCATTTTTAAGCACACGGTTCAGTAGTGTTAAGTGCCTCATGTTGATAAGTACTCACATTGTCACACAGCAGATCTCTAGAACTTATTTTTTTTTATGTTCTAGAACTTTTTCATCTTGCAAAACTGAAACTCTACACCCGCTGAACAACTCCCCATTTCTCCCTCCCCCAGCCCCTAGGAACCACCATCTAGTTCCATTTCTATGGTTTGACTACTCTAGGGACCTCACAGAGATGGAATCATATAGTATCTGACTTCTTGTGACCAGTTTATTTCACTTAGCATAATGTCCTCAAGGCTCATCCTTGCAGCATGTGGTAGGATTTCCTTCTTTTTTTATTGTATGTACTAGAGGCCAGGTGCACGAAATTCGTGTGTGTGTGTGGGGGGACCCCTCAGCCCAGCTGCACCCTCTCTCAATCCGGGACCCCTTGGGGGATGTCCAACTGCCGGTTTAGGCCTGTGGGATTGGGCCTAAACTGGCAGTTGGACATCCCTCTCGCAATCCGGGTCTGCTGGCTCCTAACTGCTTGCCTGCCTGCCTGCCTGATCACCCCTAACCCCTTTGCCTGCCTGATTGCCCCTAACCACTCTGCCTGCCTGCCTTATGCCCCTAACTGCTCACCTGCCTGCCTGATTGCCCCTAATTGCCTCTGCCTTGGCCCCTGCCGCCGAGGCTTAGTCCAGAAGGACGTCCGGAAGATCGTTCGGCTGTCCGGTCTAACTAGCATATTACGCTTTTATTATTATAGATAGACCACCTTTGCTTATCCACCTGTCCATCAATGGACACTTGGGTTGCTCCCATATGTTGATTACTGTGACTAATGCTGTTATGAACATGGTGTACAAATATGTTTGATTCCCTGATTTCAATTCTATTGGAATATATACCCAGAAGTGGAATTGCTGGATCATATATTTTTCATTTTTTGAGGAACCTGCATACTGTTTTCCACAGTGACTGCACATTTTACATCCCTACCAACAGTGCACAAGGACTACTCCTCTATATTCTCACCAACACTTGTGTGTGTGTGTGTGTGTTTCTATAGTAGCCGTTCTAATGGGTGTGAGGGAATAGCTCACTGGGGTTTTGATCCGCACGTCCCTGATGTTCAGTGATGTTGAGCACCTGGTTCATGTGCTTGCTGGCAGGAGTTACAGTTTAATGGGTACAGAGTTTTGTTTATGCAAAATGAAAAAGTTCTGGAGATGATGGTGGTGATGGTTGCACCATATTGTAAATGTGCTTAATGCCACTGAACTGCACACTTAAAAAGGAAAATTTTCTATTATGTATATTTTACCGCAATAAGGAAAAAGATGTATGAGGGGCTTTACTCACAATAAGGCAGATTAGTAGGAAACTAGGAAAGTTCCTTGGCAAGTGGGCTGGGGAAACTGAGGCAGAGAGCTGAACAAACTGGCCAGCAATTCCCAGCAGATACAGACGGTCGGCAGGGCACAGAGCCCTGGGTGACTAGCAATGTGCAAAACTGGTGCGGACCTTGCCCCAGGGTGGCCTTTCCTCCCCTGGCATATTGCTGGTCATGCAGTTTAAACCCCTTGCCCTGGGGCTGACCAATTAGTGGAGCCACGACCCTGAAAGGGTTTAATTCCTCCCCTAAAAGCCCAGCCTTTAAAACCCTCCAGGAGGGACCCAGCCTGCACTCTCCTCCCAGGAGCGCACCCATGCCTTTCCCTTCCCCTCCACCCCCCGCAGGCGGGCACCTCCTACACTCCATGGGGTGCCCACCAGGGGAGCAATGGGCAGCGGCAGCTCACCCTCCGATCTGATCCTGTCTCCAAGGCCCCTTTCCTCTGACTTCTTAGTGAACCAGAGCACCCCACCCAGGCTCTCCTGCTGCTTCTACCCCAGCCCCTTCCTTGTTGCACTGCCCCAGCTTTAATAAACATCCTCTCAAAGTCACCTGGACTGGTGGTGTGACGTCTTTCCTGCACCAGGTCAAGAACCACACACTCTGGCCGGCCCTAGGCTCAGCCCCCCTTTCTGGTAACAACACTTCTGATGTCAAATGTGAGGGGGTTTTTCCTCACACCATCCAGTTCTGACACCAACCAACCATCCTACAATTCAATTCAGCTCTGACCGACTAGCTGGGGCAGCCCAGCCCCTGAGGCTAAGGGCTCAGCCCCCAGGCCGTCCCACCTCAGAGGCTGTCACAGTGGCTTGTCCCCAGGTTGCTCACTTCTGTCTGACAAACCCTGGGATTCCTACAACCCTCTCACGTTCAATAACTCACCAAAGGGACCCATGGAACTCAGGACAGCACTTCACTTACTATCACCGGCCAGATGCATGGGGCACGGTGCGGGGAAAGGGCTGGAGCTCCCGGGCCTCTCCAGTGCACCTCAACCGTGCACCGCCTGGGAAGCTCTGCAAACCTCACCGCGCTGGGTTCCACAGGCTTCCTTATGAGGTGACTGATCAAACCGCTGGCCAGTGGTGTGACTCGGCTTCAGCCCTCTCAGCATGCCTTGGTCTTTCTGGCCACCAGCCCCACCCTGAAGCCGTCTAGAGGCCCACCAAGGGTCACCTCTTAGCATAAACTCAGGTGTGTTCATTATGAATAAGACATCCTATCACCAGATTCCAAGAGTTTTAGGAGCTCAAGCGCCAGAAACCAGGGACACAGAGCAGATGTTTCTTATCAAACCACAACTGGAAAGCATCTGGATCCAGGCCCTGCCCCACCACCTGTGTGCAAACTTGAAAAGTCACCGAATCTTAGCGAGTCTTCGCTCTCCCATCCTTACAGCATGGAGCACAGCCCCCCTTTCCCTACAGGGCGGCCATGAGGATCGAATGAGATATTAGTTGTGAAAACAGCCAGTGACCTCTGACCTCCTCAAGGTACAATGCAAAAGCTAGTCATTCACAGCAGAAGAAACACAAGCCCTTACTGTAGAGTGCGGCTATAGGGTTAAGCCTCAGACTGACCTGTGGGCAAAGCCACAAACAAGTCCCAGCTTAGAGGGCACAGTTCTCTTAGCATAATTAGGCTTGACCTTATGACGCTCCCTAGATCTTATCTGGGAAGCTAATGGGCTGAGGGAGATGTGGCAAGTGCTGCCAAAACAAGTGAAACTCACAAGAACCGTTGTAACTATGGTGACCACTACCTTGTTTACCTCTGGCTATAAAATAAAGGCTCAGCTTGCTGTCGGGATCTCTCTCTATGGCCTCAGCCAGGCACAGGAAGATCTACCGAGACCCAGTTTATTCTCTCTGTCTCTTCTTCATCCTTCGCCGCCGCCCCTCAGGCTGTGAACCCTTGGCTGAGGTGTCTCGGCACACCTACTCCGGTGTCTGGCCATTCTACAGAGAGCTGCAGAGTAAGTACCTCAGGGTAGAATGCGTTCAACTCCCAGGACGACCCTTCTTTTTCTGTGTCCTTTGGGACACAAAAATACAAATTTGCAAAACCACATGTCAGATGCTGTAACCATCACTTTGTCTGGTGATGACTGTAAGAGAGGTAACTTCTCCGGGTTCTCCGGGTGAAGGAGTTGACCCGAATGACTGCCCGTGTCAATCCAACGTTTATACGCAGAAACGCTTCCGGCGGCAGGTTCAGTGTCCACCTCTGAGTCCCTCCTGAAGCCGCGTTGATTACTCACACGCAACAGCCCCCACCCCTAGCATCACTCAGAGTACTTGCTGACCTTGTACTAGGGGCTCACCCACAGTTCAGCAGCTCCGCACTCCTCTATAGGGACCGGCCTGCTCATCAGGAAAGCCGCGCAGGGGCTGTTAGTGACCCTGAGCGTCGCTGCTCTGGAACACGGCGCTGTCACAGGGCCCGCATACAAGGCGTGTCGGACGCAGGCGTGGACAGGAGCCTGCGGTGCCTGCACGCTGCAGACTCCGTGCCTCGCCCACCCTGCCGGAAGCAGCGCTCAGAGAGCATTCACATACCTCTGGCCAGGGTACCCCTCGGAGTACTTGTTATTTAAGCAAGAGCCCAGGGCCTCCAAAACTGCTCGGCTGGCGAAATTCTCTGAGGCGATCAGCTCTAGTCCAACCCTCTGCCGGTTACTCTCCTTCTTAATGATGTTGTAAACCTGGAGAGAAGAAAACAGACGTAAACATTTGGACCTCTAAGCTCAACGTTCTACTCTGATCACAGCAATGACTGAGGAAAGAGAAGAGCCACTGTTAAAGCACCATACTTTGCCCTCAGAGGTTGACCATAACCCAAAAAACCAAACTCGGAATATACTTAAAATAAGTATCTCACCTAATTTTCAATTCTATACCATCTTATCTTTAGTTTTACATTTCACCAAGTTTTCCCTTCCCTGATTCCTTGCTTCTCTTCTTTAAAATAAGCTTCCTTGCCGAAACCGGTTTGGCTCAGTGGATAGAGCGTCGGCCTGTGGACTGAAAGGTCCCAGGTTCGATTCCGGACAAGGGCATGTACCTTGGTTGCGGGCATATCCCCAGTAGGGGGCGTGCAGGAGGCAGCCGATCGATGTTTCTAACTATCTCTCTCCTTTCCTCTCTGTAAAAAAATCAATAAAATATATTTTAAAAATAAAATAAAATAAGCTTCCTTAAAAGATGGTTAGGCCAGGCTGGTGTGGCTCAGTGGTTGAGCACTGACCTATGAACCAGGAGGTCACAGTTTAATTCCTGGTCAGGACACCTGCCTGGGTTGTGGGCTCCATCCCCAGTAGGGAGTGTGCAGGAGGCAGCCAATCAATGATTCTCTCTCATCATTGATGTTTCTATCTCCCTCTTCCTTCCTCCCTGAAATCAATAAAAATATATTCTTAAAAGTACATTAATAAAAGATGCTTCTTGGTGTCTAAATGTACTCCTCTGAACTGTAAGAAAGGGTCAAATCTCAGTGACCTTCCCCGTCCCTCCAGAGCATCCAGCACAGAGCTCTGCACTTTGCAGAAACACAGACATCCTTATCCTTATCCCGGAAGGGCTCTTAGCACTTGCCAACCGCTGCCTCTAAGTCTGGCACTCTTCTACTAACTGCAAGGCTGTTCTGAATGAAGGGCACTTGGGATTAGAACGAGAACGTACACAAGACACTGGGATCTAAGGACACCCACGAAGACCCACAGCCTCACCTCGATGTCGCTGTCTTTCAGGGGCTGCGCCAGCATTTTGTCATGCGAGGCCCACAGGTCAGCATTCTTGGGAGCCCTGCTCACCGCAGTCGCCATTGCACTGGTTCAAAGTTGCCTCAAAATGGAAGAACTTCCAACATTAATTTTAGTCAAAGCTCAATGCAACCTGTTAGTTCTCTGAGTTGCTAAAGTATCGACACTATTAGCCCGTCCCTCGACTGCTTGGTAAACATGAAAATAGTCTATTACAAAACCACCACGTGGGACTTCTGGTTCTGCTCGGAACTGTGGGTGTCAGCTTGTTATCCAGTTAGCGACGAGAGCCACCCCCACTCCCTAGGAGACCTGACCCTGCGGACAGAGCCCTGCTGCCTTATCTCAACTAACCTTTCCTGCTATGGCTTCTCTCTCCAACTAAACTAACGTCCTGGAAGGCAAGGGCTGTGTGCTACTTTCATTTTTTAAAATCTCCCACAGAATTTGGTGCGGACACACATGAAGTAATATTTGCCTGAACAATGAATTACTTAAGTGTCATTTTTTCCATTTTTCAAGTAATGAAAACGAGGCCCAGAGAAGCAAAGCCTCTTAGCCCGTGGCCGCACAGCAAATAGGCCATGAAGGTCAGACTCGGAACCCCAAGTCAGGTGCTCTTTTTACCCACAGGGTTCCTGGGGAGACTGCATGTTAAAGCACGCACTGGCTTAAATACAGACTGCCCTGCAAGAATTATAGATAGAAAAAAAAAAAAGAATTATAGATCAATATTTTTCAACAGAAAACTGCATCCCATCAAAACGCTGGAAAATGTATGTTTCTACAAAGAACAAGAATTTGTGATCTGTGGCATCTCCCCTGGTGTGAAAGTTTAAATATTTACAGGAACCAACCTCCCCTAATCAACAAACAGTCGGCAGCTTTTCAGCAGCGTTCCAGTAATTTGGTAAGCTTTCATCTAAAAGGATCCATGGAGCCTGGCTGGTGTGGCTCAGTGGTAGCGCATCAGCCCATGCACTGAAGTCTCGAGTACGATTCCCCATCAAGGGCACATACCTGGATTGCAGGCCGACCCCACGCCCAGTCGGGTGCTTTTGGGAGGCAACCAATCGATGTGTCTTTCTCACATCTGACGTTTCTCTCTCTCTCTCCCTCCCTCCCTCCCACCCTCTTTAAAAATCAATGAAAAAAATATCCTCGGGCAAGGATTAACAACAACAACAACAACAACAACAACAACAATAATAATAAAATAAAAATAAAATAAAATGATTCACCGACAACTATTCAGGCCTCTCTGTGCGGCCATGGCATTGCTATTGGGAACACAGTTGTGAACACAGCAGACTGGGTCCTGCCGTCAGGGCCTTCCCTGGTGCGGAAGGTGAGTAGCAAACTGAACAAGTGTACTAAACGCAGACGGATAAAATGAGGAGAGCCAGGAAGGACGGGAGCTGGGTGCTGGGGTGAGCAGGGCTCACGCTGGAGCTGAGGCAGGGGCCAACCCTAGGAGAGGGCGTCTAGATTAAGAAAGATCCAATCATGAGGAGAGAGCCCGTCCCCAAAGAGTAGAGATAATGCGTATATATTGGTCTCGGCTCCTAACCCCTTGTGAGTTGCTGAGTGAAAAGAGGACTAGGAGCCTCTGCTGTTCTGAGGTGACCCTGGGTGGGCCCCTGGGTGGCTCCTGGCTGGGGCGCTGGTCACCAGAAAGACCAGCCATGATTAGAAGCCTGGGCTTTTCAGACCCGCCCCCACCTCTCCAGAGAGGAGTTAACACTTGATCATGCCTACATGAGGAGGCCTGTATATATTCAGCTTCCAGGTGGGTGGACATATCCACACGGGGAAGTGGCGCACCCTAACTCCACGGGGGACAGAAGCTCCTGTGCTCTGGACCCTGCCAGACCCTACCCTCTGAGTGTCATCTTGCTGTTCGCCTGTATCCTTTATCATCTCTGAAAAAACTGGTAGCCTGGCTGGCGTGGCTCAGTGGTTGAGTGTCAACCTATGAACCAGGAGGTCACGGTTCGCTTCCCGGTCAGGACATATGCCCAGGTTGCAGGCTTCATTCCCAGTGTGGGGCGTGCAGGAGGCAGCCAATCAATGATTCTCTCCATCACTGATGTTTCTATCTCCCTCTCCCTTCTCTCTGAAATCAATAAAATTATATTTAAGCCCTAGCCGGTTTGGCTCAGTGGATAGAGCGTCGGCCTGCGGACTCAAGGGTTCGATTCCGGTCAAGGGCATGTACCTCGGTTGCCGGCACGTCCCCAGTGGGGAGTGTGCAGGAGGCAGCTGATCGATGTTTCTCTCTCATCGATGTTTCTAACTCTCTATCCCTCTCCCTTCCTCTCTGTAAAAATCAATAAAATATATTTTTTAAAAAATCATATTTAAAAAACTGATAAACGTTAAGTGTTTCTCTGAGTTCTGTGAGCTGCTCTAACAAATGATGGAATGCCAGGAGCAGGTCATGGGAACCTCTGATTTGTAGCCGATAGGACAGAAGTCGTGGATAACCTGGGGACATAATATTTGTGATTGACATCTGAAGGGGGTGGTCTCATGGGCTGAATTAACTCCGGGTAGAATTGGATTGAATTGTAAGACACCCAGTGGTGTCTCAGACCTGCTGATGCGTGGAAACCCCCACACATCTGGTGTGAGAAGGGTTGCTTGGTGGTGGTGTGAGAGTAAAAGGGAAACACAGCGGAAAGGTTGTAGCTTTTCCCATACAAGTACACACACAGTAAATTTGCTCAACAAATATACCCATTAGCTAAAACAGTCTAATAGTCCCAAATCACAGGGATCCTCCTTAATCTCTGGTACTATAACCTTGAACCAGGAAATTCCTCTCAGGGCTTTCAAAGCAGCCATTATTTTTTTAAAATATATTTTATTAATTTTTTACAGAGAGGAAGGGAGAGACATAGAGAGTTAGAAACATCGATGAGAGAGAAACATTGATCAGCTGCCTCCTGCACATCTCCTACTGGGGATGTGCCCACAACCCAGGCACATGCCCTTGACCGGAATCGAACCTGGGACCTCTCAGTCCGCAGGCTGATGCTCTATCCACTGAGCCAAACCGGTTTTGGCAAGCAGCCATTATTTTACCGTAAGCACAGCATGTTTAGAAAGGAAGCACTGTGCTGGAACGCAATGGACACTTCTGTGGTCACAGCAGCACCACCTTGCCAAGGACAGGCAGGTGACCTTGAATGTGGCTGGCCACGCCCCACATTTCCGCCAGAGGTGGAGAGACACGTGAATGCCGACCTCTGCACTCAAGAACGGCCAGTTCAACCTGAGGACCTGTGCACGGACCAACACCACCCTGGACAGGTGGTAAGTGCTGGGAGCCGGTCCATCCCTGCTGCTTGACACAGTCGCTGCAGGGAAGAAACATCTGCACAGCATATGTTTCAAGGGACCTGGCGTATATGGCATACTGTTCTTAATATGTTTGCTCCCCTTAGCGCTATGTGTTTTAACCAAGGTCACCTCTCCGAGAAAGGTTGTTTCCCCAGGTAGGGATTTTTCCCTGAAGTTAGGGAGGGAATAAAACCCCTTAACTAAGTGCCAGGCGGGTAGTTAATCACTTTAACTAAGAACAATCACACTTAAGCTACATAATCTTTACTCCCTGGAATGGAGATAAGAAACACCCTAACCTTTGGAATAGAAGTTGATAGGATTAAAACCAACTGGTATAAATACAGATGTAATAAGACAACAAGACAGAGAACCTAGAGAGAGAACCAAGAGACAGGACTTGGCTAGAGATCCTAGACAGAACCTAGAAACAGAACCTAGCGAGAGAACCTGGCTGAAGAACCTAGAGACAAAACCCCGGACAGAACCTAGCAAGAAAACATGGTAAGGGAACCTGACTAGAACCTGGTGACAGAACCTGACTGAAGAACCAAGAGACAGAACCTAGAGACAGGACTTGGCTGGAGATCCTAGACAGAACCTAGAGACAGAACCTAGCGAGAGAACATGGCAAAAGATCCTGGACAGAACCTGGCTACAGATCTTGGCTGGAGAACCTAGACAGAACATGGTGACCGAACCTGGCTAGAACCTGGCTGGAGAAGCTGGATGGAGAACCTAGCAAGAGAACATGGCTACAGAACCTGGCTGGAGATCCTGACCAGAACTTGGCTGGATCCTAGCCAGAACTTCACTGGAGGTCTTGGACAAAACTTGGCTGGAGATCCTGGAGGGAGAACCTCGCTATGCTGATGAAGTGAACCCAGTCTCCATGTCATTCCTTCATCGCCGACTCCGTCCACACCTTTGGGGATCCCTGGACCCGCTGGGGTTGGACCCCAGCAGGTAAGCCCACAACAAAAAGCACCACAGCCAAAAACAGGCTCCAAGAGAAAAGCTGCTTCAAACACTGACTAGTCAAAGTCAAAAAGGATTGAAGGTGGCAAGCAGAGAAGACCTTCTCAACCAGCCAATGGCTAAAGCCCATTGGGAACCCTCCCCCGCGAGGACAGACAGATCCTCAGTCACTGTGAAAGGCACTCAGCTCCCCTCTGCTCAGGAAAAAGAGCTAAGTCTCTGCCTCATCTGTGGGCTCACTCATCTCACTGCAGCGTAACAACCTGCCGCCCTGCTGCAAATCTTCTCCTTGCCCAGATGCTAATTCTGACTCACAGTGACCGTGGGCGGGTGTGGCCAGCACCCCACGCTCACTGCCCACCCACTGGGAGTCTCCTCCCCGGGTCCTGTTACCACTCAGGATCAAGTCACCCCCCCCAGACAGAATAATTAATTCATACACTCAATAAATCCATATCGAGTCTAACTTAAGCTTTTTTTTTTAACCAGGAAGAAGTTTGAGTTCTTCATTCAGAGTTCAAGATTCTGTGTCTTGTTTCAATTAAATCAGTTATAATCTATTATATCTATTAGGTCAATTAAATCGATTCTATCCTGAGGGGTGCTGTATGGCCTTGCCTGGGTTAGGGATGCAGTTCTGCAGCCTCAGCTGTCATGACATGGTGGCATGAGCCTCACTCACCCCCAGCGAGACAGGCCAGGAAGTGAATGCATTCTCCAAAGTCACCAGCCTCCCCATTCCCTATGCCTCCAACCTTCCCTGGGCCTCCGTCACTAGTGGAACCACCCAGGGGCCTGCGGAGGGAACCCCTGCTGAATGTCACCTGTCTCAGACTCTGTGACCTCCACTTTTCAGAAAGCTGAGGCTCAGAGAGCGCAGGGCCGAAGGCCGTGTCATTTGAACTGTTTTCCCTGTAGTTGGTTCCAAAGCCCGCCTGCGCCACCCGCACTAAATAAAAGCACAATTGCCCAACTCCGCGCATGTTCCCTCGAGTAGGAAGTTACAAATGTGATCCCGTAAGAGTCTAAACTGGTGTTTCCAGTGCAGCAACTGCCTGACGGAAGGCACCTGCGGGTGCGGGGCTCCGCTGGCCAAGGTCCACCTAACTTCCAGGGCCTGGACGCACAGGGCACCGGGCCAAGAGCCCTACGGTGCAACGTCCGTCTCCCAGAACGGCTGCAGCCAGTCCCTCCCCTCGGGGACCCAAGCCGAGCGGCCACAAACGCCGCGGTGAGCGCGCCGGCTGCGGGGAGCCTGGGTTCCATTCCGTGTGCCATGTGGCAGGGTCCGCCTACACCGGCTCCTCTCCGCGCCTCCCCGTCCCGTCTGCAGAAGCACTCGATTGGCAGCGTTGCTGGGAGGATGCTGTGGGGAGGTGCAGCTGCACTTGCATTTGGAATGCTCAACCCGAGAGCGCTCAGGGGAGAGCGGCCACTCGGACCTGTGTTCAGCTGGGCCACCCCCTACCGCACCTGGGACCTGAGACCTGAGAACGGGCGCTCGGGACTCGCGCCGACCCCCCGCCCATCATCCCGCGCGCCGCTCACCTGCGCGGCCTGCAGAGCACGTGGGGCTGGGGAGCCAGGAGACGCGCACAGCCGAGCGCGCCGCGAGCGCCGGGTCAGAGGCCCGCCCGAAGCTGCCCACCTGCCGGGACCGACGGCCCACGCTGCCGTCCGCGCGACCGGAGACCGAGACCCGCGGGGCCGCGCACCTGCCACGTGACCCGCCCGCCCGCCTCGAACCGCGCTGACCCCGGGTCCCCGCGCGGCCCGCCTGGCCCCGCCCCGCCTCGCCTCTGGAGGCGCCCAATCAGAGCGCGCTGCGTGTTGGGGGCGGGGCGGGCGCCCCGAGACCCGCGCCGGCTCACCTGGGCCTGCGGGCGGCTGGGCGCTCCTGGCCTGGCTGCGAGCCAGGGAGCTGGGACGCTGGGGAGACGTGCAGGGCCTGTCCCGGGAACTGGGTAGGGCCTGGGGTTGGGGATGAGTTTTGTTGCTTATATTTAACTTACAGTTTAGCCGGTGGTCATTTAAATGGGACAAACGTGGATTTGAACTTCAACACTGTGGCTCGGTACCTGTGGAACCCTAGCACAGGCACTTACATGTCTCATTCTTGAATTGGAGGTAAGTACGTCTACCCGGCATGGCTGTCAGGAGGATTGACAGACAGATCTAAAGCACTAACATTGTGCCTGACACATAACTAGGGCTCAATAAATATTGGAATATAGACAGTAAATGTGACAGAAACCAAGGGGCTGCACAACATAGGGGAAAGAGCTGACAGATTCTCTTGACCAAATTCTACTCGGGCTCCTCTGAAATATTTTTCCATGAAGCCTGACTTCCAGACTTCCCTGTTTGTCTCTGCTGTCAGTGGGACCGGAGTCCCAAACCCACGGGGTCCAGTTTTAGCAAGGATGCTGCTAAGTCCGTTTGACCAGAACCCCCCACCCTCCATTATCTAGGTGATACCTGATCACCCTGGCCTGGTCAGTTTAGCCAGAATCCTCCTCACCTCGGATGTTTCTTCCTCTAATTTTCCATCCACTGCACCCCTCCCCGCTCCTTGGCTATAAGTTCCATTGGCCCATAGTCACACTTGAGCCCACTCTCTATTGCCCACTGAAAGATTCCATTGCGGTGGTCCCTATACCTATAGAAATAGTTTCCCCTTGAATAAAGTTTTCCTTACTGTGTCATCGAATAATTTGTTCTCTAACAGCTCCTGATATTTCAGTCCTCAGTGTATCAACAACTCTTAACCTCTAACAATGTCAAGCAATTTCCAAAATGTAACAAATGTGAGTAATGTGACAGTTAACAGATTCAAAACTGACTCAGAAAATTCCTGGGAAAGACAGTGAGAAAGTGGGGCTCCATAGGAAGTCCTATTGCAGGAGAGTCACACGATACAACACAGACTCAGAATGACTTTGTCAAACAGCTTCTTTGCCTAGTGAGTCCCTTCCTTCTCGACCTCCCCTGTGCCACCCCACCCCTCACTGTGCATCTTTGGGATTTAGAGCACCAAGCAGGAAGCAGATAGTGTGGACACTGATAAGGAAGATACCTACTAAGAAGGGCTCCTGGTGGCTGACTGGGCTCAATGTTGTCTTTTTTAAGAAACAGAGCCTAGCAGCCACTTCTTCACGGGGGCCTCTCATGCAAACTGCACTTCAGGGGGAGGCCTGCTCTGAACTGGCTGCTTCTGCACTGAACTCCCTGCTTCTGCACTGAACTCCCTGCCTGCCTGTGTTCCTGCCGGCTGAGCCAGCCTTATAAAGGAGTTCCTGGACTCCTATTTCAACCAATAGGACTGAGCTTTCCTCTTCCAATCAGAGCTGCACAGCTGTATCAACATCTTTACCCACCAATCACAGCAGCTCCATTGGACCAATCAAATGTCAGGAATCTGGATCCTTATTTTATGAGGACAGACCAGTCAGGGATCAGGGGACTTCTGCTTACGTAAGCTGGCTACCCTCTAGCACACTTTCCCTTCCCACTGAGGACTGAGACTGCATTTCCCCGGCTGAGCTGAAATACTGAAGATGTCTTCTGGACCAGCGTGGAGCAGACCAGCACGGGCCAGAGCAGAGCTGTCTAGCCAGAGAGGGGCCTGGCCCCAGGGCCGCCTCTTAGCCGTGCTGGATCACAATTGAGCTCTTTTGCACTGAATTAAGTTTCCTTCTTCACCGCACCCCAAACTGGGGATTCCTGTTGGCATTGAATTGGTGCCACCAACCATTGGTTAATAATTGTAAAGACAGGGACAAATAAAAAAATAAGAGGTCAGCCCTCGCTGGTGTGGCTCAGTTGGTTCAGCATTGTCCCATGCACCAAAAATTCACCGGTTCGATTCCTGGTCTGGGCACCTACCCAAGTTGCAGGTTCAATCCCCAGTTGAGGTGGGTGCAGAAGGCAACCAGTGAATGTTTCTATCTCATGTGGATGTTTCTCTCCCTCTACCTTCCTCTCTCTCTCCAATCAATACACATTTAAAAATAAAAATAAAAAGTTTAATTCTCCCCGTTTAAAATAAGAGGATGAATCTCCCTCCGCTTTGTTTTCTTTGAGCATGTTGATGAAGAACATCCAAACCTGTAGAGAATTTTGGTGAGAATTTATTTGAGCCAAAACTGACAACAATGCCGGGAAGTAAGATCTCAAATGCACTGGAGAATGACAGTGTGGGGTTTTCTTTCATGTATTTGGAATTAAGGATGGAATATAAAGAAGATTAAATAAAGGTGGAAGAAGGCAAGATGGGGTTTGGGTTACAGAAGAGTTACGGCTATGGGCTCCCTTGAGGGTGATTAGCCTCCAAGGGGTCTGAAGTGCTGTGGGTGTGGTAGTAAGTATTGTGAGTGTGGTGATGTTGTGAGACAGATTAAGAGAAAATAGCCAAATTTAATACATAAAATGCATGGGAAGTCCTCATACATGAGAGAGTCAGAGGCCTCACATGCATGGGAGGGTCACAGACAGGGAAAGTGTGGTATATATGACACTCTGAGCTAAGAATGAGGTGAGGCACCTCGGGGGCTACTAAGGCTGCAGAATGATAAGAGCAGATGTTTAGTAATGAAATGTTTGCCCTGCCTGCCCTGGTTGGTGTGACTCAGTTAGTTGAGCATCATCCCATGCACCCCGAGGTGGCTGGTTTGATTCCCAGTCAGAGCACCTGCCAGGGTTAGGGGCTCAATCCCCAGTAGGGGGCGTGCAGGAGGCAGCCAATCTCCTCATTGATGTTTCTGTCTCTCTCTCCCTCTCCCTTCTCTCTCTAAAGTCAATAAAAACATATTTTTTAAATAAAATAAAATAAAGTTTGCCCTGCCCTATAGGTAGGCAAAAAAGGTTCTCTTGCCCTGGCTGGTGGCTCAGTGGTTAGAGCACTGGACTTCGCACTGAAGGGGCAAGGGTTCCATTCCCAGTCAAGGGCAGGTACCTGGGTTGTGGGGTTGCTCCCCACCCCTAGTCGGGCCACCTGTGGGAGGCAACCAATTGATGTATCTCTCTCACACTGCTTTTCTCTTTCCCCTTTCCCTTCCATTCTCTCTGAAAAACAATGGGGCGAAAATATCCTCAGGTGAGGATTAACAAGAAAACACAAACAGTTATCTCTGATAATCATTTATTATGGGATCAGCCCCTAATTTAATTTCTTCTAGATAGTTAAGTGGGGGCTAAAGTTTCTCTTGAGCCCACAGAGTCCTGGTTGCCTCTAGTTCAAAATGATCTGCACACCACAGCGGCACATCTAAACCCCCACAGCTGTATAAGGGGATGAGATTCCTTTCTGTCTTACCAATGTCCTGTAGACCAAAAAAAGGCGGGGGGGGGGGGGGGGGGGCCGTTCTACAGAAAGTAACCTCCCAGGGTGATCTGATCATAAATTCCCAACTCCACAGTCATGGTGGGTAGTCATGCCCAGCACTTAACTTCTTTAGAAAAAGGGTTACCTTTGTCTTAAGCAAACCCTCTCCATTGTATATGTGCATTGAAGTTAACACACCTTTGAATTAGGTGGTAACCACCCTCAAGGGAGCAGTAATCTCACATACCCTGTATTCCAATTCCACCTTGCTTTCTCCCACCTTCATGTTATCTTCCTTAACTTTCCTCCTTAATTTCAAACAAATAAAAGAATCTGAAAATCTGTTATTCTCTGGAGCTTTTGAGAAATTGTCTCCAGCATCATCATCAGTTTTGGCTCAAAAATTCTCTACAGGTTTGGACACTCAGTGACAGCCATAATCCTAGTGTAACTGGGCAAACAACCCTGCTGCCTGTCACTACTTGAGCCAATTAAGCAGAGGCAGGGTTGAATCATACATGAGCGGTTATTCCAGTACTAGAGGCCAGATGCATGAAATTCGTGCAAGAGTAGGCCTTTGAAACCCTGGGTGCCGGTCCTCCGGACAGTTGTTCTGCTGTACGGTCTAATTAGCATATTAGCTCTTTATTATATAGTACTAGAGGCCCGGTGCACAGAAATTTGTGCACTCGGGGGGGTCCCACAGCCCGGCCTGTGCCCTCTCGCAGTCTGGGACCCCTCGGGGGATGACCACCTGCTGGCTTAGGCATGCTCCCTGGGGAATTGGGCCTAAGCTGGCAGTCAGACATCCCTCTGGCAGTCTGGGAGCCCTCGGGGGATGTCCACTTGCCAGCGGGGAGCAGGTCTAAGCTGCAGTCGGACATCCTTAGCGCTGCTAAGGAGATGGGAGAGGCTCCTACCACCACCGCTGTGCTGGCAGCCATCAGCCTGGCTTGTGGCTGAGCAGAGCTCCTCCCATGGGAGTGCACTGACCACCAGGGGTGGCTCCTGCATTGAGCATCTGCCTCCTGGTGGTCAGTGTGTGTCATAGTGACCAGTCATTCCCAATCTTTCTGCTGTTAGGGTCAGTTTGCATATTACCCTTTTATTATATAGGATAGAGGCCTGGTGCATGGGTGGGGGCCAGCTGGTTTGCCCTGAAGGGTGTCCCGGATCAGGGTGGGGGTCCCGCTGGGGTGCCTGGCTAGCCTGGGTGAGGGGCTGATGGCTGTTTGCAGGCTGGTCACACCCCCTTCAGGGTGAGGGTCCCCGCTGGGGTGCCTAGCTAGCCTGGGTGAGGGGCTGATGGCTGTTTGCAGCTGGTCACACCCCCTTCAGGGTGGGGGTCCCCACTGGGGTGCCTGGCCAGTCTGGGTGAGGGGCTGAGGGCCATTTTCAGGCTGGTTAAGCCTCCCCGGTGACGGAAGCTCCCAGCCTCTCCTTTTTTTCTTTTCTTTTTTTATTCTGGGATTTATTTACCTTCTATAATTGAAACTTTGTAGCCTGGAGTGGAGCTCAGAGCTGGCCAGGATGGGCCTCCTGCTCGCTCCAGCTTTGAGGCCACAACCGGCTGAAAGCAGGTATCTGGGGTTTATTTACCTTCTATAATTGAAACTTTGTTGCTTTGAGTGGAGCTCAGAGCCGGCTGTGGCAGGCAGGAAGCTTGGCTTCCTCCATCATTGGGGCAACCAAGCCTCCTGCTTGCTCCAGCTCCGTGGCTGCAGGCCGCCATCTTGGTTGGGTATATTTGCATATAGTCGCTCTGATTGGCTGGTGGGCGTGGCTTAAGGTGTAGCGAAGGTACGGTCAATTTGCATGTTTGTCTTTTATTAGTGTACTTTGCCGGCAGCATGGGAGAGCAGCAGGTTGTCCACAGAAATCTGCTCTGCAGACCCCCATAAGCTGGCTGCTTATATAGGTAGAAGGACAAGGAAAGTAGGCAAAAGGGCACATGGGCGGTTTACAGATATGCGAAAGGGCTGGGGTCTTCACAGGGCTAAGTGATATGCAGGGGCCGGGGTTCCATGGGGAAATAGCCAACCAGTAGGCCAAATGGGCAGTGAACAGGCGAGCAGGCTGGAGGTGTGCAAAGGCCTGCGGGTGGACAAAACGGACTAGGGACCTTCAAAGGGCTGGCGACTCTGGTTTCTGCAGCTCAGTTGTTCATCTTTCCATGATGACAGGCAGCTTCAAATGGGGGGGGAGGCTGCATCTCCAGCCAGGGTAGAACGTGCTTTTTTTTAATTTTCTTTTTTTTAAAAATTAAATCTTTATTGTTCAGATTACATTTGTTCCTCTTCCCCTCCCCCCCATAATCCCCTCCTCCCAGTTCCTGCCCCACCCTCCGCCCTCACTCCCTGCCCACTGTCCTCATCCATAAGTGCACGATTTTTGTCCAGTCTCTTCCCGCATCTCCCATTCCCCTTTCCCCCCCAAGAATAGTCAGTCCATTCCCTTTCTATGTCCCTGATTCATTATAATCACCAGTTCATTCTGTACATCAGATTATTTATTCACTTGATTCTTAGATTCACTTGTTGATAGATGCATGTTTGCTGTTCACAATTTGTATCTTTACCTTTTTCTTCTTCCTCTTCTTAAAGGATACCGCTCAGCATTTCGTATAATACTGGTTTAGTGGTGATGAAGTCCTTTAGCTTTTCCTTATCTGTGAAGCTCTTTATCTGACCTTCAATTCTGAATGATAACTTTGCTGGATAAAGTAATCTTGGTTGTAGGTTCTTGGTATTCATCACTTTGAATATTTCTTGCCACTCCCTTCTGGCCTGCAAAGTTTCTGTTGAGAAATCAGCTGACAGTCGTATGGGTATTCCCTTGTAGGTAATTTAGTCTCTTTCTCTTGCTGCTTTTAAGATTCTCTCTTTGTCTTTTGCTCTTGGCATTTTAATTATGATGTGTCTTGGTGTGGTCCTCTTTGGATTCCTTTTGTTTGGGGTTCTCTGCGCTTCTTGGACCTGTAAGTCCATTTTTTTCACCAGGTAGGGGAAGTTTTCTGCCATTATTTCTTCAAATAGGTTTTCAATATCTTGCTGTCTCTCATCTTCCGGCACCCCTATAATTCTGATGTTGGTACGTTTGAAGCTGTCCCAGAGGCTCCTTACACTATCTTCATATTTTTGGATTCTTTTTTCATTTTGCTTTTCCGGTTGGGTGTTTTTTGCTTCTTCGAATTTCAAATCTTTGACTTGATTCTTGCGCTCCTCTGGTCTGCTATTGGCTGTCTGTATATTGGGTGTCTGTATAATATTCTTTTTTAAATTTTTTTATTTTTTATTGATTTTTTACAGAGAGGAAGGGAGAGACATAGAGAGTTAGAAACATCAATGAGAGAGAAACATCGATCAGCTGCCTCCTGCACATCCCCCACTGGGGATGTGCCCGCAACCCAGGTACATGCCCTTGACCGGAATCGAACCTCGACCTTTCAGTCCGCAGGCCGACACTCTATCCACTGATCCAAACTGGCTTCAGCTGTATAATATTCTTTATTTCAGTCCGTGTATGCTTAATTTCTAGTTGGTTCTTTATCATAGCATCGAGGGTCTCATTAGTTTTTGTGAGGCTCTCATCAGGTTTATTGGCAGCTTCTAGCACATTATTGCAGGCCCTCAAAATTGCGTTTTTTAGCTCTATATCCTCCATTTCTGTCATGTTTTTTTGTCTCCGCATTTTTTATGCTTTCTTGGTGCACCCCCTTGTGGTCTTTGTGCGCAGTCTTGTTCTAGTTGAGCCTTGATTGTTGTAGTTAATACTAGAGGGATTTGACCACCAGGCCGACTGGCTGTGAGAATCAGCTGTGGGAAAACTTCTGTCCTCTGGAGAGGTGCTAATCTAGCCTTTGCCTGAGGCGATCCTGCAAATGGCTCTGCGCAGGGCTTGGGCGGGGCGGGTCCCACGGGATCAACAGGGCGGGCGGAGGGAGCAGTTATGGCTGCTCTCAGTCCCGTTCCCAGAGGCTCTGCTTCTCAGAACCCCAGCAATGGCTGCAAACCTCGGAGAGAAAGCTGCCCTCACGTTACAACAGATGCCAGACAATCCCACTTCTCCCGTTTGAGTCTGAGTCCCTAGAGACTCGCCCGGATCTGGAGCTCAGAGTCTGAGACTCCCTCCTGATTGAAAACGACAACCACGCCCTCAGCCACCAGCCCGCTTTGCACGCGCACCACGCACCTTTATATTTTCCGCACTGTGCCTCCTCTGAGCCTCGGTATGCTGTTGTCTTTCCTTCTAGTTGAAGAGTCTCTCCTCAACCAGCCTTCCTGTGGTAGAACGTGCTTTTTTAAATCAGAATAAACCAATCCTGCTAACAGAGCATGGCTCATATGTCTTACAACTCTAGCAGGTTCCCCAGCATTCTGTGTCTTCCCCCTTTCACTAGGCATCTGGCTTGCCTCCCCCCGCTTGGACCCCCAGCCCCATGAGCAAGGGCAGGGATCATGGTGCTCAAGATAGGGCCTTGGTCTCACAAATGGGAGGTGGGTGGGAGGAGGAAGCCCCCACTCACTCAGAGTGTAGTCTAAATACTGGTAGTTGAGGGCGAGGTGGGCCATGCTGGGTCCTGCCCCTCCGGGGAGGAGAGCCGGAGTGGAGCCGGGAGAGGAGGCCCGTTCTTTGGCGGTGCCAGTCTGGCCTGGGCTGTTCTGTCTGAGCTGGGAGGAAGCAGAAAGCAGACCTTGGTTCAAACATCACAGATTTGCTTTTCTCACTCTGTTTTAGTAGGTTTTTGTAGGGAGCGGCTATAGGGTTAAGCCTCGGACTGACCTGTTGGCAAAGTCACAAACAAGTCCCAGCTTAGAGGGCACAGCCCTCTTAGCACAATTAGGCTTGACCTTATGACACTCCCTAGATCTTATCTGGGAAACTAATGGGCTGTGGGAGGTGCAGCAAGTGCTGCCGAAACAAGTGAAACTCACAAGAACATTGTAACTATGGTGACCACTACCTTGTTTACCTCCGGCTATAAAATAAAGGCTCAGCTTGCCTCTGGATCTCTCTTTGTGGCCTCAGCCAGGCACAGGAAGATCCACCTAGACCTGCTTATTCTCTCTGTCTGTCTTTTCTACATCCTTCGCCGCCCGCCCCCCCCCCCCCCCCCTGCCTCCCAGGCTCACCAAACTGTTGGCTGTGCTGGCATGGCACAGATTTTCTTGAATAAATGTTTCTTCATTTGATGTGTGCCTGTACTGTACAGGGATTTCATTTTTTTAACTAGAGGCCTGGTGCACAAAATTTGTGCAAGGGGGGGGGGTGTCCCTTAGCCCAGCCTGCACCCTCTCCAATCTAGGATCCCTCTCACAATTCAGAACTACTGGCTCCGAATCGCTCACCTGCCTGCCTGCCAGCCTGATCACCTCCTAACCACTCCCCTGCCAGCCTGATTGACCCTAACTGCCCTCCCCTGCAGTCCTGGTCCCCCCCAACTGCCCTCCCCTGCAGGCCTGGTCGCCCCTAACTGCCCTCCCCTACCGGCCTGGTCTCCCCAACTGCCCTCCCCTGCAGGCCTGATTGCCCCCAACTGCCCTCCCCTGCAGGCCTGGTTGCCCCCAACTGTCCTCCTCTGCTGGCCCAGTAACCCCTAACTTCCCTCCCCTGCAGGCCTGGTCACCCACAACTGCCCTCCCCTGACGGCCATCTTGTGTCCACATGGGGGTGGCCATCTTGTGTTGGAGTGATGGTCAATTTGCATATTACCTCTTTATTAGATAAGATATGACTTTTTCCTTAAATCAAGCTAGATTTGTCCAGTCTAATAGCACCATGACATACTACACATCTACTCTCTTAATCATTAAACGCTTAAGACAACATGCTCTGGTCAGCATCAAACTGTCTGAGAATGAAGCCTCAGCCCTGGCCGGTGGTTCAGTGGTTAGACCAAGCCTGTTTGGCTCTTGGACCAAAGGGTCACAGGATGGATTCCTGGTCAAGGGCACCTTTCTGGGTTGCAGGTTTGCTCCCCGGCCCCAGTAGGAACATGTACGGGAGACAACCAGCCAATCATTCTCCTCTTTCTCTCTCTCTCCTTCCCTCCCTCCCTCCTTCCCTCTCTCCCTTCCTCTCTTCCTGCTTTTCACTCTCTCTGAAAAAGCAATGGAAAAAATATCCTCTGGTGGGGATTAACAACAAAAAGAATAAAGCCTCAGGTGTGCTGATCGAGGGGAAAAGTTTCATCATATTAAACATCTTTTTTTTTTTTTTTAAATCCTCACCCGAGAACATGCTTAGAGAGAGAAACATCAATGTGAGAGAGAAACATGGGTCAGTTGCCTTCCATAGGCGCCCCAACTGGGGATCCGACCACAACCCAGGTATGTGCTCTGACTGGGAATCAAACCAGCAACCTTTCTGTGCACAGGACAATGCTCAACCGATCACTCCTGCTGGGCCTAAGGGTAGTATCTTGATCTCATTGTGTTTCAGCCCCAGGCCCATGAAAGCCAAGTGACTCTACTGACCACACCCTCATGAAACTAGACAGAATGGCACCCTGGCTACCATCAGCGCCTGGTACAATATTCAACTACTCCCTACCCTGGTCCCAACCAAACAGTAGAGCCCAGGACCCCAACTCCCTTAGTCACCATGACTAATGCTTTTTCCCTTATATAACCGATCCCTTGGCGGGCATCCAGGTTTGGCACCATTTCCTTAATAAACCTTTACTTTCTTTGTGGCAGACTCCTATTCAAGTTGTATTGGGCTTTGATGCCCACACGCAAACCCCTTCAGCTTGTTAGAACCATCTCCAGAGACTTAAAATTTTTAAAAATATATTTTAGCCCAGCTGGTGTGATTCAGTGGTTGAGCTTCAATTTATGAACCAAGAGGTCATGGTTTGATTCCAGGCAGAGCACATGCCTGGGTTATGGCCTTGATCCCCAGGGTGGGGTGTGCAGGAGGCAGCCGATCAATGATTCTCTCTCATCATTGATGTTTCTATCTCTCTCTCCCTCTCCTTTCCTCTCTGAAATCAATGAAAACATATTTTTTTTAAAATATTTTTTAACAGTTTCTCTGTGGAGAAGATACAGAGCTATGCCAGAATTGGAACTCAACATAGATGAAAATCAAATACATCCATATGTATAAAAGGCTAATATGCAAAGTGTCCCCTTGGGAGTTCGACCAGGAGACCGGGAGTTCGATTGCTTGCTATGATGTGCACTGGCCACCAGGGGCGGCGTGGAACTAAGGAATGCCTTCCCTGGCAGCCAGCAGCTGGGGAAGGAAGGCCCCAGCCGGCAGCTGGAAGGCCCCAATAGGCCCTAATCGCCAGCCAGGCCTAGGGACCCTACCCGTGCACGAATTTCGTGCACCAGGCCTCTAGTTTAATATGTGAAAGAAACCAAATACAAAATGTTATATTTGAAAAATTCCATTTATATGGCATACTGAAAAAGGGAAAACTATAAGGAATGAAAAGCAGATGAGTGGTTGCCAGGCATTGGGTCTCTCTCTTCTTCTCACTGACCACAGCTGGAAATGTGGGGGGTTTGGAACTATTCTACGTGGCACTGAGGTGGGGAATACATGAGTTTATACATTTATCAAAATCCTGCCCTGGCTGGTTTGGCTCAGTGGATAGAGTGCCGGGCTCAATTCTGGTCAAGGGCACATGCCCAGGTTGCAGGCTTGATCCCAGTGGGGGTTGTGCAGGAGGCAGCCAATCAATGATTCTCTCTCATCACTGATGTTTCTATCTCTCGCTCCCTCTCCCTTCCTCCCTGAAATCAATAAACATATATTTTTTTTTTAAAAAAATCAAGACTCGGGTGAGAATTAACAACAACAAAAATCCACAGAACTTTCCACCACAAAGATAGTTTGTGAATGCAAATTTAAAAAAATTAATCAGATTCTGGCGCAACCCAAAATAGCAGGCAGACTGTGACAAACAGTAACAATGTAACTGAATGAGCTACAAATGAACCACATAACCACACTGAAGGGAATGGGTAAGAAAGGAGCTGACCTAGTTACTTTTGGAGAACAGTGTTTTGACTGTATAATGTAACGCTAAAGACAAAAAGAACTACAGGCACACATTGTACCCCAGTGGTAAGTTTATTTCTCAGCGGGTTACGGGGTCAACAATTCTGAAGCTACTTTATATGCACTCTAAGGTTGAACAAATTTATTGGCGATAAAGAGGGCCAGCTTTCTCACGATGAGAGGGAAGTTACAACGGAGGAAAGGTGGAAGGCTAGAATGAACATTGTGGTGCTTCAAAAATAAAATGCACAGAGAGACATACAGAAATAAATATACGTGTGTGTGTGTGTACATTGGGTGGTATATATATATATTTCTTAGCTCTGTCCGCTGAGAAGAATGACGCCCAGGTAGCAGTGCACACACGAAGTGCCCAGGTCTCGGACTCTGGGGTTTTGGAGGAGTGTTTGAGTCCATGGTGGGAGCAGGCAAAACACAAAATGACCCTGGAGAGCCCTGCAGGGCCCACAGTAAGGGAGTGCTTTCCGTTAAAGGACGGGGCATGTCAGAAGGACAAGGGCAACGCTGAAAGCGGTCCCAGTGACCAAACTTAGAACAATTTGGGTAACAAAGTGATGATAGAGTGGTAATCCAAAGAATAAAATAAATATTCATTAGTCCATACTGATACAACGAAATAAGTTCATAGATAAATGGAGAAGAGACAACACTTTCTTGCAGAAGAATTCCAATGAATAAATAAAGAAGGAATAAAGGAAATAGAAAATCACTGTTAGAGAATTTTGCTGCAGGCAACATCCAACATAAAAGGGTGAAAATTTAAAGAGAAACAGGAAATTTGCATAGTCTCAAAATATGTATTATTATTATTAATACAAAGGGGAAAATCGTAAGTTTACAGTGGAGGAATCCGGCAGACATTACCTTACTCCTGTGAGCGGGTTAATCTCATTAACATAAAACACTCTGACCTCAGCTTGCCATCAGGTGTTCTTTCTCAGCGTGCACAGCCTTAATCAAATCTTGAGAAAACATCAGACAAATGCAAACTGAGGAACATTCTACAAAATAGACGACTAGAACCCTTCAAAATTGCAATAGGCAAGGGAAGAAGTGAGAAACTGTCACAGACTGAAGAAAACTAAGAGGTGTGACAGCTACCTGAAATGGGGTCCTGGCCTGGAAACTGAAGTAGACAAACAGTAAGCCTGAGGGGAACAACTGGTGAAATCCAAATATGTACCAGTTAGAGGCCCGGCACACGAAAATCTGTACGGGTAGAGTCCCTAGATCTGGCCTGCAATCAGGGCCCATCTTCCCCAGCTGCTGGCAGCTGGTCCCACTCCCTTGCCATGGCTGCCCGCTGTGTGTGGGGTGACCAGCGGGCAATCGGGGCCCAGGCACCTCCTGCATCTGCCGCCATCCACCCCCTGTTCCCAGTTCCCCATTGGGCGATCGGGGCCTGCAGGCTGGGGGCAGCTCCCGCTTTGAGCATCTGCCCCCTGGTGGTCAGTGCACGTCATAGCCAACTGGTTGTTCTGCCATCTGGTCGATTTGCATATTTTATATATATATATATAGATATTAACTGCTTTGTTTTAATACTTACACTATGGTTATGTAAGATGTTATCATTAATCGAAGCTGGGAGAATGATATATGGGAACTCTGTACTAATTTTTTTTTATTGTGGTTAATGTACACACAACATAAAATGGACTATTTAAGCCATTTTAAAATATATTTTGTTGATTTTTTACAGAGAGGAAGGGAGAGAGATAGAGAGTTAGAAACATCGATGAGAGAGAAACATCGATCAGCCGCCTCCTGCACATCTCCCACTGGGGACGTGCCCGCAACCCAGGTACATGCCCTTGACCGGAATCGAACCTGGGACCTTTCAGTCCGCAGGCCGACGCTCTATCCACTGAGCCAAACCAGTTTCTGCAATTTAAGCCATTTTAAAGCATATAATTCAGTGATATTTACTACATGTGCTGTTGAAACTGGAATTTTTAGGGATGAAATAGGACAGGTTTAGGAAATTTTAGAAATTAAGGGGACCATGGAAGAAACACAGGGCTGCAGAGCAGCAGAAGGTATATTTCCATAGAATAGGGAAGCTAAAAAGCTGCAACAGGCACATTTCCATAGAATGAGGGAGCTAGAAACAGCAGAAGGTCTATGTTTACAAAATAAAGGGAAGGAGCCCCTCATCCAGAAGGAGAAGGAGAAACCCCAAAGGGAACAGGAAAACAATAAGGAAGGAGCGGGGAGAACCTGACATGTCCCACGTGAGGTTCGACCTTTGAGCTCAGGAGTTACTATAGTAACCAGTCCAAGGAAATAATGACCAGTCAGAGGGGATATCAAGGCACAAGGATCTGCAGACTTTATAAGCCGCAGGGAAAAGGAACTCCGTGGGACTCTTTCCCCTCCCCGCATGGGAGTCTGTGCTGTGAGAGTCTTCCCTCTCCCCACGTGGGAGTCTGTACTTGTTCTTTAATAAATCTCCACCTTTGCTATACCACCTTCTGTCCGTGGATTCATCGGCTCCTGCGGACAAAGAATCTGGGTTCCAGTCCAAAAATTCTGCTTCACTATGTTATGCAGACTCAACAACAGTTTCCAAACATATTCATCAACCCAAAATAATTCTGTAATATTTTTACAACATTGATGTAGAGTTAAAATTAAAACAAATATTATTCATTTTAGAGAGAGAGGAAAGGAGAGAGAGAGAAACATCTATTTGCTGTTCCACTTATTTATACACTAGAGGCCTGGTGCACCAGTGGGATCCCTCAGCCTGGCCTGCGGGGATCGGGCCAAAACCGGCTCTCCGACATCCCCCGAGGGGTCCTGGGTTGCGAGAGGGTATAGGCCAGGCCGAGGGACCCCACCGGTGCATGATCAGGGCCGGGGAGGGACTGCGGGAGGGCTCCAGGGTGTGTCCAGCTCGTCTTGCCCAGTCCCGATCAGCTGGACCCCAGCAGCAAGCTAACCTACTGGTCGGAGCTTCTGCCCCCTGGTGGTCAGTGCATGTCATAGCTACCGGTCGAACGGTTGAACAGTTGCTTAGGCTTTTATATATAGAGATTCATTGGTTGATTCTTTTTTTAAATCAATTTTTATTTTTCAATTACAGTTGACATACAATATTATATTAGTTTCAGGTGTACAGCATAGTGATTAGACATTTATAACTTACAATGAGTTCACCCCGCTAAGTCTAGTACCCACCTGGCCCGGTCAGTGCTTTATCCCGAGGCCTGGGTGGCCCCACAGAGGCTGAGCAGAGGTGGGGGAAGGCTGAGTGGATGGGGAGGAGGCTGGGCTTGCTATCAGGCTGTGGGAAGCCGGGAGGCCTGGCTGACAACGAGGATGGAGGCTGAGCCTGCGAGGGACTGAGCACAGCTATGGGAACAAATGGCCTAAGTCCAACCTTTCGTGCATCACTTCCCAGCTTTGTCTGTGCTCCTTGGCTTCTCTGTTCCTCAGTTTCCTCATCTTAATGACCAATCCTACCATGGCCCTCGGGCTCACAGTGGCAGTGCTCTGGCTGTGCTGAGGTTCGAGGTCAGCGTTCCCAGCCTGACCCACCAGGTCCTGGGGTCCAGCCCAGGCTGCCTCTCTGCCTCTCTGCTGTCCCCCCTCCCCGGTTCCTCTGGCACCTGGGAGTGCACCAGGTTGGTTCTTGATTCTTGTCTGTGCCCTGACCAGGGCACCCGCAACCCTGACATATTGGCAGGATGTTCTAACCAACCCAGCTGCCTGGCCAGGGCTATATGGAGCTAAAATTGCCCCCTGGCAATTTTACACTGGAGGCCCGGTGTATGAAATTCTTGCATGGGGGTGGGTGTTCCTCAGCCCAGCCTGCACCCTCTCCAATCTGGGAGCCCTCAAGGGATGTCCAGGACTGCTGGCTCCCAACCGCTCACCTGCTTGCCTGCCTGATTGCCCCTAACCGCTTCAGCCTGCCAGCCTAATCACCCCCAACCACTCCCCTGCCAGCCTGATCAACGCCTAACTGCTCCCCTGCCGGCCCATTTGCCCCTAACTGCCCTCCCCTGCTGGCCCAGTCACCCCTAACTGCCCTCCCCTGCTGGACTGGTCGCCTCCAACTGCCCTCCCCTGCTGGCCTGGTCATCCCCAACTGCCCTCCCCTGCTGGCCTGATCGCCCCCAACTGCCCTCCCTTTCAGGCCTGGTCCCTCCCAACTGCCCTCCCCTGCAGGCCGTCTTGTGATGGCCATCTTGTGTCCACATGGGGGCAGCCATATTTGACCACATGGGGGCAGCTATCTTGTGTGTTGGAGTGATGGTCAATTTGCATATTACTCTTTTATTAGATAGGATATACATATCCCTAATATGCAAATAGACTGAATGGTGGAACAACCGAACAACTGATCACTATGACGTGCGTTGACCACCAGGGGGCGTGTGCGGAACATGGCAGGTGTCAGCAGCAGGCCGGATGTTGGAGCAGGTGAGTGGGGGTGCCAGACCAAGGCAGGGCGCTGGTCGCTGTCATTGGGGCGAGCCTCTGGTGGTTACTGAAAATTATTTGCTCTTGCGTGCCGCAGTCCCACCCAGCGCTTGCACCCAGTGCCGGCGCCCAGCACCAGCCCCGATCACTAGACACTGTCAGTGGGTGCGAGTGGCGGCTGCTGGCTCTGATTGCCCCTCAGGGCTTCTCCATCTCCCCCTGCTCCTGAGGGGCAATTGGGGCTGGCAGCTGTCTCTTGCACCCCCTGCTGGAGATGGCCCCGCTCACACCCACTGCTGGAGCCAGCCCCAATCGCTCCGCACCATCAGTGCGTGTCAGCAGGGCTGGGGCCGTCAGTGCATGAGAGTGGTGGCAGTGGAAGTGGGGTTGCCAGCAGACGGGGGACCAGGGGCCACAGTGGGAGGGGCTGGGCAGGGGCGCAGAGGATGGGCCGAGACTCGCCCCTGTGCCTGCCACAGCCTTACAGCCCACAGTTCTTTTCAAGGTGCACAAATTTGTGCACTGGGCCCCTAGTTTTAAATAAAAAGTAAACAAATTCAACACCTGCCGGTGAGTGTGGCTCAGTGGTTGAGCCTCGACCCATGAACCAGGAGGTCACAGTTCAGTTCCCAGTCAGGGCACATGCCCGGGTTGTGGACTCTATCCCCAGTGTGGGGCATGCAGAAGGCAGCCAATCCATGATTCTCCCTCATCACTGATGTTTCTAACTCTCTCTCCTACCTTTCTCTCTCTGAAATCAATAAAAACATATTTAGCCATAGCTGGTTGCTCAGTGGTTAGAGTACCAGCCCACAGACTGAAGGGTCAAGGGTGTGAACCTGGGTTGCAGGCTCCATCCTGGGCCTTGGTCCAGGCAAGTGTGGGAGGCAACTAATTTCTCTCACATGGATGTTTCTCTCTGTCTCTACCCCTCCCTTCCACTCTCTCCAAAAATCAATGGAAAAAATATCCTCGAGTGAGAATTAACAACAACAACAAATAAATAAACATATTAAAAAACATTTAACACCCATTTAGGATAAATTTTTTTCAGCAAATTAGGAATACAAAGACACCCCCTCAGCCTGGTAAAGTGCATCTGTTAGAAACCTACCAGTAACGTAACTTAATGGTAGAAGACTGAGTGCTCTTCCCCTAAGATAAGCGAAAGGCAAGTATGATATTTTTACTACCTGTATAAAACCAACACCACTAAAAATGGTGTCAAAACCATAAAATATTTAGGGGTAGATTCAACAAAATGTTCTTTTATTAAATGTACAAGGAAAACTCCAAGACAGGCCCTGTCCAGGTAGCTCAGTTGGTTAGAGTGTTCATTGTCCAATATGCCAAGGTTTCAGGTTCGACCCCCAGTCAGTTATCAACCAACGAATGCATAAATAAGTGGACCAACATATCGATGTTTCTCTCTTTCTCCCCCTCCCCCTCTCCTTTCCTTTCTCTCTAAAATCATACCATCAGAAGCTTCAATATTGTGATGACATCAGTTCTCGATGTGTAGATTTAATGTAATCCAACAAAAATCTCAGCAGGCTTTTCTTACTTTTGTAGAAATTATCAGCTGATTTTTAAAATTTACACAGAAATGCAAAAGCCAAATCAATTTTGAAAAGTAATAAAGTTAGAAGACTTACATTGCCTGATTTCAAGATTTAGAATGTAGATGAAGAATAGAAATCAAGTCAGTGTGGAATTGGGGTAAAGGTAGATATATAAATGGGAAGAAATAGAGCCACACAAATATGGCCAATTGATTTCCCATACAGGGGCCAATGTAATTCAATGAGGAAAATATATTCTTCTCAAGAAATGGGGCTGAAACCATTGGATATACACATGGGAAAAAATAAACTTTGACCCTTATCTTACACAGTACATAAACATTTAAGTAGTTTAGAGACTTACATCATGTAAAGTTTAAAACTATAGTAATTCCTAATTCCTAGAAAAAAAGCATAGGAGAAAGCCTTCTGCCCTGGTGGGTGGCTCAGTGGTTAGAGTGCCGGCTGGCACCAACAAAGGGTCTCAGGTTCCATTCCCATTCAAGGGCACTTATACCTCAGTTTTGGGTTTGCTACCCACCCCCAGTTGGGACGTGTGCAGGAGGCAACCGGTAGAGGTGTCTCTATCTCTCTGTCTCCCACTCCCTCCCTTCTACTCTCTCGAAAGAGCAATGGAAAAAATATCCTTGGTGAGGATTAACAAAAAAAAAAAGAAAAGAAAAGAAAAAGAAAGCCTTCACAATCTGGATATAAGGATCTTTTCAGTTTTACACACACATGTCTATTGATTGATTTCAGAGAGAAAGGGAGAGGGAGATGGAAACATCAATGATGAGAGAGAATCATTGATCAGCTGCCTCTGCACGCCCCCTACTGGGGATGGAGCCCACAACCCGGGCTTGTGCCCTGACCAGGATCAAACTGTGAGCTCCTGGTGCATAGGTCGAAGCTCAACCACTTAGCCACAACAGTCGGGCCGATACCTATGTTTTAAAATCTACAGACTTAATTTGTGGTCCATTCTGGAAAATGTCCATGTGCATTTGAGAAGAAAGTGTATTCTGCTGTTGCTGCATAGAGTTCTGATTATATTTGCTAGATCTTGTTGGCTTTCTGTGTCATTCAAATCCTCTATTTTCTTACTTATCTTCTGCCTGATTGATAGATATATCCATTATTGAGTGTGGAATATTGAAATCTCCAACTTTTTTTGTAGTCTTGTCTACTTCTCCCTTCAATTCTGTCAAATTTCTTTCATATTTAAAATCTTACAGTTACTTTTTTTTCTAAAAATTCAATTTAAAATTTCCCATCAATTCTATTAATTTTTGCTTCATATATTTTGATGATGTTATCTATATACTAGAGGCATGGTGCACGAATTCGTGCACAGGTGGGGTCCATTGGCCTGGCCAGCAATCAGGGCCTAGGGGCCGATTGGGGCAGGCCGGCTGGGGGGAGGGACCACAAGAGGTTGGCTATGGGAGCACACTGACCACAAGGAGGCAGCTCCTGCATTGAGTGTCTGCCCCCTGGTGGTCAGTACGCTTCATAGCTACCAGCTGATTGTCCAGTCATCCAGTCATAATGTTTGCTTATGCTTTTATATCTATACTAGAGGCCTGGTGCACAAAAATTTGTGCACTTGGGGGGGAAGGAGGGTCCCCCAGCCCAGCCTGTGCTCTCTCACAGTCTGGGACCCCTCGGGAGATAACGACCTGCTGGCTTAGGTCTGCTCCTGGGTGGCAGAGGGCAGGCCCAATCCCTAGGTGCAGCCCCTGGTCAGGCTCAGAGCAGGGCCGATTGGGGAGTTGGGGCGCCGCCCCTTCATGCACAGAGCAGGGCGGATCAGGAGGTTGCAATGCCACCCTCAGTCACGCTCAGGGTAGGGCTGATCAGGGGGTTGGGGCGCTGCCCCCTGTCACTCACAGAGCAGGGCCAATCAGGGGGTTGGGCTCCATACCCTGTCACACGCAGAGCAGGGTTGATCAGGGGGTTGGGGAGCTCCCCCCTGTCACTCACAGAGTAGGGCCAATAGGGGAGTTGGGGCACCGCCCACTGTCACACACAGAGCAGGGCGGATCAGGGGGTTGGGGCGCTGCACCCTGTCACACTCAGGGCAGGGCCAATGGGGAGGTTATGGCTCTACCCTGTCACATACAGAGCAAGGCCTGTGGAGGGGGGTTGGGGCACCACCCTCTATCACCCACAGAGCAGGGCCGATCAGGAGGTTGGAGCGCCACCACTGTCACACACAGAGCAGGGCCGATGGAGAGGTTATGGCTCTACCTTGTCACACACAGAGCAGGGCCGATCAGGGGGTTGGTGCCCGCACCCTGTCAAACACAGAGCCGCAGGGCAATCAGGGGATTGGGGAGCTCCCCCATATCAGGCACAGAGCAGGGCTGATCAGGGGGTTGGGGCGCCTTCCCCTGTCATGAACAGAGCAGGGCGGATAGGGAGGTTGTGGCCCCGCCCCCTGTCACACACAGAGCCACAGGGCGATCAGGGAATTGGGGAGCTCCCCCCTATCAGGTACAGAGCAGGGCTGATCAGGGGGTTGGGGCGCCTTCCCCTGTCACGAACAGAGCAGGGCGGATAGGGAGGTTGTGGCCCCGCCCCCTGTCACACACAGAGCCACAGGGCGATCAGGGGGTTTGGGTGCTGCCCCCTGTCACGCTGATCCCGGTGCCGGGAGGCATATTACCCTTTTACTATATAGGATAGAGGCCTGGTGCATGGGTGGGGGCCGGCTGGTTTGCCCTGAAGGGTGTCCTGGATCAGGGTGGGGGTCCCCACTGGGGTGCCTGGCCAGCCTGGGTGAGGGGCTGATGGCTGTTTGCAGGCTGGTCACACCCCCTTCAGGGTGGGGGTCCCCACTGGGGTGCCTGACCAGCCTGGATGAGGGGCTGAGGGCTGTTTTCAGGCTGCCCACACCCCCTTCAGGGTGGGGGTCCCCACTAGGGTGCCTGGCCAGCCTGGATGAGGGGCTGAGGGCTGTTTTCAGATGGGCCAAGCCTGCAACTGAAGCTCCCAGTCTCTCCTTTTTTTCTTTTTTATTCTGGGATTTATTTACCTTCTGTAATTGAAACTTTGTTGCGGCTCCAGCTCCGAGAATGGCTGGCTGAAAGCAGGTATCTGGGGTTTGTTTAGCTTCTATAATTGCAACATTGTTGCTTAGACTGGAGCTCAGAGCCTGGCTGTCGCAGGCGGGGAACCTTGGCTTCCTCCATCACTGGAGTAAGCAAGCCTCCTGCTTGCTTCAGCTGCCTGGCTGCCGGCCGCCATCTTTGTTGGCAGTTAATTTGCATATCGCCCTGATTAGCCAAAGGGAAGCGTAGTGGAGGTATGGTTAATTACCATGTTTGTCTATTATTAGATAGGATATCTACACTAATAAAAGAGAAACATGGTAATTAGTGTAGACCGCTACCCTTCCTATTGGCTAATCAGCATATCCTTATGCAAATTAACTGTCAGCCAAGATGGCGGCCAGCAGCCATGCACTGAAGCGAGCAGAGAGGCTTGCTTGCTCCAGTAACTGCGGACTCCAATGCTCCCCTGCTGACTTGCCAGCCTCTCAGCTGCAACTCTAAGCAACTATGTACTATGTTGCAAATATAGAAGCTAAACAAAACCCCAGAAACCGGCTTTCAGTCAGCCGGGCTTCAGCCAGCCGGACCGCAACATTGTATAGTTTTCAGCAGTGAGGCCTCAGAGCCGCCTTTGCCCTGCTCCCCAGCCATGATCGGAGAATCGCGCGCCTTTGCCGCCCTGGCCAGTGATAGCGGGAAGTAGGGGTGGAGCCAGCGATGGGAGCTGAGCACGGGTGAAGCTGGCAGTCCCGGGAGCTAGGGGTCCCTTGCCTGGGCCTAAAGCGGAGCCCACGATTGCGGGGCTGCTGCAGCTGCGGGTCCCTGCTGCCCGGGCAGGGGCGGAGCCCGCGCGATCGGGGCGCTGCTGCTGCTGCAGGTCCCCGCTGCCTGGGCCGGACTCCTTGGCCAGAGGCGTTAGGCCTGGGCAGGGGTGGAGCCTCCAACCGCAGGGAGCTGGGGGTCCCCTGCCCAGGCCTGACACCTCTGCTGGAGGCCTCAGGCCTGGGCAAGGGGCTGATCCAGTGATCGGTGATTGGAGGGTGATGAGGGTCAACTCCTCTGGCCGAGGCATCAGGCCTGGGCGGGGGGCGAAGCCAGCAATCAGAGGGGGCTGAGGGTCCCCTGCCCAGGTCTGACACCTCTGGAAGAGGCATCAGGCCTGGGCAAGGGGCCGATCCTGCGATTGGAGGGTGATGGGGGTCAACGCCTGAGGGCTCCCAGTATGTGAGAGGGGACAGGCTGGGCTGAGGGGCACTCCCCCCACCCCCACACCCAGTGCACGAATTTCGTGCACCAGGCCCCTAGTATTTTATAATACAATCAGCAAACAATATATGTCAAAGATAAAAACAAATGTAGTAAAGGTTTCCTTAAGTTTTTGAATATGTAACTTCATTTACTTGCGATTCATAATTTTTTTCCTAAACTGCTGTAAAATCAGCAAAAATGCCTTGGCAATTTTAGCACAGTTCCTAGGATATTGGTTGGCACTCAGAGGGCTAAGCTGCATCTCAGAGGAGAGTCTAGTGGTGCTGAATGCTGTTTCCCATCTGAAGAGAACAGAGACCACAGGGGAGAATGGGTGGCCCCACTCTGTCTCCTGTGCAACCACTGGAGAAGGCGTCCCTTCTCAGGCGCAGGTTTCCAGGCTTAACCAGTCCTCACTGTGTAACCCCCTGGGCTTCCAGGCTTAACCAGTCCTCACTGTGTAACCCCCTTGGCTTCCAGGCTTAACCAGTCCTCACTGTGTAACCCCCTGGGCTTCCAGGCTTAACTAATCCTCACTGTGTAACCCCCTGGTTATCCAGGCTTAACTAGTGCTTACTGCATAACCCCCTGGGTTCCAGGCTTAACTGTCCCCAGAATAGTCTATACAGCTGGTGTTTAAAATAAGGATGCAGTGGGAGACTGTTGTCAAAGATTCTATCCTCAACAAAACTCTAGCTAGAATCCCTCATCCTCCATACATCACCTGGGTACGTGGCCACATGCCTCATCGCCACCGTCCCCCAGGCGATGCCGTCACCCTGGCCTGGCTTCAGCAAGGCTCCGTTTGGGTGGGTTTAGCCAGAATCCCTCCTGACCTCCAATGTTTCCTCTTAGTAATTTTCCATCCAAAGCCCCACCCTGCTCCTTGGCTGTAAATTCCCACTTTTCCTTGTTGTATTCAGAGTTGAACCCAGCCCTGTCCCGAGGTCTCTTCCCCCTGTGGCAACAGTTTCTGAGTAAAACCCATTTTTACCACTTTAACTCAGGCTCTGGGGTGTT
The DNA here is from genome assembly GCF_028538775.1 of Myotis yumanensis. NCBI lineage: Eukaryota > Metazoa > Chordata > Mammalia > Chiroptera > Vespertilionidae > Myotis > Myotis yumanensis. The sequence continues at coordinate 2,132,130 of NW_027223767.1, forward strand.
TGACATTGTGAGATTGGGAGACTTTTATGGGCCGCACCTCAAAATAGTGTAAATCTCTTACACCCCCTTGTTCAGAACACACAATTTTTTTAAAAAATATTTATTGATTTCAGAGAGGAAGGGAGAGGGAAAGAGAGATAGAAACATCAATGATGAGAGAGAATCACTGATCGGCTGCCTCCTACACGTCCCCCGCTGGGAATCAAGCCCACAGCCCAGGCATGTGCCCTTGACTGGAATCGAACCTGGGACCCTTTAGTCTGTAGGCTGACGCTCTATCCACTGAGCCAGTGGTTCTCAACCTTCCTAATGCTGTGACCCTTTAATACAGTTTCTCATGTTGTGGTGACCCCCAACCATAAAATTATTTTCGTTGCTACTTCATAACTGTAATTTTGCTACTGTTATGAATCGTCATGTAAATATCTGATATGCAGGATGTATTCTCATTGTTACAAATTGAACATAATTAAAGCATAACGATTAATCACAAAAACAATATGTAATTATATGTGCTTTCCGATGGTCTTAGGCGACCCCTGTGAAAGGGTCGTTTGACCCCCAAAGGGGGCGAGACCCACAGGTTGAGAACCACTGCACTAAGCCAAACCAGCCAGGGCACACACAATTTTAGCCGTCCTTATAGACAGCCCCGCTGTACGGAAACGGGAGTATGATTCATCGGTGGGCTCAGGGGGCACAGGATGGAACCAGGCAGTGTTATTGCTGCAGTTCACAGGAGGGGCAGGGAGCATGTGACCGTGAGGAACATCAACGGCTCTACTGTTAGTCATTCCCTACGATGGTCCCCTTTACTGTCACCCCAGGGTCGATACTGCAAGGGAAGCTGGCACTGCCTTCCAGTGCAGCGGGAAGGGGCCGGTGAGTTCAGACTACATCTCCGAGGTTGGGCACTGGGGGCTACTGCAGGCTTCCTTCTGGATAAATATATGATCAAAATGATTTTTTAAAAGGGAACTAATAATGTCTTTGGATCCTGAGGCAGATTACCTTGGCCTCATACAAACAGGCTGCCCAACACTCACATGCTGTGACCAACCCACCCTCCCCGCACCCCGCTGTGGCTGTGGAGTGGATCTGTGAACGGAGATGGCCGCGCCCCACCAGGAACCGGGGTGAGGTCATTCCGTGTGGGTGAGCGAGAAGACACTCTGGCTCTGCCGCCACCTGCCTCGGTGACCTCAGGCAAACGACTTTCCCGGCCTCTCGCTCTCCACTGCCCAGCTGTGGGCGGCCTGATGGACAGGACGAGCCGGTTCCCTGTGAGCGACAATGGCCGCAGCATTGTTCACAAGCAGGCACTGCCACCTTCTGGAAAGAGCTCTCCTGCGGCAGTAACAGCAGGCCTGGCCCTGCTTCCCTCTGCAAGGGCGGGTTAAGGAGGCCCTCCAGCCCTTGTCACAGAACTGCAAGGCAGGCTTCGTTCACCAAGGGCGGTCGGAGTCTTGCCGTGGGAGAGAGGTCAGACTCAGCTCCGAATACAACAAGGAAAAGTGGGAATTTATAGCCAAGGAGCAGGGTGGGTCAGTGGATGGAAAATTGCTAAGAGGAAACACCAGGGGTCGGGGGTTTCTGGCTAAGCCCCGCTAACTGCAGTCTTGCCGAAGGCGGCCAGGGTGATGGACATCACCTGGAGGGTGGCGAGAAGGCTGAGGAACTCAATTAGATATAGATATAGAGGGTGATCAGTTATTGGGGGGGCGGGGGCGCACTGGTTCTACTGGAGATTGCAGAGATGAACACAGAAGCCCCAAAGCTGAGGCCTAGTTGAGAAAGAACTCAAAGGACCCCGAGTAGAATTGGTCAAGGAGAGAGTCTTGTCAGACGTGAGCAAAAGTGACACGTGTCACTCCCAGCAGAAGTGTTAGGGTCCGTACAACACTAGCAAGTCCGCTGCCCTGTGCTGTGAGACGGGCAGTGTCCCCGTAGGGGCCGCTTCCTCAGGCCGGGACGTGGAGTGTGGGTGATGTGGATTGGAGCTCCCAGATGACCCACAGTGAGCACATAGTGTGAGAAAGAATTCTTTGTTGGTATAAGCTAACAATAATTCGGGGTTCATTTTTTTAAAATCTTCACTGGAGGACATTTTTTTCCACTGCTTTTTAGAGAGAGTGGAAGGGAGAGATGGAAGGGGAAGGAGAGAGAGAAACATTGATGTGAAAGAAACATCGATTGGTTGCCTCCTGCACACCCCCTGACCGGGACTGGGGATTGAACCTGCAACCGAGGTACATGCCCTTGACTGGGAATCGAACCTGACCAGGCCAACGGTCTGACCACTGAGTAACACTGGCCAGGGTTTGGGGTTCCTTTTTTACTGCAGCAGAACCCAGCCTAGCCTGACCTATAGAGAAATCTTTATTGCAACCCACAGTGGTGCCTCCCTGGACAGGAAGGGTCTTCTGCTGGCAGTTCGGGCCGGCTGCTGAGACAGATGGAACCCGTTTCCCTGCGGCCTCTGTCTTGGCCCCAGTGCGGGCCAGGCCTCTGGGCTGGGCCAGCTGCTCCCGACACTAAGAGCCCACAGTGTTTACAGGGGGAGGGACCTCCTGCAGGAAGACCTCTGCTTAGACTGTTTCAAAGGCCTTCGTGTATATTTGAGACCTAAAATTATTTTTATTACATCCAACATTTTTATAAAGCCTTGCAAAACCAACATTAATAAATGTTTAATTAAATGCTCACAAAACTCTCAATTTCTTCTTTGTTAAATCTAACGTTCATAACATTTTCAGGACAGTGGGAAACATGGTTTTTCTCACTTTGCAAAAATGCCTCTATAAAGTAAGATGAAAGATGATACACTTGTGGCCAAATGATTTCAGAAGCTAAAGCATAAAAAAAAAATTCAAATTCTACCTTATAGAAAGAGTAACATTTTCTGCGATCCGGGGGTATGTTTTATACACTTGGTAGGGAATGTGGAGGGAGCACCTAACGGCCGACTTGAAAGAAGGTCTTCCTGCTGTTAGTGTCCTTTGTGGGACCTGGCTCAGCCCTCCGCTGTGATGGAGAAGGCCAGCAGCTCCCGAGCGCCACACCTCCTGCCTGCTTAGGGTCAGAGTTCCCAGATGGTGCTTCTCAAATGTGACCACAGCATTGGCCTCCCAGGGAAACGTGTTAGAAACAGGCTCTCAGACCCTCCACAGCCTTACTAATCAGAGACTCTGGGCTTGGGCCAAGCAGTGGGTGTTTTAACAATACCTCTAGTTCAGTGGTTCTCAACCTTCTGGCCCTTTAAATACAGTTCCTCATGTTGTAACCCAACCATAAAATGGTTTTCGTTGCTACTTCATAACTGTAATGTTGCTACTGTTATGAATTGTAACGTAAATATCTGATATGCAGGATGGTCTTAGGCGACCCCTGTGAAAGAGTCATTCGACCGCCAAAGGGGTCGCGACCCACAGGTTGAGAATCGCTGCTCTAGTTCATCATGATGCTCGGCCAAGTTTAAGAACCGCTGCTAATGCTCTCTGGGGGCAGCAGTGAACTCAGCAAAGAATTCATTTCCCAGCCTCCTCTGCTGCTGGCTCAATGTTGGCAAAGATATAAGTAGAAGTGTTGGACTCCAGAAAGTCTCCCTAAAAGGAAGAGGCCCTTGCGTGGACTTGTCCTTCAGCTGCTGGTCTGAAGTGCAGGTGTAATGGCTGGAGCTCTGGCAGCTATTTTGAATCATGAGAATGAAGCCTAACATGTAGGGATGGTGGAGTGGAGTGGGGCCCTGACCAGAGCTCGCGGGAGGTTCAAGGCCCACTCACCATGCACATGTGCAAGGGCAATGACTCGGCAGCAGCACTCTACTAGTACGTACTGCACAGGTGCACCGGTATGTAACCTGCTTATGTTAATGGAGCACAGACGTCCCTAACTGGCACGAGGCCTCTTAGTTAGAGTGAGTATATAAAGTGCCACTGACCAGCCGGTTGTTGGCTGCTTTGTTCCAATAAAGCATGTCCCACCTACTTAGGGCCATTCCTATGTTCTTCCAATTCCCGGCATCCAAAGGGGTCAAGTCCCTGGCTGAGGAACTTGGACCCGACAACTGGCATAGTCGTAGGCAGGATTCTGGGGTAAGTACCCCGTTCACCCCGCCGGAGGACATGTGGCCTCCGACCGGGTTGTGGAATCCGTAGTGGTGGTCCTGATGTCTTGGACCCCAACTCCACTACCCCCCTGCCCCCCAGGATTGGGAGCAGGTCGAGGTAACAGCGGTGGCGTTAGAGAAGGCATTGTTGCTCCTGACGGACCAGATTCCCAAAGGCCAGCGGAAGGCTGCGGGGAAGGTAGGCTGGTCCTCCTAACGGCCTTGAAACTGCAACACTGCCAGACGCTGGCTCAGGAAGCCAAGATGCATGAGCTACAGCGACTGGAGGAGGCACTGAGGCCGGCAGGCGTGCTGGAGCAGGGGGTAGCCTCCCAGGGACAGGAGGGACCCGGAGAACCGGAGCCAGGAGAGGCTGGGAGGACGGTGTTACCGCTGGGGCAGCAGCCCCTGCCCTACAGGTGCCACCGACCATGAAAAGGCGACCGGAGGGATCAGCCTGTGGCCCCGGAGGTGGGGCTCCAGGGCCGCCACGGTTACTGAATTAGCACATGTACCTCTCCACCCCCTGCGCCCCCACAGAACCGAGAGGATGAGGCCAACAGAGCCGCAGAGGCAGGGAGCGATTCCGGCGTGGCTCCGATGGTTGTGGGATGACGGGCAGATGTGGGATGACGGGCAGACAGCTTGCAGCGTCTCCACGGGAGACGGAGACGTTACCTCCATAAGGACCCACCCCTCCTTGCGGCAGCGACTGCGGACCAGTCGCTTTGGGAGCCGCCAGGGAGACCCGCCCTGATGGCCTGGCTGGTGGCGCGGCCGGAGACACTGGGGAGGATCCGGAGAACCGCCGAGCCCGAGTCCATGGCCTCCGTGTGCGGATCTAGTGCAAGCTACACGGCAACGGGCAGGGGACGAGCCATGTTTGACTGGTGCTGATGAGCGTTTAACTGGTGCTGACGAGCGTTCACAACGCGCACGGAAGACTGGACTCTCGCTGCAGCCCCTCCGGGGGCGCTGGGCGCGCTGGCAGCGTTCTGACCCTTTCATAGGCCGTCGTATGCACAAGTCACTGCGGCCGAGGCCGGCTCGGGGCGTGGAAGCCCAGCGGCCAGAGAAGCGGGTGGTGAGACCGTGTCTGTGCAGAAGCCTCAGCTCCGTGAGGCCTGAGACCGCCGCCGGATCCGGACCAGCGGCGGCCGGATCCGGACAGCCCCCCGCACGCAGAGGGGGCGGCCCTGCGGCTGCGGGTGGGAAAGAGAAGCTGGATCAGCAGCCATCGACGCGCTGCTGGCCCTGGGGAGGCAATGACCGGTGGGACAGCGTTTCCAGAAGCTGCGAGCAAGGGCAGCCCCCGACGCCCGCGCCTCCAGGACTGGAGGCCCCTGAGGAGCAGGAGTAACCTCCCGGACTGAGGAGCAGGCCGAGGTGCCGGTTTGGGGGCCCGGAGGCCCGGAGCCGCCTGTTGAAATCACTGTATATTGGTCCCCCGCAGCGGGCAGCGTGTGTTGGCGCTGGTGGGCGCCGGTGCGGAGTGCAGTTTGCTCTGCGGCAACCCAGACAGATACATGGGCCCCGTGGCCCATATCGACGGGTCCGGGGGCAGAACTGTCTGTGTGCGCAGGCAACGTGACACTGGGTATCGGCCGCCTCCCCCGAAGCGTATAGGTGCGTGTCTCCCCATACAGAACACATCCTGGGGATGGATGTGCGGGAAGGGTTAACGATTGCCAGGGCCCAGGGCGAATTCCACGTGTGGGTGCATGTGGTAAAGCCCATCACAAGGAGGCACACCGCAGAGTGCTGCAGGTGTGGCAGGACCGCCTCCCAGGAGGCCGTACTGCAGCTGGAGAAGCCGAAGATCTGCGGCCGGTGCTGCCCGCACTCCCCAGCGTGCGGTGAAGAAGCCTGAGGGCACCCGGTGAATGACTGGATTACAGGGACCTGAAGAAAGTGAGTCCCCGGCTACACTCCGTGGTGCCGGCTATCAGGGAGCTCATAGACCCCTGAGCTGACGTTGGGGCGGGACCACTAGGTGGTGGATTTGGCTACCGCTTTCTTTTCCACAGACATAGCACCGGAGAGTCAAGAACAGTTTGCTTTCACGTGGGACGGTCCACAGTGGACTTCTGTCGTTCTCCCGCAAGGATATTTGTGCAGCCTTACCATCTGTCATGGTTGGTGGCACAAAATCTAGCCACCGGGGCAAGCCTCCCACGGTGACAGTGTTCCATCATGTTGATGGCATCGTGCTGGCCCCTGACTCTCTTGCAGCCTTGAACGCAGCTGCCAGTAGCCTGCGGCAGGCTTTGGGCTCGTAGGGAAAGGCGGTGAACGACTGCCCGGTCCAGGGGCCTGGCTCACTGTCAGAGTCCTGGGAGCTGTCTAATTAGGTGAGACCAGGGTGAGCCCCGAAGCAGGCATTGACAGGTGCAGGCTATCCCCGACCCACAGCGGGGAAGGCGGCACAGCTGCAGACCTGTGTTGGTCTTCTGGGTATTGGCGAGCGTTCGCCCCCACCTGGCGCGGTTGGTGCGGCCACTGTCCCAGTTGTCCCAGAAGGGGGCGAGGTGGGACTGGACTCCAGAGGTTGAGGCCTTTCTCGCTGCCAGGAGACTGACACAATCATTCCCGTTGGACGTCACTGTTACTCCATCGGGGTTTGGTTGGCATCTGTGGGAACAGTATGGGGGGAGAAGCGTACCCTCGGGTTTTGGGCCCAGTGATGAAGGAAACTGGGAACCGATACTCTCTTGTTGAGAGACAGTTGGCAGCCATGTGTGCTGCTTACAGGCGTAGGTGACCACGCCCATGGTGGGTGTGGCACAAACTCCAACTCCTCCCTTGACAGGGTCTCATATGTCACAGGTCCCAACAGGGTTCACAACTCCTGTGACAGAGGGCTGGCCCTCACCGCTGCCCTCTGTTCCAAATAGGCCCCCCACTTTGCTAAAGTTGCAAGTGATACTAGAACCCATTTCACTGGGAAAGAGATACAGAGCTGGGCAAGGCCAGGACGTAGCTTGGCAATTTCACGTTCCAGGTTGTCTCCAAGCTGCCCTCTCGCATCACCCCCTCCGAGACTGGACTGTCAGGAGAAGGCGCTGGGCATTCTGCTATTGGCGCCGGAGTACTGGTCATACATGTTATAGTTTGTGTTGTTGTGGACTCTGTTCAAGGAGCTGGCATGTGGGCCAGGGTACCCATAGAAACCACCTGGCGTAAGGGCCCTGACCAGAGCACGCCGGAGGGTCCAGGCCCACTGGCCATGCGCAGGCGCCAGGGCAGTGACTCCGCAGCAGCGCTGTAGGTTCTGCGCAGGTGCCTTGTGTAACCTGCTTCTGTTAATGGAACCTTGAGTGTGGCTGGCTGGGGTGGCTGCGGGGCGGTGGGACATGTAGGACAGAGGGTCTGAAAGTAAGCTTGATGGAGGTGCAACATGAAATCCAATCCAATCATGTGATGGACCCCTATCTGCCATATGACAATAGACTGTTCTGTCACGGTGGAAAGTTCCAGGGGTGGGGCAACCGCTGGTGTGCGCTGTCATTACAGATGAACTTGGCCTCTCCTGGGATTTCTTGTAAAGGAGATCATACAGTACGTAGACTTTCTGTGTCTGCTTTCACTCACGCAATCTTTCTGACATTCATCCATGAGCAGCATTTCATTTTATCTCTTCACCAGCTGAGGGACACACACATGAGTTATATCCAGTTTCTGAAGACTATGTGTAAACTGCTATGAATACTCATGTACAGGGCTTCATTTTTTTTTTGTGTGATTCTCTCTTGTTTTTTTTTTTCAATTGTAGTTTACATTCAATATTTTGTATTAGTTTCAGGTGTACAACATAGTGGTTAGACAATCATATACTTTACAGAGTGTTCCCTGAGCCCTAGCCGGTTTGGCTCAGTGGATAGAACATCGGCCCAAGGACTGAAGGGTCCCGGGTTTGATTCTGGTCAAGGGCACCTACCTTGGTTGCAGGCTCCATCCCTGGCCCTGGTTGGGGTGCACGTGGAAGTCAACCAATCAATGTGTCTCTCTCACATCGATGTTTCTCTCTCTGTCTCTCCCCCTCCCTTCCACTCTCTCTAAAAGTCCATGGAAAAATATCCTCTGGTATAACAACAAAAACCCCCACAAAGTGTTCCCCCGATATTTCCCATATCCACCTGGCACCATACATAAAAAGTATTGCAATGTTATTGGCTATATTTCCTATGCTGTACTTTACATCCCCATGGCTATTCCGTAATTACCAATTAGTACTTCTTAATCCCTTCACCGTTTCCACTGAGGCCCCCAACTCCCTCCCATCTGGCAACCATCAGTCTGTCCTCTGCATCTATGAGTCTGTTCGTTTGTTTATATTGTTTTTTAGATTCCACATATAAATGAAATCATATGGTATTTGTCTTTTTCTCACTGACTTATTTCACTAGATCAGTGGTTCTCAACCTTCCTAATGCCGCGACCTTTTAATACAGTTCCTCATGTTGTGGTGACCCCCAACCATAAAATTATTTTCATTGCTACTTCATAACTGTAATTTTGCTACTGTTATGAATCATCATGTAAATATTTGATATGCAGGATGTATTTTCATTGTTACAAATTGAACATAATTAAAGCATAGTGATTAATCACAGAAACAATATGTAAATATATGTGTGTTTTCCGATGGTCTTAGGCGACCCCTGTGAAAGGGTCGTTTGACCCCCAAAGGGGTCATGACCCACAGGTTGTGAACCGCTGCTCTAGATCCATCCATGCCATTGCAAATAGTAAGATTTCATTCTTTTTAATGGCAGCGTAATATTCCATGGCATATGTGTACCACCAATTTTTTCATCCAGTCATCTATTGATGGGCACGTGGGTGGCCTCCATATTTTGGCTATGGAAAATGATGCTGCAATGAGCATAGGGGTGCATATATTCTTTTGAATTAGCGTTGGGGTTTCTTCAGAAATACATCAGAAGTGGAATCATTGGGTCATGAGGCAGTTGCATTTTTAATTTTTTGAGGACCCTCCATACTATTTTTCATCGTGGCTGCACCAGTCTGCATTCTCACCAGCAGTGCACCGGGCTCCCCTCTCCCACATTCTCATCAGCACTTGCTGTGTGTTGATTTATTGATAACAGTATCTGGCAGGTGTGAGGTAGTGAACAAGACTTGTTGATGGACATTTAAGAAAGTTTTCTTGGGTAGATACTTAGGAGTGGGATTGCTGGGTCTGGTGGTAATTTTATGTCTAATTTCATAAGAAACCACCAAACTGCTTTCCAAGGTGGTGGTGCCTTTTAGATCGGCACCAGCAGGCGCGAGGGTCCTGGCCCCTCCACACTCTCACCCCCATTTGGCATCATCAGTCTTAATTTTACCATCCCCATGCATATGCAGTGGTCTATCATGGCTTTAATTTCCTTTTTTTGAAGACTAATGATACCAAGCACTTTTTCATGTGCTTCCCCCCCTCCACATATATCTTCTAAATCATTGGATTATTTGTCCTGGCTGGTATGGCTCTTAGTTGGTTGAGCGTTGGCACATGCACCAAAGGAATCCAGTTTGATTCCTCATCAGGGCACATGCCTGAGTTGCCAACTCAATGCCTAGGGGGCTTGCAGGAGAAAGGTGATCGGTGTTTCTCTCTCTCTCTCTCGTCCTCTTTCTCTCTTCCCCTCTCCTCTCCCTTCCTTTCTCTTTCTTAAAACAAATCAATAAAAACATATTTTAAAAAAAGAATATTGGGCCTGGCCGGTGTTGCTCAGTGGTTGTGCATCGACCTATGAACCAGGAGGTCACAGTTTGATTCCCGGTCAGGGCACATGCCCGGGTTGCGGGCTCATCCACAATGTGGGGTGTGCAGGAGGCAGCTGATTAATGATTCTCCCTCATCAATGTTTCTCTTTCTCCCTCTCCCTTCCTCTCTGAAATCAATAAAAATATATGTTAAAAAAAAAGAAAGAAAATTGGATTATTTGCCTTCTTGGTATCAATTTTTTTAAGTGAAATTCAAATAATGTATATTTAATTATTACCCATTTTAAAGTGCACAATTCAATAGCATTTAGTACTTATACAATATTGTTCAACCAGCACCTACATTTAGTTTCAATATATTTTCATCACTCCAAAATGAAATTCCTTAACCATTAAGCTGTCATTACTCATCCTCCCTCCTCCCAACTTTGGCAACCACCAATCTGCTTTCTGTCTCTATGAATTTACTTGCCTTGGACATCTATAATAATAAAAGGGTAATATGCTAATTAGACCTGATGTCTTCTCAAAGCGTGGGCTGGAGGGAAGCCAGCCTGGGTCCTGGGTGCCTGCCGGTGGCCAAGGAGGGAAGCCGGGTCCCTGGTGCCGGAGGAAGGAAGGCCTAATCTTGCACGAATTTTCGTGCATTGGGCCTCTAGTTTAATATAAATAGAATCATTCAATATACAGCCTTTTGTGTCTGGCCTCTTTCGCTTAGCATAATGTTTCTGAGTTTCATCCATGTTGTAGCATGTTCCTTTTTATAAATGATTATAGTTCCTTTTTATAAATGACTAGAGGCCCGGTGCACAAAAATTTGTGCACTTGAGGGGGAGAGGGGGTTCCTCAGCCCAGCCTGTGCCCTCTCGCAGTCTGTGACCCCTCGGGAGATAATGACCTGCTGGCTTAGGCCCGCTCCCGGGTGGCAGAGGGCAGGCCCAATCCCTAGGTGCAGCCCCTGGCCGGGCTCAGAGCAGGGCCGATTGGGGAGCTGGCGCCGCCCCCTGTCACGCACAGAGCCGGGCCCATCAGGGGGGTTGGGGCTCCGTACCCTGTCACGCACAGAGCAGGGCGGATCAGGGGGTTGGGGTGCCGCCACTGTCACACTCAGGGCAGGGCTGATGGGGAGGTTATGGCTCTACCCCGTCACACACAGAGCAAGGCCCGTGGGGTGTTGGGGGGGGAGTTGGGGCGCCACACCCTGTCACACACAGAGCAGGGCCGATCAGGGGGTTGGGGCACTGCACCCTGTCACACACAGAGCCGCAGGGCGATCAGGGGGTTGGGGAACTCCCCCCTATCAGGCACAGAGCAGGGCTGATCAGGGGGTTGGGGCACCTTCCTCTGTCACGAACAGAGCAGGGCGAATAGGGAGGTTGTAGCCCCACCCCCTGTCACACACAGAGCCGCAGGGCGATCAGGGGGCTTGGTCGCTGCCCCCTGTCACGCTGATCCCGGTGCCGGGAGGCATATTACCCTTTTACTACATAGAACAGAGGCCTGGTGCATGGGTGGGGGCCGGCTGGTTTGCCCTGAAGGGTGTCCTGGATCAGGGTGGGGGTCCCCACTGGGGTGCCTGGCCAGTCTGGGTGAGGGGCTGAGAGCCGTTTTCAGGCTGGCAGGTGACTGAAGCTCTCAACCGCTCCTTTTTTTCTTTCTTTTTTTTTATTCTGGGCCAGCTTTAGCTCTGACGCTTGGCTGCTGAAAGCAGGTTTCTGGCCTTTGTTTACCTTCTGTATTTGATACAATGTTGCGGTCCGGCTGGCTGAAGCCCGGCTGACTAACGCAGGTTTCTGGGGTTTTGTTTAGCTTCTATATTTGCAACATAGTTGCTTAGAGTTGCAGCTGAGAGGCCGGCAAGTCAGGCAGGGAACGTTGGAGTCTGCAGTCACTGGAGCAAGCAAGCCTCCCTGTTCGCTTCAGTGCATGGCTGCCGGCTGCCATCTTGGCTGGCAGTTAATTTGCATATCGCCCTGATTAGCCAATGGGAAGGGTAGCGGATGTACGGCTAATTACCATGTTTCTCTTTTATTAGATAGGATTAGTATTCCATTGTATGCATAGACCGCACTTTGTTTATCCATTCATCTGTTGGTGGGCATTTGGGTGTTTTCCACTGTCAGCACCTGAATAGTGCTGCTGTTCACATTTGTGTCTGAGTATTTATTTGAATATATGTTTTTGACTCCGTTGGGTAGATACTAGGAGTGGAACTGATGAGTCATATGGCAACTCTCTGTTTAACTTTTTGAGGTAGTGCCAGATTGTTTCTCAGAGTGGCTGCACCGTTTTACATTCTTACCAGCAATGTGTGAGGGTTCTGACTTCTCCACATCCTCACCACACTTATTTTCCGTTGTTTTTAAAAAATTTAGTTTTATTATGGCCAACCTAGTGGGTGTGAAGTGAACGTTAGTATTGATTTTTAAGAGGGCTTTGTATATTCTTGATATTAAGTCCTTGGCCAGATATGCATATTGTGAATATTTTCTCTCAGTCTGTGTCTTTTGATAATAGCAGGTTTTAAATTTTTTAATATATTTAAACCTTACAAAGACTCTGCCTATTTTAGGAGAATGAGATTTATTAAAAAATCTCACCCAACTCAACACCAAAAACACACAAATAACCCAATTAAAAATGGGCAAAGGCCTTAGCCTATATAGTTCAGTGGATAGAGCATTGGCCTGCAGACCAAAGGGTCCCGGGTTTGATTCTGGTCAAGGGCACATACCTTGGTTACAGGCTCCTCCCTGGTCTGGGCCCTGGTCCCGGCTCGTGCAGGAGGCAACCAAGTGATGTGTTTCTCTCACATTAATATTTCTCTCTGTCTTTCCCTTTCTCTTCCACTCTCTAAAAATCAATGGAAAAATATCCTTGGGTGAGGATTAACCAAAAATAAAAACTAAAAAAATAGGATAGTGCCTGGTGTTAGTAAGGATGAAGAGAAATGGGCACTTTCCCTCAACCTGGTGAGAATGTAAATTGGTGCAGAATTTCTGGGGGATGCAGGCAGAGGGAACTTCAAGAGGAAGAAACACAAAACCACAAAACCATGGCAATAGTCGAGCACAGGATCCAACTATAACTGAAGGCTCACCCTGGGCGTTTAGTTCTGTAAGCCAGCAGTCCCACTCCTTTACTTTTTGCTAACACACATCCTTATGACAGAATGTGAATGGGGAACACACGTCCTGTTTGCTACCATCTCAACCAAATGCAAACTACCAATGAGTGGCCAGTCCCGGCACCTGCACCTAGGGCTCCCCTGGGAAGGGCTTCTAGTGAAGGGCAGTGGTTTCTGGCAGAGGGTGGACAGGGGCTCTCTAGCTGGGGCAGTGGCACTGCAGGGGGTGGGGGAGTCTGGGCCCCCAGAACTGCAGGATGCCCCCCCCCCGCTTGAGCTACAGGGAGGGTTTATAAGGGTGAGCCAGAGAAATGTGGTTTGGGGAGCTTGTTGTGGTTCTGGGCGGAAGACCTGGGGAACGCCCGTCTTTAACTGTGAGGGACCCACAGGGGCTGGCTTGCGGGGAGCTCATTAGCTTTCCACTCTGAACTTTCGATAATGGAAATGGAAAGAAGAAGGAAAAGGTCCTACTGGGTGCTGCAGTGACTCAGCCCAGTGTCAGTCAACAGTTCTCGGGGGAACAGCTGCAGAGAATGGAATGTCAGCAAACGGCTCCAAGTCCTAGGTGTTGGGTGGGTGCTGGCCGCAGGGGAGGCTGCCTCCGGGCGCTGCTTGCTGTCTGTGCCTCTGGGGCTGGTGTTACTGCCACCACCACAAAAGCATTGCTCCACTCCATCCAACAGGGCTATGAGGTAGGTGGCATTCGCCCATTTGCAAATGCAGAGCTGAGGGTCAGAGAGAAGTGACCGCTAAGGTCCTACGACTAAAAAGTTAACAATAATATGCAATACGATCCCCATAGTATAATGATAATGAATGTCATACAGACTGCTAATGTCATTATATCTTCAGAAAGCATCTATCTATGTTCATCTATGAGGGCCTCCCTTTCATAGGATAGTTTATTGGCTACTAAAGCAGGCACTTTTTTTCTAACTACTTAGCTTATCGGTCCTGCGTCACCCCATGTGGAGGTGGTTTGTCATCTGTATGCAGACCAGCTCTCTAATGCACTAAGTACTCAGTCAGTAGTATTTACTCAGCAAATGAATGGAGATGAAGAAATCAGCTAGCACAGTGGCCAGGGTAGCGACAGGCAGCTTGAGGTGGACCAATAACTTTAAAAAAACAGAAGGGAAGGGATTAAGATGTGCAAATTGGCAGTTATAAAAATAGTCATGGGGCCCGGCAGGTGTGGCTCAGTGGTTGAGCATGGACCTATGAACTAGGAGGTCAGGGATCGATTCCCAGTCAGGGCACATGCCCAGGTTGCGGGCTCAATGTGCAGGAGGCAGCCGATCAATTTTCATCATTGATGTTTCTCTCTCTCTCTCCCTCTCCCTTCCTCTCTCTGAAATCAATTAAAAACATGTTTTAAATGCCAAGCGCACTAGCTGACCAGAGTGGCTCAGTTGGTTGAGCGTCATCCCTTGCACAGAGAGTTCACAGGTTCAATTCCCGGTCAGGGCACATGCTCAGGTTGCGGATCGGGGTGCATAGGGAGGCAACCAATCAATGTCTCTTACACTGATGTTTCTACCTCTCTCTTTGCCTTCCTCTCTCTTAAATCAATAAAAACATATATATTTTTAAATGCCAAGAAACTACAAAGCCTGACTCATATTTAAAAAATGTTTGACCATGCCCAGTAGGTTGTGGGCTCAATCCCCACAGGGATCATGTAGGAGGGAACATGTAGGAGGCAGTCAATCAGTGATTTTCTCTCTCATTGATGTTTCTATTTCTCTCTTTCTCTCCCTTCCTCCCTCTGAAATCAATGAAAATATACATATATTTTAAAAATGTTTGACTCACTATGTAAAATAAAAATTTTCTTAACACCCATTATTGGAACTTAAGTAATTTTGCTACACATTTGTAATTCTAAGAAGAAAATATGAGGGATCAAATGTAAATAATATTATGTTTAGACCCCTAATGTATAAATATAATGGTTAATGTATAAAACGTGGATAATATATATCAACTAGAGGCCCAGTGCACAAAAATTTGTGCACTCAGGGGTGTCCCTCAGCCTGGCCTATGCCCTCTTGCGTCTGGGACCCCTCAGAGGATGTCCACCTGCTGGCTTAGGCCCTCTCCCTGGGGGATTTGGCCCAAGCTGGCAGTCAGACATCCCTCTGGCAGCCCGACAGCCCTCGGGGGATGTCCACTTACCAGCGGGGAGCAGACCTAAGCTGCAGTCGAACATCCTTAGTGCTGCTGTGGAGGCGGGAGAGGCTCCCACCACCACCGCTGTGCTGGCAGCCGTCAGCCTGGCTTGTGGCTGAGCAGAGCTCCTGCTGTGGGAGCGCATTGACCACCAGGGGGCATCTCCTGCATTGAGCATCTTCCCCCTGGTGGTCAGTGTGTGTCATAGTGACCAGTGATTCCCAGTCGCTCTGCTCTTAGGGTCAATTTGCATATTACCCTTTTATTATATAGGATAGAGGCCTGGTGCACAGGTGGGGGCTGGCTGTTTTACCCTGAAGGGTGTCCCGGATCAGGGTGGGGTCCCCACTGGGGTGCCTGGCCAGCCTGGGTGAGGGGCTGATGGCTGTTTGCAGGTTGGCCAAGCCCCCCGGGGATGGAAGCTCCCAGCCTCTCCTTTTTTTCTTTTTTCTTTTTATTCTGGGATTTATTTACCTTCTATAATTGAAACTTTGTAGCCTTGAGTGGAGCTCAGAGCCGCCCAGGGCGGGCAGGAAGGTTGGCTTCCTCCATCGCCAGGGGCAACCCAAGCCTCCTGCTCGCTCCATCTCCGTGGCCACGGGCTGGCTGAAAGCAGGTATCTGGGGTTTATTTATCTTCTATAATTGAAACTTTGTTGCCTTGAGTGGAGCTCAGAGCCAGCCGCGGCAGGCAGGAAGCTTGGCTTCCTCCATCACTGGGGCAACCAAGCCTCCTGCTTGCTCCAGCTCTGTGACTGCCGACCGCCATCTTGGTTGGGTTAATTTGCATATAGTTGCTCTGATTGGCTGGTGGGTGTGGCTTAAGGTGTAGCAAAGATATGGTCAATTTGCATGTTTGTCTTTTATTAGTATAGATATGAGAATATAATATGAATATGGAGATATCTATATGAATTATAACAAACTAATCAATATTGCTAGAGTACACTGAAAATTGCTCTGATATGACAATAAACCTTTAAGTGAATGTATAAGAAATTAGAGTTGCCTCGAGGCAGAAAGAAAAAATAACTATCATTTCCCAAGGGCCTTTGCAGGGGAAGGAGTTCTGTTTGGTGAGCAGCAGGAAACAAAACAAAACACAAAAGTGATGCTTTAAAGATCATTTTGTACATTTGTATGTTTAAACAGCCTGAGTTGTAAGCACACTTTTCTTTTTCTTTTTTTTATTGTTTGTGTTACATATGTCTCCTTTTTCCCCGATTGGGTCTCCCCTCCTCCCTCCCTGCCACTCCCTTCCCCCAGGACAAGCCCCCACCACCCCAGTGTCCGTGTCCATTGGTTATGCTAATATGCATGCATACAAGTCCTTTGATTGATCTCTTACACCCCCCTCCCTTGCCTTCTCTCTGAGGTTGGACAGTCTGCTCAGTGTTTCTTTGTCTCTGGATCTATTTTTGTTCATCAGTTTATGTTGTTCATTATATCCCACATATGAGTGAGATCATGTGATATTTATCTTTCTCCGACTAGCTTATTTTGCTTAACATAATGCTCTCCAGGTCCATCCATGCTGTTGCAAATGGTAAAAGTTCCTTCTTTTTTACAGCAGCATAGTATTCCATTGTGTAGATATACCACAGTTTTTAAAAAATATATATATTTTATTGATTTTTTACGGAGAGGAAGGGAGAGGGACAGAGAGTCAGAAACATTGATGAGAGAGAAACATCGATCAGCCGCCCCCTGCACACTCCCCACCAGGGATGTGCCCGTAACCAAGGCACATGCCCTTGGCCGGAATCAAACCCGGGACCATTCAGTCCGCAGGCCGACGCTCTATCCACTGAGCCACACCGGTCAGGGCTAGATGTACCACAGTTTCTTAATCCATTCATCTGCTGATGGGCATATATGTCCTCTTTCCCCCCATTGACCCCTTCTAGGCCTCCCCAGGCTCCTGGGCCTTCACCACCCTATTGTCTGTGTCCCATGGCTTATGCATATGTGCACACAAGGTCTTTGGTTGATCTCTTCCCACCCACCCACCCTCCCCCACATTCCCTCTGAGATTCCACACTCTGTTCCATGCTTCCATGCTCTTGATCTATTTTGTTCACCAGTTTATTTTGTTCCTTAGAGTCCACATATGAGTGCGATCATGTGATACTTGTCTTTCTCTGACTGACTTATTGCACTTAGCATGATACTCTCCAGGTCCCTCCATGCTGTCTCAAAGGCTAAGAGATTCTTTTTTATAGCTGCATAGTATCCCATGGTATAAATGTACCACAGCTTTTTATCCCCTCATCTACTGATGGGCACTTGGGCTGTTTCCAGACCTTAGCTATTGTAAATTGTGCTGCTATGAACATAGGGGTGCATACATTCTTTCTGTTTGGTGTTTTGGGATTCTTAGGATATATTCCTAGAAGTGGGATCATTGGGTCAAATGGCAGTTCCATATTTAATTTTTTGGGGAAACCCCATACTGTTTCCCATAATGGCTGCACCAGTCTGCATTCCCACCAGCAGTGCACTAGCATAATACTCTCCAGTTCCATCCATGGTGTTGCAAATGGTAAGAATTCCTTCTTTTTTACAGCAGCTTAGTATTCCTTTGGGTAGGTGTATGCCCATTTTTAAAATTGGATTGTTTGTCTTCCCTTTTGTTAAGTTGTATGAGTTTATTATATATTTTGGATATTAATCTTGTATTAGATGGATCATTGCCAAATGTGTTCTTCCATAAAATGGGCTCCCTTTTCATTTTGATGGTTTCTTTTCTTGTGCAGAAGCTTTTTATTTTGATGTAGTCCCATTTGTTTATTTTCTTCTTAGTTTCCTTTGCCCTAGGACAGTGGTCGGCAAACTGTGGCTCACGAGCCACCTGCGGCTCTTTGGCCCCTTGAGTGTGGCTCTTCCTAAGCCTTAGGAGTACCCTAATTAAGTTAATAACAATGTACCTGCCTATATAGTTTAAGTTTAAAAAATTTGGCTCTCAAAAGAAATTTCAATTGTTGTACTGTTGATATTTGGCTCTGTTGACTAATGAGTTTGCCGACCACTGCCCTAGGAGATGTATCCATAAACATATTGCTATGAGAGATGTCTGAGATTTTGCTGCCTAAGGTTTCTTCTAGTATTTTTATGGTTTCCTGACTTACATTTAAGTCTTTTATCCATTTTTTAGTTTATTCTTGTATATGGTGTAAGTTGTGGCCTAGTTTTATTTTTTTTACATACCTGTTCAATTTTCCAAACACCATTTATTGAAGAGACTATCCTTTCTTCATCATATGTTCTTGCCTCTCTTGTCAAATATTAATTGACCATAATGATGTGGGTCAATATCTGGGGTCTCTGTTCTGTTCCATTGATCTATATGCCTGTTCTTGTGCCAGTACCAGGCTGTTTTGATTACAGTGGCTTTGTAATATAACTTAATATCTGGTATTGTGATCCCTCCAACTTTGTTCTTTCTCACAAGATTGCTACATCTATTTGGGGTCTTTTTTGGTTCCATATACATTTTTGGTTCTATATACACTGAGTGGCCAGATTATTATGATCACCTGACGTTTGTAGGCAAATTAGCTGTACACTGCATCGTATGGGACATGGAAGCCGAAGGCCTGTTCGAACACCTTTGCTGTCTGCAGTTACCAAGATAAAACGTCTCCAATTCGCACAGGAACACAAGGATTCGACAGTCGAGCATTGGAAAAAAGTCATGTGGTCCGATGAATCACTTTTCCAGTTGCATCATGCAGATGGCAGAGTGAGAATTTGGCGGAAACATCATGAAAGCATGCACCCCACATGCATGAGTACAACCCTTCAAGCTGGTAGGGGCAGTGTTATGGTTTGGGGCATGTTTTCCTGGCATGATTTGGGCCCTTTAATTCGTGTGGAACAGTGTCTGAATAGCACAACATACCTAAGTATCGTTGCTGATCAAGTTCATCCTATCATGTTGATGGCGTATCCCAATGGAGATGGCTTCTTCCAACAAGACAATGCGCCATGCCATGGTGCTCGTATTGTGCAGAAGTGGTTTCAAGAACATGAGGGAGACTTTACCTTGCTTAGGTGGCCCCCACAGTCACCAGATCTCAATCCAATTGAGCATTTGTGGGACGAAATTAAAAGAGCCATCAGGCAGCTGGTTCCACAACCATCAAATCTCACAGAACTGGACAGTGCTATTCATCAGGCATGGTGTCAGATTCCTCACATCACCTTTCAACATCTCGTGGAGTCAATGCCAAGAAGAATTGCCGCAGTATTGAAGGCAAAAGGTGGCCGTACTGATGGGGTGGTCATAATAATCTGGCCGTTCACGTTCAAATATATCCCACGTTCAAAGGCTGTTAAATCGTGTTGTTTACCCATATCTTCAGAAAAAAATCATTTCTACTGTCATGGTAAATAACCTGCTTCCTTATTTTAATGGTCTGGTCCTCTAGCAACTTCAGTGCGAAATTATAGCTAATTTGCCTACAAACGTCAGGTGGTCATAATAATCTGGCCACTCAGTGTAGTATTTGTTCTAGATCTGTGAAATATGCCGTTGGTATTTTAATAGGGGTTGCATTGAATCTATAGATTGCTTTGGGCGTTATGGACACTTTAATGATATTAATTCTACCAATCCATAAACACAATATATTCTTCTAAAAGGGTGTCCCAAACTTCACGCAAGAAGTAATTTTTATAGAAAACACAGGTTTATAATTAAAAATTGTAAATTTTTTATTGATTCATAAAGTATACAGTATAGGGTTATGTATGGAATAGCATATCGGGTAAAATGGCCTCCACGGCTTTGCTGGCACATACGCATGATCTGGGCGGCCAATTCTGATCACCAAAACGGGAAATTACACCACCAGGAAATGACTCACAGAGTAATTGAATTGTTTCTCGGGCTGTATGGCATGTGGCACCGTCTTGTTGAAACCACATGTTGTCCACATCCATATTTTGCAATTTAGGCACAAAAAACTGGATTATCATGTCTTGATAGCGAGCACCATTAGCTGTTATTGCTTGAGAAGCCGCATTTTCGAAGAAGAATGGTCTGATGTTGCTTCCAGCCCAAAATCCGCACCAAACAGTGACATGTTGTGGATGCATTTGTTTCTCAACAATCACTCGTGGCTTTTCTGAACCCCAAATGCGACAATTTTGTCGATTAATCAAGCCATCAAGATGAAAATGAGCCTCATCGAAATTCAGCCACATTTATGCAAAAACGGTAATGGAAAATTTCAACAAAAGAATGCATATGTGCCAGCAAAGCCATGGAGGCCATTTACCCAATATGCTATTCCATACATAACCCTATACTGTATACTTTATGAATCAATAAAAAATTTACATTTTTAATTATAAACCTGTGTTTTCTATCAAAATTACTTCTTGAGTGAATTTTGGGATACCCTTTACTTGTTTATATCTTCTCTATTTCTTTTTTCAACGTCCTGTAGTTTTCCAAGTATTTTACCTCCTAGGTTAAATTTATTCCCAAGTATCTTAATAGTTTTTGTTGCAATGATAAATGGGATTATTTGTTTAGTTTTTCTTTCTGAGAATTCATTATTGGTGTAAAAAATGCCATCTATTTCTGGGTGTTAATTTTGTATCCTGCTACATTGCTGAATTCGTTTATTTATTTATTTTTTAATTTAATTTTATTTATTTATTTATTTATTTTTTAAAAATATTTTAATAATTTTTATTTCTTAAAGTATTACAAAGAGTATTACATATGTCTCCTTTTTTCCCCCCCTTGACATTCCCCTGGCCCCTACCCCCCGCCCCCCCCCTCCCCCGCCCCGTGTCTTGTGTCCATTGGTTAATCTTATATGCATGCATATAAGTCCTTCAGTTGGTCTCTTAATCCCCCCCCCAACCCTCCCCAGGCTTCCCACTGTAGTTTAACATTCTGTTCAATGTTGCTCTGCTTCTGTATCTACCCCTGTTCATCAGTCCATACTGGTCCCCTTTATTTGTCCCAACCTCACTGGAGTAGTCTCAACCTCACCAGGGCCGTCTGAGCCTCACCAGGGCCGTTTCAACCTCACCGGGGCCGTCCCTCCCTCACGGGGGCCGTTTCAACCTCACCGGGGTTGTCCCTACCACACCGGGGCCGTTTCTACCTGACCGGGGTTGTCCCTACCAGACCCGGGTCATCCCTACCTCACGGGGGCTGTTTCAACCTCACCGGGGTCGTTCCTACCTCATGGGGGCTGTTTCAACCTTACCGGGGCCGTCCCGACCTCACCAGGGCCGTTTCAACCTCACCGGGATTGTCCCTACCACACCGGGGCCGTTTCAACCTGACCGAGGTTGTCCCTACCACACCGGGGCCGTTTCGACCTGACCGGGGCCGTCCCTACCTCACGGGGACCGTTTCAACCTCACCGGGGTCGTCCCTACCACACCGGGGCCGTTTCAACCTCACCGGGGTTGTCCCTACCACACCGGGGCTGTTTCAACCTGACCGGGGTTGTCCCTACCACACCGGGGCCGATTCAACCTGACCGGGGTTGTCCCTACCACACGGGGGCCGTTTCGACCTGACTGGGGTCGTCCCTACCTCACGGGGGCCGTTTCAACCTCACCGGGGCCGTCCCTACCTCACGGGGACCGTTTCAACCTCACCGGGGTTGTCCCTACCACACGGGGGCCGTTTCGACCTGACTGGGGTCGTCCCTACCTCACGGGGGCCGTTTCAACCTCACCGGGGCCGTCCCTACCTCACGGGGACCGTTTCAACCTCACCGGGGTCGTCCCTACCACACCGGGGCCGTTTCAACCTCACCGGGGTTGTCCCTACCACACCGGGGCCGATTCAACCTGACCGGGGTTGTCCCTACCTCACGGGGGCCGTTTCAACCTCACCGGGGTCGTCCCTACCTCACGGGGGCCGTTTCGACCTGACTGGGGTTGTCCCTACCTCACGGGGGCCGTTTCAACCTCACCGGGGTCGTCCCTACCACACCGGGGCCGTTTCAACCTCACCGGGGCCGTCCCTACCTCACGGGGACCGTTTCAACCTCACCGGGGTCGTCCCTACCACACCGGGGCCGTTTCAACCTCACCGGGGTTGTCCCTACCACACCGGGGCCGATTCAACCTGACCGGGGTTGTCCCTACCACACCGGGGCCGATTCAACCTGACCGGGGTTGTCCCTACCTCACGGGGGCCGTTTCAACCTCACCGGGGTCGTCCCTACCACACCGGGGCCGTTTCGACCTGACTGGGGTCGTCCCTACCTCACGGGGGCCTGAATTCGTTTATTAAATCTACTAGTTTTCTGGTGAAATCTTTAGGGTTTTCTATGTACAATATCATGTCATCTGCGAATAATGAGAGTTTTACTTCCTCCTTTCCAATTTGGATGCCTTTTATTTCTTCTTCTTGTCTGATTGCTGTGGCTAGGACTTCCAGTACTATGTTGGATAAGAGTGGTGGAAGCAGACATCCCTGTCTTGTTCTTAGGGGAAATGGTTTTAGTTTTTTCCCATTGAATATGATGTTGGCTGGAGGTATGTCATATATGACTTTTATTACGTTGAGGTATGATCCCTCTATTCCCACTTTGCTGAGCGTTTTTATAAAAAACTGGTGTTGGATTTTGTCAAATGCTTTTTCTGCATCTATTGATATGATCATGTGATTTTTGTCTTTCAATTTGTTTATGTCATTTGGGAATTGTACCAGCCTTGCAACACTGGAATAAATCCCTCTTGGCCATGGTGTATGATCTTTTTTGATAATATTGCTGGATGTGATGTGCTAATATTTTGTTGAGGATTTTAGCATCTATGTTCATCAGGGATATTGGCTTGTAATTCTCTTTCTTTGTAGTCTTTATCTGGTTGTGGAATTAGGATAATGCTGGCCACATAAAAAGAGGTTGGGCCCAGCCATTGTGGCTCAGTGGTTGAGCATCGACTTATGAACCAGGAGGTCACGGTTCAATTCCCATTCAGGGCACATGCCCAGGTTCAGGCTCGATCCCCAGTGCAAGAGGCAGCCAATCAATGATTTTTCTCTCATCATTGAGGTATCTCTCTCTCCCTCTCCCTTCCTTTCTGAAATATATTTAAAAATATATTTTTTAAAACAGATGTTGTAAGTGTTCCTTCTTCTTGGATTTTTAAAAAATACTTTGAGGAGGATAGGTGTTATTTCTTCTTTTAATGTTTGGAAAAACTCCCCGGTGAAGCTGTCCAGACCAGGGCTTTTGTTTGCTGGGAGTTTTTTGATTACTGCTTCTATTTATTTCATCAGTTGTTGTTGGCCTATTCAGGTTTTCTGATTCTCCCTGCTTCGGTTTGGAAGATTGTATTTTTCTAGGAATTTGTCCATTTCATCCACATTGTCCAGCATGTTGGCATATAATTGTTCATAGTATTTTCTTACAAAACTTTGTATTTCTGTGGTGTCAGTGGTTACTTCTCCACTTTCTTTTCAGATTTTATTTATTTGGGTCCTCTCACTTTGTTTCTTGATGAGTCTGGCTAATGGTTTATTAATTTTGTTTATCCTTTCAAAGAACCAGGTCTTGGTTTCATTGATTTTTTTTTGTATTGGTTTTTTTTTTAGTCTCTATGTTATTTATTTCTGCTCTAATCTTTATTATTTCCTTCTTTCTACTTACTCTGGGCATTCCTTGTTGTTCTC
This sequence comes from Myotis yumanensis, assembly GCF_028538775.1. Classification (NCBI taxonomy): domain Eukaryota; kingdom Metazoa; phylum Chordata; class Mammalia; order Chiroptera; family Vespertilionidae; genus Myotis; species Myotis yumanensis. The sequence goes on from NW_027223767.1 coordinate 2,155,928, forward strand.
TTTCAAGTTCTTTAAGTTGTAGGGTTAAATAGTTTATTGCTGATTTTTCTTGTTTTTTTGAGGTAGGCCTGCTATGACCTTCCCTCTCAGGATTTCTTTTGCTGTGTCCCTGAGATTTTGGGTTGTTGTGTGTTCATTTTAATTTGTTTCCAGGAAGTCTTTTATTTCCATCTTGATTTCATTGGTAACCCATTCATTGTTTAATAACACGCTATTTAGCCTCCATGTTTTTGGGTGTTTTTACTGTAGTTGATTTCTAATTTCATTCCACCATAATCTGAGAAGATGCTTGATATGATTTCAATCTTCTTGAACTTGTAGAGACTTGTTTTGTGTCCTAACACGTGGTCTATCTTTGAGAATGAACCATGTGCCCTGGAGAAGAATGTATATTCTGCAGCTTTGGGGTGAAATGTTCTATAAATGTCAATTAAATCTATCTGATCCAGTGTGTCATTTAGAGTCATTATTTCCTTGTTAATTTTTGTCTGGAAGATCTATGCAGTGAAGTCAGTGAGGTGTTAAAGTCCCTTAGTATGATTATATTGTTGTTGATCTCTTCCTTCAAGTCCTCCAGAAGTTTTTTTAAATATGTTTAGGTGCTCCCACATTGGTTGCTTATATGTTTATCAGTGTTATATCCTCTTATTGGATTGATCCTCTTAGTAGGATGTAGTGACTTTTATTGTCTCTTGTGATGGTCTTCATTTTGAAGTCTATTTTGTCAGATATGAGTATTGCTATCCCAGCTTATTTTTCCATTTCTATTTGCCAGGGAAAAATTATCTATCCCTTCACTGTCCTCCTGGGTGAGTCTTTTGTTCTGAGGCAGGTCTCTTGTAGACAGCATGTATTTGGGTCATATTTTCATATCCATTAGCTACCCTATGTCTTTTGATGGGAGCATTTGATCCATTTAAATTTAAGGTTATTATTGATAGGTACTTATTCATTTTAATTCTTTATGCCTATATTTCTCTCTCTATATATTTCTTCTTCTCGTTACAGCAGTCTCCTTAACATTTTTTGCAGTGCTGATTTGGTGGTGATAAACCCCTTTAGACTTTTTTTTTTTTTAAACAGGGAAGTTCTTTATTTCACCAACTATTTTAAATGATAGCCTTGCTGGATATAGTAATCTTGATTTCAGATCCTTGCTTTTCATTACCTTGAATACTTCATGCCATTTCCTTCTGACATGTTGAGTTTCTGATGAGAAATCAGCTGACAGCCTTATAGGGGAGCTCCTTTGTCGGCAACAAATTGCTTTTCTCTTGCTGCCTGTAAGATTCTCTCTTTGTCTTTAATTTTTGGCATTTTAATTATGATGTGTCTGGGTGTGGGCCTGTTTGGGTTCTTCTTGCTTGGGACTCTGTGTACCTCCTGAACTTGTGTGACTTTTTTCTTCACCAGGGAAGTTTTCTGCTGTTATTTCTTCAAGCATGTTTTCTATCCCTTGTTTACTTTCTTCCCCTTCTGGAAATCCTCTGTTGCAAATATTGTTACTTTCTATGTTGTCCCACAGCTCCCTTAAACTGTCCTCCTGTTTTTTCTTTTTTTTTTCTTTCTGGTTCTCTGATTGAGTGATTTTTTTCTACCCTGTCTTCTAATTCACTGATGCAATCCTCAGCTTCCCCTAATCTGCTGTGTAGCTGTGTATTCCTTCCAATGTGTTCTTTATTAATGCTATGTTATTCTTTATTTCCAGCTGGTCTTTTTTCACAGTTACTGTATCTTTTCTCATGCTGTTGCGTATCCTTACCATCATTATTTTGAACTCTATATCTGATAAATTTCTTTTTGTTTATTGTCTAAAGTTTTACATATGTCTCCTTTTTCCCCAATTGACACCCCCCCACCCCAGCCATTCCTACCCCCTGATAAATTTCTTATCTCTATTTCATTTAGCTCTTCTTCTAGAGAATTGTCTTGTTCTTTCATTTTCTCCCCATTTCAGCTGCCTGTTTGGGTTTGTGTCTGTGTATTAGGTTGATCTGCTACGACTCCCAATCTCTAGTGCAGGACAATGTCAGATGATGTTTGTGACAGTCCCTTAGTACCTTGTTTGCAGCTATCAGCAAGCACAGCTTGTGGCTTCCTCTGCTGGGGTCAGGAGCCTTTGGAAAGGACCAAGATGTGCACCAAGGTCTGCTTTTCCTAGCCTTGGGCCCAGAATTAAATCAGGCAAAGACTCAAAGCCTCCAGAGACCTGCCCCTGTCTGTAGTCTGGTTGTTATTCAGTCTTGAATAGTCTCAGGCTATTATCCACAGGGTGGGGCGAGAGGTTTTCCAACGGGATGAGGCAGTTGCTTCTCCCTTCAGGCCGATTGTTATTCTCAGTCTCTTAATGGGCTTCAGAAACTGCAGAGGGTGTGGCAAGGGGTTTTCCAATAAGGTGGGGCTATTGCTTCTCTTCCAGGCAAAAGCTGCCTGGATGGTAAAGGTCTGTTGGAGAAAGCTGTCCTCTGCCGTGTGAGGGCATGACTCAGCACAGGAAACTGGGGTGTTTGCCTTATGAGATCTCATCCCAAAGTCCCCAACCCTGGCTTCTGCTGACACTGCTCCAGTCCACTCTGCCTTCTCTTGCCAGAGCCCAAGGTGAGTGGCTGTGATAACTGGAACAGGGAGCCAAGTTTGTTTTCACCCCTGGGTCATGTCTTGCATGCCAAAGAATGAGCTCTGTGGACCAGAAGATTTAAGGCAAAGTGTGGAAAATTTATTACAAGCAGATTCAGACTCTCCACATGGGGAGGAGGGCGCAATAATGGGCTGCCCATAAAGACATGTACTCTAGGGGTGTATATTTGCTGCAAGCCTGCTCTATATCTACCTGTGTTGCCACCTGATTGACTCCCTCATTGTTCTTGCCTAGCAATGGACCTGAACTTGGTTCCTATGCATCAGTACACCTTGTTGCTGCAGGCTCTTCCTTGGTTTCCCATGCCTCCTGCTCTGTGTCCAAAAACATCCTATTATTTCAACATGGTTGGGTTCTGTGATTAGGCTTGCTCAAACTGTCATGTCTGCCCCCATCTATGTTCCACCTGCCTTTGTTTCCCACTGGACCCCTGCCCTGTATACCTGAGTTTCAAGCTAACTTTTCTCAGCTGCACACGCAATTTTGTGCATTGGCTCTTTAAGAGGGTGCCTGTATTTCCAGCCGTCTCTCCTTGGCTGACAGCAACCCTGCTGCTTTTCACAGCCAGATGTTGTGTGGGCACCTTTCTCAGTTCTGGTCATCTGGGCTGGGAGACCAGCTTGGGGTTTAGACCCCAGAGTTCTGAGTGGGAGCACCTTACAGCTGAGATATTCCTCCAGAACTTCATCTACTGTCTGTGGGAGAGCAGCCAGCCCTCTTGTACCTCTGCACTTCCTGTCAGTCTCTATGTGGTCTCCATTTTCCTTCCTTGGTGATCAGGTTTCTCTCCAGCTAGTCTTTAGTTGATTTTTCAGGATGGTTTTTCTATATTTTAGTTGTAATTCCAATTTGGTCCTGGGAGCATGTCTGTGTAGCATCCACTTACTCCACTGTCATTTTCTGATTTCTAAACACTCTTTTAAAAAAACATATTTTTTATTGATTTCAGAGAAGAAGGGAGAGAGAGAGAGAGAGAGAGACAGAGAGAAACATCAATGATGAGAGAGAATCATTGATTGGCTGCCTCCTGCACGGCCCCACACTAGGGATCGAGCCTGCAACCCAGGCATATGCCCTGACAGGGAATCGAACTGTGACCTCCTGGTTCATAGGTTAATGCTCGACTGCTGAGCTACACAGGCCGGGCTGGTTTCTAAACACTGTTGATAAAAATGTTCCTCAACCAATGTACTTCAAGGTTCAAAAGCTATTTCAAGATGTTTAGCTCTGGCTGGGTAACTCAGTTGGTTAGAGTGTTGTCCTGATACACCAAGATTTTGGGTTAGATCCCCAGTCAGAGCACATACAAGAATCAACCAATAAATGTAAAAATAGGTGGAACAATGTTTCTCTCTCTCTCTCTCTCTCTCTCTCTCTCTCTTCTCTCTCTCCCCCCCTCATTAAAATAAATGAAAAAAAATTTTAAAGATGTTTAATAATAAAATGGCATTTTATTCATGCTCTTTTAAAACTGTTTAATAGGAAAAAAAATCTGTTTACTTCTGTTTGGCCAACTACAAATTTCATTGTTACCTACTAATTAAAGAAAAATTTACACTATGCAGGTAAAAGCCTGGGAAAAATTGACCATCCACTGGCCATGTTAAAAAATGGATAGTGCCTGGTATTGGTAAGGATGCAGAGAAATGGGCACTCTCCCCTGTCTGGTGAGAATGTAAATTGGGGCAAAATTTCTGGGGGACACAATTTTAAAAGGGCATACCCTTTTACTTCTAGGACTTTAATGTGAGAAAATACTTGAGTAAAATGCAAAGACAGGTTGTGTAGATTAGTAAAAAGTGTTCAGAATTAGAGATTGGTTAAAAATTTCATAATAAGTGTAGCTAATAGAAAGTGGTTGGTAACTGTGTACTGGTAATAATGAGAGAGAATCATTGATTGGCTGCCTCCTGCATGGCCCCACACTAGGGATCACCTGGTCATCATGACAACTCTATGAGGTAGCTGCTGTGACCATGTCCATGAGGAAGCAGGGGTGAGGAGGAAAAAGAATTTGCTTAAGGTCACATGTCTGGTGAGGAAAGGAGGAGAAATTTGGACACAGGCTGTCTGGTTCCTAAGTCTGCAGTGTTTAGTCCATGGCACAATGGCAATGCCAATGACGTTGACTTAAGTTCATTAATATGGAACTATGTCTGAAATAATGAAGTATAAAAGGAGGTTAAGCCCTGGCCAGTTTTCTCAGTGGTTAGAGCGTCGGCCCACAAACCAAGGGTTGCATGTTAGATTCCCGGTCATGGGCATGTGTCTTGGTTGTAGGTTTGAACCCCATCCTGGTTGGGATGCATGCCAGTCAATGAGTCTCTCTCATATCCATGTTTCTCTCTTTCTCTCCCTTTCCTTCCTCCCTCTCTGAAAAAGCAATGGAAAATATATCTTCGGGTGAGGATTAAAAAAAAAAAGGGAGGTTAAAAAATGTCAAGAGTGGTTATCTCTCCATGGTGAGATAATGGCAAATATCTTTTGAATTTTTTCTTTAATTTTTTACAACATATAAATATTAATAATCACAAAAGACAATGAAGCTCTTTTAATTTTGAGGGAAGTAGAAAAAGGATAAAATCCAGATGATGAAGGAAAGGACTCAGTGATAGAACCTTCCAAGGTCCCCTTGACTAGTGACCAGGCCTCTGGCCTCTGTAGCCTCCCACGGCCAGACCAGCTGCCATCCTCCCCCACTTGGGGAAAACCAAATCCTTGTTTATTCATTCTTGATGGCCAGACACATGAGAGCGGAGAGCAGCTACAAAACACGTTCTCTAGCCGTAGCCAGTTTGCCTCAGTGGATAGAGAGTTGGCCTGCGGACTGAAGGGTCTTAGGTTTGATTCCCTGTCAAAGGGCATGTGCCTCAGCTGCAGGCTGGATCCACGGCCTTGGTTGGGACATGTGTGGCAGGCAACCAATCAATGTGTCTCTCTCACATCGATGTTTCTCTCTCTCTTTCTCTTCCCCTCCCTTTTACTCTCTCTAAAAATCAATGAGCCCCAGCTGGTTTGGCTCAGTGGATAGAGTGTCGGCCTGCAGACTGAATGATCCCAGGTTCAATTCTAGTCAAGGGCATATGTCTGGTTTGTGGATTCGATCCCCAGTGTGGGGTGTGCAGGAGGCAGCCGGTCAATGATTCTCTTTCATCACTGATGTTTCTATCTCTCTCTCCCTCTCCCTTCCTCTCTGAAATCAATAAAAATATATTTCAAAAAATATCAATGAAAAAAACATCCCTGGGTGAGGACTAACAAAACAAAACAAAGCAAAGCAAACCCCCAGCTTCCTCTGGTGCGCTCTCACTCATGGGCTCCGCAGAGAGCTTCCTGCCCACCCTAAACTCCCGTATGGCTGCTAATCGCGGTGCCCTTTTTGGGTGAAAGGATCTGTGCCTGGTCATTTCCGCAATGAGGAGACAGAATTCAGACCCCGGTCTCTGTGACTGACAGTCAAGTCCCTGCATTTTCATTTCAACAATCATTTGAAGGAAAAGTCTGTGTTTTTGGTTCTACCCTGCTGAAAAACTTCTATAAAACATTAGCAAAGATTCTTTTCCTTCCTTTAAAAAAATGTTAAAGGGAATGTCTTAGGCCTGGGCATCATGATTTCATATTTTATGTGCAGCAGTTTGGTTCTTGCATATGGTCAATGGTGCAGGCAAGCTCAGCACTGCCATAAAATGCAGACTCTGTAAACCTGCAAATGGGCAAGGGATTATCAAGCCAATGGACTAACCACTGCATTGAAGTGGAACTAACCACAGGCCTCAAATCCTGGTTCTGCTCCTGTATTGCTTATTATACGTAATTATGTAACAAGAAATCTCCATACTTAGTGTCTTAAAACAAAAATTTATTATTATCTCTCAAAGAAGAAAGCACATTGAGACTGGTAAGAGGGGCAGAGGCATGGAATGGCTGGGTAGACACCCACATGTGGCGTTTTTGTTAATTGGGAGTGATATCTCGGCTGTGGAGGCCTCCTGTGAGGAACAAGGGGTCTCAGCCCCACACCAGCCCCCCAGCCCAGGGTTCCAGAGCTGGGAAGAGAAGTCCCCATAACTTCAGGCTGAAAAAAACCAGTAGGGAATGTGGCTGAGTGACACAAAGGCTGCTGGAGACCAAGGCAGTTTCTCTTAAAGGACTGGCACACGGACTTACTGGGACACCATCCCTCAGGGCTCCCGTGCAGGAGCAGCAGCAAGGGAGGGAATCCAGGGACATATGGGGAGGAACTGGATTGTTTGGCATCAGAGCAAGAATTCGGGGGTGGCTTTCTCCTAGACAGGGGTGCTCACAGGAATCATTGTTCTGTGCTGAGACCTCCCTTGTGGCAGAACTGACTGGCAGCCACAGCCTGGCTCACACTGTTTGCTCCACCCTAGTGATTCCCTGAGACCCTGCCCCATCCAATTTGCAGCCCCAACCCAAGCTGTTTGCAGCAGCTTTTCCATATGAATGGCCTGTCCTGGCTCAGGCTGCAGACTTTGCTAAAATCTCTCAACCAAGCAGCAGCTGTTGTCAGCATGACCTAAACCTATCAATAAGAGGCCCAAGACCCAACACTAACACTAACCTACCTTGCTTCACAACTTGGCCTCCCCTGGTCATTTCTAAGCCCAATACAAGTAACAGCCTCTTGTCAGGTGACCCCAGAGTCAGCGTACCTGGTGGACAGCTTCAGACCACAGCAGATTACAACTCTACATGTCCACAAGCAACACACTCAAGAGGCAGACTTGGTGAGCTCCAAAGCCCCACTGAACCAAGTCCTGCTCCATAGGGGTGTTTCCAGCACAGCAGCTCTCCCACTGTAGTCACAACTGGTCCTCATAGCCAATTGGCCTGCAGATCAATTTCTCCCAGTGACGCCAACAGCAATCAAGGCTCAACCATAACAAGACCCATCCCACATAGGGATGCACCAAGAGTGCCCAGCTCAGATGACTGGGGAGGCTGAACTACAGGGTCCTACAGGGTACCTACTACACAAGGCCACTCTACCAAGTCCAGGAGACACAGCAGCTCTACCTAATACATAGAAACAAACACAGGGAAGCAGCCAAAATTCAGAGACAAAGAAACATACTACAAATGAAGAACATAAGAAATCTCCAGAAAACACACACACACACACACACCACTAAATGAAATGGAAAAAAGCAAACTACTAAATACAGAGTTCAAAATAGTGGTTATAAGGTTGCTCAAGGATTTTAGTGAGAGCTTCAAGGCATTTAGTGAGACTTTCAAGGGTCTTGGTGAGAATTTCAAGGAACATAGTGAGAACATCAACAACCTAAAAAAGGACCAGTCAGAAATTAAGCATGCACTAACTGAAATAAAGAACAATTTATAGGGATTCAATAGTAGAGTAGAGGATTCCAAAATTAAAGTCAATGATTTGGAACATGAGGAGGCAAAAAACACCCAATCAGAAGAGCAAAAATTTTTTTAAAATTAAAAAATATGTAGATAGTGTAAGGAGTCTCTGGGACAACTTCAGGTGTACCAACATTCACATTATGGGCATGCCAGAAGGAGAAGAGAGAGAGAATGATATTGAAAACCTTTTTGAAGAAATAATGACAGAAAACTTCCCGTATCTGGAGAAAGAAATACTTACAAGTCCAGGAAGCACAGAGAGTCCCAAACAAGAAGAATCCAAAGAGCCCCACACCAAGACACATCATAATTAAAATGCCAAGGGTTAAAGACAGAGAATCTTAAAAGCAGCAAGAGTAAAGCAATTAGTTGCCTACAAGGGAGCACCCATATGACTGTCAGCAGATTTCTCAACAGAAACTTTGCAGGCCAGAAGGGAGTGGCAAGAAAAGCAAGGACCTGCAAGACAAGAAAATGCTAAAGGAGTTCATTACCACCAAACCAGTATTGTATGAAATGTTGAAGGAGATTCTTTAAGAAGAGCAAGAAGGCCAAAACCAGTTTGGCTCAGTGGATAGAGCATCGGCCTGTGGATTGAAAGGTCCCAGGTTAGATTCTGGTCAAGGGCATGTACCTTGGTTGTGGGCACATCCCTAGTAGGGGATGTGCAGGAGGCAGCTGATCGATGTTTCTCTCTCATTGATGTTTCTAACTCTCTATCTCTCTCCCTTCCTCTCTGTAAAAAATCAATAAAATATATTTTAAAAAAAAGAAAAAGAAGAAGAGCAAGAAGAAGCCCAACCAGCATTGCTCAGTGGTTGAGCTGCAACTTATGAATCAGGAAGTCAAGGTTTGATGACTCCTGGTCAGGACACATGCCTGGGTTGCAGACAGCCGATCAATGATTCTCTTTGATCATTGATGTTTCTATCTCTCTCTCCCTCTACCTTTCTCTCTGAAATCAATAAAAATATATTTTTTAAAAAGAAGAGGAAGAAGAAGAAGAAAAGAAAAAAGAAAAAATATGAACAATAGCCCTGGCCAGTTTGGCTGTGTATAGAGTGTCGGCCTGTGGACTGAAAGGTCTTGGGTTTGATTCTGGTCAAGGGCATATGTCCAAGTTGTGCGCTCAATCCCTAGAAGAGGACATGCAGGAGGAAGCCAGTCAATGATTCTCTCTCATCACTGATGTTTCTGTCTCTCTCTCTTCCTCTTCCTTCCTCTCTGAAATCAATAAAAATGTATTTTTAAAAATATGAACAATAAAATGGCAATAAATACACAAAAAGATCAACAATTGAATCTAAAATCCAAAATAAAGAACAAGGAATCTAATGAACAAAATAAACTGATGAATAAAATAGTAGCAGAGGCATGGAAACATGGAACAGACTGACGAATCTCAGAGGGAAGGGGTGTGGGAAGAGATTATTAATCAAAGGACTTATATGCATTTATGCATTACCTATGGACACAGATAATAGGGTGGTGAAGACCTGGGGTGGGGCAGAAACTGGGTGAAGCAGGGCAATGCGGGGACAAACGGGGACATTTGTAATACTCTCAATAATAAAGATTTTTTAAAAACAAAAAAACCCATCAATGAGAGAGAATCATTGATCGGCTGCCTCCTGCACAGACCCTACTGAGGATCGAACCGGCAACCTGGGGATATGCCCTGACTGGGAATTGAACTAGCAATTTTTGGTGCACAAGGTGATGCCTAACCAACTGAGCCACACTGGCTAGGGCACAAATGCTCGTAATGGCATCTAGAATGGTGAATCCTTTCCAAAAGGTTTTCAATTTACTTTGCCCAGATCCATCAGAGGAATAACTGTCTAGGGTAGTGATAGACAGCCTTACAATATGTAGTTATTTTAAGAAATACATTTTAATTTATTTTATAGAGAGGGAAACAGAGAGGGAGAGAGGGAACATGAATGTGAGAGAGAGACATTGATCAGCTTCCTCCTGCACACCTCCCATTGGGGATTGAGCCTGAAACCCAGGCATGTGCCCTGATTGGGAATTGAACTGGTGACCTTTTGGTGCACAGGATGATGCTCATCCAACTGAGCCACACTGGCAAGGGCATGGAATATATTTCTTATTTTTTCTTTGTTAATCCATGATGTGAATGTGATATGCTTAAAGTTGACCCAGAGGCTCCTTACAGTATCTTCATATTTTTGGATTCTTTTTGCTCTTCTGATTGGGTGTTTTTCACTTCCTTATGTTCCAAATTCTTTAAAAAAATACATTTTATTGATTTCTTACAGAGAGGAAGGGAGAGGGATAGAGAATTAGAAACATCGATGAGAGAGAAACATCGATCAGCTGCCTCCTGCACACCCCCTACTGGGGATGTGCCCACATCCAAGGTACATGCCCTTGACCAGAATCGAACCTGGGACCCCTCAGTCTGTAGGCCGACGCTCTATCCACTGAGCCAAACCGGTCAGGGCATATGTTCCAAATTCTTGACTTGATTCTCAGCGTCCTTTACTCCACTGTTGATCCTCTGTAAATTATTCTTTATTTCAGTGAGTGTATGCCATACTTCTGACAGGTCCTTTTTTATGTTGTTGATGTTCTCACTACATTCCTTGAAATTCTCACTAAGTTCCTTGAAGTTCTCATTAAGTTTCTTGAGCATCCTTATAGCTATTGTTTTGAACTCTGTGTCTGGTAGTTTTCTTACTTCCTTTTTGTTTAGTTTTGGGGCTTTTTTTCCTGGCGATTTCTGCTGTTCTTTCATTTGTGACATGTTTCTTTGTCTCTGCTTTTTGGCTACTTCCCTGTTTTGTTTCCGTGTAGAATTGCTATGTCTCCTAGACTTGGTAGAGTGGCCTTGTGTAGTAGGTGTCCTATAGGGCACGTGACTCAGCCTCCCCAGTCACTTGAGCTGGGGCACTCCAGGTGTGCCCCTGTGTGATCTATGTGCACAGTCTTGTTGTAGTTGAGCCTTGATTTATGTTGGCATCACTGGGAGGGATTGACCCCCAGGCCAATTCGTTGCGAAGATTGGCTGTGACTACAGCTGAAGAGCTTCTGTGCAGCAGCGGACCCTATGGAGCAGGATTTGCTTAAAGTGAGGCTTTAGTGCTCACTGAATCTGCCCTTGAATGTGTCACTTATGGAGATGGTAGGGTTATAATCTGGCATGGTTGAATTTGACCACCAGGTCCACTGGCTCTGGAGCCTCCTGGGAGGTGCAAAGTCAGCCTCTGCCAGTGCCCTGCTTGGGGTCACCCAGCATGAGCTACAAAACAATCTGAAGATAGATGCTGCTTGTGTTGAGCTTGGAGGTGCCCAGGAAAGGCCAAGCTGTGAACCAGGGCGGGCTGCCACTAGTGCCAGGCCTAGGACCACTGAGTGAGAGGTAAGGGGCACACTGATGCCAGCTGCTGCTTGTTTGAGAGATTTTTGGAAAGTCCAAAGCATGAGGCAAGAGAGGCCAGTTGTATGGAAAAGCCACTGGAAATGGCTTGGATAAGCCTACAAGTAGGGAGGGGTGGAGTCTCAGGGAATCACCAGGGTCGGGCAAAAAGTGTGAGCCAGGTTGATAGAGATTAAGATATGGCATAGCCTGTCAGCTCTGTGGCAGGGAGGGCTCAGCAAAGGAACACTGGACTCTGCCTGCACTTCTGTCTGGGAATAAGCTCCCTGTCCAGCTCTTGCCCTGATTCTAGACAAATTAGTTCTTCCCTGAATGTCCCAGGTTCCTATCAAGTTATTGCCCCAACACTGGAGCTCAGAGGGAGTGAGTCAAAGTAAGTTCATGTCAGGGCCCTTTAAGAGGAACTGCCTGGGACTCCTGTAGTTTTCATATCACTCAGCCACAATCCCCACTGGTTTTTACAGTCAGAAATTGTGGGGACTTCTTTTCCCAGCATTAGAACTCTGGGCTTGGGGCCTGGTATGGTACAGGGCCCCTTGTTCCTCAGGGAAACCTCCAAAACCAAGATATCCCTCCTGATTTTCAACCACCACATGTGGGTGTGGGACTAGCTCATTCCGTAATTCCACCCTGCACCTCTGCCCCTCCTACTAGTCTTGATATGCTTCTTTAATTCCCTAGTTGTAGGACTTCTGTTCAGCTAGATTTCAGGTGATTCTGAATAATGGTTGTTCTGTATTTTAGTTGTATATTTTGATGTGGTTGTGGGAGGTGGCAAGTGCCACATTTACCTATACTGCCATCTTGCTATTTCTTGAGCAGTAATATTTTGAAAGGAGTCTTTTCTTCTGAGTAGTACGTCTCAACAGTGAACTTAAAGTATTCAGTCAACTATGTTGTAAACAGATGTGCTGTCATACAGGCTTTGTTGTTGTGTTTATAGAGCACAGACAGAGTAGATTTAGTATAATTCTTAAGGGCCCTAGGATTTTTGGCATGGAAAATGAGCATTGGCTTCAACTTAAAATCACCAGCTGCATTAGCCCCTAACAAGAGAGTCAGCTTGTCCTTTGAAGCCAGGCATTGACTTCTCTTAAATTATGAATGTTCTAGATGGCATTTATTCCAATATAAGGCTTCTTGGTCTATATTGAAATATGTTGTTTATTGTAGCCACCTTCATTAATCATCTGAGCTAGATCTTCTGGATAACTTGCCACATCTTCTACATCAGCACTGGCTGCTTCACCTTGCACTTCTATGTTATGGAGATGCCTTCTTTCCTTAAGCCTCATGAACCAACTTTTATAGCTTCCAACTTACTTCTGCAGCTTCTTCACTTCTCTCAGCCTTCATAGAATTGAAGAAAGTTAAAACCTCACTCTGGATTAGACTTTGGCTTCAGGGAATGTTGTGGCTAGTTTGCTTTTCTATCCAGACTACCAAAACTTTCAATAGGCTGTTTTGTTTTCATATCATTAATGTGTCACTAGAGTAGCACTTTTAATTTTCTTCAAGAACTTTTCCTTTGCATTTACAGCTTGGTTAACTGTTTGGCACAAGAGGCCAAGTTTTCCTATGTTGGCTTTCAACAAGCCTTCGTCATTCAGTTAATTATTTTGAGCTTTTGATTTAAAGTTAGAGATGCGTCATTCTTCTTTCACTTGTATACTTAGACACCACTGTAGGCCTAATAATTGGCCTAATTTCAATATTGTTGTGTCTCAGAGAGTAGGGAGGCGCAAGGAGAGGAAGAGAGATGGGAAAATACTGATCCGTGGAGCAGTCAGAATACACACATTTATTGTTTAAGTTTGCTGTCTTATAGGGGCATGGTGCATGGTGTCCCCAAACAATTACAATAGTAATATCAAAGGTCACTGATCACAGATCACTATATCAAAAACAATAATGATGAAAACACTTGAATTTGCAAGAATTACCATAATGTGACACAGAGACACAAAATGAGCAAAAGGTGTTGGAAAAATGGCACCAATAGACCTGACCATGCAATATTGCTACAAACCTAAAAAAAAAAAAAAAAGCAACATAAAATGAATATTTCTGTGCTACTGCCCACCTTCTTTTCACCCAGGTGGGTAATTCTGAGGTCACTCATTTTACAGACATTTATTGAGTACTAGAGGCCCGGTGCACGAATTCGTGTACATTGAAAGGAAATTAATTAGAAGAAATATTTTTATATTGCTATTTGCCCTTTCTCTATAGAAGTGTCAACCAAATTGACGATAATAATGACAGATGGAAACACACGTGTGTGATTGGCGCCAGCGAGAACTTTATATCTATAATAATAAAAGTGTAATATGCAGAACGGCCATCTGGATGACTTTCTGGATGACCACGCTGTGACATGCACTGGTGCCAGGCCAGCCAAGGCAGGTGCGATGCAATTGGTCAGGAGGCCCTGCCATCACCCCACAATCGCTCTGCAGAGGGAGGCCCAGGCTACCTGGCTGTGGCACTGTGGTGGGTGGGTGGGTCGTCCCTCTGCGGGGCAATCGATCAGGGGGCCCCCGAGATTGATTGCTCCACAGAGGGAGGCCCAGGCCACTGGTAAGCGATGCTGTGGCAGGTGTGCAGGTCTGGCCAGCGATCGCCCCGCAGAGGGAGGCCCAGCCAGCCAAGCAATCGCACCCCATGCCTATCAACCGCAGAGGGAGGAGACCGGTGGCGGGGGAGTGGTGGGCAGCGCTGCACAGATGGCAAGCAGTGGCAGTGGCGGGGGCAGGGCCAGCTGTTGGCAGCTGGAGGAAGGAAAGCTCCATAGGCCCTGATCGCTGGCCAGGCCTAGGGACCCTACTTGAGGGGTCCTGGATTGCAAGAGGGTGCAGGCCGGGCTGAGGGACATCCCTCCCATGCACCAATTTCATGCACCGGGCCTCTAGTATATAGATAAACTTGCTTAATTAGACCTTCTTTCTGATTTAGCTACACTTTTTCCAGCCCAGTGAAGCACTCCAACTTCTCTTTCAGGTAATTGTCAGCAACACAGCAGTAAACATCAACACGAAGCACATTATTATTGTAGATCAAGCAGGAAGAACAAAAGGTAAAATATTTAACTGTAGCAGTGTTTGACTATATTCTGTGCAGTGAGAAAACCTGAAGTCATTTTCAAGGTCGACCATTTCTTACTTCTTTTCAGTCGGGCCAAGTTTATAAACTTTCTAAATTCTGTTTTCCGGCTAATGAAAAGAAAATAGGATTCCACCGAGTCTCCTATCTACCTACTCCAGGACTTCTGTGAGGACCAAATGAGATGAGACATAGGAAAACACTTCACAGACATTTGGTTAAAGTGTAAAATGTTTGCACCTGGCTATAAAGCAAGTCGTGTTCCTGGGCTGAAGAAACTCCAAGGAGGCTAATCACTAGGGAGAGGAAGCCGGGCGTTGCTATGTGACGTCATTACCCAGTGCCCACAGCGACTGTTTCTGGGCTGGGCTGGGGTGGGCATTTTGCACTATGGCGTCTCGGCAGCGTTGGCTGCGATTTGGTGAGCTGTTACTCTGGGGTGGTGATGAGGCCCGTGTCCCACTTGGGGGAAGCCGAGTGTTGCTTTGTGGGTGCCATGTCTGCGCTGCCGTTTCTTTGTAAATGGCCATTGCGTGTCACGGCAGCTCCTGCATTGAGCATCTGCCCCCTGGTGGTCAGTGTGCATCATAGTGACCATTCAGATGTCAGAAGGACACTTAGCATATTAGCCTTTTATATAAATAGATTATACTTGTGCCACGTATTGTGCTGGGTACAGGGAAATAGTGATCAGCAGAATAGACAAAGGGCCTGCTTGCAGGGGCTTATAGTCTATGGAGGTATCTACACTAATAAAAGAGAAACATGGTAATTGGCGTATGACCGCTACCCTTCCCATTGGCTAATCAGCGTATCCTTATGCAAATTAACTGTCAGCCAAGATGGCGGCCTTCAGCCATGCACTGAAGCGAGCAGGGAGGTTTGCTTCCTCCAGGAACTGCAGACTCCAACGTTCCCCGCCTCACTTGCCGGCCTCTCAACTGCAACTCTAAGCAACTATTACTATGTTGCAAATAAGAAGCTAAACAAAACGGCTTTCAGTCAACCCCGGACCGCAACATTGTATCCATGTTTTCAGCAGCGAGGCCTCAGAGCTAAAGCTGGCCCACAATAAAAAAAAAAACAAAAGAAAACAAGGAGCAGTTGGAAGCTTTTAGTCAACTGCCAGCGGGAAAACAGCCCTCAGGCCCTCAGCCAGCCTGGCCAGGCACCCCAGTGGGGACCCCCACCCTGATCCAGGACAACCTTCAGGGCAAACCAGCCGGCCCCTACCCGTGCACCAGGCCTCTATTCTATATAGTAAAAGGGTAATATGCCTCCCTGCACCGGGATCAGCGGAGCAGCGAGGCTCCCGGCACCGGGATCAGCATGACAGGGGGCAGCGCCCAAACCCCCTGATCAGCCCTGCTCTGTGCCTGATGGGGGGGGGAGCTCCCCAATCCCCCGATTGCCCTGCGGCTCTGTGTGTGACAGGGTGCGGCGCCCCAACCCCCCGCCCCCACAGGCCCTGCTCTGTGTGTGACAGGGTAGAGCCATAACCTCTCCATCGGCCCTGCCCCGAGTGTGACAGTGGCGGTGCCCCAACCCCCTGATCGGCCCTGCTCTGTGGATGATAGAGGGTGGCACCCCAACCCCCCTCCATGGGCCTTGCTCTGTGTGTGACAGGGTAGAGCCATAACCTCCCCATCGGCCCTGCCCTGAGTGTGACAGGGTGCAGCGCCCCAACCCCTTGATCCGCCCTGCTCTGTGTGTGACAGGGGGCGGTGCCCCAACTCCCCTATCGGCCCTACTCTGTGAGTGACAGGGGGCAGTGCCCCAACCCCCCTGATGGACCCTGCTCTCTTAGTGACAGGGGGCAGCGCCCCAACCCCCTGATCGGCCCTGCTCTGTGCATGACAGGGGGTGGCGCCGCAACCTCCCCATTGACCCTGTCTTGAGTGTGACAGGGGGCGGTGCCCCAACCCCCAATCAGTCTACCCTGAGCGTGACTGAGGGTGGCATTGCAACCTCCTGATCCGCCCTGCTCTGTGCATGACGGGGCGGCGCCCCAACTCCCCAATCGGCCCTGCTCTGAGCCTGACCAGGGGCTGCACTTAGGGATTGGGCCTGCCCTCTGCCACCCGGGAGCAGGCCTAAGCCAGCAGGTTGTTATCTCCAGAGGGGTCCCAGACTGTGAGAGGGCACAGGCCGGGCTGGGGGACCGACCCCCCCCCCCCCCCCAGTGCACAAATTTTTGTGCACCGGGCCTCTAGTTTATAAAATAATCATCCAAATAAACACATAATTAGTAATAATTAGCAATCATAATAAGCTTAATGGAGACAAAATAGTTTTTTTGGGGGGTGGGGGAGGGGTTAGGGAAGGCTTGAAAATTACAATTTGGCTGAGATGTAGTTTAAGTAGGAGTTAACGGGTCAGAGGACTACAGTAGGAAGTGCATTCCTGGAGGAGGAACAGCATGTGCAAAGGCCCTATAGTTCAGGGATTGAGGAAAAGGCTAGTGAGAAAGAATAATGAGAAGTAAGAAGGGAGAAAACATGCAGGCCTCTTTACAAATGGTAGAAACTCAATCTAGACTGGCTTCAGAGGATGGAGGGCTCCCATAATTGAAAAGTCCAGGGGCCTACTGATTCAGCTTAAACTTAACAGGGCCCATTTATATCCCTGGCTCTCTTGTCCTTTCTCAGCATCTCTCCAGGGTCCTCTTCCAGGTATTCCGGACAGCAGACACAATAGAGCGAGCCCCAGGAGATTGTGTAGCTCATGCTTCATTGGCTCAGCAGACTATTCTTAGAGCAAATCATCCAGTTAAGAGGGATGAGCTCCCCTGGTTGGTCAGAGTCAGTTACATGCCCACGTGTGGTGGGAAGCATGGAGCCAAGGCTGTGAAAGCTGGGAGGCCTCCTGGGTATGGGGTTAGGTCAGAGTGCACGGGAAGTGAAGTGAACTCAATAAATGGCCACTGAGAGAGGATTCAGTCTTGTCAAGCGAATTTATCAGTGGGCTTGTGGGCCTTGCTCTTTGCAATGCAGTGTTCCTATAAAGTTGTCTGGCAAAAGAAATGTCTCAAAGGATTCCATTTCATGATGTATCACTTAATTTTTTAAAATATTTTATTGATTTTTTTTACAGAGAGGAAGGGAGAGGGATAGAGAGTAGAAACATCGACGAGAGAGAAACATCTATCAGCTGCCTCCTGCACACTCCCCTCTGGGTATGTGCCCGCAACCAAGGAACATGCCTTTGACCGGAATCGAACCTGGGACCTTTGAGTCCGCAGGTCGACACTCTATCCACTGAGCCAAACCAGTCAGGGCTATCACTTAATTTTATAACTCAGAAATTGAAATGCTTGTATTTCCCCATTGTAAAATAAGAAGTTGGAGTGTGAGGACTGGCTGCTTCTAATTAGCTGGAAGCCACCGATGAAAAATTCAAAACAGAATTGGAAATGCTGTGCAGTATAGGGGTTAGCTCAGTGCAGAAGTCGTGTAGACAACCTGGATTGAAATTCTTGTCCACTTTGTCACTGGGCAAGTTATTTAACATTGGTGTTTTAACCATTAAAATGGAGATAATATCTACCTCACATTCTTATTGTGGTGAATAGATAGTAAGCACTCAAGAGGACCTGGTGTGACGCATCGTGCTACATATGTGTTTGCTATGATTATGTTACAAATGTAATACAGGATAAACAGACTTAAATTATAAAGGATTCTGTCAATGGATACCAAAATACAATTCCTTTATAATAAAAGACGGGCAACAAGGCAAACAACACTAACAGCGTTTACTGTGTGCCAGGAACTGCTAAAAGCTCTGCAGACGGTCTCTCACTTAATCCTCACAACCCTATGCGATGGGTGGTACTATCACCTCCATTTTTCAGATGAGGAAAGGGAGGCTCATGGAAGGGAAGTGACTGCCCAAGGCCAGTAAAGACTTGAACCCAGACATTTGTCTTTCCAAACATCACACTCATATTCCTTGAAACCCGCCTCTCGCTTTCACAACCGCTCGGGGTCTGCAGCCTGCCGAAGGCCCAAAGCCGCAGCCCCCGGCTCCCCAGCCCCCCAGCTCGCTCGCCGGCCTGGCGCCCCAGCCCCCCAGCCCCCCAGCCCCCCAGCTCGCCCGCCGGCCTGGCCCCACTCTTGGAGCCGGGCCGCTCTCGGTAGGCTCCGCCCACAGCCCTCAGCCAGGTGCCCCCGCAGACTCCGGGCCCCGCCCCCTGCGCCTTAGGCCCGCCCCCTGCGCCCTAGGCCCCGCCCACAGGCCTCGCCGTCGGCGCGGACGCTGTCCCTGCGCGTGCAGTCGCCATTTTGCTCATAGAGACGTCGCCTGGAGACAGTCCTTTCTTCCTTCGGCAGCCGAGGCTGCGGCTAGGCCGGGGCTGGGGTCGGGGCCAGGTAGGCGGGGCGGGGGCCTGCGACGCGTGGCGGCGCGGGCTTGCGGGGCGCAGGTGCAGGGGCGGCAGCTCGGGCGGGCGACCCGGGGAGCCTCTAGTCTGGCCCGCGGGCACGGGTGCGGCGCGCGGCCGGGGTCTCCTCTCCGGCGCCGGTGGGAGTTGAGCCCTCATCATGGGACCTGCGGCTCGGCAGCTCGGAAAACCCCGAGACCCAGCGTTCGCCAGCCCCAGCCTGACGGAGCCCTGGTTAAATCCGTGCCCGCGGAGATGGCTTTCCACACCCCCTAACGGCGTGCGTTCCGCGCACTCGCACCCGGGGCGCCGCGAGGCCCTGGGGGCGGTTGAATACGTCCTGCTTTAAGCCTTCCTCCCCCAGTGGCTACACCCAGGATGGAGGCTGTCCTGACGTTTGCGCAGATTGCGTGTTTAGCTTTTGTAAGGAATGAGATGCGGGATGGGAATTTGGGGTGTGAGGAAGTGTGATTTATAATGTTTAAAAACTTTAAGTGCACATAAAAATAATTCACCCACATTATAAACCCCACTAAATGATACTCTTGTTGTCTTCTGCCCCGGATTATACATTATTACATAGTTTTGATTAGAGGAGATGCAATTCTCCTCTTATTCTCTTAACGTTTCTTTTGCACAGTCCCAGATATGTATTTATTTATTGGTTAACCCTCACTTGAAGATATTTTTTTCCGCATTGATTTTTTTAGAGTGGAAGGGAGGGAGGAGGAGGGAGAGAGAAAATCAGTGATGAGAGAGAGGATCATCATTGGCTGCCTCCTGCACGCCCCCTGCCACGCCCCCTGCCACCCGGGGCATGTGCTCCGCCGGAATCCAACCTTGACCTCCTGGGTCATGGGTCCACGCTCAGCCACTGAGCCACACGGCAGAGCTGCATAGTCCCAGATTTTAAAAAAAAGAAAAGAAAAAGGGGCTCTTGCCAGTTTGCTCAATGGTTATAGCGTCGGTCGCAGGGGCGATTCTGGTCCAGGGTGCTACCTTCGCGGCAGGCTCCATCCCCGGTCCCTGTTGGGGCACTTGCAGGAGACAACCAATCTATGTGTTTGTCTCTCCTCCCACTTTTCTCTGAAAATGAGTGGAAACAATATATACTCCCCTAAGGATTAATAACAAAATATTGAGTGTGTGTGTAGTTTTACTCAATTACCCTGTGATGGAACCTTTCCGTATGTCCAGTGTTCCTTCTCCAGAAATCTTGCAGTGACCATTTTGAGCATATAGCTTTTTCTTTCTGTCCTTGGCATAAATTCCCCAAAGGGGAAATACTGAATTAAAATTATGTGTTTTCTTAGGCACTTGAGATAAATTGTTTTCCAAACAAGGAATATTTACGTAGACATTTTTCAAAATCTGGATGTTTGTCCGATTCCCCAGCTGTAATGCACAGTTCGGCGGGTGTCCAGCCATTTTTGTGGGTTGGGAAATAGGCTGTGCAGCCGCTGTTCCATGGACAACTGTGCTCTCAGTCAGACTGAAGGGGGTAATGGCTGCTGCTTAGAGGCCACTCAGCCTCCAGTAAGTTCGTTCCCCTCCGAGCTTCACTCCCCCATGTTTAAATGGGTCTGCTTCCAGGACCTGCTGTAGCGAGCTGTCAGAAAACGGTTCTGCCGGGGACAAGAGCGAAGTGCCTGGAATCACAGACAGGGAAGATTATTCAGTTTAGGTTTTATAGTTCCAATTTTCTTTAATACTGATAACAAAAAAGGCACATTTTATTTGAGATACGTCACTAATAAAAATAATTCTTTATACTTTATGATGCCTTTTCATTTGCAAACTACTTTTATTTCCATTTGTTAATCACTGCAACTCAGGTCAGGCTTTATTCAACAGACATTTGTTATTTTATTATTATTATTTTTTTATTAAATCTTTATTGTTCAGATTACATTTGTTCCTCTTTTTTTCCCCCTCATAACTCCCCTCCTCCCAGTTCCCGCCCCACCCTCCGCCCTCACTCCCCACCCACTGTCCTCACCCATAGGTGCACGATTTTTGTCCAGTCTCTTCCCGCATCTCCCATTCCCCTTTCCCCCCCAAGAATAGTCAGTCCATTCCCTTTCTATGTCCCTGATTCATTATAATCACCAGTTCATTCTGTACATCAGATTATTTATTCACTTGATTCTTAGATTCACTTGTTGATAGATGCATGTTTTGTTGTTCACAATTTGTATCTTTACCTTTTTCTTCTTCTTCCTCTTCTTAAAGGATACCTTTCAGCATTTCGTATAATACTGGTTTAGTGGTGATGAAGTCCTTTAGCTTTTCCTTATCTGTGAAGCTCTTTATCTGACCTTCAATTCTGAATGATAGCTTTGCTGGATAAAGTAATCTTGGTTGTAAGTTCTTGGTATTCATCACTTTGAATATTTCTTGCCACTCCCTTCTGGCCTGCAAAGTTTCTGTTGAGAAATCAGCTGACAGTCGTATGGGTACTCCCTTGTAGGTAATTGAGTCTCTTTCTCTTGCTGCTTTTAAGATTCTCTCTTTGTCTTTTGCTCTTGGCATTTTACTTATGATGTGTCTTGGTGTGGTCCTCTTTGGATTCCTTTTGTTTGGGGTTCTCTGCGCTTCTTGGACCTGTAAGTCCATTTCTTTCACCAGGTGGGGGAAGTTTTCTGCCATTATTTCTTCAAATAGGTTTTCAATATCTTGCTGTCTCTCATCTTCTGGCACCCCTATAATTCTGATATTTGTATGCTTGAAGCTGTCCCAGAGGCTCCTTACACTATCTTCATATTTTTGGATTCTTTTTTCATTTTGCTTTTCCGGTTGGGTGTTTTTTGCTTCTTTGCATTTCAAATCTTTGACTTGATTCTTGTGCTCCTCTGGTCTGCTATTGGGTGTCTGTATAATATTCTTTATTTCAGTCTGTGTATGCTTAATTTCTAGTTGGTTCTTTATCATAGCATCGAGGGTCTCATTAGTTTTCGTGAGACTCATCAAGTTTATTGGCTGCTTCTAGCACATTATTGCAAGCCCTCAAAATTGCGTTTTTTAGCTCTATATCCTCCATTTCTGTCATGTTTTTTTGTCTCTGCATTTTTTATGCTTTCTTGGTGCACCCCCTTGTGGTCTTTGTGTGCAGTCTTGTTCTAGTTGAGCCTTGATTGTTGTAGTTAATACTAGAGGGATTTGACCACCAGGCCGACTGGCTGTGAGAATCAGCTGTGTCTGCAGTGAGAGAACTTCTGTCCTCTGGAGAGGTGCTAATCTAGCCTTTGCCTGAGGCGATCCCGCAAATGGTTCTGCGCAGGGCTTGGGCGGGGCGGGTCCCACGGGATCAACAGGGCGGGCGGAGGGAGCAGTTATGGCTGCTCTCAGTCCCGTTCCCAGAGGCTCTGCTTCTCAGAACCCTAGCAATGGCTGCAAACCTCAGAGAGAAAGCTGCCCTCACGTTTCAACTGATGCCAGACAATCTCGCCTCTCCCTTTTGAGTCTGAGTCCCTAGAGACTCGCCGGGATCTGGAGCTCAGAGTCTGAGACTCCCTCCTGATTGAAAACGACAACTGCGCCCTCAGCCACCAGCCCGCTTTGCGCGCGCACCTTGGTACCTTTATATTTTCCACACTGCGCCTCCTCTGAGCCTCGGTATGCTGTTCTCTTTCCTTCTAGTTGAAGAGTCTCTCCTCAGCCAGCCTTCCTGTGGTTCTGGGTGATGTCCTTTCCGTCTTTTAGTTGTATTTTTGAAGTGGTTGTTTGCGGCAGCAGTCTCAGGTGTTTACCTATGCCGCCATCTTGGTCTCCCCTCCAGACATTTGTTATTTAACAACTAGAGGCCCCGAGCACTAGAGGCCTGGCTGGCTATGGAAGCGCGAGCGTCTGGCGTGGGAGGGCAGATCCCAGCTGACCTCTGGGACCTGGGCAGCACCTGGGCCCCCTGGGCCCCAGCGCACCCCACTCTGCCTGAGTCATCAGGCCCCTGCCCAGCTCCCTCAGCCTGGGAGCTGGGCAGAGGCCCCCCCGCTGCCAGGTGATCGGCTGAGTGATTGGGCCCTGCTCACACCTGCCTTGGCCTGGCACTGCCCGCTCACCTGCTCCACCATCCTGCCACAGTCCGGCTCTAGTCAGGGCCCATCAGGTCGGCAGCGCCTCCGCTGTGTCCTGCTGCCAGCGCCACATCACCGACGCCCTCCATGTTCCGTGCTGCCCCCTGGTGATCAGCGCACATAGGGAGCGGTGGAACTCCCAGTGGAGGGTACAATTTGCATATTAGGTTTTTATTATATAGACTTACTTGTTGAACCTCTACCATGTGCGAGGTGCTGTTCTAGGGATATACAGAAGAGAATAAAATAGTAAAAAAAAAATCTGCTGTTCTGGACATTAAATTCTGGTGGGGGAAGCTGTTTTCACCAAGTGTCTATCTCTTGTCAGGAAGGGAAAGGCTGAGACCTATGAGGCCAAGTGTAACTAGTAACTGTGGAAGGCAAACTCAAGACTTCACATTCCTCCTCTAGCTGTCTTTAGCTAGAAGGCATTTACACAGTGGGTGCTTAGAGGGAAAGCAACATTTTAATGTGAGCCTTCCTCGTCTGAAATATGGGTGAGTGGTTTTGAAATTGTTACGTCCGAAGCAAGTAGTTTTTCAGTGTGGTTTCATTCATGAGACTTAACAGATGGTCAGATTTTATTCAAAGAGGAATATAATTTGCTTTTTGAAAGATGCTGAGATTCTCTAAAAAGGGTGTGTTTTCATATGTGTTAAAATCTCACATTCTAAAGTAGATTTAGGAAAATGTAAAAGCGACTATAGTTTATTGGGGAGAAAAATGGGAGTGTTCTCGTGTGTGTGTGTGTGTGTGTGTATACCATATGTGATTCTTTTTTAAAAATTTATTTTTCAATTACTGTAGACATAATCTTGTGTTACTTTAAGGTGTATACTGTATACCATAGTGATTAGACACTTATGTACCTTACGAAGTGATCACCCCAGTAAGTCTGGTTCCGACTTGGCACCATACATAGTTATTCCAATATTATTGACTATATTCCCTAAGCTATACTTTATCCCTGTAACTGTTTTAATAATTGGCAATTTGTACATCTTAATCCCGTTCACCTTTTTCACACCCCCTTCCCCAAACCTCTTCCTCTCTGGTGACCAACAGTTTGTTCTCTATATCTATGAGTTTGTTTTTGTTTATTTTGCTTTTTAGATTCCATATATAACTGAAATCATCCAGTGTTTGTCTTTCCCTTGGACTTTTTTAATTTTTGGAGGAACCTCCATACTCTTTTCTCTAGTCTGCACCAATTTACAATCCCACCAATGGTGCACAAAGGTTCCCTTTTCTCCACATCCTTGCCAACACTTGTTGTTTATTGATTTATTCTTTTTAATTTAAATTCTTTATTGTTTAAAGTTTTACATAAGTCTCTTTTCCCCCTCATTGTACTTTCCCCGGCCACTCCCACCCCCCAGCACACACCCTCACCCCCCTACTGTTTGTCCATTGGTTATGCTTATATGCATGCATACAAGTCCTTTGGTTGATCTCTTTCACCCCCCCCCCCACCGTTTCTTCCCTCTGAGGTTGGATGGTCTGTTCGATGCTTCTCTGTCTCTGGATCTATTTTTGTTCATCAGTTTATGTTGTTCATTATATTCTGCAAATGAGTGAGTTCATGTGATATTTATCTTTCTCCAACTGGCTTATTTTGCTTAGAATAATGCTCTCTAAGTCCATCCATGCTGTTGCAAATGGAAAGAATTCTTTCTTTTTTATAGCAGCATAGTATTCCATTGTGTAGATGTACCACAGTTTTCTAAGCCACTCATCTGATGATGGGCACTTAGGCTGTTTCCAAATCTTAGCTATTGTAAATGGTGCTGCTGTGAACATAGGGGTGCATATATCCTTTCTTCGGATATACTCCTAGAAGTGGGATTATTGGGTCAAATGGGAGTTTCATTTTTAATTTTTTGAGGAAACTCCATAGTGTTTTCCACACTGGCTGCACCAGTCTGCATTCCCACCAGCAGTGCACAAGGGTTCCTTTTCCTCACTCCTCTCCAGCACTTGTCGTTCGTTGAATTGTTGATGAAAGCCATTCTGACAGGTGTGAGATGGTACCTCATTGTTGTTTTGATTTGCATCTCTTGGATGATTAGTGACTTTGAGCATGTTTTCTTATGTCTCTTGGCCTTCTGTATGTCCTATTTTGAAAAGTGTCCATTTAGATCCTTTGCCCATTTTCTGATTGGATTGTTTATCTTCCTTTTGTTAAGTTGTATGAATTCCCTGTAAATGTTGGAGATTAAACCCTTATCGGTGATAACATTGGCAAATATGTTCTCCCATGCAGTGGGCTTTCTTGTTGTTTTGTTGATGGTTTCTTTTGCTTTGCTGAAGCTTCTTATTGTGAGGTAGTCCCATTTGTTTATTTTCTCCTTAATTTTCATTGTCCTAGGAGCTATATCGGTAATGATAATTGCTATGGCCCTACCAGCAGTTCTCAACCTGTGGGTCGCGACCAGCAGAAAACAAATATAGCATATCAGATATTTACATTACGATTCATAACAGTAGCAAAGTTACAGTTATGAAGTAGCAATGAAAATAATTTTATGGTTGGGGGTCACCACAACATGAGGAACTGTATTAAAGGGTCACGGCATTAGGAAGGTTGAGAACCCCTGCACCAGTTTGGCTCAGTGGATAGAGTGCCGGCCTGCACACTGAAAAGTTCCAGGTTTGATTCCGGTCAAGGTCTCATTGATGTTTCTAACTCTCTATCCCTTTCCCTTCCTCTCTGTAAAAAAAAATCAATAAAATATATTTTTTAAAAAAGAAAAAATAATTGCTATGACATATGTCTGATATTTTGCTGCCTATGGATTCTTCTAAGCTTTTTATGGTTTCCTGTCTTACGTTTAGTCCTTTATTCATTTTGAGTTTATTTCTGTGTATGGTTTAAGTTGGTGGTCTAGTTTCATTTTTTTTGCATGTATCTGTCCAATTTTCCCAATACCATTTATTGAAGAGACTGTCTTGACTCCAGTGTATGCTCTTGCTGCCTTTGTCAAATATTAGTTGAGCATAATGGCTTGGATCAATTTCTAGGTTCTCTGTTCTGTTCCATTAGTCTATATGTCTGTTCTTGTGCTAGGACCAGGCAGCTTTGAGAACAGTGGCTTTGAAATATAGCTTGATATCTGGTATTGTGACCCCTCCAACATTGTTCTTCTTTCTCAGGATTGCTGTGGCTATTTGGGGTCTTTTTGTTAGTTTGTTTTTAAATATATTTTTATTGATTTCAGAGAGAGGAAGGGGGAGAGAGAGAGATTGAAACATCAATGATGAGAGAGAATCATTGATTGGCTGTCTCCTGCACACCCCCTACTGGGGATCGAGCCCGCAGTCCGGACTGGAATTGAACCTGGGACCCTTCAGTCTGCAGGCCACCGCTCTATTCATTGAGCCAAACTGGCTAGGGCTTGGGGCCATTATTTTTTTTTTTAATTCCATATGAATTTTTGGAGCGTTTGTTCTAGGTCTGTGAAATATGCCCTTGGTATCTTAATGGGGATTGCATTGAATCTATAGATTGCTTTGGGTATGGACATTTCAATGATGTTGATTCTACCAATCCATGAACACAGTATATTCTTCCATTTGTTTATGTCTTCCTCTATCTCTTCTTTCAACATCCTATTGTTTTCCAGTACTTTTACCTCCTTAGTTAAGTTTATTCCTTGGTATCTTAATTTTTTAGTTTCTCTTTCTGTGAGTTCATTATTGGTGTGTAAAAAAGCCATAGATATCTGGGCGTTTATTCTGTATCCTGCTACATTGCCGAATTCATTTATTAAGTCTAGTAGTTTTTTGATGAAGTCTTTAGGGTTTTCTATGTACAATATCATGTTATCTGTGAATAATGACAGTTTTACTTCTTTTCCAATTTGGATACCTTTTATTTCTTTTTCTTGTCTGATCGCTATGGCTAGCACTTCCAGTAGTGTGTCGAACAGGAGTGGTGAAAGTGGGCATCCCTGTCTTGTTCCTGTTCTTAGGGGAAATGGTTTTAGTTTTTGCCCATTGAGTATGATGTTGGCTGTAGGTTTGTCATATATGGCCTTTATCATGTTGAGAAATGCTCCCTCTTTCCCACTTTGCTGAGAGTTTTTATAAACATAGTTGTTGGATTTTGTCAAATGCTTTTTCTGCATCTATTGATATGATAATGTGATTTTTGTTTTTCAATTTGTTTATGTGATGTATCACGTTTATTAATTTGCGAATATTGTACCAGCCTTGCATCCCTGGAATAAATCACACTTGATCATGGTGTATGATCTTTTTAATATATTTCGGGGTGTGATTTGCTAATATTTTGTTGAGGATTTTAGCATCTATGTTCATCAGGGATATTGGCTTGTAATTCTCTTTCTTTGTAGTGTCTTTATTTGGTTTTGGAATTAGGATAATGCTGGCCTCAGAAAAAGAGTTTGGAAGTGTTCCTTCCTCTTGGATTTTCTGAAATAGTTTGAGGAGTATAGGTGTTAGTTCTTTGAATGTTTGGTAAAACTCGCCTGTGAAGCCATCCAGACCTGGGCTTTTGTTTGGTTTGATTTTTTTGATTACTGCTTCTACTTCATTGGTTGTTGTTGGCCTATTCAGGTTTTCTGATTCCTCCTGATTCAGTTTTGGGAGATTATATTTTTCTAGGAATTTGTCCATTTCATCCACATTGTCCAGCTTGTTGGCATATAATTGTTCATAGTATTTTCTTACAGTCCTTTGTATTTCTGTGGTGTCAGTGGTTACTTCTCCACTTTCTTTACAGATTTTATTTTATTTATTTTAAAAAAAATATATTCTATTGATTTTTCACAGAGAGGAAGGGAGAGAGACAGAGAGTTAGAAACATCGATGAGAGAGAAACATCGATCAGCTGCCTCCTGCACATCCCCCACTGGGGATGTGCCCGCAACCCAGGCACATGCCCCTGACCGGAATCGAACCCGGGACCCTTGAGTCCGCAGGCCGATGCTCTATCCACTGAGCCAAACCGGTTTTGGCTCTTTACAGATTTTATTTATTTGGGTCCTCTCTCTTTGTTTCTTGATGAGTCTGGCTAACAGTTTATCAATTTTGTTTATCCTTTCAAAGAACCAGGTCTTGGTTTCATTGATTTTTTTTTGTATTGTTTTTTTAGTCTCTATGTTATTTATTTCTGTTCGAACCTTTATTATTTCCTTCCTTCTACTTAATCTTGGCTCTTCTTGTTCTCTTTCAAGTACTTGAAGTTGTAGGGTTAAATAGTTTATTATTGATTTTTCTTGTGGTTTTTTTGAGGTATGCCTGTAGGCTATGACCTTCCCTCTCAGGACTGCTTTTGCTGTTTCCCAGAGATTTTGGGTTGTTGTATATTCATTTTCATTTGTTTCCCAGAAATTTTTGATTTCTTTCTTTTTTTTTTTTTTTATTGCTTAAAGTATTACAAAGGGTATTACATATGTGTCCTTTTTTTTCCCCCGCCCTTGACAATCCCCTGGTCTCCCCTACCCCCCAGTGTCTTATGTCCATTGGTTATGATTTCTTTCTTGATCTCATTGGTAACCCATTCATCCTACATAATAAAAGGCTAATATGCAAATCGACCGAACAGTGGAACAACTGGTCACTATGATGTGCACTGACCACCAGGGGCAGACTGTCAATGCAGGAGCTGCCCCCTGTTAGTCAGTGCACTCCCACAGGGGGAGCGCCGCTCAGCCAGATTCCGGGTTTATGGCTGGTGAGCGCAGTGGCAGTGGCAGGAGACTCTCCCACCACCGAGGCAGCACTAAAGAGTGGGCCTAAGCCAGCAGTTGAACATTCCCCTAGTGCTCCCAGACTGTGAGAGGGCGCAGGTCCGGCTGAGGGACACCCCCCCAATGCACGAATTTTGTGCACCGGGCCTCTAGTTGTTTAATAACATGCTATTTAGCCTCCATGTGTTTGAATGTTTTTACTGTAGTTGATTTCTAATTTCATTCCACTGTGATATAAGAAGATGCTTGATATGATTTCAGTCTTCTTGAACTTGTAGAGACTTGTTGTTTTGTGTCCTAACATGTGGTCTATCTTTGTGAATGATCCATGTGCCCTTGAGAAGAATGTATATTCTGCAGCTTGGGGGTGAAATGTTCTGTAAATGTCAATTAAATCCATCTGGTCAAGTGTGTCCTTTAGAGTCTCTGTTTCCTTGTTAAGTTTTTGTCTGGAAGATCTGTCCAGTGAAGTCAGAGGGGTGTTAAAGTCCCCTACTATGACTGTATTGTCGATCTTTCTGTTAAAGTCCTCTAGAAGTTTTTTTTTTTTTTAATATGTTTAGTTGCTCCTATATTGGGTGCATATATGTTTACCAGTGTTATATCCTCTCGTTGGATCGACCCCTTTAGTATTATGCAGTGACCTTTGTTGTCTCTTGTGATGGCCTTCATTTTAAAGTCTATTTTTTCGGATATGAGTATTGCTGGCCTTAGGGCTGCTTAAGCAAGTGCTGGAAGGCACGCCAAGTTTGGTTGCTGCTTGTTTGGGGTTTGTGGATCTTTCAATGATTTTGGGAAAGTGCAGCGGGAGCTGAGGCAGGCCGCTTGTGTGGAGGAGCTGTGGAAGAGGTTGGGCTGGGCTGGTGATTTGGGTCAGCTGGGGTCTCGGGGAATCACTAGGGGTGGGGGAACGGCGTTAGCCTGCACCTGCTGGCTCTGTTGAGGGAGAATTCCAGAAAGGAGCAATGGTGCCTGCCAGCACTTTCATCCCAGTTGAGAGCTGCCCCTCCAGCCCCTGCCTTGAAGTTAGTCAATTTAGTTTCTCCGCATGTCCCTGGAACTTTTCAAGCTACTGCCCTTGCACTGAAGCTTGGAGTGGGTTTGTGCATGAGTGACGCATGGGTGCACTCCCTTTAAGAGAAGTATTTTGCCCTAGCCAGTTTAGCTCAATGGTTAGAGTGCCAGCCCACAGACTGAAAGGTTGCGGGTTTGATTCCGGGCAAGGGCACATACCTCAGTTCAAGGCTCTATCCCCAGCCTGTCCCTGGTCAGGCTTGGGGGTGAAATGTCATAGCCTACAGGCATACTTCAAAAAAGCGCCCTGGTCAGTGTGTCTCTCTCACATAGATGTCTCTCCCCCTCACTTCTACTCTTTCTAAAAATCAATGGAAAAATACACACGAGTGAGGATTGACAGCAACAAAATATGTGCCTTGGTCTCTAGCAGCCCTTTGTCTTTCTCAGATGCAATCCCCACACTAGTTTTTACAGCCAGATGTTATGGCAACTCCTCTTATCAGCACTGATGCCCAGTTTGGGGAGCCCAGTGTGGGTCTGGGACCCTTGGTCCTAAGGAGGGCACCTTCACAGCCAACATAGCCCTCTGAATTATTATTTGTTTTTAAATATATTTTTTATTGATTTCAGAGAGGACGAGAGAAGGAGAGACAGAAACATCAGTGATGAGAGGGAGTCATTGATTGGCTGTCTCCTGCATGACCCCTCCTGGGGATCAAGCCTGCAACCCTGACATGTGCCCTGACTGGGATTCGAGCCATGACCTCTTGGTTCATAGGTCGGCTCTCAACCTCTAAGCCACACCAGCTGGGCAGCCCTCCGAATTCTTAATCGCCACATTGTGGGTTTGGGGCCTGCCCATTCTGTATCTACCCCCCCGCCCCCCCCCGCGCCCCCCCCCCCCCCCACTTCTACCATCTCAGCGTAGCTTCTGTATATCCTCAGTTACAGGAATTCTGTTCAGTTAATCTCCAGGTGGCTCTCAGTGATGGTTCTATAATTCTGTTGTAATTCTGATGTGGTTGTGGGAGGAGGCAAGCACAGAGTTTTCCTATGTTGCCATCCTAACCGGAAGTCTGGGAGTGTTTTCTTTCCTCTCCCTTTCATACTAAAGCCAATTTGCCAATTTAGTGAACCTTTTGCTAGCCTCATTCTGGTGATTGTCATGTTTCTAAGGAAAATTTGAAAAACTCCCTGTTTTTTGAATTTCTAGCTTCAGCCCTTATTTTTGAACAGATGAAATGAATAGTCACAGAAAATGACTATTGGTCACCATTTCCAGTTGGACTCCCTGCCTGTGTCATTTTGAGGGTGGATTAGCTTAGATTTTGATATGGAAACTTCGTATCTGAAGACTGCAACCTCAGAGACCACAGTCAGAGTGATGAAGGGCATTTAAACCATCACAGATAAGGCAAGGCTCGGGTGAGGAAATACTTTGGAGAAGAGAATACCCAGAGAAGAGAGCCATCCTGAGATATGGCGTGGACTGTCCTGTGGCAAAGAAATGTGATGCTTCCTGTAAATTTTCAAGGACGAGGACCAGTGGGGGAGGCTGCAGAGGGGAATCTTGGTGTGTTGAAAGGAAGAATTGGGAATGGACGGGCTGCTCAGGATGTGGGCATCGGTTCTAGGGGCTGTTCAAGCATCTGTGTGTGGCTCTTTGGCAGGAGTCCTGTAATTGGGCTGAACCACCTCTAAGATCTCTTCCTATCGCTCAGATACTTTTGTTCTAAGTGTTCCAAGTCCTCTTAAAAATGCTGTTATACTTTAAGAAGCTTCATATTTGAAGGTTGGGGGAATGTAAAAGGATGGCCACTTCATGCCTATTACTGTACTTGTTTTGTAGGTAACCAAAATATTGTAAGTTGATTCATAGGTAGCTTCCATTTACCAAGCATATCATATGTGCGTGGCACTGTGTAAGTGCTGTACAGGAATTAGTTTTACAGTTATCCAGTAAAGTCAGTATTCACAGTTGTGTGGATGAGGGAACTGAGGCTAAGAAAGGCTAAGTCACTTATGCAAAGCACAGTGAGTTAAGGGGAAGTAGTAGCCAAGATGCAAATATACATTTGACCCCAAAGCCTGTATTTACACCTACAGGAGAATGAGTTTTGTTGTAGTTTCCTTTTCCAGACCTGTACCCTCTGTTCCTAAACACAGAACAGACATATATTGGTTGAGAGGTGGTGTTAGAACATACCCAAGATCTCTTCCAACTCTTGACTGTTGGTCATTAAATATTTCTTTCTTTCCTTTATTACAGCCACTCTGCCCTACACTATGCCATTAAGCAAGTGTAAGCAAACTTTTACTGTAGAGGGCCAGATAATAAATATTTTAGCCTATATTCAACGCTACCATTGTATCCATAGACAATTTGTAAACAACGAGTGTGGCTGTATTCTGTTACAGTTTTTTTACAGAAATAATTTTTGGAGGGACCTGATATGGCCTGTGGTTTGCTGATCCTGCTTCACAGCTATTTTCTTCCTTTTTTTTTTTTAAGAATATATTTTCATTGATTTCAGAGAGGAAGGGAGAGGAAGAGAGAGATAGAAACATCAGTGCTGAGAGGGAATCATTAATTGGCTAACACCCCCTACTTGGGATGGAGCTCACATCCTGCCCAACCAGGAATCAAATTGCGACTTTTTGGTTCATAGGTCGAGCCATGCCTGCCCGGCTGAATGACAAACTTCTTAATGGCCTTGCCCTTGGGCACGCATCAGGTGCAGTTGGTGCAATGAGTAAGCTGCACAAGGCAATGGCCATTTCTGGCATAACCATTGTTCCTTCTTTTCTTGGTCATCTTAGAAGCAAGAACCTGAGAGCCCAAAGCTGTTTGCCCTGGCAGACACCGGTGGTCCATCTTGGTCTCTTTAGGGCTTTGGTCAGTTGTGCATATGTTTCTTTTTGTAATCTGTAGGCTTTAGGTGAATTCATTGTAATGCCCCATATTTCCCAATTGGAGTCCCTTAAGAGGGCAGTGTGTGTGGGACCATCATTTGCACTAGCCCATTACTGTGTGGTTCCCTGCTTGCAGTTACTGCAAAGGCATGCGCATGGGTACAAGGAGGCCTGTTCAGGATGGTAACCAGCAAAATTTGGCATGTCTGCACCATAGAATACTAGCAGCAGTTAAAAGACTATTTTCTAACCTGGATTGTCAAATTTTATTGTTTAATGTAAAAGCAAATTATAGGTAGATTTGTACAATACCTTTTTATGTTAGAAATGTATTTTTTACACATACATTTTATGGGGGTCACGTTTGTGAATGTGTGAAAAAGGCCTGATGGTATCCATACCACACTAAGAAGAACTGGGGAGGCGGGTGGGAAGGAACCTGGGATTGGGGCTGGTGACTGTAGCCTTCACTGTCATATTTCTGTTTGTATTTATATTTTTAATCCTCACCGGAGGATATTTTTTCCATTGATTTCTAAAGGGAGTGGGAGAGAGAGAGGGAAACATTAGAGAAACACATCGATTGGTGGCCTCCCGTACCGCCCCTACCAGGGTTGGGCAACGGAGGTACATGCCTTTGACCAGAATCATACCCTTCACCCTTTGGTCCGCAGGTCAATGCTCTAACCATTGAGCAACAGGCTAGGGCTATTTCCGTGTGTTTTTTTACAAGGAGAATGTGTTTGTATATTACTTGTGTAATTAAAGTTTAAGCATAAGATCTATGTGGCTTCAGCCCTTTCATAATCTCCACCAGCCTTCCCAGAGCCACCCCAAGTAAACAAACAACTGCAGACTGCAGTGGGCATGCTGGGAAGGTGTCCCCATCCCCCATGGCCTACTAGAGTGTGGCTGTTGCATGTACTCAGCCCAGAGAGTGAAGGTAGAAGGGAACTCTAATGGCAACGGGTTAGAACCTCAGCTCCATGACCTTCTGTTTGGGCCTGTTGCATGTCATTTGCAAGGTCACTTCACTTCCCTGCAAAGTTGTTATATGGTCAACTTTGTGTTCTGCTAGAGCAGCGGTTCTCAACCTGTGGGTCGAGACCCCTTTGGCGGTCGAACGACCTTTCACAGGGGTCGCCTAAGACCATCCTGCATATCAGATATTTACATTACGATTCATAACAGTAGCAACATTACAGTTATGAAGTAGCAATGAAAATCATTTTATGGTTGGGTCACAACATGAGGAACTGTATTTAAAGGGCCAGAAGGTTGAGAACCACTGTGCTAGAGGAAAATGCAGATAACAGGGTCAGTTTTAGACCTGACGTAGGCATCTGAGAGGCAGCTGCAAGGCCGGGGGAGGTTTTAGGGTAAGCAGATAATACAGGAAAAGCTGGGCATAGATGGTCACTTACTTATTGTTTAAGGATCAGTCAGTCCATGTCCTTGCTAATGGCTCTGCCATTTTTCTATGTGTTAATCCAGGAGGAATTTTGTTGTCAGAGAATAAAAGGAGGTTGTCCATAATTGACTTTAAGCAGCAAACAGTAAAACACTGAGCTCTTCAGCTCCACCTTTCTTGTAAGTTTATCATTTATTCCCAGTGGTCATGAAAACTAATTCAACCATGTGGTAACATATTTTCATAAATCTAGAACCCTAAAATCTAAATGGTCTTTTTATTTGTCCATAAATATTTAACATAAAAGACTCCATTATGATGAAAACTAATTTTCTTGAGCTGAAGTCATTTTGTTATTAAGAAAATCCATTCAGGTGTGTTTAATATCATATGGCAGTTGATATATTTTATATCCTTTTAGGCTCTGAGAATTGGAAAACCAAGAAGGTTTTGATGTTTTGTGTGGCGCCCGCTGAATTAGAAACCAAGATGAACATAACCAAAGGAGGCCTGGTGCTGTTTTCAGCAAATTCTAATTCATCATGTATGGAGCTTTCAAAGAAAATTGCTGAGTGAGTTATAATCATAAAATTTGTATTATGTGATGTTTTCATTTGATAATCAGATTAGCACTGATTGTTAAACTTGATAGCAGATAATCTGCATGTCATCTGTATATATTAGGGCTGACCTTTTTATAAATTATCATAACACCCGGTACATTCATTCATCAGACATTGATTGAGTGCCTTGTGGGCGCCAGGGATAGTTAGGGCTTCATATAGAATATTTGAGTATAAAGAACAGTGAAGTGGATAATGTACAAAAATAGTTTATAGATTATAGTTCAACATAATTTTAGTTATTTTAGGTATTGATATTGGGGCTTAACTGAACAGCCAGTCAAAATCCTTCCTTACATTTAGTAGGGGTCCAGACAAGAAGCAAGTCAGCAAAATAAACACGATAATTTTAGGTGGTGATAAATGCTATGAAAAAAAACCACAGTGAAAGGAGTGATGGGACAGGCTGTTCTGCTTTTGCTTGGTGCTCAGGTGCCTTTTAAACGGAGGGGATGATAGGTGAATTGAGAACCTGAATGAGTCACTGGGTGAAGGTCTGGGGCAGAGCCCAGCAGGCAGAGGAGCAGCAGATTCAGAGCCCAGTAGTGAGCAGCAGGAGTTGGTGTATCTCGGGAATTTGGGGAGTGTAGAGAGCACGAGGAAATGGTCAGGGAGGCAGGCAGAAAAGAACTACGTCACCTGGGTAGGCATGGGGTGGAGGGTGAGGGGTTAGGTAATGGAGTGACAGTGTAGTTTAATATTAACTTTAAATTTTATAATGAGAATACCTCTGTTTTATTTTTATTAATTTACAAATCATCCTTAGATAGTAAAGATGTTGAGCCTATTCTATTACCTTTTCAGCTTTTCCTCCCTTTCTCTTCTCTAGGCGGCTGGGGGTGGAAATGGGCAAAGTGCAGGTTTACCAGGAACCTAACCGAGGTGAGCTATCGTTGACATGCGTAACATTGACCTTTTTACAGAATATGACATACTGCCTCAGTCCTTCATCCTCCACTATTATAACAATTAGACTTAGTGCCCAGTTAGTTCCATGAGCAGGAAGTCATGTAGGCAAGGTGGGCGAGAGTGGTGTTTTAGCTCCTACTAACACCAACTAGATGTAGAACCCTGGAGCAAGTCACATCTGAGGGCCTGAATGCCACTTCTTAGACCTCATTTTAATAAAAACTGCATAGATATGTGAACTGACTAGTCAAGTGAATGGAAACATTATTTCAGTTGTTGGTTAAATTTATGTCACCTTAGGCAGGATGAGTAAATCCTGTGTGGCCACATACTAATTGGTTGTTATTCTTTACCTCCATGTAAGCTGTCATCAGTTAGACTTCATGAAATCGTGTTAAGAAATGCTTTTTGCTGCCCTGGCCATTGTGGCTCAGTGTTTAGAGCATCGGCCCACACACCAAAGGGTCAAGGATTCAATGCCCTGGTCAAGGGCATGTACCTGTGTTGCAGGTTCAGTTCCCACCCTGGTGGGATGTGTGCAGGAGGCAACCAATCGATGTGTCTCTCTCATATTGATGTTTCCCTCTATCTCCCAGCCTTCTCTCTCTCTCTCTCTCTCTCTCTCTCTCTCTCTCTCTCCCACCCTTCCACTTGCTCTAAAAATCAGTGGGAAAATATCCTCGGGTGAGGATTAATAATAACAACAAAAAGAAATGCTTTTTGCTAATTGATTTATGCTATTGCATAAACATCTCAAGTTGTAAAAAGCATCTATTTTCTGTATTCTAGCAGGGGCTATGGGCAGCTTGCATAGGCTTGAGAGTCAGACAACTTATCCTTGGCAAGTTATATAACCTTTCTAAACTGCAAGTGATTAGGAGTGTTTGAGGACTAAATGGGATAATTGTGTGCCTAACACAGCTCTTTGCATAGAGCAGGTATTCAGTAAATATTAGTTCCCTCTCCTTTTCCACTGTAGTATTTGGTCAAATACTTACATATTATGGAACTTAAAACAGATGTTGATGAAAAGGCACAAATTTTCTCTTCCCCATTTATTTCTCCATTACTGCCTCCTCTTTTCACTCTTCCAAGTTGCTTCATGTGGCTTCAATAGGTAAAAAGTGTAATTGAAGAAAATATGCAGGGAAAATTTGGAGAAGATAATGCTGCTAAAGGGAAGAATGTCCTTTGTCTAGTTTGGAAGGGAGGGTCCAGGGGAGAGTTAATGGTGGAAGACTCAGGAGGAGGTTGGCCCACCCTCCAGGTTCACGAAAGAGGGGAGAGAGAATACTTGGTGTTTGTTGGGAAGGCAAGTGGAATAGCATTTATGGACTCCTTCCTATTACTAGGCTTTAAAGAACTGAGTTCAGGGATGATGTTAGGTAGGAAGGCTCAGAAGTAGCAGGGGCAGTATTTGGTTCCAGGTCTCTCTGGCTCTAAAGCTCATTTTTTTTCTATGATACCACGCTCCCTTTTAAAATGTATTCTGTTTTTTCCCAACATTTTAAATGAAAATGTTCAAACATATAAAAAATTTGAAAGAATAGTACCTAGATTCTATCACCTAGATTCACATTTCACATTTTGCTATGTGAATATGAATGTGTAGAAGTAAGTTGCAGACATCAAGACACTTAACTTCTGTACATGGGCATGCATCTGCGAAGAGTAAGGACTTTATCTCTAGTCATCTAAAGTCTAGTCTATTTTCAAGATTCCCTACTTGACCTAAAGAGCCTTTTATAGCTGTGTTTTGTTTTATTTCTCAAACTGGGATTCATGGTTCAAGCACTGTGTTTTTAATATCTCTCTAGTTTTTTCTAGTCTACATCAATTCCTCACCTTTTCTTTTTTCTTCCTATGACATTGACTTTTTGAAGAGGCTGTTTTGTTCCGTTCTGGGTTTGTCTAATTGTTTTCTTCTGGCTGATCACAAATTTTTTGAAAGTAGAGTATTGGACCTTATTTATTGTTATTATTATAACATTTTGTTCCTAGTAAGTTCTTCCTTGTTGTGGTTAAGTGAATGAGTATATAATCCTATATAATAAAAGGCTAATATGCAAATTGACCGAACGGCAGAACAACCAATCGTTATGACGTGCATGGACCACCAGGGGGCAGACGCTCAACCCATGCGCTGCCCCCTGGTGGTCAGTGCACTCCCACAGTGGGAGTGCCGCTCATCCAGAAGCCGGGCTCACGGCTGGCGAGCACAATGATGGTGGTGGGAACCTCTCCCACCTCTGCAGCAGCCCTAAGGATGTCCGACTGATGGCTTAGGCCTGCTCCCTGTGGATTCAGCAATCAGTCGGACATCCCCCGCGGGCTCCCAGACTGCGAGAGGGCGCAGGTCAGACTTGGGGAACCCCCATCCGAGTGCACGAATTTATTGCACTGGGCCTCCAGTTTCCTATAAAGATACTGTGTTCAGAGTGGTACAGCGCTTTCTGCTTATACACAAGAAGTGGGAGGGTAGGTTTACTGGTTTCAAGTCAGAAATGTAATTATGTTTAAAAAGTGTAGCTAATGGCAGTATGCTTATTATGGTTTTGTAGCATCTAAAACTAATCTCTTTTGTAACAGTTTTAATTTCCATATTTTGTAACATTGGAAAATGTTGAAATTTTTTGTGTATTTTAAAAAACATAAATTATATACCTTCTTCATCCCTCCCCTCTTTTTTCCCTTTTCTTTCCAGAAACAAGAGTACAAATTCAAGAGTCCGTGAGGGGAAAAGATGTTTTCATCATTCAAACTGTTTCAAAGTAAGTACTAACCCAACAGAAGCATTGTTGCTTTCTGGGTTTCTGTTTGGGCGTGAGTGTTCAGAATAAGAGTTGGTTAGACAGGAAAAATTAAGATAATTTTAAAACTGGTATTTTACTCCGCTTATTTTTCTGACTTAACTGCTACCTTTATGTGTAACCAAGTACAGTAGTCCCACAGTTATCCAGGGGGTACATTCCAAGACCCCCAGTGGATGCCTAAAACTGAGTCCTATATATACTCTGTTCTTCCTATGCATACATACATATCTGTGATAAAGTTTGGTTTATAAATTAGGTACAGTAAGATATTAACAACAATAATACAATAGAGCAATTACAATCATCCTATATAATAAAAGGCTAATAGGCAAATCGACCGAACGGCAGAATAATTGGTCACTATGATGCACATTGACCACCAGAGGGCAGATGCTCAATGCAGGAGCTGCCCCCTGGTGGGCAGTGGGCTCCCACAGGGGGAGCGTTGCTCAGCCAGAAGCCAGGCTCATTGCTGGCGAGTACAGTGGCGGTGGCGGGAGCCTCTCCCACCTCCGCAGCAGTCGGACATCCCCCGAGGCTCCCAGACTGGGAGAGGGTGCAGGCTGGACTGAGGAACCCCCCCCCTGAGTGCACAAATTTCATGCACCAGGCCTCTAGTACTATAATAAAAGTTATGGGAATGTGATCTCTCTCTGTCTCTGGTAACTGATTTGATAACCAAGACAGCTTACTGAGTGACTACTGGGCAGATGTCATAAACAGCATATGGGATAATTAATG
This sequence comes from Myotis yumanensis, assembly GCF_028538775.1. Taxonomy (NCBI): domain Eukaryota; kingdom Metazoa; phylum Chordata; class Mammalia; order Chiroptera; family Vespertilionidae; genus Myotis; species Myotis yumanensis. Next base: position 2,195,057 of record NW_027223767.1, read on the forward strand.
TCCCAGGTGGGATGGAGCTGGACAGCTACGCAAAATGGTACACAATTTAAAACTCATCAATTGTTTATTCCTGGAATTTTCCATTTAGTATTTTCCTATCATGGTTGACTGAGGGTAACAAACCACAGAAAGAGACACTGAGGACGGGGCCGCGGGGCTACTGCAGTGGAAGAGAGCAGGGGTGGGGACTGTCCGTCCCTCGGGCCATATAAGGCCCGTAAAATCATTTGGTCTGGCCCTGCCAAGGCACCTGCAGGTGGGACTCAAAATTCAGTAAATCTAGGAGCTTTGTTCATAGCAACATACATTTATATTAAGCAAATGATGTTATAAATATCCAAATGGCCCTGGGCAGAAAAAGGTTCTCCAGCCCTAGAGTAGAGGCTCTGAAGGATAATAGAACCTACTCCCCCTCCAGCAGCGGGTGGGGAAATGCAGAGCACAGAACAGTTTATGTTGCTCTGGCTCCTGGCTGTTTTCAGTACTTTTATCTACCCAGAGACAAGTGTGAGTCGACTTGTATAAATGCACTGAGATTGGCTATGTTTCCCAAGAGGCACTGAAGGCTAAATTGGACTTAGAATTCAGGACTTCAGAAGGGTGACTCCTGTAATTCTCGAATTCAAGTCCTGTTTATTTTCTTTTACTTATTTTTAACACTTACTCTCTTCCTGCCTTTTATCAGTTTCTTGGTCCTCTAGCCACAGCCATCTCCTTCATTTTCTCTCTGTCTCATTTTGCATTGTTCTGAACTGTGCGGCAGGCTTGTGTAAATTCAGCTCCTCTTACTCTTGCCCAAGTTGCAGAAAGCTGGACACCATGGTCTTTATAAAGTCCTGTGAGATAGTTGACATTGAGATTTGTATTGTCAGATACAGCTTATCCTTTATTTTAGTACAGACTAGAACATTTTTAAATTAAGAAAATTCTGTGTGTTAACTTTTCAAACAAGTTCATTATTTAAGTTTAGTGATGGAAAGCTTTGTACCAGCTCACAGAAAAATGGAGCTCCTGGGAGCATAGTTTGGGAACCTCGTAATTTTACACTCACTGTTGATTTCTCTACTCTTACCTTTCACGTAGAACACTCTCCTAAAAGTCCACTTTAACTGCAGATGTCAGGCTTGTTGTTAGATATTAGCAGAACACCTGCTCACCCAAAGGATATGTTTCTACTCGTTACTTTTTTTTTTTTTAATATATTTTATTGATTTTTTTTACAGAGAGGAAGGGAGAGGGAGAGAGAGTTAGAAACATCAATGAGAGAGAAACATCGATCAGCTGCCTCCTGCACACTCCCTACTGGGTATGTGCCCGCAACCAAGGTACATGCCCTTGACCGGAATCGAACCTGGGACTCTTGAGTCCGCAGGCCGACGCTCTATCCATTGAGCCAGACCGGTTAGGGCTCTACTTGTTACTTTTTAACAAGTATTTCTTGAAGATGCTAGTCACTGTTACAGGTGAGATGCATTAAAGACTAAAACAGATAAAGATCCTCATTCTCATGGAGCATACAGGGTGAGGCAAATGCAGGTTTATAGTTGTTCCTATGAAAAATAATACAGTAATTAGTGGATAAACTCTGTTTCATGTACTCACAACTGTAAACCTACTTTTGCTTCACCCTGTATATTGTAAGACTTGCAAGTTACATAATAAATAAGTAGATTATTTATTTTGTCAGAAAGCAATGAGTGCTATGGGGAAAAACACCAAAATAGCATGGCACGGAATTGGGAGTCATGGTGAGGGTATAGAAAGGGCTTGCAGGGTAGGCCTTACTAAAAATTGACATTTGCCCAGCCAGTGTGGTTCAGTGGTTGAGCGTTGCCCTATGAACTAGGAGATCATGCTTTGATTCCCGGTCAGGGCACATGTCTGGGTTGCAGGTTTGATCCCCAGTGGGGTGTAGAGGAGGCAGCGATTGATGATTCTCTCTCATCGTTGATGTTTCTGTCTCTCTTCCTTCCCCTTCCTCTCTGAAATCAATAAAAATGTATTTTTAAAAATTGACATTTGGCAAGAACTGGAAGAAGGTGAGGAAGTAAATTAGGTGGCTAGTTGGGGAGGAGAGCCGGGTGCACTTAGAAGGGGAAGGCCGTCAGTGGGAATCAGCATTGACAAGTTGTGGAGTGTGGCCAGACTCAGGGGGGCACGGAGTAGGAGTGGACAGCAGAGAAGTGGGTGAGGAGCGCATCATGAAGGGGCCAGGGAGCCATTATAGGCACGTGGGCACAATTGGAAGCCTTTCTGGATCTTGAGCAGAGTGGTGCATGATCTGTCTCATTGTCATGTCTAGATGGATTCTGTGGAGAAGGGACTGCAGAGGGACTGTGGGGGGAGGAGACCTGTGGTATCCTGCTGTCAGAGTCCCCGCTGAGGAGGGAGCGTGGCAAGGCCCAGTGCAGCAGTGGAGTGGTGGGGTGCTTTCTGGATAGGGGAGCAGTTAAGGATGCCACTGAGGCTTTTGTCCTGTGTAAACTAGAGGAATAATGTTGCCATCAATTGAGTTCGCAAAGGATTTTATGATGAAGCAGGCTTTGGGGGCAAAGAGCAGTTTAGTTTGGGGTATGTTAAGTTTTGAGATGTCTTAACAGACATTCTAGTGGAATCGTCAAGTAGCAGTTGGATTTGTTAGACTGGAGTTGAGAAGCTTGGACTGGGTCTATACATTTGAGAGTCTTCAGTATTTATAAAGCTGTGAAATCGGATGAAAAGCCCAAAGGCTGAGGAGAAAGAGTAGGAGAAGAGGACAAATGAATGAGCATTAGGGTCAGAAGTTAAGGAGAAGAGAAATCAGCAAAAGAAACCAAGTAGTATAAGAGGAGAACAGGAAGCCCTGGAAGCCAAGTGAGTCCAGAGTAGCAGGGAGAGGGGGGAGCAGCTGTGTGTGGTGCCACTGGTGGGTCAGGTGAGAGAAGGACTGAGCATTGATGCGGTGATTTACTAGGCATGTGGAGGTCATTCATGACTTGGATTAGAATATGTTTGGGAGAGAGTGAGAGTAGATGAATGAGATAGCGAGTGTCGCCAACTCTTGAGACCTAATGCACAGGGGAGCAAAGGAATGGGGAACGTGGTCATGAGTTCTTGTTTTTTTAATGGAAGAAATAATAGTGTTTACAGGACAGGCTGATGGTATGAGCTTGTGAGTGTAGTAACAAATTGATGATGGAGGCAGAAGAGAGAGAATTGCTGGTATAGGCAAGAGAGGGTGGGGATTATTGTAATTTGGAGGGCTGATTTTAGAGTAACTGTGGTGTGGAAAATTTGTCTCTCACTGATGGCTGAAGGCAGGCGGACTTCTCGGGTATAAATGCACATGGTGATGGGAGCCCCTGGCAGCTCTTTTCTCAGTGAAAAAGGAAGTAGGATCATTGGCTGAGAGGGGATGTTGGGGGAGCTGGTGGAGGAGAGAGGAAGTTATTGGTTTATTTCTATCTCCTTTGAGCCTTAAGTTTTGGTAGCGGCATGAATTGCTAATACTTTGTTGGAACAGGAAGATATTATCCTCTGTCTTACGTTCCTTGCTGGGATCTGTCTTTTGGGTTACAGGGATGTGAACACCACCATCATGGAGCTCCTGATCATGGTATATGCGTGTAAGACCTCTTGTGCCAAAAGCATTATTGGTGTGATCCCCTACTTCCCTTATAGCAAGCAGTGCAAGATGAGAAAAAGAGGCTCCATTGTTTCCAAATTGCTGGCTTCAATGATGTGTAAAGCTGGTAAGAATGGCAGATATTTGATAATTAATTGGGATCCTGAGAGTTTTATTTTTACCTTAGAAATTGTAAAGCATTTTTAAGACTATATTGGAATGCTAAACAGAGTAAAAAAAGTGATACAGTTTTAATTTCATTTATTTTTAAAGTTTTTTTATGATTTTTTTTGTTTTGTTAAAGAAGGGAGAGGGAGAGAGAGAAAAACACACACATCGATGTGAGAAACATCAATCACTGCCTCCTCCCGGGAACCCAGCCTGCAACCCAGGCTTATGCCTCCACAGGGAGTTGAACCAGCAACCTTTCAGTGCACGGGACAGTGCCCAGCCACTAGCTACACTGGCCAGGGCTGACACAGCTTGGAAAGTTAACTAATTGATGAGAAAACAGTACAGAGAATTCTTTGCTGTTTCCAAGTCCCCAAAACACAAAGGTAACGAGAACAATTTATTTTTTCCTAAATTCTTTGTTTAAAAATTATATTGAACTCTGCTGCGGTGGCTCAGTGGTTGAGTGTCGACCAAGAACCAGAAGGTGAATGTTCATTTCCCAGTCAGGGCACATGCCCAGGTTGCTGGCTCGTTCCCAATAGGGGGCGTGCACGAGGCAGCCGATCGATGATTCTCTCTTATCATTGATGTTTCTATCTCTCTCTCTCCCTCTCCCTTCCTCTCTGAAATAAAAAAAAATGTAGTCTCTCCCTCTTGAGTAGGGAAAAACCCAGTTCTCTAATTCTCTTCCTCCTGTGTGACTCCTTTACTGCTTACACGGAACACTTCACTTCTGACACTTTTGGTCACTAACTGTGTAGTTTTTCCCTAAACCAAGCAATTCTCCATGACATCAGCTAGGAGCCCCACAATTTTACTAAATTCTGACATTATCTACCTGGAGATACTGTCTGACCCCACAGATTCAGGGCTCAGCCTCACAGAACGGGCCCACCCCTTGCAGATGCCAGGTGCTAGTTGAGGTTGTTACCTGTGCTTCACACCGATTGGCTATAAAACTGAGCTTTCCCCATCCTCTTCTCAGATTCCATTAACTTGTTAGAGCAGCTCAGAGAATTTAAGAAAGCAGTTTACTTACTGTTTACCAGCTTATTATAAAAAGTTAAGGATACAGATGACCATATAGATGGAAAAGGTGTGTAGGGCAGGGTATGTGGGACTAAGGGGCTTGGAGCTTCGATGCCCTCAGGGTTTACCACTCTTCCCAGCGCTTCCACCTGTTCACCAACTTGGAAAGTCTCCACTACCTGTGCTGTTGGGATTTCATGGAGCGTTCCCATAGGTATAATCAATCATTAACTCCATTTCTTTTTTTTAAAATTTTTTTATTGCTTAAAGTATTATAAAGGGTATTACATATGTGTCCTTTTTTTCCCCCGCCATTGCAATCCCCTGGCCTCCCCTACCCCCCAGTGTCTTATGTCCATTGGTTATGCTTATATGCATGCATACAAGTCCTTCGGTTGATCTCTTACCTGCCTCCCTCCTGCTCCCCAACCCTCCCTGGCCTTCCCGCTGCAGTTTGACAATCTGTTTGAGGCAGCTCTGCCTCTGTATCTATTATTGTTCAAAAGTTTATAATGGTCTCTATTATCCATGAATGAGTGAGATCATGTGGTATTTTTCTGTGGAAGACAGTATGGAGTTTCCTCAAAAAACTAAAAATGGAACTCCCATTTGACCCTGTGATCCCACTTCTAGGAATATATCCCAAGAAACCAGAAACACCAATCAGAAAGGATATATGCACCCCGATGTTCATAGCAGCACAATTCACCATAGCTAAGATCTGGAAACAGCCTAAGTGCCCATCAGTAGATGAATGGATTAGAAAACTGTGGTACATCTACACGATGTAATACTATGCTGCTGTAAAAAAAGAAGGAACTCTTACCATTTGCAACGGCATGGATGGAACTGGAGAGCATTATGCTAAGTGAAACAAGCCAGTCAATGAAGGAAAAATACCACATTAACTCCATTTCTAACTCCTCTCCCCTCTCTGGAGATGTGGGGGTGGGGCTGAAAATCCCAAGTTTCTAATCCTGGCTGGTCTTTCCAGTGACAAGCGCCCCAGCCAGGAGCCATCCAGGGGCTCACCCTGAGTCACCTCATTAGAACAACAGAGGCTCCTAGCTCTTTTCACTTAGCAAATCACAAGGGTTTAGGAGCTGGGTGCCAGAAACCAGGGACAGAGACCAGTTTTTATTTATTCTGTTATCTCCCAATCTCATACTAAAATATCTGATATAAAGATGCTGAATTTGTTTTGATGAGAGCAATTTTAAATCGTAATTTATCACACATAATATCCTATTTTATATTGTACTTATTTCATACAGTGCAACTTATTTTATATAGTACTAATTTCATACAATACAGTTCAACACATAAACTAGTTATGTGCTTGTGTCTGCTTTATTTTCAAAGGTCTGACTCATCTTATTACTATGGATTTACACCAAAAGGAAATTCAGGGCTTCTTCAATATTCCTGTTGATAATTTAAGAGCTTCTCCCTTCTTATTACAATATATTCAAGAAGAGGTAAGCTAGCTCAAACTATTTTATTTTAATGTTCTTTTTAAAGTTGAAAGACATTTCCATGTCCTTGGGTTGTCCATAAAGGATTAAAACTTGATATATTCTGCTTAAAGTACTATTTACTTTAGAAATGTAACTCACCATGTTTTAAAATTCTTAATCTTTAACATATTTCATTTGCTAAGTTCTTAAGATTGCCTTTTCTTCTTTTGGACCTCAGGTACCTAGGATTGGACTACACATGATTATGATAACTCACTCTCATCATTGTCCATGTGTGGTCCAGGCCCTCTTTTATGTATCCATCTTTCTAGCTTCTCTCTCTGTCCAATTACAGTAGTCACCATCCATGACAGCACCACCCAGCAAGTAAATTAAAATCATCATAACAGCTTATAATCATCTCATGAGGTCCTTCTCTGTTCTACTCCCTGCCTCCCCAACCTGAGGAAACCATCATCCTGAATCTTAATTCATTTTTCTCCCAGTTTCCTTTTTATATAGTTTTATCTCATCCATATATAGAGATATATACAGTATTTGTTATTTAAAACACAAAAAGTATATTTTTAAACTTTATCAAAAAGAATCAAACTGTGTAATCTTTTGGGAATTTTTCACTTGATGTTACATTATTAAGATTCAGCCATATTGTGTCACAGTTTTTCTTTCTTTTTTTTAAGAATAGTTTATTGATTTTACAGAGAGAGAAAGGGATGGGGGGAGAGAGGGACAGAGAGAGAAAGAGAGAAAGAAATATTGATGTGAGAGTAAAACATTGATCAAGCCTGCAACCTGGGCATGTGCCCTGACAGGAATCAAACCAGCAACTTTTCAGTACATGGTAGGATGCCCAAGCAAGTGAACTACCCTGGCCAGGACACAGTTCATCCATTTTGACTACTGAAAAAGACTTACTGTGCCGCTGTTATCACAATCTATCTCAGGGGTCCTCAAACTACGGCCCGCGGGCCACATGCAAATACAAATATTGTATTTGTTCCCGTTTTGTTTTTTTACTTCAAAATAAGATAATGTGCAGTGTGCATAGGAATTTGTTCATAGTTTTTTTTTTAAACTATAGTCCGGCCCTCCAACGGTCTGAGGGACAGTGAACTGGCCCCTTGTTTAAAAAGTTTGAGGACCTCTGATCTATCTATATAAAAGGCTAATATGCTAAGTGTCCTTCCCTCCGTCCAGGTAATGACATCAAGTAGCAATGTCCGGCTTCCTCTCCCTAGAGACTAGCTTCCTTGCATTTTCTTCATCCCTGGAACATGGCTTGCTTTATAGCCAGGTGGAAACAGTTTACACTTTAACCAAATGTCTGTGAAGTGTTTTCCTGTGCCTCATCTCATGTGATCCTCACAGAAGTCCTAGAGTAGGTAGATAGGAGACTCAGTAGAATTCTATTTTCTTTTCATTAGTCGGAAAAATGGAGATTTAGAAAGCTTAGGAACTTGACCCGACTGAAAGAAGTAAGAAATGGTGAACCTTGAAAATGACTTCAGGTTTTCTCACTGCGTAGAATATAGTCAAACACTGCTGCAGTTAAATATTTTACCCTTTGTTCTCCCTGTGTGATCTACAATAATAATCTGCTTCGTGTTGATATTTACTCTTGTGTTGCTGACAATTACCTGGAAGAGAAGTTGTGCTTCACTGGGCTGGAAAAAGTTTAGCTACATCAGAAAGCAGGTCTAATTAAGCAAATTTGTTCTATATCTGTAAAAGGCTAAGTTGACTTGCGCATGTGCGATACATATAAAGCTCTCGCTGGTGCCAGTCACATGCGTGTTTGTGTTTCCATCTGTCCTTGTCGATTGTGAATTTGGTTGACACTTCTATTATAGAGAAAGGGCGAATAGCGATATTAAAATATTTCTTCTAATTAATTTCCTTTCAATGAGCATGAATTTGTGTACCAGGCCACTAGTCTACATTTAAAATTTTTAAAGTAGATACTGCAAAAATTACAATTTTCTGAAAACTTAGTATTTAATAGATATTGTAAAAATTGCAATTATATGAAGAGGCTGTATTAATTTATACTTCCAGTAGCAGTGCTATGATAGTACCTGTTTCCCTGGGCCTTAATTTTGCTAATTTAATGGACAAAACAACCTTCCTTGAATTTTTACTCCCCTGGTATCTAGTATGATTGAGCATCTTATCATGGGGGAGGCTTTTTCTGGGGGGCGGGGAAGGGACAGAATTTCCTCCATCTAAAATAGTGTTTTCTCCTGGCCGGTGTGGCTCAGTGCTTGAGTGTCGACCTATGAACCAAGGAGGTCATTGTTCAATTCCTAGTGAGGGCACCTGCCCAGGTTGCGGGCTCAATCCCTAGTAGGGGGTGTGCAGGAGGCAGCCCATCAGTGATTCTCTCTGGTCATTGTTGTTTCTGTCTCTCTCTCCCTCTCCCTTCCTCTCTGAAATCAATAAAAATGTATTTAAAAAATAAAATAAAATAGTGTTTTATTTTCTTGCCGTGATTTTGGAATTTCAGCAGGTGTGTCTGGGGTGGATCCTTTTTTTTTTTATTTTTTTATTTTTTATTGATTTTTCACAGAGAGGAAAGGAGAGAGACAGAGAGTTAGAAACGTCGATGAGAGAGAACCATCGACCAGCTGCCTCCTGCACATCTCCTACTGGGGATGTGCCCACAACCAAGGTACATGCCCTTGACTGGAATCGAACCTGGGACCTTTCAGTCTACAGGCCGACGCTCTATCCACTGAGCCAAACCGGTTTCGGCCTGGGGTGGATCTTTTTTTCCCACCGATTTCTCTAGATATTAGTGGGTCCCTTTCATTCTTTGGGAATCCTTTTCCTTATAATTTGAATATTTCGTCCTTTTTTTTTTTTAATTCTTTGGGAAACTGTTATGTGTAGTCTCTATATTGTTTAACTCTCTTTCTTCAAGTTTGTGTTCTTATATCCCTCATTGTGGGAAAATTCCGTGGCCTGATCTCTCCCAGGTTTGTTATTCAGTTGTGTCTGTAGCTCAGTGACTGGGTTTTTTTTGGACCATAATCACTTCCACCTCCTGGATTTTTTTTTGGTTCTTTTTCATAGCAGCTTGTTTTTTCTTTATAAATATGTTTTTCTGCTTTAACTTTTGTGGAGAAAATAGACCTATTTTTATGGATGAGTCCTTTCTTCACTGTTTTCTTGGTTATTTCCTCTCTTGGCTGGATTTGATCATGTTTGATAAGGCAAGGAAGAACATAAACTAGTTTAGAAAGATTTCTAGCAAAAATAAGAAAAGTGCCTAAATTTAAATATTTATTTTGCTACCTTACTCACTGACAGTGTTGGATAAATTAGGCCTTCCTGAAGGACATAAGATCCATGTGGTTATGCTGGATGTATCTATAATAGAGCCTTCTTCAGATTAATCAGTTGTTTGTTTACTAAGCATTTATTACTTAGTGCTTCCCATGTGCTAAGAATTGTACAGGTGCTAGTGATTATTTTAAGTGCTTATATTAAAATTTATTAAACTGGCATAATTGTGAGAAAAAGCTATGAGGATTTATTTGAATGAAATTTCTGGTATATAACTTAATGAAGTGATTAAATTTTAAGAACATAAAATATTGCCAAGATGAAGTCAGAAATAAATACTGTGCCCTGGCCAGTGTGACTCAGTTGTTGAGTGTCGTCCTGTGCATCAAAAGGTTTCTGGTTCAGTTCCCGTTCAGGACACATGTCCAGGTTGTGGGCTTGATCCCCAGTAGGTGGCACGTCTCTCTCTCCCCCCTTCCCTCCCCCCCCCCCCCCACTCCCTCCCTGTCTCTCTCTTCCTCCCTCCCTTCCCAATAAAAATAAATAAATAAAAAGAGCCCGGCTGGTGTGGCTTAGTGATTGAGCATTAGCCTATGAACCAGGAGGTCATGGTTTGATTCCCCATCAGGGCACATGCCTGTGTTGTGGACTCGATCCCCAGCCAATCAGTGATTCTCTCTCATTATTGATGTTTCTATCTCCCTGTCCCTTCCTCTCTCTTTACATAAAGTAAACTACTGCTCAGCTTAAAAATAATTCTGCCTTCTATTTTCTCAGAAGTTGATAATAGGTATATCTTCAATATATTCTCACTAGCATAGATCACTTCAAATGTTAAACTTTGTTGACTCCAGAGCACACTGATGTTTTAGTTATTTTTGTAAGGGCTCTTAATCTTCTATAATAATACAAGTGTAATATGCTAATTAGACTGACGTCCTTCCAGACATCCTTCCAGACAACCTTCTGGACACTGCGGGGGCTGTGAGAGAAGCCCGGGTCCCTGGTGCCTGCTGACAGCTGAGGGTCCCGGGTGCCCCAGGGAAGCCGGTGCTGGCAGCCGGAAGGAAGGCAGGCCTACTCTTGCATGAATTTCGTGCATCAGGCCTCTAGTGTCCTTATAAAACAGCACTGGGCTGATTGTCTTTAACAAATTGGTTTCTTCACTATATGACTAAAATATGTAAATAGTCCTTTGTTTGGATGCACTAATTTGGAACTTGACAATTACAGTACCTTGGGTTCAGATTGGATGGATATCATCCTGGCAATATGAAATGACAACTTCCTGAGACTGACTATAAAAATGTCTTTATACCATATACGTGAGCTAATCACCAATTAGCCGGTGATTAGTGATTAAATTTTAAGAACATAAAATATTGCCAAGATGAAGTCAGAAATAAATACTGTGCCCTGGCCAGTGTGACTCAGTGTGACTCAGACCTTTTTCTTCAAAGAGGTCTGTGAGGCTTATTTCTTAATAATATTTTTCCCTGAGAAAACACACACACACACACACAAATGAAAAATAATATTTTGCTAGGTAGGTGTTTCTTCGTTTTCCAAAGGAGAAATTTGCTTTGGACTTTTATCTTCTTGGAAAATTTTCAAGTGACCAAAATTCATTTTTGAGTCCAAAGCAGTGTTCCTTTTTTGTTTGTTAATCCTCACCTGAGAATATATTTTTTTCACTGCTTTTTCAGAGAGAGTAGAAGGAGGGGCGGGAGAGAGAGACATCTATGTGGGAGAGACGCATGGACTGGTTGCCTCCAGTATGTACCCCGACCTGGGAATCGAACCCATGACCTTTCCATGCTCGGGCCCATGGTCTAACCACTGAGAACACCGGCTAGCGCTGCACCGTTCCTTTCCATTGACTGTTGAGTGTTGGTGTGCATAGCCTTATGGAGTCATGGCAGTAATCCCTGGCCTCTCTGTCACAGATCCCGGATTACAGGAATGCAGTGATTGTAGCCAAGTCTCCAGCCTCAGCCAAGAGGTAGGTGGGAGCTCACGACTGAGCATTCCTCCATCCACACCCAGGGTCAGTCCTCCATCAGATCCCCGGTGTTCTGGTTTCAACCCCAGTAGTTCACTGGTGTCCCTTATTTTTATTTCATGGACTGGCAGTTTAACAGATTGTTTGCAGACTTCATTTATTAAGTGATGATGATTAGTTTTTCTTTCTTTTTCAACCCCAATCTGTGACCACCAGTCATATTTATTTTACCAAAGTCATCCAGGTCTGGGGAATCCCAACCTAGCACTTCGCTCACTCCCAGACTGGCAGCTGCTTGTTGTTGATCTTCCAATCTGACATTTATAATATTAGCAAATATACTTCGTAGTTGTTTGCTGCCTTGAACTCAGTAATTTATTAACAGAATGGTATCCAGCCCAGTGGCCACTATTGGTATGTGTTAAAAGGTGACATTTTACAAAACGAAAACACCCTGAGGCATCCAAATAGCCCCGAGTAACTGATGAGTCAGTAATACAGTACGCAGGGTTGTATTTGGGCTAAGAGGGTCTCATGTACCAATGTTTTCTGGAAAAGCCACTCTGTTGGAGAGGGAAAGAACAAAATCAAATGTAGGAAGGAATAAAATATTTTTCCTAAAAAATCTCTTTTAAACTTATTTTCCACAATTGAATACCTTTGCTCACTGGATCATTGTTGAGTCCTGTGGGATGCAGGGAAGCATCGGTACCTCCCTCCTCGCCCGTGGACTGTTAATGTTGAAGGATGGAGAACTTGCACATACTGAGCCGTTGACTCAGGAGGGTTATAGAGCAGTGGTTTTCCATCAGAGATGAAGAAGGGCAGTTAGACTATTACTTAGGTTGCACTTGTGACGAGCATGATGTGCCACGTTCTTAGAGCTGCCTCGTGCAGCCAGGTCTGTGCCCGCATAGGCTCCCTTGCGTCACAGAGCCTCGCATCATCCATTGAGAAAGCCATAGTAAACTGCCTCATTTTGGAATATAAACATTCCAAACAGCTTTTTCAAACATTTGTGCAAAGGCTGAACTAATTAAAATTTAGTAATTTATTTTTCTGTGATGTATAGACTTTAAAAAAAAAAAAAGATATTTTATTGATTTTTTACAGAGAAGAGGGGAGAAGGATAGAGAGTTAGAAACATCAATGAGAGAGAAACATCGATCAGCTGCCTCCTGCACACCCCCTACTGGGGATGTGCCCGCAACCAAGGTACATGCCCTTGACCGGAATTGAACCTGGGACCTTTCAGTCTGCAGGCCGACGCTCTATCCACTGAGCCAAGCCGGCCAGGGCTGATATATAGACTTTTAAAAAATTAAGGTAAAAATCACATAACATACAATTAACCATTTTTAAGTATATAGTTCGCTGGAATCCAGTGCATTTACAAGGTTTTGCAATGACCACCTCACTCCAGAATCCCTATACTCACCATGTAATCACTCTCCACCCCTTCCCCCAGCCCTGGCAGCCGTAACCTTCTGTCTCTGGATTTGCTTATTCTGGATATTTCATAGAAATGGAGGCACACATTACATGGCCTGTTGTGTTTGGTTTCTTTCACTTAGTATAATGTTTTCGAGGGCCAGATAGCTCTGTGTTGGTATTTCACGTCTTTTTGTGGCTGAATAATACTCCATTGTATGGATGGGCTATACTTGATCTGTTCATCGTTGATGGACATTGGGTTGTTTCTACGTTTCAGCTGTTTGGAGTAGCTGTGAACATTTGTTTGTAAGTTTCTCCGTTGACACATGTTTTCATTTCTTGTGGATGTATGCCTAGGATTGGAATTGCTAGGTCATGGTACCTCTATTTACATTTTTGAGGGACCACCAAACTTTTTTCCATTCTCACCAGCAACATACAAGGGTTCTAATTTCTCCACATTATTACCAACACTTATTTTCTGTTTTTTATTTTTTATTATAGCCATCCTAAGTGGGTATGAAATGGTATCTCATTGTGGTTTTGTTTTGTTTTGTGTTTTCTGTTGTTAATCCTCACCAGAGGATATTTTCTCTCGTTGATTTTAGAGAGAATGGAAGGGAGGGGCTGAGACAGAGTGAGAGAAATACTGATCTGAGGGATTGGTTGCCTCCCACACACTCCCTGACCAGGGCCTGGGATTGACCTGCAACCCAGGTACGAGCTCTTGACTAGAATTGAACCTTCGACCCTTCAGTCCAAGGGCCGATGCTCTAATCACTGAATCAAACCGCCTAGGACTTATTATGGTTTTTGTTTGTTTTTATGTTTTTGGTTAATCCTCACCTGAGGATATTTTTTCCATTGATTTTTAGAGAGAGTGGGAAGGAGGGAGGGAGGGAGAGAAAGAGACAGACAGACAGACATTGATTGGCTGCCTCCCGAATGTGACTCAACTGGGGCCAAGGATTGAACCTGCATCCTGGGTACATGCCCTTGACTGGGACTCTTTGCTGCATGGGCCGACGCTCTAACTACTTAGCCACACTGGCTGGACTCTCATGTGGTTTTGATTTGGATTTCTAGTTATTAATGATGTTGAGCATCTTTTCATGTGCTTGTGGCCATTAGTATATATTTGGACAAATGTCTACTCAAATGCTTTGCTTCTTTTAATTATTTTATTTTGAAATTAATCAATGTTTAATTAAAATGTCTACAAATATATGCCCGGCTGGTGTGGTTCAGTGGTTGAGTGTCAACCTATGAACCAGGAGTCACGGTTCAATTCCTGGTCAGGGCACATGCGCTGGTTGCAGGCTCGATCCCCAGTAGGTAGGGTCAGGAGGCAGCCGATCAGTGATTCTCTGTCATCATTGATGTTTCTGTCTGTCTCTCCCTCTCCTTTTCTTACTGAAATCAATAAAAAGTTACAATACTAGAGGCCCAGAAAGATCCTAAAATGGCCCTGGATGCTGGAAAGCTGCCTTGGGTAGATCACAGAACTCTCATATCCAAGTCCAGTGATCAGAGAACTCTCATATCCAATCCAGCCCAGATCCTGAACAGAAAGCTGACGTTCTAAAGCTGGACTCAGTTCATTCACTGTTGGGGTGAGAAACTATCCCAACTCCCAACTCTCTTGATGGACAGGGCTCCAAATATCACCCACTGATTGGGGGGAAGGCTGCCCATGTCAGCGGCTGGGAAAGCCAATTAGCCAAGGACATTATGTTGTGGCAGGTGTCTGGAAGAATCAGATAGTGTTGTGATCTCAAAAAGGAAAAACAGCTGCTTTTGCTTCTCCCCCTCGCTCCCGTATGCATCCCCTGAGTCCCGGGGAGGGCTTTGAGCCAGCAGCCTTTGCTTTTATTTTTAAATGGGGTTGTCTGTCTTTTTGTGGTTGAATTGTAGAACTTCTTTATATAGTCTAAATATTAGACCCTTCTCAGATTATATGGTTTGCAATTATTTTACTCCATTCTGTAGGTTGTCTTTTCCCATTCTTGATATGTCCTTTGATGTACAAAAGTTTTTAATTTTTATGAAGTCTAATTTAGCTTTTTCTGTATCATGTCTAAGGAGGCAATGCTAAATTCAAGGTATTAAGTCTTGCCCCTATGTTTTCTCTAATAGTTTAGTTTTAGCTCTTATACTGGGTTGGAGAGCTGTTTTGTATATGGAGTGAGGTAAGCCTTCAGCCTCTTCCTTTTCCCTGTGATCATCCAGTGCAGTCATCCCGCACTGTCTGTTGAAAAGACTCTTCTTTCCCCCTTGGATGACTTGGCACCGTGTTAGAAACAATTGGCTGTAGATGTTTATGGCATTTATTTCTGGACCCTCAGTTCTGTTCTGTTATCTGTGTGCCAGTACCACCCTGTTTCGATTACTGTAGTTTTATAGTAACAGTTAGATCAAAACAATCAGAAGTGGATGGAAGTGGGAGTATAGATCTTTTATGTGTTCTCCATCAACACCCAAGAGGGGAGTGGCCTTGTTCCCACTGGGCTGGTGAAAGTCCCGACTCCTAGGCCTCCTCTGACACTACCTTGTGGGGTGGGGGG
Source organism: Myotis yumanensis (assembly GCF_028538775.1). Taxonomy (NCBI): domain Eukaryota; kingdom Metazoa; phylum Chordata; class Mammalia; order Chiroptera; family Vespertilionidae; genus Myotis; species Myotis yumanensis. The sequence continues at coordinate 2,210,627 of NW_027223767.1, forward strand.
AAGACCCCTCCTTCCTGCCGAGTTGGGGTGGAAGTCCAGGGTTCACTCTCCACTGACGCTGGCAGGTGGGGGCTCATTCCTGCTGGGTAGGGATGAAAGGCCCAGCTCCTACATGGCCTTCTCTTAAGCCACTCATTGGGGGCTTGGGGTGCATCATTATAGCTTGGCAAGGGAGGAAGTGTAGGCCCTTTACTTGGTTTTTACTCATGTGGGAGGGATGCAGCTGCCGTGTTTTCTGTCATGTTTGTCTGGAGTAGGACAGTTACTGTCTTAAAGTTTTCTGACTTGGGAAGCTGCTCATTTCTTGGTCTTTTGGATAGAGAAAGCAGATTCTTTTGGGGCTCTGTACCATTGGCATTTTGGGGTTGCCGGTTTCTCCAGATGCTAATCTGGGATAATGCAAAAAGAAAGCCCAGAGGACTCACTGCCATGTCATTTCTCCAGTCCTGAGGTCCCTAGCCAATCAGCATTCTCCTCTCTACCACTGGAGTCTTATGTTTGTTTCATATATATAACTAGAGGCCCGGTGCACGAAATTCATGCACTCAGGAGCTGGGGGATGGGGGGGTACCTTAGCTCGGCCTGTGCCCTCTCGCAGTCTGGGAGTCCTCGGGGGATGTCTGACGGTTTAGGCCTGTCAGCAGTTGGACATCCTGAGTGCTGCTGCGGAGGTGGGAGAGGCTCCCACCACCGCCGCTGTGCTCGCCAGCCATGAGCCTGGCTTCTGGCTGAGCAGCGCTCCCCCTGTAGGAGCGCACAGACCACCAGGGGGCAGCTCCTGCGTTGCGTGCCTGTCCTCTGGTGGTCAGTGTGTGTCATAATGACCGGTCATTCTGCCGTTCGGTCGATTTGCATATTAGCCTTTTATTAGATAGGATATCCAGGTTTTTAGTTGTACTTTGTGGGAGGACTGCTCCATCTTAGTGGAAGCAGAAATTGCAGCAATGTGTTTTGATAAATTTTCCCCACTAAATATCAGAAGAATGTGATGAACTTTGACTCACCTATCTGGGTAGGCTTTTGGTAATTTCTGTAATTCTCATTTGCATCTAACATCATGTGTTAATGAGATTAACAGATGAGTGGTAGAGTGTTTTTCGTTGAAGTAGCCTTTTGCTACACTCATTTGGCATTTATTAGAACGACAGGGATGTTTGTCACTTATCCATCCAGATGTTTCTTGCGAACCTAGTGCACTAAGTGATGTCAGCCTAGGTGTTTATGGCATTTATCTGGACCCTCAGTTCTATTCTATTGTCTGTGTGCCAGTACCACATGCTCAATATCATTAACCATTAGAAATCCAAGTCTAAACCACAAAAGACGCCCTCAGGGAGCTTATGTCATATGTTTCATTTACTATTGTGGACTGAATGTTTCCCTCCCCCACAGAGTTCAAATGTTGAAATCCTAATCTTATCCAGTGTGGTGGTATTTAGGAGGTGAGGCCTTAGGGAATCATTAGGTCACGAGGGTGGCGCCCTCTGGGTGGGATTAGTGCCCTATGAGAAGAGAGGGAGAGAGCTTGCTCTGACTCTCTGTTCTCTGCCTTCTGAGGGTATGAGAAGATGGCCATCTGCCAGCCAGGAGGACTCCGATCTGCTGATGCCTTGATCTTGACTTCTAGCCTCTAGTGCTGCGAAATAAGTGTCTGATGTTTAAGCCACCCAGTCTGTGTTCTGTTGTAGTAGCTGGACTGACTAAGACATCTATATTATCTCATTTGATCTTTGCGAGGAGGTCAGCATTTATCTCACAGATGAGGAAGCACACCTACGGAGCTGAAGAAATGTATCCAGGGTGATTCAGCTGTATGTTGTTCACTGGAAGGGAGTGGCACAATGAATGACTTCTTGCAGTGTTTTCCACACCAGTGATGACAGGATTTGAGTCTTGGCCAAATGTCAGTGGAATTGATTTGCCCATTTACTGGGCCTTCTCTTCATACATATAGGACTTGGGAGTGTGCTCTCCTCATGAAGGCATTGTGAAACCTTTGTGGTTAGTTGCACCTAACATAGTAAAGTCAGCTTTGTGGCTGGCTGTGTCTCCCATACTATGTAGTAGTGATTTTCTTTCATCCTAAAGTCCTGATTTGCACATTCATCCAGAGTTAGAGTTTGAGATGGTGCTTTCTGGCTTAGGGATATGTCATTTTTTATCTGACTGTTTCTAGCTTCTTCCAAGTTTTTCATTTAGCACCTAACCTCAGAAAACTGCTGTAGCTAATTTAAAGGACACTACAGCAGCAGGAGCATAGTTAAACTAGGAGTCAGTGGACATGGGCTTCCACTGGGGGCTTAGCCAGTCTTTGTGAGAACCGTAAGAAGCACAGTCACGCAGTCTCTCCAAGCCTCAGTTTCCTCATCAGCAAAATGAGGGTAACACCTGCACTACTTGCCTTCTCTTACAGAGTTGTAATAAGCATCAGGAGCATATGGAAGGATTTTACAAATTAAAATACCACTACGTAGAATGGTGGTTGTTAGTGCCCTTAGAATTCTGAATGGTGGTTGTTAGTGCCCTTAAACTCTACATACTCATCAATAACTTGAGTTTTAGAGTTCTTTGACAATGAGCAGTTGTTTTGAATAAGAGGGGTCATCTGAGAGTATAATGTTCCTTTAATAAGAAACAAAACTTGCCTGGTCGGCCTGTCTTAGTGGTTGAGCATAGACCTATGAACCAGGAGGTCATGGTTCAATTCCTGGCAGGGCACATGCCTGGGTTGCAGGCTCGATCCCCAGTGTGGGGTGTGCAGGAGGCAGCCGATCAATGATTCTTTTTCATCATTGATGTTTCTATCTCTCTATCCCTCTCCCTTCTCTGAAATCAATAAAAATATTTTTTTTAAAAAGAAACAAAACTTGCTTTAATGAGTTGTTTGGAATTGTTTTCTTAGAATAACAGTGAGTAGAAAAAAAATTTGAGATCCTGTGTTATGTTCTAACCCATAATGAAAACTAACCAGTAGCACGGTCGAGTTGCTTTGGAATTTCTCTCTGTGACTGTTCGTGTATAAGCCAATGTGACCCAGAGGGATCATCCTGATTCTTTTGGTATCAGGTGGGATTTAAGTTCCATGACTAAGCTATGTAAAGTATCCAGAACTGATTTCAGTGTGCACAGAATGATTTTATTTATCATGACAGTACAGTTGGTCCTTAAGCAGTACGGAGGTTAGGGACGCTGACCATCTGCACAGTTGAAAATCTGCGTGTAACTTCAGATTCCCCCAAAACTTAACTACTAGTAGCCTGCTATTGACCAGAAGGCTTATCGATAATATAAACAGTCGATTAACATATTTTTGAGCTTGTTTGGAGGTTCTAGCAGGGGAGCGCAGCTACTCGTATACCCTTGACTGAAGACTGGTCCTCTCCTGGGGGGTGTGGGGGGGGGGGGGCAGGTCGTCCTCTTCGACCGAGCGCGCAGCTTCGGGAGGGACGCACATGGATCGGTGAGGGAGGAGGGGAACACCCGCCTAGCCAGCCAGATCAGCCGAATCAACCCTGGCGATCAATGGGGTGACAGATGTCGCAGCCAGATCGCCCGCACATCCCGATTAACATATTTTTGGATGTTATATGTATTATATACTGTATTCTTGAAATAAAATACGCTAGAGAAAATAATGTTATTAAGAATAGCATAAGGAAGAGAAAATAGAGTGTTTATTGAAAAAAATCCACGTATAAATGGATCCACAGTTTAAACCTGTTGTTCAAGAGTTAACAGTGTAGCCCTAACCAGTTTGGCTCAGTGGATAGAGCGTCGGCCTGCGGACTGAAAGGTCCCAGGTTCGATTCCAGTCAAGGGCATGTACCTTGGTTGCGGGTACATCCCCAGTAGGAGGTGTGCAGAAGGCAGCTGATTGATGTTTCTCTCTCATCGATGTTTCTAACTCTCTATCCCTCTCCCTTCCTCTCTGTGAAAAATCAATAAAATATATATATTTAAAAAAAAAAAAGAGTTAACAGTGTAGCCTTAAGTAGAGGTCAGTAGTGCCTAAACAGCATTACCCTAGGACAGGGGTGGGCAACCTTTTTGTGAGTGCGTGCCAAAACCATCAAAATCTCTGACTCAAAATTCTTCTGTGTGCCAACCCTAATTTTTTGAGAACATGTTACGCCTACGTGATATCTCTTAAGGTGTATGTATGTGAAGAACCTTGAAGAAATAATAAAATTCATGCGAGCGACAAAAACACAGTATATGATGATGAAAAATACATTTATTTTTTAATGTATACATGTACACTGATAGTCCGACAGAAAACTTTATGACTCCGTTTGATATTATCAGTGGGACTTTTGCTGCTGCATCACTGATGACAGAGATTTTACATCAGGTTATATTTTGTGACCTTCAGAGATATGCACGAGCTACTACTTTCATCTGTCAGGCTACTCCTATTACGAGACTTAACAAAATTCATCACTGAGAACAAAGATTCACAAGCGTATGTGGATGAAACCAAAACACTGGTCGGATCTAGGAAGGCAGGGAGAGTTAAGGCAGAGGCTTAGAAATTGCTCTTCCCCTCTCTTGTCAATCCATGTCTATGGTCTTTAAGATAACTTGTTATGTAAAATTATTTACTTATCTAAGATGCACCTACACTGAATTTATCTGAAAAATAAAAAGTTGACATTAAGAAAAAAATTGTAAATGGAAGATTGTAAGAGAGGGTTTTGCGTGCCAGCAAAAGTTACTGGTGTGCCATGTTTGGCACGTGTGCCAGGGGTCTAGGAATTGGCAGACCTGTATGGAAAAGAGTTCCTTAGAGGGTGACTAAGGTCGTGATGCAAAGCCAATCTTGAACAGGAAGGAGGAACTAGTCTCTGTGGTGCCAGCCAGTCTCCATGAGATAAGGATGGGCAAGAGCTAGTGAAGATTCTGCTTTGTATTTGTCTGACTGCTTTTTCTCTCTGCGAATTTCTTTAAAAATTACTTGAATTTTTTAAAAGGATGAATTTAAAGTTATGCAAATGCTATATCTTATATAACTACATGATTATCTCAGTAGACTCAAAGAGCATTTGGCAGAATTACTTTCTATTTCTGGTAAAATCTTTATGCAAACTAAGAATAAAAGGGGACTTCCTCATCTGATAAGGGCCATCTATGAAAAACCCATAGCTTGCCCTGGTGGGTATGCTCGTGTGGAGCATCCGCCCTTGAACCAAAGGGTGGCAGGTTCGATTTCCGGGAAAGGGCATGTATGTGGGTTGTAGTTTTCATCCCAGGCCCCGACAGGAGCCACATGCAGGAAGCAGCCAGTTGATGTGTCTCTCTTGTATCGATGTTTCTCTTCCTCTCCCTCTCTGAAATTCAGTGGAGCCCTAGCTAGTTTGGCTCATGAATAGAGCATCGGCCTGTAGACTGAAGGGTCCTGGGTTTGATTCCAGTCAAGGGCACATGCCTGGATTGCAGGCTAATCCCCAGTAGGGGGTGTGTAGGAGGCAGCTGGTTAATGATTCTTTTCATCACTGATGTTTCTGTCTCTCCCTCTCCCTTCTCTCTGAAATCAATAAAAATATATTAAAAAACAAATAAACAAGCAAACAAACCCACAGCTAACATCACACTTAATGGTGAGAGACTGAAAGCTTTCCCCTGAGATCAGGAATGAGATGATATATCTTCTCCCTACTTATATTTGACACTGTGCTGGAGATTCTGGATAGTCCTGCAACTTAAAAAAAGAGAGAGATCCAGTATGGAAAGGAAGAAGTAAAACAGTCCTAATTTGCAGGTAGCATGATTATTTATGTAGAAAAATATGATGAAACCTACAAAAGTGCAATTAGGACTAATAAATCAGTTTAGCAAGTTTGCAGATTATAAGGTCAATAAACAAAAATCAATTGAATTTCTATATACTAGCAATGAATGGTTGGAAATTGCATCAAATTAAGTGAAACAGGTAAACCTAAGATGTTCAAGACTTGTACACTGAAAAATGCAGAACATTACTGAGAAAAATTAAAGACCTGAATGAGTGGAGGAAGATGCTGTGTTCATGGGTCAAAAGACTCAATATTGTTAAGATGTCATTTCTCCTCAAATTGAGAATATAGAATTGAGACCCCCTTACCCCCCAATCAAAATTTCAGCAGGTTTTTTTGTAGCAATTGACAGGCTGATTCTAAAATTCATATGGAAATGTAAAGAACCTAAAATAGGCAAAACATCTGAAAAAGAACAGAGTTGAAGATCTAACACTATCTGAATTTAAGACTCATATAAAGCTAAAGCAATCATGCGTATGTGCTGTTGCAGTGGTTCCCAAACTTATTTGGCCTACCGCCCCCTTTCCAGAAAAAATATTACTCAGCCCCTGGAAATTAATTTTTTAAAAATTTTAATAGCAGTTACTCATCGCCCCCAAATGCACCTGTGGCCATCACCGCCCCCCTGGATCGCTGCAGCGCCCACCAGGGGGCGGTAGCGCCCACTTTGGGAATCACTGTGCTATTGGAATAAAAATAGAAATATAGACCAGTAGAACAAAATCGGGAGTCGTAAAATAGACCCTTATGTATCTATAATACTGTTTTCAACAGATGTGCAAAGGCAAGTTAGTGGAGAAAGTCTTGGACAAATGGTGATGGGATAATTGGATGTTCATGTGTAAAATAAAATGACTCTTGAGTGATACCTCATATAACTTACAGAAATTAACTAAAAATGAATCATAAACCTAAATGTAAAATCTAAAACTGTAAAAGGGGGGGTAAGAGATCAACTGAAGGACTTGTATGCATGCATATAAGCATAACCAATGGACATGAGACACTGGGGGGTAGGGGAGGCCAGGGGATTGTCAAGGGGGGAAAGGAGACATATGTAATCCTCTTTGTAATACTTTAAGCAAAAAAGAAAGAAAGAAAGAAAGAAAAAGAAAGGAAGAAAGAAAGACTAGGCAAAAGGTAAAAAAAAAATAAAAAAAATAAAATTGTAAAAGTTCTAGAGGAAAACATAGAAGAAAATCTTTGTGATGTTGGCTTAGGCAAAGATTTCATAAATATGACACCAATAGCACAATTCATAAGAAAATATTGTTAAATTTGGTGTTGTCAAAACTAAGAATTGATCTCCAGAGGACATTTGGAGAATGACAGGAGAAGGCCCAAATTGGAAGAAAATATTTGTAAAGCATATATCTGATAAGGGACTTGTATTCAGGACATATTAAGAAACTGGCAAAAAGATAAACAGACCCTTTACCAAAGAATATACAGGGACGGCAAATAAGCACATGAAAAAATGGTCAACACCATTTGTGTTGAGGGAAATCCAAATTGAACCACAGTGAAGTACCACTGCAGACCGTCAGATGGATGATTGTAAAGTGACTGACCACACCAGGTGCTGGCGGGAGTGGGAGGAATGGGACCCTCATGGGAATGGAAGATAGTATAACCACTTTGGTCCTTTTTTGTTTTTGTTAATCCTCACCTGAGGGTATTTTTGCCATTGCTTTTCAGGGGGGCGGGGGGGGGGGGGGAGAGACAGACAGACAGACACAGAGAGACACATTGACTGGTTGCCTACTGTGGGCAAGGTGCATGCCCTGACCCAAGACCCTTCAGTGCAGGGGCCAACATTGTGATCACTGAGCAACACTGGCCAGGGCTTTTTTTTTTTTTAAAGAGTTAAATACATGCCTACCATATGATCCAGCCATTCTACTCTTAGGTATTTACCCAAGAGAAAAGAAAGCATGAGTCCATACAAAGATTTATACATGAATGTTCACAGCAGTTTTGTAATAGCTCAAAACTAGAAACAACTCAAAAGTCCATCAACAAGTAGATGGACAAACTGGAGACCTATACAGTGAACTGTTACTCAGAATGTAAGGGATGGCCGCTGACGCACACTGTATCGCGAATGGGCCTCCAAAGCGTTGTGCTGAGTGGGTGAAGTGAGACACGAGGACTACGTGCTCTGATTCCACATCTGAAACCTGCGGTGACAGAAAGGGGATCACTGGTGGCTGGTGCTGGAAGGAGAAATTACAGAAGGGCATAAGGAAACGTTTGTCAGGATAAATACTTTCATTGTCTTGGTTATGCTAATGTTTATATGGATATCTACATGCATCAGAGTTTATGAAATTATATAGTTTAAATATGTACAGTTAATTGTATATCAATTACACTTAATAAAACTTAAAAATTGATGCTTAATACTTTGAGTTTTTAAAAAAATATATATTCTTATTGATTTCAGAGAGGAAAGGAGAGGGAGAGAGATAGAAACATCAATGATGAGAGAGAGTCATTGATCAGCTGCCTCCTGCACGCCCCCGACTGGGGATTGAGCCCACAACCCAGGCATGTACCCTGACTGGGAATCGAACCGTGACCTCCTGGCTCATAGGTCGACACTGAGTCTTGCCGACTGGGCAGTACTTTGAGGTTTTGTTTTTTTTGGTTTGTTTTAAAATATATTTTATTGATTTTTTACAGAGAGGAAGGGAGAGGGATAGAGAGTCAGAAACATCGATGAGAGAGAAACATCGATCAGCTGCCTCCCGCACACTCCCCACTGGGCATGTGCCCGCAACCAAGGCACATGCCCTGGACCGGAACCGAACCTGGGACCCCTGAGTCCTCAGGCCGATGCTCTGTCCACCGAGCCAAACCGGTCAGGGCAGTACTTTGAGTTTTTAATCCACTTTGTTTCATGTGGTTTGTACTCACTATAGAGAATTAGCAGCTACAAGGGAGGAAATAGGTTTCGAGGAAGTTACTTACCTCATGCAGCTCAGTCAGTGGGCTGAATGCAGATCAGGGCCCCGCTCTGCACTTGTTGGTGCCCATTGCCAGAGGGACGTGTTTGTCCTGGAGTCTAAGACTCTGTGATTATTTTATTCTCTTGTTTTTCATTAATTCTTTGGGAAACTACATTTTATTTATGTTCTTTTAATGTTTCTTCCATTGATGTTAACAGAAGACAGGTGCTGAGATGTTTTTTAATTGTCTCATGCTCTGCCTCAGGGCACAGTCTTTTGCTGAGCGCCTGCGGCTGGGCATCGCGGTGATTCACGGAGAAGCTCAGGACGCGGAGTCCGACTTGGTGGATGGACGGCATTCCCCGCCCATGGTCAGGAGTGTGGCTGCCATCCACCCCAGCCTGGAGATCCCCAGTAAGTGTGTTGCCCCTTTTTGTTTCCCTTTTTGGTTTTAAGGCTGGCTGACTTGTTGTTTTGTTGTTGTTGTTACTGTTTTGTTGTTGTTATTAATCCTTACCCGGGAATATTTTTTCCATTGATTTTTAGAGAGTGGAAGGGAGGGAGGGAGGTGGGGAGAGAGACAGAGAAACATCGGTGTGAGAGGGACACATCAATTGGTTGCCTTCTGCATGCAACCAGACCAGGGCCAGGGATTGAGCCCACAACCCTTCCCTGTGCGGGTTGACACTAACCACTGAGCACACCAGCCCAGGCTGATTATGCAGCTCTTTGAGAAAATTAAGACCATGTGGAGATAAGAGAGAATCTATGGGATGTATGTGAATAAGGCAGAATACGAGAGTGTATACCCATCTTTGTGCAAAGACCAGGAAGAACTATGAAGGATGGAAATCATTATGATGGTGGTAAGACTGATGTGTAAATTGGTTTTTATTTTTAAGAAATTTACCTCATGCTTTAATAACATCTTTTTTTAAAAAAAAAATACTGCCTTTTGCCCTGATCGGTTTGGCTCAGTGGATAGAGCGTCGGCCTGTGGACTCAAGGGTTCCGGGTTCAATTCTGGTCAAGGGCATGTACCTTGGTTGCAGGCACATCCCCAGTGGGGGGCGTGCAGGAGGCAGCTGATTGATGTTTCTCTCTCATCGATGTTTCTAGCTCTCTATCCCTCTCCCTTCCTCTCTGCAAAAAATCAATAAAATATATTTTTTAAAAAAATACTGCCTTTCAGTCTGTTGAAGAAGAAAAACTTTTCTTCTACCCTCTTTACATTCAGTACTTAGGGGCCTGAATCGGTCTTAGTAAGAGAAAAGACAGATTTTTTTTTAAGGTGGTAAAAACAGATTTTACTTAGGAAATGTTGCATTGTGGGAGAAGACATCTTGCTGTAGAATGGGGCTTACCTCTGACTCCAGCAAGGACAATGGGGGTTGATAGCCAAGACGCAGGGTGGGATAGGGTCAGTGGATGGGAAATTACTGAGAGGAGGGCGGCATCAAGGGTAGGGGAATTCTTGCTGACCTGACCTAACAGAATTCCTGCTGAAGGAAGGCCTGGGGGGCCCATGAGTTCTGGAATTCTTGCTGAAACTCAGCTGTGCAGCCTGAGGACAAAGCCCCAGGGTTAGTCCAGGTGGAGAAAGGGCTTAGAGGTGCCGGACCACACTTTAGTCAAGGATGTAGTCTTGTTACTGTTACAGCCTTTATCACACTGAACTGAAATATTTTTTCAAACAGTTTTTTTTATAAGGTTAATCATGTTTATTTTAATAAAATAACAGATTTATTTCCTGTCACACTGGTGACAAGCCAGTGAGAATATTATTGCTTAAAATCATGAAGAATTCTAAAACTTGTGAACATACTCAGGACATGTGGCGATTCGGAATCTGGGTTTCTGTCGCTAAGGGGGCTCACCAGAGTGGAGCTGCTGTGGCTAGGAATGTGGCCCTGAGATCCTGGGTTCAAATCCTGCCCTGGCCCTAGTGAGCTAGGTGACTTTGGGAGCTCCTTGACCTCTGTTTCACGTCCCTCATTTTTTTTAAAACAGTGTTTGCATGTCCCCACTAGACTGAAAGCTTTAAGAAGGAAAGATAATTTTGAATTTAATGTTGAATTCCTCGCAAATAACACATTGCCTGGCATATAGTTAGCAGTCAATAAATGTTTATTGAAGTAAAATTAACTTTTAGAGAAAAGACAGATTTTAGGAGGAGGTTAGAATTTGGGGCTTATCAGTGCTGTATACCATTTTAATAGGGCAAGAAGATGAGGAGGACACAACGGGGAAACAAATGACCTTTTGGAAAGATCAGTGAGCGGTTAAGAGGTGGGTGGGAGAGGTGGGTGTGGTGCTGAGTCAGTCTGCCTGGTTGTTCCTGGAAAGGAGGTATGACCAATGAGTTCTTTTGGAGGTTCTGCTTTTAGGCAGATAAGGGATTTAGAAATTCAGATCCTTCTGCGCAAAGCACTTTGTGTGCCACTGGGGAGTATTTTGGATCCCTTCAGGTTCTTGCTTTTCCTAGGAGTTTGCTCATTTATCTGTAGAGAAAACTTAGAGGAGGAGAGTGGACTGCAATAGCCACGAAGGAGCTGAGATTGGAGCTGGGCCTGTGGGCCTTAGTTAGCTGAGGTGGAACGAGGAGGTGTTGAAGCATGGGCTAAATCGGGGTGCCAGGACAGCCTGGGGGGCAAGAGGGCAGGCTCTGGAGACAAGGGCTGGGTTTGTGTCTGGTCAGGGTGTGGCCAGGAAGTATAGCATTCTCATTACCAAAGGTCCTTAGAGGGAGGAGCGAGGGAGACGGTAGCAGGACTCCGCTGGAGCAGACCGGTGAGGATTTTGGATGCCATTGAATATACTTATATTATAAACAGCTGTGCAGGCTCTCAGGCTGGAGGCAGTAGTTGAGGGGTGGGTGTCTTCTTAGTCCAGGCCTGCACCCATATTGGGGTAAATTGCCTGGAAGAGAGGCAAGAAATAGGCAGGCCGGATTTGGGAGACCATGAAGCTAAGGCAAGTTCATGGTGGGAGGGCTTTGATCTCGCAGGCGGTGCTGGGCCCACTCTTTTTTTTTTTTTTAAATTTTTGTTTTTCGCTAAAAGTATTACAAAGGGTATTACATAAGTGTCCTTTTTTCCCCCCCGCCCTTAACAAGCCCCTGTGCTGGGCCCACTCTTGATGTGAAAGCCATAACATGAAAGATCCCATTCATCAATTTTTTATTGATTGCAAGTTAAAATGATACTTTTGACACATTGGATTAAATAAAATATATGGCGAAAATTAATTTCACCTGCTTCTTTGTGCTTTTGTAATGTGGCTTATTGAGCTCACAACCTGGCATGTGCCCACCAGGAATATAACTTTGGCCTCCTGGTTCGTAGGTCAATCTTATGGGTGTGGCTTAGACTGCTGAAGTGGGGTATAACTGGGTATGTATGTTTTCTCCTGGTCTTTGCCAATATAATATTGCAGTTAACTTATGTAGCAAAAATAACCTTTTTTCATACTTTGGCTTATCTATCTACCTATCTATTATCTATCTATCTATCTATCTATCTAAAAGCCAAAGTGACTGGCTGCCTGCTGCTTCATGCATTACTATATCCCTTGGGGGATGTTGGGCTGCCGGGTCCCAGATTGGGAGAGGGTGCAGGCCAGGCTGAGGGACCTCACCAGTGCACGAATTTGTGCACTGGGCTTCTAGTTTCATAAGTTTCTAAAAGTGAGATTGATGAATCACTTTCTAAAGGGTTATATAACATTATACACTTTCACCAGTATTGGGGTCAAATCCCTGAGAAAAAGAGTGCTGAAAATGTAAAAAAAAGCCCTGGCTGGTTTGGCTCAGTGGATACAGCGTCGGCCTGTGGACTGAAAGGTCCTGGGTTTGATTCCGGTCAGGGCACATGCCCGGGTTGCAGGTGTGATCCCCAGTAGGGGGCGTGCAGGAGGCAGATCAATGATTCTCTCTCATCCTCGATGTTTCTAGCTTTCTCTCTCCAGAAAGAAAGGAAGGGAGGGAGGGAGGGAGGGAATGTAAAAAAATTACTTCAGTTTTGGAATTTATCTTGATTTGTTTAGCTTTACATTTCTGTCCCCTCTCTCTCCATACCAACCTAGGTTCACATATTGCATTTCATTGTCACTTGTCTTTAATCTCTTTTAATCTAGAGCAGTGGTTCTTAACTGGGGGAGGGGGTGATATGGATTTTGTCCCTAGAAGACAGAAATGTCTGGAGACATTTTTTCCATTGTCACAGTTGAGGGGGTCACTACTTGCGTCCCGTGAATAGAGGCCAGGGATGCTGCTAAAACATCCTCCAGCACATAGGACAGCTCCCGCGCCAGTTATCTGTCCGGAGTGTCGTGATGAGACTGAGAAGCACTGATCTAAAGCAGTCCTACTTTTTTCTTTAGTGACATTGACCTTTTTGTAAAAATTGGAGTAAAAGTCACTTAACATAATTAACCATTGAGAAACACACAGTTCACTGGCATTTAGTACATTCAGAGTGTTGCCATTTCTTTCTAGTTTCAAACTTTTCTTCACCCAGAAGAACACTCCTACCCATTAAGTCAGTGGTTCTCAACCTTCTGGCCCTTTAAATACAGTTCCTCATGTTGTGACCCAACCATAAAATTATTTTCGTTGCTACTTCATAACTGTAATGTTGCTACTGTTATGAATCGTCATGTAAATATCTGATATGCCGGATGGTCTTAGGCGACCCCTGTGAAAGGGTCGTTCGACCGCCAAAGGGGTCGCGACCCACAGGTTGAGAACCACTGAAGTAAGTAATCACACCCATTTGCCCCAGGGAGTTCACTCTGCCTCTGTCCCTGTGGATGCGCCTGTTCTGGACATTCCACCGAAGTGGGATTATACAGTGTGGCCTTTGCATTCGGTTTCTTTCGCTTAGCATGTCTCCGAAGTTCATCCGAAGATGCATGTACCTTGTGAAGGCTGAATAACATTCCATTGTATGGATATTGGACTGTGTCTAACTTTGACTATAATGCTGCTATGTGCATTCATGTGCAGGTTTCTTGTAAACATATAATTTCTCCAGGGTCTATACCTAGGATTAGAATTGCTGGTTCCTATGATAATTGTATGTTTAATTTTTTGAGGAATCACCAAACTGTTTTTCATAGCAGCTATACTATTTTACATTCCTACCAGCAATGTGCAAACGTTCCAGTTTCTCCATATCCTTATTAACACTTATTTTCTGATTTTGTTATTATAGTCATTGTTAACTGAAAAATAATATCAATTCATCAAAAAGGATTTATTCAGGAAAAAGGAAGATTTGCAACCTAGTGTATGCAGATATGGGAAGCCAGGTGCACTCCGGCCTGTGTGCTGACATGGAGGGCATTTATAGAAGGGAAAGGAAGTTAAAGGAAGGGAAATGAGAACCATAGAGCTTTATATAAACAGAGCTCTTCCTGAAGGGTACTCTCAGTTACCTAGGGTGCAAGTGGGCTTGACGGGGCACTTCGTTGTAGTTTTGATATGCGTTTCCCTAATGGCTAGTGATGTTGAGTGTCTTTCCATGTGTTTGTTGTCCATTTGTTTGTCTTTTTTGGAGAAATGTTTATTCAAATCCTTTGCCCAATGCATGAAATTCATTCAAGGGGCTCGGCCCTCGAAGCCCCAGCTTTGTCTGGAAGGTTGTTCTGCTGTTCAGTCTAATTTACATATTAGCTCTTTATTATATAGGAAGAGTTCTTTATATATTCTGGACAAGAGACTCTTTCAGACATGATATGCGAATGTTTTCTCTCATTCTGTAGGTTGTCTTTCCTTTCTTGATAGTGTCCTTTGATGCACAAAAGGCTTTAATTTACTTAGTTCAATTTACTTATTTTTATATTTGTTGCTTATCTTTTGATGTCATGGCTTAAGAATCCATTGCCAAATTCAAGGTCATGATGATTTACTCCCAGGTTTTCTACTTAGAGTTTGACAGTTTTAGCTCTTATTTTTAGGTCTTTGCGTTGATTTTTGTGTATGGTGTGAGATAGGGGTCCAGCTTCAATTTTTCAAGCACCATTTATTGAAAAGACTTTTCTTTCCCCACTGAATGTTCCTGACACCCTTGTGAAAAATCAGTTCTAAGTGTCTATTGATGGATGAATGGGTAAAGAAAATGTGTATATTATTCAGCCATAAAAAAGAAGGAAATCCTGCCATTTGTGACCACATGAAAGGACCTTGAGTGTATTATCCTAAGTGAAATAAGTCAGAGAAAGACAAATAATGTTATCTCACTTATATGTGGAATCTTAAAAACACACACAACAACAAACTCATGGAAACAAAGTAGAATGGTAGTGGCCAGGGCTGGGGAATGGAGGAAATGGGGAAATGTTGGTCAGAGGGTACAAACTTCCAGTTAGAAAATGTGTAAGTTCTGGAGATCTAATGTACGTCATGGTGACTATAGTTGTTAATAGTATTGTATTACATACGTAAAAGTTGCTGAGAGAGTAGATTTGAAGTATGAGATATAACTGGCATCTAACACTGTGAGAGCTTAAGGTGTACAACCCCATGTTTTGATACACATATACACTGAGTGGCCAGATTATTATGACCACCTGACGTTTGTAGGCAAATTAGCTATAATTTCACGCTGAAGTTGCTAAAGGGCCAGACCATTATAAATAGGGAAGCAGGTTGTTTACCACGACAGTAGAAGTGACTTCTACTGTCACACACACACAAATTGTAATCATGAGAGGTGATGGATGTGTTGACTAATCTTCTTGTGGGAATCATTTTGTAATATACACCGAGTGGCCAGATTATTGTGACCACCCCATCAGTACTTCATTGGGCTACCTATTGCCTCCAATACTGCGGCGATTCCTCTTGGCATTGAGTCCAGAACCTTATCAACTGTAATTGAAAGGTGATGCGAGGAATCTGACACCATGCCTGATGAATAGCACTGTCCAGTTCTGTGAGATTTGATGGTTGTGGAACCAACTGCCTGATGGCTCTTTTAACTTCGTCCCACAAATGCTCAATTGGATTGAGATCTGGTGATTGTGGGGGCCACCTAAGCAAGGTAAAGTCTCCTGCATGTTCTTGAAACCACTCCTGCACAATATAAGCATTGTGGCATGGTGCATTGTCTTGTTGGAAGAAGCCATCTCCATTGGGATACACCATCAACATGATAGGATGAACTTGATCAGCAATGATACTTAGGTATGTTGTGCTATTCAGACGTTGTTCCACACGAATTAAAGGGCCCAAATCATGCCAGGAAAACATGCCCCAAACCATAACACTGCCCCTACCAGCTTGAAGGGTTGTACTCATGCATGTGGGGTGCATGCTTTCATGCTGTTTCCGCCCAATTCTCACTCTGCCATCTGCATGATGCAACTGGAAACGTGATTCATCGGACCGCATGACTTTTTTCCAATGCTCGACTGTCCAATCCTTGTGTTCCTGTGCGAATTGGAGACGTTTTATCTTGGTAACTGCAGACAGCAAAGGTGTTCGAACAGGCCTTCGGCTGTTTTGCTGATACTCGCTCCATGGCTCCGAGCACCAACAATCATCCCACGTTCAAAGGCTGTTAAATCGTGTTGTTTACCCATATCTTCAGAAAAAAGTCACTTCTACTGTCGTGGTAAACAACCTGCTTCCCTATTTATAATGGTCTGGCCCTTTAGCAACTTCAGCGTGAAATTATAGCTAATTTGCCTACAAACGTCAGGTGGTCATAATAATCTGGCCACTCAGTGTATATGTGTATCAAAACATGGGGTTGTACACCTTAAGCTCTCACAGTGTTAGATGCCAGTTATATCTCATAAAGTTGGGGGAAAACCCATTGACCATAGGTGTTTGGGTTTACTTCTAGACTCAGTTCTGTTGCATTGATCTATATATCTATCTTTATGCCATTACCTACATTGTTGATTTTATTTTTCAACTGTAATTAAAAAATAAAATAATAAAGTTTTGTAATAGGTTTAAAAATAGGAAAGTGTGAGTCTTCTACCTTTATTCTTCCATTTTTTAAAGGATTTTGGCTATTTGGGGTCTTATGTTTCCAGATGAATTTTATTTTCAGTTTATTTCTGCAGAAGCAGCAGTTGGGGTTCGATAAGGTTGCATTCACTCTCCAAACCCCTTTGGGAAGCATTGCCGTCTTAATCCTAAGTGTTCTGACCTATAAACATGGATTGCTTTCCGTGTGTTTTCTTTAATTTCTTTTAACGGTTTTTTATAGTTTTCAGTGTACAAGTCTTTCACCTCCTTCGTTCAGTTCATTCCTTGGTATTTTATTCTCTTTGTTACTTTTTAAATGGAGTTGGTTTTTTAATTTCCACTTCAGATTGTTCATTACTAGTGTGTATAAACAATTGAATTTTGTGTGTTGATCTTGTATCTTACATACAACTTTAGTGAATTTGTGTGTTTAGTAGTTTTTTTGTAGATTCTTGGTTATTTTCTACTAGAGGCCTGGTGCATGAAATTTGTGAACTGGGTGGGGCAGGGTCCCTCAGCCCGGCCTGCGCCCTCTTGCAGTCCTGGGGACCCCTTGCTCCTTACTGCCCCCCACCGCTGCTGCGCTCGTCAGCCGTCAGCCTGGCTTCTGTCTGAGTGGTGCTCCCCCTGTGGGAGCGCACTGACCACCAGGGGGCAGCTCCTGCGTTGAGCATCTGCCCCCTGGTGGTCAGTGCGCCTCATAGCGATTGGTTGTTCTGGATGTTCTGCCATAACAGTCACTTAGGCTCTTGTTATATAGATATGTAGGATCATGTCATCTGCTAATAGATATAGAGATAACTACTTCTTCCTATCCATCTGGGTGATTTTTTTTTCTTTTCTTGTAGAATTGCCCTAACTAGCACAGCCAGTCTAGTGTTGACTAGCAATGGGGAAAGTGGGCATCCTTGTCCTATTCCTGATCTTAGGGGAAAGTTTTTAGTCTTTGACTAACTATATGAAGTTAGCGCTGAGTTTTTCATGGTTACTCTTTATCAGTGAGAAAGTTCCCTCTATTTCTAGTTTCTTGGGTCTTTTTATCATGAGACACTGACTTTTTAAAGGCTTTGGCTTTTTAATATAGAAACTTTTGTGCATGTGTTTTATTCTGACCAGTGCTGATTCCTAAAGAAAAGCCCCCAATCACAGTTGTTGGTGATGTGGGAGGAAGGATCGCCATTATTGTGGTATGTAAACTTCTTTTATTATTAATTGTTTTATTTACCATTGTTATTTTGTTAACTTATTTGTTAATTGTGTGGGGTTAGTGGTATGTCCAGGTAAGTCTCATTCATTTGAGTTGGTGCCTTGCACTAAATGTTTATGTTGGTCCAAAAACAGAAAATTGTTACCATTAGTTTATTAATTGCTAATTACTTTGTTAACTAAATAGCTGTTTATCATAACATGAAAAATTGTTTTGTGATTAAAATAGGATACAAAATTGATTATAACTGTTTAAGACACACATCCTCTCTCACTGCACAAAGCCAGTGCACAGAAGAATACATAATACCTATATTATAGTTTAAATAATAAACTGAGCACATGGGTACTCACTGCTCAGCTTGGAGCAAGAACACTGGTGTGTTCCCTTGAGCGCCCAGGGCTTTCCCTGGCCTCTCTTCTCTCTTCCCACCAGAGCTGGTCACTGCCAGGCTGCCAGCTGCCAGTGCAGCGGTGGTGGTGGGAGCCTCTCCTGCCTCCTCAGCTGTTTGCAGACTGTGAGAGGGCACAGGCCAGGCTGAGGGACCCTCCCGAGTGCACAAATTTTTGTGCACCGGGCCTCTAGTCCATATATATTTTAAAAGAGTTGTATATATATCCATACACACACGGTGGGCAAAGTAGGTTTATAGTTGTTCATAGGGGAAAGAATACAATTATTAATAAATACTAGTACAAGAATAAACTCTGTTTCGCATACTCACAACTATCAACCTATTTTTGCCCCACTCTGTATATAAAATACATGAATATTTAATCAATCCTGGACAATGCTTGATACCCTCATGGGCTTGAAATAGCTGGTAGCTTGGGTATAACAAGAAAGACGCAGGTTTTTTTCCTGTTTCTCCTCTGTGTCTCTTTACTGCTCACAAAACACTTCCCTTCTGGTCCCCGGAGTGAGGGTTCCCCACATCGAGTCATTCTCTGCTGCAGTTTAGCTCAGAATCTGTCTACCTGGAAATAGTGCCAGATCCCACAGGCTAAGGGCTCAGCCCCAGGGGACTGCTGCCCCCACCTTCAGCTGCTGTTCACAAGTAACAGGTTACCCACAACTTCTGTACGATTTGGCTACAAACGGGGTTTCCCACGACCCCTCCTTGGTTGGGCTAATTTGGGGCAGCTCGCAGGCCCAGGGGGCACACCGACCACTTTATTAAAGGACAGGACAGAGGACACGGAGTGACCAGGTGAAGAGCGACAGAGGCTGAGGGCTGGGAGGCCCCGAGCTCAGGAGCTTCTGTCCCCATGGAGCTGGGTGCGTCACCCTCCTGGTTCCTGGACCTGGGAGCTCTCAGCAGCCCCTACTCCTGGGATTTCAGAAGCTTCCTCATGGAGGCATGGCCGGCATTCACTCCATTTCCAGCCCCTCTCCCCTGGCTGAGAATAGGGGTGGGGCGACACTCCCAGGCTTCCGGTCATGGAATGTTCTTTCCAGCGACCAGCCCCACCCAGGGGCCACCCAGCGTCACCCCATGAGAACAAAGGTGGTCCTATCACCCAGGAAGTTACCAGGTCTCAGGAGCCCTGTCCCAGACGCCAAGGCCAGAGGCCTTCACCTAGATATTATTGGTCCATATATTAGACACCACTGAACTGGGTACATTGTTAAAAATTATAATTAGGGTTTTTTTTTCCCATTATACAAACATGTAAAAAACACGTATTTCCCATAAGCGCAGTGGAGAAAATTTGGACAATAAGGAAAAGTAGCAAGAAAAGAGGAAGAACCACCCAGTCATAGTATCTTCTTGCGGTTTTACTATGTATTTAAAAAACAAAAACATTCAGCAAACGTATTTGGAGCAGCTGCATGGTGCAGGCACAGTTCTGGACGTGGGGTATAGGGCCGGAAGCCCCAGGGAGCATGGAGGTGGCAGAGACAAGGCCGCTGTGAGTGACAGGCCTGCAGGGTGGCTTTGAAGGCTGGAGGGAGTGCAGTGGGAGCGTGTGGCGTGCAGCTGCACATGTTAAAACGGAGCAGCAAACTTGTTACCAGAAATTAGACCCTTTCTTTTCCAGGCTGTCGAAACCCATTGTTGCCAGCGTGCTCATGTGCTCAATCTGTAATTGACAGGATGACATTATCGATGACGTGGACAGCTTTCTCGCTGCAGCAGAGACCCTGAAGGAAAGAGGGGCGTATAAGATCTTTGTGATGGCGACGCATGGCTTGTTATCTTCCGATGCCCCCCGACTGATTGAGGAATCTGCCATCGACGAGGTAACAGCCAGCATGTGTGGGCATACCTGCCCTGCCATTCTGGCTCCTTCTGAGCTGTAGTTACAGAGGGTGGTGAAGAAGGAGCTATTTTGTAGTTAAGAATGGATTAAAAACACAGATTATGTTTGTGTTTCATCACTATAGCCTCGGTCCTTGGCCTATAGTGGTAGTTAACAGTTCTGATGGCTCAGGAGTGGAGCAGGAGTCTGTGCTGGCACTGCGTGCGGCCCCTCTCGGAGCTCCTCGCAGCCGCAAGGCCCCAGCAGCACCTGGAGAGGAGTCATTGAGCATCAGAAAAGCCGGTGACTGCAGGCCTGGCAGCTTCTAGGCTGAGCCATTTGGGTTCAGACCTTCGTTTGCCTGATGCCAAAGCCGCCTCTCTCCCGAGTGCAGCTGCCTGTGACATGAAATTAGGAGAGGAAGCCACAGGCGATCTTCCTCAGCCGCCTCTGGCTCCCGTGTGGCGGCAGGAAGGCTGTCCAGGTGCACTAGCCCTGCTTTATGCACCTCCCTTATTCCAGAGGCCCACCAGGAAATGGGATTGGCATTTAAATCACATTTTTATTCTCTCTTAAATAGTAAAAGTGCTGTCCCCGTAGATTCCTGGCTATTGAATCTTAAATTAGTTAAACTTTTACTTTTCCAAGTCTCAAAACTTTTGTTTTTGTTAATCTTCCCCAGAGGATATTTTCCGATTGATTTATAGAGGGAGTGGAAGAGAAGGGAGCAAGAGAGAGAGAAACATCGATGTGAGAGAGATACATCCATTGGTTGCCTCCTGCATGGGCCCTGACCAGAGCCAGGGATCGAGCCCGCAACTGAGGTACGTGCCCTTGACCAGAATCAAACCCAGAACCCTTTAGTCCGCAGGCCGACGCTCTATCCACTGAGCCAAACCTCCTAGGGCCAAGTCTCACATCTTTACTCTTCACATGAGATCTCCTGAGCCTGCCTCTCTGTTTGTTGTCTGACGGGTTCGAGATGCCTTAGTACAGACCAAGGCCAGACTTGCATGTCTCTAATCAATCCAGCCTCCTTGCTTAGCTGGACGAAGAACTGAGAATGACATTAGAGGCATTCAAAGAGGCAAAACTGACAACACAGAATTCACATGTGAAGTAACGTGAGAAGACTTCTGGCCCGGGGCAGCGTTGTCCCCCCACCCCGGCTGTCCACATGGCACTAGGACCGGCTCTCACAGGTGCTGCACGGGGGCCTGTTAGAAATAGCAAAGCAGAGCAAGGTGCAGAGGGGCTGCTGGAGCCCGGCTTCCTAGGGCAGAGTGTGGTTCCAGGGAAGCGTAGCCACCAGCCGAGGCCGGGCGAGTCTGACTGGGAGCGTGAGTGGAGGGCCGCCCCGGATGCCTTTGCGTCTGACAGCACTCACTGATGTGCAGAACCACGTTGGGACAAGGCACCAGTGGCTGAGCTGGTTAGGAAGCAAAGGCTTTCATTTACACTTGCACACAGAACATAGCTGCTCTGTTGTTTATACAGTTTTGAACAGTAATGGCAGGATCGACATGTTAGGTGGGAGTTGAGAGAAGTGGAAGAAAGCTAATTTCCTTTCTTTCCAGGCAGGAGCCAGTAGGTAGTGCTTGGGGTTGATAAGTCGTGCTTTGAAGTGTTTTTATTTCTTCTTTAAAATTGAAAGTAGTTAAATCAAATGCCCAGATAGGCACCTATACACATAGTACATTCGTGGTTGCCAGGGGTGGGGGAAGGGTCACTAGGAGTGCAACTCAGGTCACAGGGCTGCTTTCTGGGGAGATGCTGACACAGCTCTGCATGTTCCAAAACCACTGAATGGTGCACTTTACGGTGATGAATCAGGCTGTCCCCAGAAAACAGCATCATGATTTCCAGTGTTTGAGAGGAAATTGATGGAAAAGTTGGCAGTACCTGATTTGCATGGACAAAATAAAATTATTGTCCACCTTAGACAACAGCAGGTGAATTGTATGGTATGGGAATTATATCTCAGTAAATCTGTTATTTTAAAAAATGGTTAGAATAAAGTTGGAAAATTCATTTTCCACTGAGGGTGGTTAATTTAGTGAGAAAAACAGCCCACAAGGTCACCACAGCACTCCCGGCTGCGCTCTGCCAGCCCGGCCCCTGCGCCTTCGTTCTGTGTGAGTGGTGCAGTCAAGTCTGTGATACCGGTGGGGAGGAATTTCCCTCCTTTGAGACTTATAATGAGACTTATATAACCTTTTATGTTTCCATTTTTGTTTAGTTACCAGGAAGATCAAGTGCCAAATGATTAGTCAGTGATTACTTAAGGCTGGTTTTCATGTCCCCAGTGCTGGCAATGCACGTCTGTCCAGCTCTGTTATAGCATCACCTTCTGTATTTGCTTCTTTTTTTAAAATTTAATTAATTTATGTCTAAAAATATTTATTGTTGAGAGTATTACAGATATCTCCCTTTCCCCCCATTGCCCCTCTCCACCTGGTCCCTGTCCCACCCCAGGCCTTCACCATCCTACTGTCTGTGTCCATAGGTAAGATCTTTGGTTAATCTCTTCCCGCGCCCCCATCCCTTCCCTCTGAGATTCATCAGTCTGTTGCATGTTTCCATGCCTCTGATTCTATTTTATTTACCAGTTTATTTTGTTCACTAGATTTCTTGTTCATTTATTTTGATTTTTTAAGCTTTTATTTAGTTAGTTAGTTAATCCTCACCCGAGGATATTTTTATATTGATTTTTTAGAGAGAGTAGAAGGGAGAAGGAGAGACAGAAAAAAACATCTATGTGAGAAACATCAATTGGTTGCCTCCTGCATGAACCTGGACCAGAGCCAGAGAACCTGCAACCAAGGTATGTGCCCTGACTAGAATCAAACCCAGGACCTGAACTTCAGTCTGCAAGCTGATGGCTCTGTGCACTGAGCCAAACCTGCTAGGGCATGATTTTTAGATTCAGTTTTTGATAGATATGTATGTGTTGACATTTTTTATTCATATTTTTTATCTCTTCTTCTTTTTCTTTTTTCTTTCTTCTTCCTCTTCCTTTTCTTAAAGAATACCTTTGAATATTTCATGTAATACTGGTTTGGTGGTGATGAACTCCTTGAGCTTTTTTTTTTTTTATGTTGTTTCTTTTTTTTTTTTAATTGCTTAAAGTATTACAAAGGGTATTACATATGTGTCCTTTCTTTCCCCGCCCTTGACAATTCCCCGGCTTCCCCTACCCCCCAGTGTCTTACGTCCATTGGTTATGTTCATATGCATGCATACAAGTCCTTCGGTTGATCTCTTACCCCCCTCCCTCCTGCCCCCCAACCCTCCCCGGCCTTCCTGCTGCAGCTTGACAATCTGTGTGAGGCAGCTCTGCCTCTGTATCTATTATTGTTCAAAAGTTTATAATGGTCTCTATTATCCATGAATGAGTGAGATCATGTGGTATTTTTCCTTCATTGACTGGCTTGTTTCACTTAGCATAATGCTCTCCAGCTCCATCCATGCCGTTGCAAATTGTAAGAGTTCCTTCTTTTTTACAGCAGCATAGTATTCCATCGTGTAGATGTACCACAGTTTTCTAATCCATTCATCTACTGATGGGCACTTAGGCTGTTTCCAGATCTTAGCTAAGGTGAATTGTGCTGCTATGAACATATGGGTGCATATATCCTTTCTGATTGGTGTTTCAGTTTTCTTGGGATATATTCCTAGAAGTGGGATCACAGGGTCAAATGGGAGTTCCATTTTTAGTTTTTTTGAGGAAACTCCATACTGTCTTCCATAGTGGCTGCACCAGTCTGCATTCCCACCAGCAGTGCACAAGTATTCCTTTTTCTCCACATCCTCTCCAGCACTTGTCTTTTGTTGATTTGTTGATGATAGCCAGTCTGATAGCCAACAATGGTACCTCATTGTTGTTTTGATTTGCATCTCTCGGATGATTAGTGACTTTGAGCATGTTTTCATATGTCTCTTGGCTTTCTGAATGTCCTCTTTTGAAAGGTGTCTGTTTAGATCCTTTGCCCATTTTTTGATTGGATTGTTTATCTTCCTTTTGTTAAGTTGTATGAGCTCCCTATAAATTTTGGAGATTAGGCCCTTATCAGATATGACGTTGGCAAATATGTTTTCCCACGAGTTGGGTTTTCTTGTTGTTTTGTTGATGGTTTCTTTTGCTGTGCAGAAGCTTTTTATTTTGATGTAGTCCCATTTGTTCATTTTCTCTTTAGTTTCAAGTGCCCTAGGAGCTGTATCAGTGAAGAAATTGCTTCGGCATATGTCTGAGATTTTGTTGCTTTTGGATTCTTCTAGAATTTTTATGGCTTCCCGTGTTACATTTAAGTTCTTTATCCATTTTGAGTTTATTTTTGTGTATGGTGTAAGTCCTTTAGCTTTTTCTTGTCTGGGAAGCTCTTTATCTGACCTTCAGTCTAAATGAGAGCTTTGCTGTGTAGAGTAATCCTGGTTGTAGGTCCTTGCTATTCATCACTTTGAATATTTCTTGCCACTCTCTTAGGCCTGCAAAGTTTCTGTTGAGGAATCAGCTGACAGTCATATGGGCGCTCCCTTGTAGGTAACAGCTTTCCTCTTGCTGCTTTTAAGATTCTTACTTTGTCTTTAGCCCTTTGCATTTTAATTATGATGTGTCTTGGTGTGGGCCTCTTTGGGTTTCTCTTGTTTGGGACTCTCTCTACTTCCTGGACATGTAAGTATTTCTCCTGGTAGGGGAAGTTTTCTCTCAAATAGGTTTCAATATCTTGCTCTCTCTTCTCCTTCTGGACCCCCATAATATTAATGTTGGTACACTTGAAGTTGCCCCAGAGTCTTCTTACACTGTCTTCATATTTTTGGATTATTTTTTCTTTTTGCTCTTCTGGTTGGGTGTTTTTTGCTTCCTCATATTTCAAATTGTTGATTTGATTCTTGGAATCCTCTGCTCTACTGTTGAATCCCTGTAAATGATTCTTTTTTTTTTTTTTTTTTAAATATATTTTATTGATTTTTTACAGAGAGGAAGGGAGAGAGATAGAGAGTTAGAAACATCGATGAGAGAGAAACATCGATCAGCTGCCTCTTGCACATCTCCTACTGGGGATGTGCCCGCAACCCAGGTACATGCCCTTGACCGGAATCGAACCTGGGACCTTTCAGTCTGTAGGCCGACGCTCTATCCACTGAGCCAAACCGGTTTCGGCCCTGTAAATGATTCTTTATTTCAGTTAGTGTATGCTTAATTTCTGACTGGTCCTTTTTCATGTCTTTAACGTTCTCACTAAGATCCTTGAAAGTCTCATAAAGATCCTTGAGTAACCTTATAACTGTGGTTTTGAACTCTGTATTCAGTAGTTTGCTTGCTTCCATTTCTTTCATTTGTGACACGTTTCTTTGTCTCCACATTTTGGCTGCTTCCCTGTGTTTATTTCTATGTATTAGGTAGAGCTGCTTTATCTCCTGGGATTGGTAGAGTGGCCTTGTGTAGTAGGTGTCCTGTAGGGCCCAGTGGCTCAGCCTCCCCAGTCACCTGAGCTGGGCACGCTAGGTGTGCCCCTGTGTGGGCTGTGTGCACTGTCTTGTTGTAGTTGCGCCTTGATTGCTGTTGGTGTCAGTGGGAGGAGTTGACCTCCAGGCCAATTGGCTGTGAGGACCAGCTGCCACTACAGTGGGAGAGCTGTTGTGCAGGAGACACCCCTATGGAGCAGGACTTGCTTCAGTGGGGCTTTGGTGCTCACTGAGTCTGCCCCTTGAGTGTGTTGCTTGTGGGTGTGTAGAGTTGTAATCTGCTATGGTCTGAGCTGTCCACCAGGTGCACTGGCTCTGGGGCCTCCACAGAGGTGCAAAGTCAGCCACTGCCTGGGGCCACCTGGCTGCTATTTGCTATTTGTATTGGGCTTTGAGGTGCCCAGGCAAGGCCCAGCTGGGAAGCAAGGTAGGCTGGTGCTAGTGCCAGGTCTTAGGCCTTTTATTGATAGGTTTGGGGCACGCTGACACCAGCTATAGCCTGTTTGGGAGATTTTAGCAGTCGGAAACCTGAGGCAGGACAGGCCATTCATATGGAAAACCTGCTGCAAACAACTTGGGTGGGGCTGCAAATTGGATGGGACAGGGTCTCAGGGAGTCATCAGGTGGAGCAAACAGTGTGCTGCAGGCTCATGGAGACTCAGAGATGGCTCCCAGTCAGCTCTGTGACGGGGCGGGGGTGGGGTGGCAGGGGTGACCCCTGCAAGCACCCCCGTCTGGAAGAAAGCAGTCCCCAAGTTCCTGACCCGATGTCAGTCCAGTTCCTTTCCACATGTGTCTGAGTCCCCCGCCGATGGAGCTTGGAAGAGGCGGCACCTCCGCCCCCTCCTAAGTTTTCTCAGTGTGCCTTCTTCTTTCCTTCTCTAGTTGTAGCACTTCATTCAGCGAGATTTCAGGCAATTCTGAATGGTGATTGTTCTGTATTTTAGTTGTAATTTCGATGTCGTTGTGGGAGGCAGTGAGTACCGCCGTTTACCTACACTGTCATCTTGGTTCTTTTATTTTTTAAAATATATTTTCATTGATTTTAGAGAGGAAAGGAGAGGGAAAGAGAAAGAAACATCAGTGTTGAGAGAAAATTATTGATCAGCTGCCTCCTGCATGCCTCCCATGCCCCCCATTGGGGATCAAGCCTGCAACCTGGGCACGTTACCTGACCTAACCAGAAATCCAACCATGACCTCTTGGTTCATAGATCAGTGCTCATCCACAGAGCAACACCGGTTGGGTCTGTATGTGCTTTGTTAGTGTAAATTGTCGCGTGCGCACGTGTGTGTATGTGTGTGTGTGTGTGTGTGTGTGTGTGAATTCTCACCCAAGGATATTTTTCCATTGATTTTTAGGGAGAGTGGTAGAGAGAGGGAAAGGCAGAGAAAAACATCGATGTGAGAGAAACACATCGATTGGTTGCTTCCTGCACGCGCCCCGACCAGGGCGTGGGCCAGGTCGGAGCCTGTAACCAAGGTACGTGCCCTTGACCAGAATTGAACCTGGGACCCTTTGGTCCGCAGGCCGATGTTCTAACCATAGAGCCACACCAGCTAGGGCATTGTAAACTGTCTTGAGCCTTATTTTGGAAGTAGGGAATGTATAAGCAATAAAAATTATTCCCATCATGTGTGTGTTTAAGTTTTTTTTTCACTTGTAGCTATTGAAAAGTGCTTGTTTTCTCTTTTTTTCATTTTTATAAAATCTTAACTTTTTAAAATAACAGCTTTATTGAGATGTAATTCACATACTATACAATTCACCCACTTAAAGTATATATGATTCAGTGTTTTTAGTACATTCACAGAATTGTACATCACCGTCATCAATTTCAGAACATTTCCCTGCGCCTAGAAGGAAACCTCATACGCACTAGCAGTCACCTTCCATTTCATCTCCATCCACCCGGCCCCAGGCAGCTGCTGCCCTTACTCTCCTTTGTGTCTGTAGATTCCCTAACCCTGACCTTACACACCAGTGCAAGCCTGCACTGTCTGGCTCCTGTCACTCAGCATGGTATCATCTATGTTGTAGCAGGTGTGTCGGTACTTCATTGTTTTTTGCTGAATTGTATGGAAAAAACACATTTTTATCTCTTCATTCATGGGAATTTGTGTTGTTGCACTTTTCTGATTATTGTGAATAATGCTGGTAGGATATTTGTGTACAAGCTTTTGTATAAATGTGTATTTTCATTTCCCTTAGGTTTATACCTAGGAGTAGAATTGCTGGGACATATGGTGACTCTATGTTTAAACTCTTAAAGACCTGCCAGACTGTTTTCCAACGCGGCTGAACCCTTTTCCACCCCTACAGTGATGTAGGGGCTCCAGTTTCTCAGCGCCCTTGTGAATACTTTTATTATCTGTCTTTTAGCCTGTAGCTGTACTAGTGGGTGTAAGCTTAGCAGATCTTAGGCTAAGAAATGTGGACTGAAACGTTGATGAAGGTATGGTAGACCCGCTGTCCTCTTCAGAGATTTGAGACTAGATCAGATTTCCAGGTTGCACCAGGAATCTACTTGGTTTTATGCTGCTCTTGGTTTTTTTCTCTTGCTTCCAAGGTGGTGGTTACCAATACAATTCCACACGAAATCCAGAAGCTCCAGTGCCCCAAAATCAAAACTGTGGACATCAGCATGATCCTTTCAGAAGCCATCCGCCGGATTCACAACGGGGAGTCCATGTCCTACCTTTTCAGGAACATAGGCTTAGATGACTGAAGAGCTTTCTTTCCTTATAACTCCCGGGGCACACTGGAACGTGAGAACGAGCTGTGAGACATCAGGCCAGACTTGATGCATTTCCCAGGGGCCATTTGTGTTTTGTCCCTTTCTTGTTAATTACTATGAAGATAGACCAACTTTTTTTTTTGTCGATTTGGGTGTTTGTGAGTCTTTTGGGCAATTTTTATAAAAGAAAAACTGTATCCTCTTAAATAAAATAAGTTAAGACCTTATTGTTTTTAGTTTAACTATATAAAATATAACTTGGAAGAAGATTTTTAAGCCCACAAGCAGCCTTTTTCCAAAATTGTTAGAGCCCAAGTGCTTAAAAAAATTAATAAAATAAAATGGTCTACTTACTGTATGATACCTGCAATTGAAAAGCCAAAAAACCTATGCTGTTGAGTCCAGGAATGACATTTTTAGAAATGCTTTTATAGATAAGCATATGGAATACGTGACCATTATTTATTTTCTGCAACAAAAGAAGGAATAAAAACTTACTGTGTTTGTGTGTGATTTTTTACCCTTTATGTTTTGGCAATTGTTTTATAACTAAAATAAAATGAAAGCTGGATATACATGTTGTGGATGATGAAATGTTCGCCACATTGATTAAGTTTTCTCTGCTGCAACCTGTGGGATGACTCGGTAGCCTCATAGGGATGTACCGAACCCTGCACGTTCCTACATGCAGTCATTTGACTGGTAGGAGAGGGACTCATCCCCAGGCTGGTGGGTGGGTGGGGAGGGACCTCGCTCCTTATTTGACAGCATAGCCATTCTCCAAACAGAATGTGGCACTGCATGCCCTTGAGGATGAGATGCTGGAGGGGGTCGCAGGGCAGGGGATGTGATTCTTGTCAGTGCCAAGCGTGTAACAGTTTAGAACTCGAAACTTGGGCCTTAGAGTTCATCAGGCTGGATAGCTGAGCTCCCCTTAGCTATGCCAGTGTGTTCTCCCTCTAAGTCCCACCCACTTCATGGAGTAAAAATTAAGACTTTCTCACCGGGAAAGATTACTTTTTCTTCCAAAAAACCTTAAACCTTTGCTTTCTGCCTGTCTATAGTAGAATCTATCTATTTATATAAAAAAGGCTAATATGCTAAGTGTCCCTCCTACCATCCAACCGGTCACTATGACACACATTGACCACCAGGGGGCAGACGCTCAATGCAAGAGCTGCCGAGCTGCAGTGTTGGCAGCGGTGGTTCTCGGGTGATGCATCCCAAAACCAGAGAAGAGGGAGCCCGATTCCTCGCGGGGCTGCATGATTCCACCTTCAGCCGTGGGTCATGTTGCTGGGGCACTGTTGACCCCGAATCTGGTTTACTGCACACTTGCGTTTGCGTTCCACACCCTATATGACAGCAACTTTGCAGAGTGCCCTCTCTCACTCCGGGACCCCTCGGGGGATGTTGGAGAGCCAGTTTCAGCCCGACCAAGGGACCCCACCTGCCGGAGGGACCCCACAGACTCCCTTCGAGCCACGGCAACACCCCAGGTGCAGCCGGCCGGGGAAGGACGGCGGGAGGTTGGCTCCAGGGTATGTCCAGCCCGTCTCGCCCAGTCTTGCCCCACCGGTCACCTTCTAATTAATTTCCTTTCAATGAGCACGAATCTGTGCACTGGGTCCCTAGTATGGAATAAAAAGTCGACTTAACACAAAGTTGAGTTTAGCCACTTACTGTTTGCCATGCTGGGGTTTCTTGGCACTCCCCGAAAGCAGGGTGGCTGCTGGGAGCAGGCCTGGAGCCCTGTGTGTGCTGAGCACTGAGAGACCCCCTCCGGCAGCTCCCAGGCTACTAGAGGTCTGCACATCCCTTCCGCACTCACCACACGCAGTGCCCAGGCCCCACATTTTACTCCCGAGCAAAGGTGTCCTCACCACCTCCCTTCCCATTTCCTAATCCAGTTCCCAATAGAGGTGTCCACTTTGAACATGTGTTCTTGCTTTTTGCGAACCTGTTCCTAGAAATGGGGGTGTTGATCTTCATAAATGAGCTTTGGAAATAGCACAGGGAGAGCTGGCCGGCGCAGCTCCGGTTAGCAATCACATTTGGAAGAAGAACTTTGGGTGTCAGGTGCCACACATACACACACACACACCCCTGAGAGCGGAGCCAACCGGTACCTGTTGGAGTGGACCTTCTGAAATGAGTTCTGTGAAATGGCTGAAGCAGCTTCACAGCAAACCTCACATCCTCCGACTTGGCTATGTTATGCACACACACGCCCCGCCCCCTCCCCATCTTTTGCTACCATATTACTGTTGAGCTCATTCAGCAGGAAATTTCCTATAGGTGGCTGTGTCCCATGAGGTTTGACCTGCATGATTTTTCTTTTTTTTTAATTGTTATTGTTGGAAGTATTACATATGCCCCTTTTTTTACCTCATTGACTCCTTCTAGCCCGCCCCCACCCCAGGCCTTCACCACCCTATTGTCTGTCCATGGGTTATATATGCATGATTTTTCTTGGTGTTTCATGAAGAATGGTCAAATTTATAGGAGAGAAGTGATGAGTGTCTTTTGTATGATAAAAAACACACATTGAAACCTGTCAAGAATTTGTGTGAGTTTATTTGAGCCAAACTGTCGACATATGCCAGGAAGCAGAACCTCAATGAATTGAGATCATGCTCCGGAGAATGGCGGGTTACATCTGTATTTATACTTTGCAATCAAAGGAAAGGGACGTGTGTGGGTTACATGAAATCCATTGGCGATAGACTAGAGAGGCGGGAGAAAGCAAAGCAGGGAAACCCCTGGGATTGGATACAAAGTAAAATGATAGACACATACTTAGGTGGGTGCAGGATCAATTAACATGATAGTGAAGGAATTTGTGGTCTCTGTCCTGAAACCCAGGCACATTAGGTTGTGGCCCAAGGGGTCCAGAAAAAGAAGTTACACGTTACCCAGACATCTCAAGGGTATGTTATTATAGATGCAAAAAGACAGGCTCAGTTAAGGTAAAGGTTGACCTTGTCAGGGAAGATACCGGCCTAGGATGTAACTGCTCACCATCACTGCTTTTAGTTAAAGTTTAATTTCAGACCATCCTTTGTGGTGACTTTAGGTCTGAGTTTGCCAAGACCGCCACGCAGGCCTCCCCTGAGCTTGTCAGGGTAGCATGTGGCCCCTTTCGTCCACAATGAGATAACTTGTTTCTGGGGGCCCCTAGATAACTTAAGGATGGGGGACAGTCACCCAAAAAACCAAGGCGATTAGAGGGTAGGAAACTGGCAGCCTACCGCCCACCCAAACTCCAGGAGAGAGGGGCTGGAGTCAGTCATCAGTGGCCCATGACTTCAGCAGCCGTGCTAGGCGATGAAGCTCCTTAACCTCCACGGTGAGTGGGATTTGGAGAGCTTCCAGGTCAGTGAACACACCCATGTGCCAGGAGGGTGATGCAACCCAGCTCCACGGGGACAGAGGCTCCTGTGCTCAGGACCCTTCTGAACCCCCCTCTACAGACCTCTTTGGCTGTTCATTTGTAACCTCCATCAGACCTTTTATTAAAACCATAATAGCAAAGTGTGTCCCTGAGTTCTGTGAGCGGTTCTAGCAAATTATCAACCTGAAGAAGGGTCTGTGGGAACCCTGATGTATGGACGTTTGGCTAGAAGTACGGGAGGCCTGGAACTGTAATGGCGCAAGCAGGAGCAGCCTGATGAATCTCGGGGAGACGGCGTCAGAATTGAATTGAATTGCAGGACACCCCGTTGTCCAGAGACGGAGAACTGGTTGGTGTAGAAAACCCCACACATCAGGTGCTAGATGGTGTCTCAGATAGGACAGGGATGCTTTCTCTTGGGACGGATGCAGCTCGCCGGGTGGATCTGGTTGGCTTCTTGGCTGGGCAGAGCTCCCAACCAGAAGAGTTGGATCTGTGTGTGAGCATGTTGGACCAGATTGGGGGCGGGGGTATAGACGGTGACTGGGCTTGAGTGTGGAATTGCTCCCTCATGTCCTCCCTGCCACGCTCTCCCTGGCTCTGCCCACCAGCTCCTCCTGACCTGCTGTCTTTGTCCAGGACTTTTGATCAGAAGGAAGTCAGGGTGTTCTCTCTAAAAGGTTTATTTCCTCTGAGACCCAGGCTGAGAAGAGGGGATCAAATGCTTTATTATTTTTATTTTAGAGAGGGGGGAGAGGGGAGGGAAGAGAGAGAGAGACATCAATGTGAGAGAGATACATTGATCAGTTGCCTCCCATATGCACCCAACCGAGGATTGAACCTTCAACCTAGGTATGTGCCCTGACCAGGGATCGAACCTGTGACCTCCTGGTGCACAGGACAACGCTCCAACCAACTGATCCACACTGCCTGGGGCACTGTTCTTTTCAATTGCTTGATTTTTAAGAGACGTGTTTAATAAATCTGGATCCTCAGCCGTCAGAAGCGGCCTTTTGGTTTGTGGTACACTTCCAGCAATGGCTTGGGAAAGATATGCCACCTGAGGGGTTAGTTGATTGAAGGCGAAGGGAGTTGGGGAGGGCAGTCTGAGCCTTCCCTAGCTTACTATAAGCCGTGACTTAATGTTTCCTGCGTGGGAGGGGGTTAATTTTTAACCCCGAATCTCCTGTTACTAAATAACAGGCACAGCTGGGTTTGCAGGCCAGCGTGTTCCCAGTGGCAGCTGCTCACCCATGAAGGCTTCTGGAAGGGCCGAGTGTCCTGGTCAAACTCCAAAGGTGTTGCAAAGCCACAGGCCCTGTCACTGCAATGCCCGCAGCTGCACATGATTTAATTCGTGAGTGAGCATCAGGGCGGAAGGACGACGGCATCTGATGGGCCCAGAGCCATCACTGCCACCAACAAGGAGGGTCTGGGGTCAGGTCTGGAGCTAAACCCCAGCCTTGTCTCTTAAGTGAAATGACAGATGGCGCAGCCTCCTGCCCCCTGTTCCCGGCTGGGGTGATGTCACCTGAGTGGTTTGCTGAGCACAGAAAGGGACAGTGTGCAGAAA
This sequence comes from Myotis yumanensis, assembly GCF_028538775.1. Lineage (NCBI taxonomy): Eukaryota > Metazoa > Chordata > Mammalia > Chiroptera > Vespertilionidae > Myotis > Myotis yumanensis. The sequence goes on from NW_027223767.1 coordinate 2,243,974, forward strand.
GCTGAGCCAGGCCTCGGCCTGGCCGGCCCACTGGATACCGGTGCCTTCATGGCCCTAAGAAGACCACACCGGCCCGGAAGAGGTCACCCTGTCTAGAAGGGTGTTGGGGCAGGTCCTTACTGCCCCTCATGAGTGCAATCTGGGACCAGGCTGTTGTGGCGGGAAGTAAACCACGAATGTGAGTCCCCGTCCCAGTCCCCTCGCCCAGTGCCAGCCCTGAAGGGGCGCTGCCTGTGCCGGTGGGTGCGGTGGCCTCTGTCCCCGTCCTCCTTGCTTCTCACAGGAACTAAATGGAGGTCGGGCCACCCATTGGGTAGCAGCCTTTCTGGGCACATTCTGGTGGCTTTGGATCCACTACACTTTCTTTATTTTCCCCAAACCTCCTCTGAATTTAAGGAGACTCCTTCCTCCCCCTCCCTTTCAGTTCTCCCCGAGGAGAGAACTCTGAAGCAGTTGCCTTGCCCGGCCGCAGGGGCCTGGGGACGCCCTGGTCTTGCTCGGTTTAATGATCAATTTATTGCTGCCAGGAAGTCCTCTCTTCCCTACTCGGCCCCTATTCCCTTTGGCTCGGAGAAGGCACTGCTGCAGGATGGCGGTGGACAACTCCACGGGCGACCCCCAGGCCCCGAGCTCGCAGCTGAGCCTGGCTGACATCATCATCATCACCGTGTACTTTGCCGTGAATGTGGCCGTGGGCATATGGGTGAGAGGCCAGCGGGTGTGGGGCCTGGGCGCCGGCAGCATCTCCCCGGTGATCAGGGCGCATTGGGTCCTGCTCCCAGTCTGGGATGGATTTGTCAGAGACCGACCAACTTCCTTTCTCTCTTTGGGCAACAGATTCTCAACCTGCAAAGCGAGGAAGAGGAAGGTCTCTGAGGGACGGGCTATGGGAAGCTCCTTGGGCTGGGCTGGGCTGGGCTGGGCTGGATGCAGCAGGTCCTCTTCCCGGCCTCCGTCTCCTCCACGTCAGGGGGGCTCCCAGGCCAACATCTACCTGAGTCACACGCATTCCCGTCTGGACGCCAGGCCGCTGGGTCGGAATCCAGAGGTGGGAAGGGCACCTGGGCCTGGGTATCTGACTTTTAACAAGCTCCCAAGACATCTGTGTTTGCTGCCTGGCCCAATCCATGAGGCAGTTTCCCTCGCCCTTGATAAGAAAGACCTGATTAGAGCCCATCACAGAACCCAGTGGGGTGGAGGCCCCAGGAGTGCAGGGCGAGGCAGGTGCCATGCAAGTCGCCCATTTGCCTACGGCTCCGCAAAGCCATCGCCCGCAGGGGAGCCAGGCCTTGGGAACCGGTTGATCGATCGATCGCAGTGAGCCCAGGCCCTGCGAACAGGGGGGGCACTGCTGTTTACTTGGGTGCAGATCTCTGAGGCCTTCCTGATGCTGTGCTCAGCAGAGGCCAAGCTACCTGCCATGTGCCAAGGTGCCCAGGCCCGTGCCCTCGAGCCCTGGGCGCTGGCAGCATCTCCCCAGTGACCAGGGCGCATTGGGTCCTGCTCCCAGTCTGGGATGGATGTGGTCTTCATTTCCGGCTTCGGGCCTGACTCTGAGGACTGGGAGGGAGGATGGTGTGTGCGCTCTGGCATCCTAGGCAGTTGCCTGGCTTTCTGGGCCTCGGAGTCCTGATCTGTAAGATGGACACACCACCTACCTTGTCCTCAGTCCCAAGTCCTTGAAGTGGGGGGAGGTCTACCTAAGACCTTAGGAGCTGGACCCTGCTGCTGCTGCTTCCATAGCTGCAGTGGTGCTGGCAGCTGCAGTGGTGGTGGTGCTGGTAGTGGGGGTGCTGGTAGTTATGGTGGTAGTAGTGGTATTATTGATGGTGGTGGTGGTGGTGGTGGTGCTGGTACTAGTGGTGCTGGCAGCTGCAGTGGTGATGGTGCTGGTAGTGGGGGTTCTGGTAGTTATGGTGGTAGTAGTGGTGCTGGTAGCTGTAGTGATAGTGGTGGTGGTGGTAGTGGTGGTGGTAGCTGCAGTGATAGTGGTGGTGGTGGTAGTGGTGGTGGTAGTAGTGGTGTTGGCAGCTGCAGTAGTAGTGGTGGTGCTGGTAGTTATGGTGGTAGTAGTGGTGGTGGTTATGGTGGTAGTAGTGGTATTATTGGTGGTGGTGGTGGTGGTGAAGTAGTAGTGGTGCTGGTAGTTATGGTTGTAGTAGTGCTGGTACTAGTGGTGCTGGTATCTGTAGTGGTAGTGGTGGTGGTAGTAGTGGTGCTCAAGACTGCAGTGGCAGTGGTGGTGGTGGTAGCTGCAGTGGTAGTGGTAGTGGTGGTAGTGGAAGAGTAGCTGCAGTGGCAGTGGTGGTAGTGGTGCTGGCAGCTGCAGTGATAGTGGTGGTGGTGGTAGTGGTGATGGTAACTTCAGTGGTAGTGATGGTGGTAGTGGTGGTACTAGTGATGCTGGTAGCTTCAGTGGTAGTGGTAGTAGTGGTGCTGGAGGCTGCAGTGGCAGTGGTGGTGCTGGTAGTGGTGGTGGTGGTAGTCGTGGTGGTAGTAGTGGTGCTGGCAGCTGCAGTGGTAATGGTGCTGGTGGTAGTGGTGGTGTATTAGTGATGGTCATAGTTGTAGTGGTAGCTGTGGGGTATTGGCGGTGTTGTTGGACAGTGTGGTTAGATATTAGTGGTGATAGTTGTTGTGGTAGCTGTGGTGGTATTGGCGGTGTTGGACAGTGTGGTTAGATATTAGTGGTGATAGTTGTGGAGGTAGCTGTGGTGGTATTGGCGGTGCTGTTGGACAGTGTGGTTAGATATTAGTGGTGATAGTTGTGGAGGTAGCTGTGGTGGTATTGGCGGTGCTGTTGGACAGTGTGGTTAGATATTAGTGGTGATAGTTGTGGAGGTAGCTGTGGTGGTATTGGCGGTGTTGTTGGACAGTGTGGTTAGAATATTAGTGGTGATAGTTGTGGTGGTAGTAATAGCAACAACAGAAGCAGCAGTTGAAGTTGATCCTTTTGTGATTAAATTGTGACTCATGTTGGAAGCTGGGCTTAGCCCTGACTTTCTCTCTGTACTTGGAGCTCTTTACTGAGCCTCTCTGGCTCAGTTTCCTCAAACACACAATGTGAATGTCAGTGCCGTCCAGGCCCCTGGGCTGTTTCAAGGAGCACAGGGATGTGAGTTTCTGGTGCCAACCATCGTGGCCATGTTCCGGGGAGAGCTGGGAACTCGGAGGCGGGGCCTGTGCACGCACCGAGGGGCCAGCAGAGTCTTTCTGCGTGGGACAGTGGAGCGAGGCTGAGAGGCCAGCAGACCTCAGCACGGACAGGACAGGAGGGACGCTTTCCCGCCAGCACCAGCGGGGCTTTAGCGGGGAGCGCATCCCTAAGGAAGGCGTTCGGGGCCTCTGAGGCCAGGCACTGTGCCACGCAGGCCGCCTGTCCCAGCGCAGCCTGGCGGGGGCCCGGGCAGTGTGGGGGTGGGAGTTATGGCCTGCCCCTCCCAGAGGCCATGCCAGCCCCGCTGGGTGCCGCTGGCAGAGAGCTGTGAGCATGTGCAGACACAGCAGGCCTGGGAGAGGAGGGTGCTGAGCCAGGTCCCACAGGGCTGTAGGTGCTCATGGCCCAGAGGCAGGCGGACCAGCGGGGCAGGTACAGCTCTGCAAAGATGCTCTGGTGGTGAGGCAGGTGAGGAGAGCCAGGGGAGGGCCTTCAAGGACGGTTCCTGGAGGAGAGGGCTCTGAGTTAACCCTTTGCATCCATTAGGCCATCTGTTAACAAGTGACAGAAAACCCATTTCAAATGAGCTAAAACACTGAAGGAAATGTAAGGCATCCATCCTGAAAAGTGCAGCAATAGGGAGGCTTCAGGGACAGTGTGATCTGGGAGATGCCCAGCCTAGGGTCCAGCCTGGGTGTAAATTCCGAGTTCACTTGGAACCAGCTCTGCCACAGAGGGGCTCTCGGTGGGTGCACACGAGGTGTCCATGGTGCCAGCAGCCCCAGAGCCCAGCTTCCTCCTCCACCTCTCGGTCCAGGAGCAACCCAGCTGCACTCTGACTACCGCCTCTTAAGCCAGGACTGCCCCTGACCAGTGTGACAGGCACAGGGCCCGGCGCTGGGGATGGGGTGGGACACTCAAGCCAATTGCTGGGAAAAGGGGCCCCTTTGGGAATGGAAAGGAGAATAAGGAGGCAATTGGCAGGGCGCTGTGTCCTTGAAAGATGAGAAGACGTTAGGAAAAGGCAGGGGCTACGGCCAGAGCTGCTCAAGCTGTGGGTGCGCAGGCCACGCTGCTGGACGGAGCCTTCAGACTGCGCTGCTCTCAGTTCCACTGGTCACAGGCAGAGGAAGGAGGAGACACGAGAGGGCTTGGGGCCGGAGAAAAGCAGGAAGGAGCCACATCAAAAGCGCTGGCGAGCAGGCCAGAAAGGTTGGCTTAGTCATGTTGAGTGTGGGCTGGGGGACAATGAAAAGCCAGGAAGACAGAAGCCTACACAGTGACTGGTAGTTTCTGATCCAGCCTTGTAATGTGTATCTAAATACACCTCCTGGGTCCCTTTTTTCAGATTTCTCCTGTTTTCAATTTTATATCTTTTCAATTTCTCTCATCCAGATAGCACCAATGGGGCGTGAAAAAGCCACCGAATCACTGACCCTTATTCAACACTTACCAGGCCCCAGGCGCCAGTGCCAGAGCTACACACATTCACTCATTAACCTCCTCAGAACCCCACGGGGAAGAGCTCCTCTTAGGGCCACAGTTCAGAAGAGGACACGAGGCACGTGGTTACACGAAGTTGCTTGCCCAGGCACTCTGATTTCCGATTTTAAATTCCAAACACATAGAGCCAAAATCTATTCTCCCCTCAAATAAAAGGCAGGCAGGACACTCAAGTGATCATTTGTTGAAATGTATTAGAAATATAAATATTAGAATTAAGGAATCAAGACCAAAGGGCTTTCAGCTTCCAGAGCAGAAATAAGAAAGCCCAGCTTAGCTGCGCACTGAGGCACGATCTGAGGAAGGTCAAAGCTTGACCTTCAGGGCCACAGCAACTCTCCTGAGCGGTTTGACTGGTCAGGGATAAGAAGCCAGGGGGAGCTGGCTCAGTCAGCGCTGGTCAGCTCTGCTCGTGGTCACAGCTCCCGTTATGTCTGTATCCATCCCTACCTGAGGCCCAGAGCTCCCCCTGCCCCCGGGGTGGGGGTGGCGGCTCCAAGGGGTTGGGCAGTGGCCTGGAGTAGGCTGGACAGAACTGAAGCCCGGGGAAGCCGACTGCTGAGCCCAGGGCAGGGGGAGCGGGCTGTGGATGGGGAGCTGGCTGCCTCTGTTCTTTTTTCTTTTAATGGGTAATATTCACGTAACATAAAACTCACCATTTTAACCATTTTTTAGTGTTATAAATTTTTTGTGTTTTTTCTATTAGTATTCAAAATCAAGTAGCAAAATGATTAATAGTTGTATCCATCTCATGGAGCTACAGTCATGGATGGGGACGCGTGTAGGACGTGGGGTTAGGAGCGCAGTGGGAACCTCTCGTGCTGCTTGCTCACCGGCCTCTCACGCCATTGAGCCCATCGTCCTGCCCATCCTGGGAGGGGCCTGCAGGGCACAGTTAAAGCCACATGCAGCCGTTAGTGTCTTCCCAGACCAAGACCCAGCAACACTTTGTTTTTCTTTCTTTTATTTATTCATTTTTTTATTGTTGACAGTATTACAGATTCCCCCCCTTTTCCTCCCTTTGCCCCCTCCCCCCAACCCCTGCCTCACACAGGCCTTCACCGCAGTATTATGTGTCCATGGGCTATGCATATATGCATATATGTTCTTTAAGCTAATCTCCCTCCTCCCCTGTTACTCTCTGAGATCTGTCAGTCTGTTCCATACTTCCATGTCTCTGGACCTATTTTGTTCATTAGATTCCACATGTGAGTGAGATCATGTGATATTTGTCTTTCTCTGACTGGCTTGTTTCACTTACCATGATACTCTCCAGGTCCCTCCATGCTGCTGCAAAGGGTAAAAGATTCTGCTTTTTTCAGCTGCATAGTATCCCATGGTGTAAATGTACCACAGCTTTTATCCACTCATCTACTGATGGGCACTTGGGCTGTTTCCAGATCTTAGCTATTGTAAATTGTGCTGCTATGAACATCGGGGTGCATATAGTCTTTCTAATTGAGTTTTGGGACTCTTAGGATATATTCCCAAAAGGGGGATTGCTGGGTCAAACTGTGGTTGAACTTTTAATTTTGGGGGCAACTCCATACTGTTTTCCACAGTGGCTGCACCAGTCTGCATTCCCACCAGCAGTGCACTAGCGTTACCTTTTCTCCACATCCTCGCCAGCACTTGTTGTTTGTTGATTTGTTGATGGTAGCCATTCTGGTAGGTGTGAGGTGATACCTCATTGCATTTTAATTTGCATCTCTGGGATGATTAGTGACTTTAGAGTATTTTTTCATATGTCTCTTGGCCTCTGTATGTCCTCTTCAGAGAAGTGTCTATTCGGGTCCTTTGCCCATTTTTAATCAGATGATTTGTCTTCCTGGTGTTGATTTGTATGAGTTCTTTGATTATTTTGGAAATTAACCCTTTATCAGATGTATAATAGGTGAACATGTTCTCCCACACAGTGGGTTCCCTTATCATTTTGATGCTGATTTCTTTTGCTGTGAGGAAGATTTTTAGTTTGATGTAGTCCCATTTGTTTATTTTTCCTTTGTTTCTGTTGCCCTAGGAGATGTATTGGTGAAAATTCTGCTACATGAGATATCTGCGATTTTACTCTCTGTTTTCTTCTAGGATATTTATGTTTTTGTGACTTATATTTATGTCTTTTATCCATTTTGAGTTTATTCTTGTGTATGGTGTAAGTTGTAGCCTAGTTTAATTTCTTTTTCACATACCTGTTAATTCTAAGCACCGTTTATTGAAGAGACTGTCTTTGACCATAATGGTGTGGGTCAATTTCTGGGGTCTCTGTTCTGTTCCATTGATCTATATGCCTGTTCTTGTGCCAGGACCAGGTTGTTTTGACAACAATGGCTTTGTAGTATAGATTGATATCTGGTATTGTGATCCGTCCAACTTTGATCTTCTTTATCAAGATTGCTGCAGCTATTCAGAGTCTTTTTTGGTTCCTTATAAATTTTTGGAATATTTGCTCTACATATGTGAAATATGCCAATTATATTTTAACTGGGATTGTATTGAATCTAAAGATTTCTTTGGGTGATATGGACATTTTAATGATGTTAATTCTACCAAACCATGAGCACGGTATATGATTCCACTTGTTTGTATTGTCTTCTATCTCTTTTTTCAATGTCCTGTAGTTTTTCGAGTACATGTCTTTTACCTCCTTGATTAAGTTTATTCCTAGATATCTTAATTTTTTTGGTTGCAATGGTAAATGGGATTTTTTTTTTTAGTTTCTCTTTTTGATAATTCATTATTGGTGTATAGAAATTCCATTGATTTCTGGATGTTAATTTTGTATCCTGATACTTTAACAAATTTATTTATTAAACCTAGTAATATTTTAATGGAGTCTTTAGGGTTTTCTATGTATAATATCATGCCATTTGTGAATAATGAGAGTTTTACTTCCTCTTTTCCAATTTGGGTGCTTTTTTTTTTTTTAAATTAAAACTTTATTGTTCTGATTACATTTGTTCCTCTCTTTTTCCCATAACTCCCCTTCTCCCAGTTCCCGCCCCACCCTCCGCCGTCACTCCCCACCCACTGTCCTCATCCATAGGTGCACGATTTTTGTCCATTCTCTTCCCGCATCTCCCATTCCCCTTCCCCTCCCCCCCCAAGAATAGTCAGTCCATTCCCCTTCTATGTCCCTGATTCATTGTAATCACCAGTTCATTCTGTACATCAGATTATTTATTCACTTGATTCTTAGATTCACTTGTTGATAGATGCATGTTTGTTGTTCACAATTTGTATCTTTACCTTTTTCTTCTTCCTCTTCTTAAAGGATACCTTTCAGCATTTCGTATAATACTGGTTTAGTGGTGATGAACTCCTTTAGCTTTTCCTTATCTGTGAAGCTCTTTATCTGACTTTCAATTCTGAATGATAGCTTTGCTGGATAAAGTAATCTTGGTTGTAGGTTCTTGGTATTCAGTACTTTGAATATTTCTTGCCATTCCCTTCTGGCCTGCAAAGTTTCTGTTGAGAAATCAGCTGACAGTCGTATGGGTATTCCCTTGTAGGTAATTGAGTCTCTTTCTCTTGCTGCTTTTAAGATTCTCTCTTTGTCTTTTGCTCTTGGCATTTTAATGATGATGTGTCTTGGTGTGGTCCTCTTTGGATTCCTTTTGTTTGGGGTTCTCTTCGCTTCTTGGACCTGTAAGTCCATTTCTTTCACCAGGTGGGGGAAGTTTTCTGCCATTATTTCTTCAAATAGGTTTTCAATATCTTGCTGTCTCTCATTTTCTGGCACCCCTATTATTCTGATATTAGTGCGCTTGAAGCTGTCCCAGAGGCTCCTTACACTATCTTCACACTTTCGGATTCTTTTTTCATTTTGCTTTTCCAGTTGGGTGTTTTTTGTCGAATCTTTGGTTTGATTCTTGTGCTCCTCTGGTCTGCTATTTGGTATAATATTCTTTATTTCAGTCTGTGTATGCTTACTTTCTAATTTCTTTATCGTAGCATCGAGGGTCTCATTAGTTTTCGTGAGGCTCTGCTCAAGTTTATAGCAAGCCCTCAAAATTGCGATTCTTAGCTCCATATCCTCCATTTCTGTCATGTTTTTTTGTCTCCGCATCTTTTATGCTTTCTTGGTGCACCCCCTTGTGGTCTTTGTGCGCAGTCTTGTTCTAGCCAAGCCTTAATTGTTGTAGTTAACACTAGAGGGATTTGACCACCAGGCCGACTGGCTGTAGGAATCAGCTGTATGGAAAACGTCTGCCTTCTAGGGAGGCGCTAATCCAGCCTTTGTCTGAGGCGATCGGCAAATGGCTGTGCGCAGGGTTTGGGTGGGGCGGGCTCAACAGGGCGGGCGGAGGGAGCAGTTATGGCCGCTCTCAGTCCCGTTCCCAGAGGCTCTGCTTCTCAGAACCCCGGCAGCCGCTGCAAACCTTGGAGAGAAAGCTGCCCTCAGGTTCCAACTGATGCCGGATAATCCCGCTTCTCCCGTTTGAGTCTGGGTCCCTAGAGACTCGCCCGGATCTGGAGCCCAGAGTCTGAGACTCACTCCCGACAGAAAACGACAACCACGCCCTCAGCCACCAGCCCGCTTTCGCGCGCACCTCGGTACCTTTGTATTTTCCACACTGCGCCTCCTCTGAGCCTCGGTTTGCTGTTCTCTTTTCTTCTAGTTGTAGAGTCTCTCTTCAGCCAGCCTTCCTGTGGTTCTGGGTGATGTCCGTTCCGTCTTTTAGTTGTATTTTTGAAATGGTTGTTTGCGGCAGCGGTCTCCGGTGTTTACCTACACCGCCATCTTGGTCTCCTCAATTTGGGTGCTTTTTACTTGTTCATCCTTTCTGATTACTGGGGTTAGGACTTCCAGTACTATGTTGAATAAGAGTGGTGAAAGTGGACATCCCTGTCTTGTTCCTATTCTTAATGGGAATGCTTTTAGTTTTTGGTCATTGAGTATGATATTGGCTGTGGGTTTGTCATACATGGCTTTTATCATGTTGATCCCTCTATTCCCACTTTGCTGAGAGTTTTTATGAAAAGTGGGTGCTGGATTTTGTCAAATGCTTTTTCTGCATCTATTGATATGATCATGTGATTTTTAAAAAATATGTTTTTACTGATTTCAGAGAAGAAGGGAGAGGGGGAGAGAGATAGAAACATCAATGATGAGAGAGAATCATTGATCAGCTGCCTCCTGCATGCCCTCTGCTGGGGATCGAGCCCACAAACAGGGCATATGCCCTTGACCAGAATTGAACCGAGAACCCTTCGATCCTCAGGCCAACGCTCTATCCACTGAGCAAACCAGCTAGGGCAGTGGTTGGCAAACTCATTAGTCAACAGAGCCAAATATCAACAGTACAACGATTGAAATTTCTTTTGAGAACCAAATTTTTTAAACTTAAACTATATAGGTAGGTACATTGTTATTAACTTAATTAGGGTACTCCTAAGCTGGCCTTTGCTAAAAACGTCCTCAATCTGATTGAGGTACGTTTGCTGAGGTCGACCCCTTCCAACTCTCCCATCCACACTCGTCTTGTATACTTGTTTCAGATAGATGAGTGTGGATGGGAGAGTTGGAAGGGGTCGACCTCAGCGAACGTACCTCAAAACAATGTACCTCCCCCGCACTGCGTATTCTGTCGCCCGACCGACCGACACCCCCACTTCTTCTAATGCCACTTCTTCAAAATAGACTTGCCCAGGCCGAAAAACGACTTCTGCGCATGGGCCACGAAGTTTCAATTGCACTGTACGTGCGGGCCCGCACATGGTATTTTGTGGAAGAGCCACACTCAAGGGGCCAAAGAGCCGCATGTGACTCTCGAGCCGCAGTTTGCCAACCACTGAGCTAGGGTGATTTTTATCCTTCATTTTGTGATTGTGATGCATCACATTTATTGATTTGAGAATATTGTACAAGCGTTGTATCCCCAGAATAAATCCCCTGGTCATGGTCTATGATCTCTTATTTTTTTATTTTTATTTTATTATTTTATTTTTTTTTAAATAATTTTTATTTCTTAAATTATTACAAAGAGTATTACATATGTCTCCTTTTTTCCCCCCCTTGACATTCCCCCGGCCCCTACCCCCCGCCTCCCCCCCCGCCCCGTGTCTTGTGTCCATTGGTTAATCTTATATGCATGCATATAAGTCCTTCGGTTGATCTCTTAATCCCCCCCAACCCCGCCCAAGACTTCCCACTGTAGTTTGACAGTCTGTTCAATGTTGCTCTGCCTCTGTATCTACTCCTGTTCATCAGTCTATACTGGTCCCCTTTGTCTGTCCCAACCTCACTGGAGTAGTCTCAACCTCACCAGGGCCATCTGAGCCTCACCAGGGCCGTTACAGCCTCACCAGGGTCGTCCTGACCTCACCAGGGCTGTTTCAACCTCACTGGGGCCGTCCCGACCTCACAGGGGCCGTCCTGACCTCACAGGGGCCGTTTCAACCTCACCGGGGTCATCCCTACCTCACGGGGGTCGTTGCAACCTCACCGGGGCTGTCCCTACCTCGCGGGGGCCGTTTCAACCTCACCGGGGCCGTCCCGAGCTCACCGGGGCTGTTTCAACCTCACAGGGGCCGTCCCGACCTCACCGGGGCCGTTTCAACCTCACCAGGGCCGTCCCTACCACACCGGGGCAGTGATCTCTTATTTTTTTTTTTTTTTAAATTAAATTGATTGGGGTGACATTGGTCACCATGAACATAGGTGTCAGCTGTGGGTTTCTATGTTACAAGATCTGTATATTGCACTGCGTGCCCACCACCCACAGTCAGGTCTTCTCCTGTCACCTTGTATTAGGATCTCCTTCTCCCCCACCCCTTCCCTCTGGCACCCACCACACTGCTGTTTGTGTTAACGAGTTTCGTTTTTACATCCCACACATGAGTGAGATCATATGGTTCTCAGCTTGTTCTGACTGACTGGTTTCACTCGGCATCATGTTCTCAAGGTCCGTCCATGTGGTTGTAAACGGCGCTGTTCCATCCTTTCTCGTGGCTGAGTATACTCCACTGTGTGCATGGACCATAGCTTCTTTACCCAGTCCTCTATGGGCGGGCACTTTGGTTGTTTCCATGTCTTGGCCACTGTGAATAATGATGCAATAGGGGTGCATGTATCTTTGTGAATACAAGATTTCGAGATCTTGGAGTATATACTCAGGAGAGGGATTTCTGGGTCAAATGGTAGCTCTATTCTTTTTTAAAAAAATTATATTTGTATTGATTTCAGAGAGGAAGGGAGAGGGAAAGAGAGAGAAACATCAATGATGAGAGAATCATTGATCGGCTGCCTCCTGCACACCCCCTACTGGGGATCGAGTCCACAGCCCAGGCATGTGCCCTTGACCAGAATTGAACTTGGGACCCTTCAGTCTGCAGGCTGACGCTCTATCCACTGAGCCAAACCAACTAGGGCAGTAGCTCTATTCTTTACTTTTTGAGGAATCGCCAGACTGCTTTCCATAGTGGTTGTACCATCTTCATTCTCATCAGCAGTGAATGAGGGTTCCCTTTCTTCCACAGCCTCTCCAACACTTGTTATTGCTTGTCTTGTTGAGAATGGGCACTCTAACAGGTGTGAGGTGGTATCTCACTGTAGTTGTGATTTGCATTTCCTAATTGCCAGTGAGGTTGGACATCTTTTCATACATCTGTTGGCTGTTTGTATCTTTATTAAAAAGGCAAAGCAAGTACATTTATACGTTTGACCCATGAGGCACAGACGCTGCCCTACCCCCAGCCTGTTTAAAATGCAGGCTGCTTGGGGCTTTTGTTTGCATTTTGTTTTTAAAATTTCGCTGGTGAAAAATTCTGGTTTTACTTAAGAAATATTTTATTACTTGTTTTGCCCTTTCTTAGAGGCCAAAACCTTCATAACATATAAAATATATGTATATAAGGAGAATATAGTTATTAATTATTATTTGATAAAGCTTTCCATGTGATTTCAAGTATACTAGATCAGTTTAATTTAAAATTATTTCATTTAAGAAGAGAGAACAAACTTTTGAAAACCTTTTAGGGCCCGTGAAATGTCCCAAAGGTGAAATTTCACTTGGAAAGACCATCATATATATATATAATCTAAAGATTTTATATTTTTTATAATTATTTTAAAAGATATCAATTAAATTTAAATTGGTTTTTATATTAAAAATTTAGTTGAGATCACAAAATTAATCCTCTTTTTCAATTAGACCAGTGTTAAAATTTTACTACAATCATATGATTTCTCCCAATTTAATTTGAACCTTAAACTCTTAGAAGTCTTAACTTTTTTTGCTGGTAAAAGTTAAACATTTAGCATTTCTCAGATTAGTAATACCTTTACATTTTTAAGAATACAAGATATAATTAATTCAGTTCTGACCTCTAGATTTTTCATGAGGCAAATTCAGATTAATATTTCAGTATTTTGTAATTTCAAAATACCTAGACATTTAATTTTATTATTTAATTCAGCAAACTTCCAAAGTTTTAAGCAGCCAGAGTTCCACAGCAAGCCGGTAGCCATTCAAATGTAAATTGCTACCTTCTTCCTAAAGAGATTACCATGGGAAGCCAGCCTTCTAAATTAACAAAGGGTGTAGCTAGTCTTTACCTGGGCTACTAGAACCTTTATAATTAATACTAGAGGCCCGGTGTACAAAAATTTGTGCACTTGTCGGGGGGGGGGGGGGCCCTCAGCCCGGCCTATGCCCTCTTGCAGTCTGGGACACCTCAGAGGATGTCCACCTGCTGGCTTAAGCCCGCTCCCTGGGAGATTGGGCCCAAGCTGGCAGTCAGACATCCCTCTGGCAGCCCAGCAGCCCTCAGGGGATGTCCACTTGCCAGCAGGGAGCAGGCCTAAGTTGCAGTTGGACATCCTTAGCACTGCTGAGGAGGCGGGAGAGGCTCCCACCACCACCACTATACTGGCAGCTGTCAGCCTGGCTTGTGGCTGAGCAGAGCTCCCCCTATGGGAGCGAACTGACCACCAAGGGTGGCTCCTGCATTGAGCGTCTGCCCTCTGGTGGTCAGTGTGTGTCATAGTGACCAGTGATTCCAAGTCACTCTGCTGTTAGGGTCAATTTGCATATTGCCCTTTTATTATATAGGATAGAGGCCTGGTGCATGGGTGGGGGCCAGCTGGTTTGCCCTGAAGGGTGTCCCAGATCAGGGTGGGGGTCTTGCTGGAGTGCCTGGCCAGCCTGGATGAGGGGCTGAGGGCCCTTTTCAGACTGGCCACACCCTCTTCAGGGTGGGGGTCCCCGCTGGGGTGCCTGGCCAGCTTGGGTGAGGGGCTGATGACTGTTTGCAGCTGGTCACACCCCCTTCAGGGTGGGGGTCCCCACTGGGGTGCCTGGCCAGCTTGGGTGAGGGGCTGATGGCTGTTTGCAGGCTGGTCAAGTCCCCCCACAGTGGGGACCCTCATCCCATGGAGGTTTGGCCAGCCTGGGTGAGGGGCTGATGGCTGTTTTCAGTCTGGCCACACCCCCTTTACGGTGGGGGTCCCCACTGGGGTGCCTGGCCAGTCTGGGTGAGGGGCTGAGGGCTGTTTTAAGGCTGGCCAAGCCCCCCTGGCAATGGAAGCTCCCAGACTCTCCTTTCTTTCTTTCTTTCTTTCTTTCTTTCTTTTTTTTATTCTGGGATTTATTTACCTTCTATAATTGAAACTTTGTAGCCTTGAGAGGAGCTCAGAGCTGGTCAGGGCGGGTGGGAGGGAAGCCTCCTGCTCGCTCCAGCTCCGTGGCCACGGCTGGCTGAAAGCAGGTATCTGGGGTTTATTTACCTTCTATAATTGAAACTTTGTTGCTTTGAGTGGAGCTCAGAGCCCGCCGCAGCAAGCGGGAAGCTTGGCTTCCTCCATCATTGGGGCAACCAAGTCTCCTGCTTTCTCCAGCTCCATCTTGGTTGGGTTAATTTGCATATAGTCGCTCTGATTGGCTGGTGGGCATGGCTTAAGGCATGGCGAAGGTATGGTCAATTTGCATGTTTGTGTTTTATTAGTGTAGATATTATTTAGCTATGTTTTAACAATTTTGAGATTCTAGAGCCAACTACAATTATCTAAGGCATTTACTTTGGCAAATTCTGTAACAGATAATTTACTAACTTTTTAATTTTTTAACTTTGGAATGCGGTCCCTTATTATTTAAAAACTACCCTTTTATATGGAAATCTTTGGGTCATCTCTGCCATCTTTCTTTTGAGAAAAAACAGTCTTTGGGTTTTAGTCTGTAGCATTGTAAAGAGATTAAGTTTAGCTCAAAACTATCTAACATCCGAAATCGAACCGTGTGCACACATTTTTTAAGCTAACTTCTCTCTTTACACATGCACAGAAACCTCAGACACATTTCTAAATTCTGCAAAACTTTTCATGGCGAGAAGGAGACTTTTCCTAGCACACTCGTGAGGGGGCGTACATGTTACAGGATCACCACGTGTCTCCCTTCCCCCACCTCCTGCTTGCTTTGGGGGAAAATTCAGTAATGGTCTGGTCGTCTACTGTTTGTTTGTTTGTTTGTTTGTTTTTGTTTTTAAATTGACACCGAAACCGGTTTGGCTCAGTGGATAGAGCGTCGGCCTGTGGACTCAAGGGTCCCAGGTTCGATTCCGGTCAAGGGCATGTACCTGGGTTGTGGGCACATCCCCAGTAGGAGATGTGCAGGAGGCAGCTGATCGATGTTTCTCTCTCATCGATGTTTCTAACTCTCTATCTCTCTCCCTTCCTCTCTGTAAAAAATCAATAAAATATATTTAAAAAAAAATAAAATAAATTGAAGGCATGCTTGGAATTAGCTGGCCTTTGTTTAAACTTCCTTGGTTGCAATTTTTACAGATTTTACACTTTTCAAATTAATCTTAAAATCTTAAAATTTTAACACAGCACAATAAAATCATAAATCAGAGAAAAGCAGATAAAATTTACAATACAGACGCATAGGAAGAATTTCACTAGCCTGGTCTGGGAGGGAAAGAAAAAAAAATTTTAAGATAAAGAATTATTGGCAGTTGCCGAGAAATTCCTTTAATCCTTTCTACTTGGTTCAGCCCAGTAGAAGTAGTTTGAGCCACCAGCAAAATGAAATATGAAGTCGCTTTCACTTTCGGCCGAGTGCCTGCATCCAGCTGTAAAGGCTGGGCAACTGTGAGTAAAACCTTTCTTATTGTAAGGTTCGAAGCACAGGAGACAAGGTCAGAGAGCCAGGCAAGTCGAAAAGAAGGAACTTTAATCTGCACTCCCGGGCGAGGTTCACGGGTCCAAGGGTGGGGCCAGTGAAGTCTCGCCAAAAGGGAATGGAGGCACTTTTTTTATACAACTGTTCACTGAGGGCAGGGGAGCATGAACTGTGGGAGTTTTGGCCGCGGGCAAGTCTGTCACGGGTTCCAGGAAGGAACCAGTATCTGCGTCACCATCTACCTGGTGCACTGGACTGTTACGGGTTCCAGGAAGGATCCAGTATCTGCATCACCATCTGCCTTGCGATTGCATGCATCGGCTCCTGGACTTCCCTCCGACCTAACATCCCGGCCTTTTGGTGATAGGGGCACCAAAATCGTCTTGGCTACTTCCTGCTGACCAAGGGAGAAGAGGGAGGGGGGTTTTAAAGGCCAGGGTCAGGCAGAGGCAGGTTGGAGGGCAGCCGAGCAAAGGGGTGGAGCAGGAGCTGATTTACAATCACCCGTGACATCTCCACAATCCAGGAGCGGATGAACTTGAGGAGGCAGGGGGCTAGGAGAAAAAAGACACAGATGAGAATTAGGGGCCCTATCATGGGTAGGACCCAGGTAGCTAAGGGGCTTTGGAACCAGCCAAAAAGAGAGTTGTCCCAAGAGTGTCTTGCACGTAGTTCTTCACTCAGCTTAGTCAGGGTCTGCACGTTCTGCTCCACTACTCCGGACTCATTGATGTAGTAGCAGCATTCTTCCTAAAGGAATATGCAGGTTCCTCCTTTCTCTGCAGTAAGGGGTCTAGGGCCCGTTGGTTCTGCAGGGTTACTTGGGCTACCAATGTTACTTGCCGCTGTAGGGAGGCTAAGGAGGCGGTAGTAGACTCCAGGGCTATCTGGAGCTTGTCAATGAAATCCTGGGCAGAGACTAGGCTGTTCCCGAGGGCCTCCAC